>NC_088132.1:26348364-26984302 GCF_036370855.1 Dromaius novaehollandiae
CACAGAAGTGATTCAAAGGAGGAAAGTTTTGCAGGTTAGCTTTGAAGTAGTAGCATAGGAGACAGTTCAGATAAATCAGCAAGGTTCCCCTGGAGGTAGTGGGAAACAAACTACAGGATGATAGTAACCCAACAAATAAAAACCAACAAGCAGGAAAGTGAAGTGTTGAGTTCAGATAGGGCATAGCCTAGACTTTCTACTATGAATGGCATCACATACTTTTCAGCCATAAAATTACCATCATTACAACAAGCAAGCCTCCACAATGGACAGGCACACCCATGCACATACTACTCTAAATAGCTACCTTGAGTTGACTCTCAGAGAGCAATTGGAAATTTAGTGGTGTAATTCATGGAAAATTTGAGTCGTAACATTTCTTTTGTATTGACCTAGCCACATGTAATTCTCTGTCTGGTGCCAATGGCAATGGGCTGGGTTCAGTCTGCATGGGGGTTCCTTCCCTGAAACAAATGAGACTATTTCTCAAGCCCTGACTCGGAGCTGACTCCTATTTCTAGCTCCATGTAGCCCAGCTCTCATCACTCGCAAACGCTCAGGATTCTTGGGAGGACCAAAATATTCCCACCTTTCCCCTTCTTTCCTCCCAGCTAAGCTGCGATAGCCATGTCTACTGACATGCACTGATAGCATTTTGCTCATTCTGTGCTCTTGGAAGTTGTTATTACAAGCTAGTAGTTGCAGTTTGCTTGAGAGTGGGTGTTCAATGGTGCCACAATCCTCGCTGACCTAGGCACCAACCCTCAGTCCCAATCAGGTTAATGGCAGCAGCTCTTCCCTGCCAGCCCCTCCTGCTGCACTGCCTGCCCACCTTGTTCAGGACACTGGTGGGTGCTTTGTCCACTGCTCAGATGGGTCCGCACCGTACAGCCACGTCAGTGCCGGCTTCCTTGCAAAGCTCCTGCTGCTCTGATATCCGTCACTGCCACTGCAGCTTTGCCCTGCTATAGACTTTCTGCCCAACTCTGGAAAACCATCACTGACTGCATTGGGGAGGGTGACAGAGATGCGGAGGGAGGCAGGATTTCCAGATAATGCCTGCTCCGCACATGAGGTGTCCCGGGCTCCAGGATGAGCTCTCCATCCTGTTGAAGTCCCTATGAAGTCCAGCAGCAATTTCTGATCCCTGCGTGATGCCTGTGTCCAAGCATCACTTACACATCAGCCACATTGCAGACACCGCCAGGAGAAACAGCACACGGAGCAACAGATGAGCAACACAATTCACATGTGAGATGCTGGCCAGAGCTGTTTGGTCCCCTTCCAAGGGAGCAAAAGCCTTGTCAACCCGTCTCTGATCACCTCCACTAGGTATCTCTTTGTGCATAATAGAATTACATTCCTGGTTATTTCCTTTCTCCCATTCTCATTTCCTCCTGCATCTTTCATCCACTGATGAGAAGGAGATATATAATGTTCATTTCTGTAATTGTTGATGGTGCAAACATACTAATAAGTGTTTTATTATTGTAATGGAACAACACAATTTAAAAATAGGTAAATCTGGGGCTATCTGCTGAGTATAGCAGCATCTGGTGACCTAGGCACAGCCAGAAGATAAGCAGAAGCAGATCTTCAAATCCAATGGCATCTTCAAGGTCCATAAGCTGCTGCACAGCCTCATTACTCTGAAGTCCTGACCAGACTAGGACAGGCCATAAGACCATGTAGTGGATAAACTCATTTTTAGTGTTTCACAAAACTACCAGTCATCTCTGTATGTATTGCACATGACGGGTCAGTGGAGAAGAGGTCTGTGCGTTGACCTTATACGGGTTAATCTTTAAATTCATTCTGAGGTTGAATCTGTACGGCCACATCAGAAAAACACAGCTTAAAAATGAAGTGCTTGTGATAGGAAACACCATCGTGACAGGCAGATGGAGCTGATCACAGAACAGTAGTTTAATGAGGTGATAGCACATGATCGCCATATACTTCACCATCATGTCAAACATTTGTCCCAAATATTTTACCACGGCTGTGTTTATATAATAGCTCAGTTATGATCAGTGACAGTTCTGAGTTTAGCATAAAAGTCATGCTGCATGGATGCTATTTATCAATGGGTTAGCAGCTAACAGAGTGCAGCCCAGTCATATCTCTAGCCCTTGTTTCTGTGCACATCTGGATATCTCAAACCCGTTAAAAACAATCCAAAATAATCTAGTCTGATAGCATGTACTTTTGACTTTTTCTGTAAGCAAAAGGTTTGAGATTAACCAGGATTTAGCCCTGCAGAACTAAGTTAATCTTCTTGATTTGGGAAAGACTTTGACACAGTTTCTGATTGTGTGATCTCTGCAGTAAAATCAGGCAAATTTCCTTGAAAGTGGCTACAGATGGAAAGTTGAGGGATTAGGCTGCTATTCCCAGTTTTGCCATTCTATTCTTTGTGAGTCTAAAGAAGCCTCTTAATCTATCTGTGGTTTACGTTCTTCATCTGCAAAGCAGAGACAGCCTGATTTGTTTACTGAAAGCACTGCATAAATACTAAGCGCATCACCTTTCCTGAGGAGAGCTAATCGAAATTCAGAATTTCTGTTCTGCTGTTAATTCTGATATTTAGGAAAGATGAAGAAAAAAAAAAAGAGAAGTGGTGAAATTTGCCAGGAGAGGAAAGTTATGGGGGGTATCCCAACTGATCCTAGATTTAAAACCTCACCCTGGAGCAGGAATGGGGAGACCCCCAAGCACCATCCCCATGGACACAGGGCAGCGTGCTCCCACCTGCAGCTCTTGAAACACCGAGCTTTGCAGCTGTCTGCCAAAGGCTTTGGTGAGAAAGCCAATAGGTCATGGCTGTGAATTCAACATTTTGACCATTTTCTCAAACTGCATTTGCTATCTGAGAAGAGGTACTTTTTGAGTAGAAAACATTTCTTGAGATACCAGTCTGTCTTCTGAGCAGAACCAGATGCCAAAGACCTGCAACGTTGCTTAAGAACAAAAGAGAAATGAATGATGTGGAGTATCACACCATGCAGTACCACTGAGTATATTAATCTATGGGCAAACTTTACATACACCTGGGAAGAGGGAGCCAAACACTATCGAAGCAATCCCTATCCCCCACTCCCTTTCGGGAACTCCCAGCTCACTTATAAGGTAGCTATTTTTTTCGCCAATAATGGAATAAATACAAGGAGAATAAAACAGAAATCAAAGTCTCCTGCTATCTGCTTCCCTCTGCATAGATCCACTTACAACGACAGAACTTTACTTCAAAGAAAGCTTGCTTATATGTTAAAAAACAAAAACAACTTGTAAACCTGCATGACCAAGCACCATCTGGCAACTCTTGTCATAACAACGCTATGGTTTGTTTAGGTAGATTTCTTTTAGAGTTTTAATTACACACCAGGGAGCAGCACCCCTGCAAAGAAATCTCCTGACCTCAGCCTCTGCAGATGTGAGCTTCTTCCATTTGACTTTATTGGGCAACACGTCTATTACAAAACAAGGAAAGAGGTTCCCAGTGCTTTAACACAGCAGTTCACCTACTAAAGGAATTTTGATGTCATTTCTTAACTTCATGGCCTGGTTGCAGAGGAAATGAGACCATTTTAGATTTCTTTAAAAAAAAAAAAAAAATTTGGCCAGGAGAGAGGCTCAGATACCCCCTCAACACAAGCAGCAACTGGTGGTCAGAGCTTTAGATCTGATTCTGCCACAGTAAAATCTAATGCTGCAGATCAATTTTAGCTTGCTGTTTAACCCACAAAAACATAAAACATTCTAAACATATGTATATTAAATCCAGTGAAAAGCAAGTTACTCTCTGCAAAAGGAGACTCTCTGTCACACAATTTCTTTGGTACAGGTTGAAATATTGCTGCTATATTGTTGCATCATTCAGACCAAGTTGTCACAGTTAAACAATATTAACTGGAAAACATGCAGTTCCTAACTATGAGCTCCTTGGCATCAATTTTGAGTACTACCATTACAGACAGAGATGATGATGATGATGCACCTCCTGCTTTACTTCTCAGGATTATGTTTTGGATTATCTGAGAGTCTGGATATAACACATGGAATATTGGCCAACCTGGCAAAGCATTCACTCATTACTTGCTCAGATGGTCCTTTGCTTTTGTGTGTCACTTGGAGCTAAGTTCAAATGAACACAAGCAGTGTTCAACTTCAGCCTTGCAGCACGCTCACCACATCATGCCCAGTGGCATGTTTGCACTCCTTTGCCTCTCTTGATAACCACAAAGAGCAGATTGCCTCTTCTGGTGTCTGGAAGTAGCCGGGCACGTCTTTGGTGCCCAGCCCTGCACTGCTCCCCAGCACGCTGCCGTCCGTGACAGTACCAGGATCAGAGCTAATCCCAGGACCTACAAAGGCTCCTTCCAAGCCCATGGCTCCATAATCAGAGGGTATTTCTAAGTCACACATTAGGTTGTTAGAGCTTTTGTTAGTTCAGAGAACCTAGACATCAAAGAGCCTTATTAGGACATCTAATCCACATCTCAGCCAACACATCACTGTCATCTACTGCATCCTTAAATGACCTGGAACATATTAGCGTTCAGAGATAATGCTCTTCGCTGGCTCTGTGCCAAGGAATAAAGCAATCTGTAGTGAAGATTTATGACTTCCTTTCTATGCATTCTGCACCTCCTGCATTAACTCTGTGTATGCCACAGAGCTGCCTACCAATTAGCTTTTAACCGTGATCAAAAACTGATAGTCCAGTGTGATCAAGATGAACATCAGACCGTAATCAGCCAGTCTTTAGGAATTCAAAAAGCAATAGTAACCGCAATTGAACATATCAAAACTTTTTCCTATAAAGAGGCATAGAAGCAATCTGAGCAGACTTTTTGTTGCACTGCAATGCAATCTTCAGTGCTGCATGTGGAAGAAAAGAGGAGTACAAACAAAAGATGCAAGAAATCTGCTTGGATTGAACACAAGTACCATGGGAGGAATACATCACAGCAAATCATGACATTTCTAAGATGTCACTGTACACAGAGGGACAGAGCTGTTCAGGCTGTGCTGTTTGAAAGTAATGAATCCAATGTGTTATTTTAAAGGAAGAATTAAAATATAAATTGTGACCCTGAATAGGCAGAGACAAGTCCTGTTGGTTACGGCATTTATTCAGTTCCCAGCTGAAATGAGGATTTTATACATAGTTCTGATTTATGTAAAGAATAAAATTGAGCTTGGGCAAAGGCCTCAAGATCTAACCACCAGTTTCTCTCTTGCACAATAGCCTTAGCACAATTAGTCACTAAGGCAACCTTTACAGTTTAGCTTGGCATGACAAGGCATCTGCCACTTCTAGCCTCTGCAACGGTAACAAAAAATTTGACTCAGGCTCATCTCTGTCTCTGGATGTCATCCCATGGAGTCTATGTCCGAGAGAGGAGCCTGGGGCAGAGGGAGTCTTATTCTTCAGTTTTTCTTGTTCATCACACCTTATCACAGGAATCATCCTATAAACACACTACCTCCACCCAACCCCCTTTGAAAATTGTTTTATCAGCTGCTTCCAACTGCTTATTTACTTACTGCTAGGGAGTAATTAGCCCATTACTAATGATAAGTGGACTCTGCCATCACATATGTAGACTGTCAGCTTGTTACATTACCTAAATACTTGCTATATGCAGACCACAGCAATTGCTTTTAAAATAGATGGCTTGAGATTTCACACAGAGCTGGTGCAATTGTTTTTCACTGAGGCTTTCTTTCGAAGGGATGGTTTTGAAAAACATTTTTTCCCCTAACACTAGCAGTTTGGGATTTGAAAACCAGAATCTGAACCGTAACGCTAGAAGTTTTAATGAGAACAGCTTCATTTTGAAATTTAAAAGATTTGTCCTGTTTTTTTCTCGTAAAAATACATGGCCACAAGAGTCTGTTCATTGTTTATGCACACTTCTGAGGTAAAATCCAACAGCTTCAACTAGCTGAAGTAGCATATTGCCAAGGAATAAGGGCAAAGAATAAAGATAAGGACAAAGTAATATTAGATAAGCAACAAGTACATTTCCATCACCTGAGCATCCCATGGATAAGATGTCGTGATAGGGAAGAAGGAAATTTAATGTTCTGTATAAAAGAGTACTCTTGATAAAGTGTCTGACACTTTCAGAAATCTATGGAAAAAACCCACACCAAAGTAAGCATGGGTTCATATACCACTACCTGTGTAGACTGCCAGTCATACCTGAAGTAATGTTTTTGCTATAGGAAATCACTGAAATCTTTCTCTGACCTGTCCCCTCACCCGCAAAAAACACTCAGCTTCTTGCTATGTGCCCCTCCTCATCTTCAACCCCCTATAAGCTCGAGAGCCTGCCTAATGACAGCCTCACTCACCCATCTGCTGTGGGTCTTACCACCTTGTAAAACCAGATCAACACACTTCCTTGGGATTTGAAATGTTCATCATTTTCCCACAGTTTGTCCTACGCTTGTGACAATTTCAAGTAGTTCTTTTTGACCCAGTGGTTTTCAGATTCAGTTGTAAACAGGGAATACCAGAGCATCATTAACTTGTTAATATTGTTTTACTATTTTTTTTTTATTAGTTGGTATACAGCTTCAGGCTCAAGACTTTATGGAGTGCAGGAGCTGTGTACCGACCTCTCCCTGCAATGTACTGAAAATGCAGGCCTCAGGACGCTTTACTGAACCACTCATAATTTTGAAGATTCCTCCGAGGAGTCATGTTTTTCTTCTTCCTTAAGTGGATACAGTGTGCAAAGCAGATAGGTGCCAAGTATTTTCTTCTCTGCCCGATTAAGTATGAAATGCTAAATATACCTTATAAAAATGATTCTTTCAGCTGATAAATTCTGCCAAACATTCACGAGTGCCCTCGTTCTCTGCCTTCTGGTCAGTAAAACATCCTCGACAGCCAAGGAAGCACAGCGGTTGCAGCTGGTAGACTTTGCAGTTTCTTGATTTGAAGTTCAAAAGCTGAGAAAAACCCACGGCTGTTTTTGTAGTACATGCACTGCACACAGGTATTGTGAGATTAACTGAAGGTGCACACAGTCCAGCGGATTTATCATCGCTTCTCGCCGGCGTCCTATGCAGGCTCTGGGCTTTCAATGACCTTCAGGAGAAATTCCTGTCCTCACGACGGCACTGACCTACTCGACGAGGTTTACCCCACCTGACGGGTGGGGAGCTGAGGCACAGCCTGCTGCAGCCCCCAAAACGGAAGCAGTCTGTTATGTCCCGCTTCGGTGCTGGACCTTCGTCTCTGCCCACGCTGTCCCCTCCTCTCCTGTCCACACAGAAGCACCGTCCCGTGAGGGAACTCGAGGACTGGGATCAAGCACTGCAAACTGGAGCTCAGACCTTATGTTTCATGACTTGCTCAGCCCACCCTGAGAGCCGATGATAGTGTAGCTTTAATCAGCTAGTTCCCCCTTCTGCTTGCACAATAAATTGTTGGGAGTAAAATGCTGTTGCTTTTAAAGAGAAGAAGACAAGATTATTGTAAAATACTTCGTACACAGAGAATAGCTACTTAGAAAAAAAGGGAGCTGCAATGTGGTGGTACAGGCTTTCAGTTGGTAGGAGATTGTGCTGTTTGCCAGTACTTTTATGCATATTACGTGTGCTGGTTTGGGGACTGCAGGTTGGAAACCACTGGGCCTGGACAGCTGCTGCATTTACAGCGTTGAACTGAGTTCACCACATGCGGGAAAGGCAGCAGGTATTGCCTGCCCATCTTTCCCGTGCAGGAGAGGGATTCGGGGGTGCCGCTGCTCCTGCCCAAGCCCCAGGACCCATAGTCAATGCTTAAGCAGAGTAACCAGCAGCTTTTCTTATACGTAAAAGTGTCAGGTCCTCAAAATCTTTTTGGAAACCCGGGCAAAGCCAGAATCTCAGCCTTCCGATGAAACATGTAATACTGGATTTTACCAGGGCTAAAGGAGACCAGACTTTACCTTAGTGGTATCTTTCCTGAGTTGGAAATTGTTTTAGGTCATTCCTGAAGGGGATTTTCATAGATCTGTTTTAGTTTTTCTTTCTCTCTAAGCATGTGCACTTAGAGTTACAGCAAACAAGCCACCAACTTGATCAAGCTGAGAAGACAAAAGTGAAAAAAAATACTTGTTGCAGTCCACAGTCTATATATATTACAGAATGACTTACAGAAGAGTTTACCCCAACTAATGCTTAAATTTAAAAGCAAATTAAAAGAAAAATCTGATTACCTTTCTTGCACTTCTGTGCAGTACTCTTAAATAGCTAAACCCCTTCAGGGGTGATCATCTGGGATGACTGATAAACTAACTTATTGTTTTGACTTTCACAACACGTGTAACCAAGCACTTCTGTATATAGCATTTATTCAACTGAAGTTTGGTATCTTATGTTTGGGTGCAGGTTTGGAAAACATGGACAGAATATTGCTATGTGGATAAAATTTACCATTTCATTTCAGGGCAAACTGCAATTTATCTTTAATAAATGGTATGGGAAGGGAGGGCTTCTGTTTCCATTCCCTTTTGTTCTGATATGAGTAATATGTATTTCAGGAAAAAACAAATCGCCCCTCTCTTCCCCAAAAGAGTATCTGTAAAATTTGAGTGCCTTAAGCTTCATTTATGTTCACTTCCCATTCACTATTTTACTTCATTTTGCTGGGACAGATGATAACACCCTCGTTTCAGACTTGTTACAGTTCTGAATTGAAGCATGTTCTTAAATTTGGGCAGGTGAATAACCCCACAGCGAATCTCTAGGATCTAACACTGCAGAAAAGTGGAAAACAATCATTCCTATCCAATTGTGCAGTCTGTGTCAGAATAACAATAACTCTTCCTGATGACTGTGGCAGTGCCAAAAGCTGAGATTTGACTATCTTCATGTAATCAGTGATAAAGCAATAAAAATTGATTATATAGTGTTGACTTGAGCACTCACAATTCCCTTGAACTTTAGTGGGAGTCTGATTTCATAAAGAATAGAGGAGGCCTGTGCTCTGAGTGCGATAGCAACATTTCAGTTCCTTTTCGTTCCAGCTCTATCCCACCTATCTCATTTCACTCAGACATCACGCTGCTTCCTGAAAGTGTCTTATGCTCAGATTATCTACATATGAGACGACAAGGGACCTTGCGAACAGAGCTGCTGTTGCAGCGGGTCTGTACAAAGGCTCACACAGGAGCCTCATAAAATTTTTCTGCTATTACAGTGTAAATTACAAATAGTGATGCCCTGTGCACTAAAGGAGGATGGACTCGCGATGTTAAAATGAAAGAAAGGAAGCCCGTACAGTCATAAAACTATGCCACAAGCCCTGTAAAAGTCAGGCACCAGACAATGCAGTAAGGAAGCTAAAGCCACTTGCTATGCTTTGCAAATCCATGCCTGAGGTCTGCAGAGGAGAGACCGCCATTCTGAGCCTAAATCCTATCAGTGATGTTTCTCATGGATTCAAGGATCAGCTGCAGCAATTAAACTGAGAAGTGAGAGCATCTTCTGTACCCCAGCGTTATCCAGAACTACACCATAATCAGCGCTTCTCTGTTGACATAACTCCATGCAACGCTGTCAGTAGAGGCTGCTTTTTTGCCAGATTAGTCTGGTATAACTGGAGCTTTCACTCCATCTGTCACAAACACAGCACACCAAATTGTAATAATTATTTGTGTGTTTGATTCAATTGGGTGCACTAATAAAAAAAAGGTTACTAAAGATTTTAATTAAGAACAAGAGGAGAGAGAGAGACAGTTATCAGAAGCAATTCTGCCATTATTTGAATGCAGTGAAGAAGGGTAGAGGGACATAAAGCTGGGAAGGAGAGAAGCAGGTTCACTTGAATGCATTCAAGGGCTCACAGCTCGATTTTCCACTCCGTTACACCACTGTCCTGCCACTGAAATTCTGCTGACATCAGCAAAGCCACACTGGTGTGGAAAATTGCATAACAGTAGAGAGAGATCAATGGTGCTTCCAGAAAATGCCCGTTTCTGCCAGGTGCTCATCGCCAGCAGCATAGAAAGGAGTTCCATCAACTCCAGTGGGCTTCAGCAGGAGTTAGGTATGTCAAGGTGGGCTCTGAAAAGCTAGGCATACACCAAATTGCTTTATTAAAGGGTTTAGCTGAGAAGTTTCTGAAGAGCTGCCAGATCTGAGAATCTAGGCTTCAGTAGCCATTTCTCCAGGGAAGGTGTCTCTTTAGGTTGGAAAATAGGAGAAGATGAGGGGCAGGACTTCTAGAAGTACTCCTCTTTCCCATAGAATACGTCGAGATTCAGTCCTACTCAGGAAATATCTACTGCAAAGCAGCCATGGGGGCGAGAAACTTGAGATCCAGCCCTTACTGTAAGCCAATTAACATGCAACCTCTTCTTCCCAATTTATTTTTGTCTCTCTTCTTTTGCCCTACTTTATGTATCCATAACCAAGGGAATTGTTTTTGTCTATTTGAGTTCGTTGGAGCTGTCTTACTTTATGCCCTAGCTGAATTTCCCATCCTTCCCACCTAACAGTGAAAACTAGGTTTATAAACCATATTTAAATCAGCCATGACAAGGAACAGGCTGCTTTGTTTTTTGTTTTAAAGTGAAGATGCAAGTGTGGCATTGCGATTTACTGAGAAAATAGACAAAGGGATTTTTCATACCTGTCTTTGTATCAGGGCTGTCTTCCTTGCCACTTTTCAAAGTGTTGTGCCAAGCTTGGGGGAGGGGGGTACAGACTGAACATCTTTTAGGAAAGGCAGAGACGAGGAGACTTGAATGTGGTCATCTTCTGCAGAAGCCCAACATTTCAACAAACAGAAGACTTAATCCTCCCTCCAGCTACATAACACTTTCATAACCAACCAAAATCACTATACTTAAGGGTGAAAAAAGATTAATGAACGTATCTTAGTACACAGCTATTTTGTACACTATTTTATGTCTCCTGGGAATGTTGCCATGACCTATACTGAGTTCTCATTTGTCTGTACAGAGATTCAGCAAAACCAAACCAAATCCACAGAACTCAACGAGCTAAAGCTTATGGTTCCAAGAAACCAATAAATGACAATGAAAACATTGCAAAATTAAGGGATGTTCCTAACGATTTGTATCTATCTATCTCCTTGATTTCTGCAAGACTCTAGGCATCACGGCATTTTGCAAAACTTGTTCAGAGCTTGGCAGCACTAATCTGTCTGGGTCCTATCAACAAAAACCTTGGTGTCTCTTTGCTTTGCAGGAGGAGGCTGTAAACACCCAGAAAGCTCTTAAGTCATGAATGCGTATGGTTTAAGAAAAGGACACTTTCCCAGACCCTGAAGAGAAGGCAAACTGGAGAGTGATTAATAAGACCTTGTTATGGTCTTATTATTAATTCCTTCTGCCTTTTCAGAAAACCTAGATTTCATTTCCTGTATAAATAGCTAACTTGAAGATGATCTTTTCCTTTTGTTTCTGGGTCAGAGGCACCCTTGATGGCAAGAAAGATACTCATCCAAAGTCTTTTTTTTAGGCCTCTCTGAAATGCAGACAATAATTCTGGTTGCAGGGAGGCACCTCTTTTGGCCAAGATTTGCAGCTGTGAACCTTATCTAGACTTAGATGCAGAGGTCAGTGTTTCTCAAACAATATCCTGTTAATTAGAATACTGTGAAACAGGAGACAAAAGCTGCAATTTCCTCTCATCTTAAGTTGGAGGACTTCTGTCTCCTATCTCCCAAGCATCAGGCCTTGGAACTGGTGAGAAAACACTAACAATGGGCAGAGAGAATCTCAGTCACTCTCTCAGTCTCTCTCTTTCCTGGTAAATAGTTATTTATCCTGTAAATAGTCAGAAAAAGCTTTACGTTGGAGGGAATTATGCCACCACTGTCTCAGTATCCAGCTGCCTGGTGAGAAGGCATTCTCTTGGCTGGTGAGAAAGATCTCCCAAAGGTGCCATCTAGAAACTTGATGCCTGCAAGATTTTACATAGCTAAGGGATTAGATGATAGTTAATTAGGGAATCTGAGATGCTAAATCTAAGGTTTTGATGCTTAAAGTAGTATTTAGATGCCTGATTTCTGGGGGTGAGAGAGAAGGAAGAAGATAGCTTATGTGAAGGTTCCTTTCTTTGAACTTCTTTTCTTGACATAAGTGTATGTCACCTAGAAGGAAACCCGTAACAAGAACCATTCCACAACACATTTGTCTTCAGTGGAGAGAAATGAAGGTACTACAATGTGTAAAAGGCCAAAGTGTTGCTCACTACAGTACTGGAAGGCACTTAGATGCTACTGTTATGAGCAGAGGATGAGGCATACAAAGTGGTTAGAGATGGAGAAGGGATTCCATTTCCCCACCCAACACTAATTAGTTCCTTACACAATGCTTCTTTAATTATCTCCAGCCTATTTTCTCTCAAATCCCATTTACTAAATCAAGTTAACTCTCTCTGGAGTGCTCTCCAAATTGAGATTGCTACAGCATATTCTATGCAGCTCTGAATTAGGTTCTCCCAGCACAATACAGTAGCCATTCGAGGCAGGGAGACTGATTATCATTGAGATAAGGATGAGAGACCAAAGGCTCTGCTTTCTTATCAGCAACTGGATTAAGATGAGACTGAGAATCAGCCTTCATGCTCAGGAGAGTCACTGCTTTGTAAAGCCATGGCCAGGTTGGGCTCCTGCGTGCCCATAGGGCTCAAAAGTGCTTGTAGAAGATGAATTCCTACTTGGACTTGGGATACCAGCATCCTAGACTCTTTGCTTGGCAGTCTAAGCAAAGGCAGGATAGCAGCTTTAGGAGCTATTTAACAACATGAGACTGCAAGGCAGTTTGTGTCGTTTTGGCATATCCACTGTCTACTGTTACTATCTGTCAGACTATTACAAACAATAAATAGTGTGGTCCTCATAGGAATGCTGTGGCTACTCGTACCATATGATACAAAAGATGTCTACTTGCTTTTCTGTTATAGCTTTCTTGCACTGTCAGGAATTTTTATTTTTCCTGTTGGTGAGTGCATAACAGAACATTGCAAATCTATTAGCATATGTTATATGTAACAGAAAAGTCCCCTAGCAATCTTCAGTGAGATCCAGACAGCAGTCACTAAGAGCACAGTCTATTTTCTGAGGCTGTGTAAAAGCTACTGGCCAGAGCACAATGATTTTGGCCTGTTTACCTATTTTCCCTGCTTAGCCATAGCCATAATTAGCTCATTACCACATATAACCACTCCCTGCAGTCAAAAAGAACAGTATTTTGTGTTTTATTCTACTAAATAATAATAAAAAGCTCAACCTGAGCAGCTCACATCTGTTTTGACTTTCTCACCTTGGTTTTACTTTTCTACATTGAACATATATAATACTACATTTGTCTTCCCTCTTCCATACTTCTTTCAATGTATATAAAACAACTGTGGAGACAAACATAACTCACAGGTTTCCAAGTCCTCTTTCCAAACCCCAATACTAAGGAACCTCTTGCCTGCTTTTTTAATTTTAGATCAATCACAGTCAGCTTATGAATTAGGTTTCTGGAAAGAAAGGTAAAGTTGACACTACTTCAGTTGCTTTCTACTTTTGATAGTAAAGTCTCATCCCTACAGCTGTTCCTCATGCAGTCCAGCTTCAAAGGTATATAAAAACAGAGTTGTCTTCTTGCTCTTTATTATTAACTATTTCACATTGTATTATAACCTTCCAAAAAGGCAACGTCTCTCAACAAACATGGAAAATTTGCAATACCATAAGCAGAATCTAAAAATCAAGATCCCACCATATACAGCAGTGGGTAAGCACATAAATGAAGATAGGCTTTTAACTTCTGAATAGCTGACAAGAAAAAATGGGGAAAGAAGAAGGACACCACAGAGAAATAAAGCAGGTTGCCCACGATCATCCAAAATTGGGGTCCCCAAGAGATGATGGACTAAAATCGTTGTTGGTTCTCTAGCCTGAAATCTCAAGTCATTTAAAGACAGTTTTATGCTCACAGATAAAAGGAAAGGGAGAAAGTGAAGTGGCAAGACAAACACACAGTCACACAATGTGGCTTTAGTCTTGTCCAAACTGGACAATCTTTTTGCTGCCCTAGTGGAGCAGACTGGGGACATGCAACCAGTGTTGGGGGTGCTGGGCCCTTCTAAACATGCAGAAAGCAAATGCAGATGCTCCTCATAGGGCATCAGATGCCAGTACTTTGTTCCTTTATTGGATAAAACAAGATTTCTAATGTTTTTGAAGCAAAATCTTTAAAATCTCTACCCACCCCTCCAAAATTTTCTGCTCATTCCAAGTAAACAATGCCTACTGAGTCCCTCAAAATATTTAAACATGCCTAGCCTCACATCTCTGCATGATAAGGAAGTATTGATATATTCATTTTACACCCAAAAACTGAGGGGCAAAAGAACTTGGGGAGGGATCTTCAGAGGAACGCGTCTCTAAAATTCAGATTTTGAAACACACCTGCTCAGCTGCTACCTTTTCACTGGACAGACTGCTTGACCGCAGATGTGGAATACTGGCCGTGCTGGTAGACCGCATGCTTCTGTCAGTAACCTGAAGGTTGTTAAAAGTTGATACTGAAGAATTGACTCAAGACTACAAAGATGATGTAAAGAGGCTTGAGGAACTCCAAGACTTGTTTAGCAGTTTTTGGTTTATAGCATGTGAGGATGAAAAGCATTATCCTAAGATTTCCTGTGCTCTCTGCTCCTCCAGCCTGCCACTGCCCAGATCTGTCTTTCTACGTTCCAGGGCTGCTGCTTGCCACTGTGATCTAAAACGAAAAAGTACTTCTAATCATCTTATTCCCTGCTGATACCAAGCAATCTCAGTGCATTAAAAAATAAATAAATAAACTGAAGCATACTGTTAAAAAAGTCATTTTTTGCATCTCTCTGAGGCAGAATTCCTGGTTCCCTTCTGTACAACATACTTTCCTGAGTGGTAAGACAATTACAATGCACCCAACATAATGCTAAGAGCATGAGCAGTTAGAGACAGTAATGGTAAAAGAATACATTTTCTGAGGAATAATGAGAGCAATATCCTCAGGAGAAAAAATGTTGAGAAAGAACTCTCCTTTGACCCAGCAACAGCTGAACAGCAGAAGGAGCAACTTCGCCCTTAGCTATGAATAACAAACCAATAACTAGAAGATTTCAAGGTTGCTATGGCTCAATAGCAAGGTCAGGAAACTTCTTTTCAGTGACTGATCTTTGTGCCTGAGCTAGAAAGCATTTCTAGGTATTTCAGAAGCCAAAATATCCAAGTGCTTTAAGGGGCACTGACATCGCCTTTTGCCACACCCCTGCAAGGGCTGTAAAACCTCTCTAAGATCAGGATCAGGCCATAAGACTGAAGATCTCAAATAATTCCTTTTAGAAGAACACAGGATTTGGCCATCCTTAATATGTCACCTTGCACAGTGCCTAATTCAATGACCTGGTCCAATTACTTTAATTATAAGGGTATAGTGCATTCTCTTAGCAGTTGTCTTACTCATTCATCACCATGTGAAAGGGGCCACCAAAATGAAATACTAGCTATTTTTCAAGTCTAGCACAAACTGCTAGCTAGTACCTGAAATATTACAGCAGGTTAAGCTACTCTGAATGGTTGGAAGGTTAAAAAAATTTTTGTGCTTTATTGCCTTTTTTCAGACTTCCAGTTTTGTCCCTGAGTTTGTAGCAGATAACTGGATTTTGTTCAACACACTAAGGATATGCCTACAGGCCTAGTACAGCTGTCTGCAGAAACACCTGAACTTGATTCAAATGAACAAATATAAGTACTAGCAGTAGTCAAGCTGTATTAGGTTTGTTTTTGTGTGTGTGTGTTTTTTAAATAAAACAGCATTTCTCTCTATTCTTGACCTTGGAAACAACTTAAGCTATTTGGCTGATGTTTTAAAAAATTGCACAAGGCAGACATCCAGCAAAAAAAAAATCTACCCTAATTGTTATACTTTGGCAAAGTTAAAAGCAATTGAAAACTAGATCTTATAACAGGAAGTGTTGGGCAATTTTAATGATAGGTGATGCTACAAACCCTGCCTGTGATAACTGAGAAAACATACAGCTAACAGGCATTTGAAAAATCACATTCTGAAGTAATCGTATCCTGAGTATCGTTTATTCTCATTTTGCATCATTGCTTGCTTGTTTGATGTTCAAGTGTAATTCATTTTTATGAGACCATGTTCTCTTCCTTTCATTAGAGGGCAAATTACTGCATGGGTTGTGTGCTAGGTGGTTATGCGAGAGTGCATATCACATGCCGACGTTGTCACTGTGCACTTGGCCTTTAGAGCTGTAGACTGCAGGTTATAGTCTGCTCCCATATGCCTCACCTGAGTCAACATGCTGTAATGCAGAGTAAGCCAACTGCCAAGTGCTGCTGCTCTTTTCATGATGCCAAGTTGCTAATCCACATAATAATGCTGCTAAGGGTTGTCTACAGTACTTCTTGAATTTAACTGTGGAGTAGTATGTGCTGCATTGGATGGTCCTGGGATAAAATAACAGGTTCAAATCAGATTACTGTACATTGTGGATGCCGGTTATATATTATGAATAGCCTTACAGAATGTATCAATAGTCACACAAACGCATCAGTCGCTTCATATCAAATCACCCAGCAACACTGTAATCCCTCTCTTTCACGTTGTATCTGCACGTCCAGCTCCAGTGCTCACCAGGGTCACGGACAAAACCACCTGAAAACTTTTCATTTTTCAGATGACAGTAAGATGACATATGAATAGTTTCTAGGAAAACTTTCAAGTTTTTTCTTGGGGATTTTCTCAGCCTCATTCTCTCCTGGGATACGCGTGTGTAATGCAGGCTGGGGGAAAGGGAAAAAGGATTCTTCTTATGCAGAGGAGACAACTCCGTCCTTCCTGCAGCTGAGGAAAAGGCCTGAGGGTGTTACGCAACAGCCTTGCAGGCACTGGAAGAGAAGCAGCTGTATGTGCAGAAAGAAGCAGAAAAGACCTCCTGTTTTGTTTGCATTTTGAGAATTCTTGAATTAACAGATTAAAACAGGAAATGCAATATGGTGCAACAGATAAGACAGTAAAGCAAATATTCAGAAGACCCAGTTTATAGCTAAGCTTTGGCTCCTGAGCTGCTGTGTGACCTTGAGAGAGTGGCTTACTCTTTCTGTATTACCAGAGATAAAATCCTGAAGTCAATAGAAACCAACATTTCTTGGCATCAGTGCTGATTTAGGATCTTGCACAACAAGGCCTTCATCTCCTTTTAGCTCTAGATGTGATTATAGTTATGTTGCTAATAACGCTATAGCCGAACACATGCAGTAAACTGGTCAGACTTGGCAGGCTTCCTGAGGTCGCATGTCCTAACACGAGCAGTAAGGGATGTGCTTGGAGTGGGAATAATCAGTTGCGAATCCTGTTGAAACCTTCATCAGCTTTTACACTTGCCACATCTTCAAAAACACATTCATTTGAAAGGAAGAATGAGAAAGGGAGAAGCAAAATACTGAAGAAGTATTTTCAGGAGAAAAAAAGGAAATTGCAAGACTCAAGCTACTTATGACTTGATCAAGGTAATACATAAATATATGTCATTTCAAGTGTGTGGTGAACGTCTGGTTTGATGTCAAGTTGCATAGCCTGCATCATTCATTGTGCAGTGGCATTTCTATAGTGTGCTTCATCAGAAATCCTTAATTTGGAAAACTATGCACCCAACTATTCATGACTGGGCAGTTGAAGAACAATATCTATTCTGTTTATATGCATTTCAGATGGGGAGGACTTCAGCTAGGAATCAGGTTTCAGTGGTATTATCCTAAGGGAAATTATTAAAAACAGCAGTGTTATAAAGAGATTTTTCAAATTAATAATGATAAAAAAAACTACAACAGCATCCTTTTAAATGATAGCTGGAAAAAAACACTTGCTCTGGTGTTTATTTAATCTCATTTAAACAGTGTTTATTTAGTCTTTGATGTCAAATAAGAGTAAGAGGAATCTTTCTTCCTTTTCTCAAGCACAGTATGAAAGCAATTTTGGAATAATGCGTACAGTTGTTATGCAAAGTCAGTCAGAAACCACAGCTGAACTGATTACCTTCAGAAGATTGATCTAAGAAGAGTCTGGTGTTAGTTTCTCCCCTTGTTAAGTTTTTTCAGTGGAAGAACTTCAGCTTTTCTTTCCTATTTCATGTGTTGCCATTTTTTTTAAGAGAGGCAAGTAGAGAATAGAGGCTGGGAAAGTGTGAAAAAAGTTCCCAATATTAATAAAACATTTCTTTTCTGTTTCCTTGGGAAACAGAAAGAGAGATTGATTATTTTGGTTTTATTTACCTGTTTGGGTGGAACTGAAGAGGGACCAAGGCTGAGATGAAACACCAGTTTTAGAGTAGAATAAGAGCTGCCAAAATATTTGTTCATTTTGTTGAGGTGAGCTATCTGAACATGGCCTTGACGTGGCGATTTCTGTATTTGCTGAATATCTGAGAATTAGCTTTTGGTCTTTCTGTTTTACCCAAAGCCTGATATTCCAGGAACCCAGCCCACAGTATTAAGCCTGCTATGACATCATGCAGTCATACCTCATTAGCTAAACAAATGATCCCAGTCCAACACTCAGTTCCAGAAACAAATTAATTCCTTTTACTGCTCAAGACATCACAGAAAATGGGACTGTCTCTCATTTGACAAGCCCTCCCCAAGCAATGTTATTCCCCAGTATAAAAATAATCTTTCTCAACAGTTACTTTCCAGCATAATTTTTCTTGTACTGAATTCAGCTATCCTGTGCATCCAGAGCCTGGGAGGAACCACTAGGTCAAGAAATGGGACCCGAGCCCAGCTGTTAGAGCAACTACCAGACAGCATACATTGGGCAAGGGTTAGATATTTTTTCTCCTTTTTTCTCTTTTTATTATACTTTTTTAATCCTCTCTCACCTTCCTTTAAAATAAATATATTATACAACAACTTCTGAAAACAGCAACCTACCTTTTTCTTACTACTCTTCATTCACTAGGAAAGAGCAATGCTCAAGCAGAAGCATTAACAGCCAAGACACGGGACAAAAGTCTCATACTGGTCCAGAGGACCAGGGTTATATTCATTAACATGCAAGAGGTCAGTGATGGAAACTCTGTCAATTAGGATTTACTTACTATCCCTAGCTGGGCATGACTTGCCCAGATCTATACTAACCAGTTAGTGTCAGCTAACATTGCTTAAAAAATCCAAAACATCTAGAACGGAAAAGACCCATGACTATCTCTTCTAAGGAAGGAGTGGCTTACTTAAGGTGAACAGATTCTTTGATGACTGTAAAATTATAAGGAGAGAGAAAGCAACTGCTAATTCCAAGGCATCTACTTAACTGGGTACATCATACACCATGAAATTACAGAGCTACTCTACAATATTTCTAATAGCATTTGTATCAGGTGATAGAACATTTCTATGTATTTTAAATGAGCTGTATCACTTTTTAATACTCTGGTGTTTTAAATTAGCAAAAATAATGCAAAGCAAGGAAAAAAAACACACAACCCAATAATCCTCTGATTTAATAGTACACCAACACAAAAAGAAAAAAAATGGAAACACACCATCCTGATGATTCTGAGTGGCCAGTCAGTTTAAGCAAAAACTCTGTGAATGGTTTCCTGTAGGACACTTTTTGGACAAATTGAAGATTTCTCGGTATTAGAGACCTTGGACTTTCTTTTTTGTTTTCAGGACTCAGCTGAACAGACTATAGACCACCTGAAAGACAGATGGATGCTTTTGTAAAGTTCCCTTCCTTCTGCCTTTTCACTGAATGGAAGATTTTCCTGCAATGATGCCAACATTGTCCTTCTTAGTCAGCAAACCCATAATAAAGTTGGGCTGCTAATTTACTTCTCCTCCATACCTGGAACACAATGATAACACAGCTGTTGATCAGCTAATGTGCAGCACTAACTGGCAGCAAATAGAGAAATTATTTAACATTTGAAGTACGAGGTTCTGATCTGCTGCAATAACATTGGAAACACCTCTCTAAAAGTGATGCGAAGGTTCAGGGGACTCAGAAGTCTGTTCAGTATGACCAGAAAGTGGATGACCTGCATTTCTTATCAGCTGATAGAGTACTTACTGGGAAGCCTTGAGAAAGGAGAAGGTTCAACATTGCATTTATATTTTGAGCATCCAGACTTCTATGATCCAACTAGAGTAATGAAGCAGTTGCTATTCGCCAGCTTCAACAATACACAAGTCTGACCCCGTTATGTCTAATAAAGTTAACAAGACCCTCTACTTTTTTCCAGGCCAACATAGAGAAATGTATATTTTATACAGTTCCTGAAAATAAGTCATAATGCCTTAGCATTGTGACAAACAGACAAACTCTTCTTGTGCAATAAACCTACATAAAATAATGACTAATAATCAAGGTCTTGCACTTGTCTAGACTGTCCAAAAGAAGAGAAGTCAAAAAGTCGCCAAAATGTTTTGTTGTTTAGATTGATTTTCAATCCATCCATTTTAAGGAATTGAGTCCACTGATAGTTTGAAGGTCAAGCATCTCTTATTTCAAGAGCTCTAAAGGGATTCCTCCCAGATTTTCTTTCACCCAGTGACTTCGAACCAAACATCTGCTTTCCACTGTCCTTGAAAGTTTTTAGAAAACACTATAGTTTATACTCCTATCAATCTAGAGTTAGCTATTCTGGTATGTTACTTTGGGGTTAAATGGTAAATATAGGCCACTTCTGTTAAATTAGATAGTGCTGTGTCTGCTCTCTAGTGATTTCACTGCATAATAATGCAGTTGCTTTGGGGACTCAAATTCTACTGTAAGGTCACTCTCTGCCAGCTCCTTTCCAGGCAGTTTGAGTGATCCCCTTCACAACATACCCTAACTAGTAGCAGTTTTCTCTCTGGACAGCTTGCTTTACTGTTAATTTCTGCTTTCAAACCTTTAATTTAATCAGTGCTGGCCTCCAGTTCCCTTATCTCATTTATTAGAGAATTACCTTCTGAGACTCCATTTCTCTCAAGAGAGAAACGCTGCTTCACTTTTCCGCTTTGTATAGACTAATTGTTCAGATTAAACTTTATTTCCTTATCAAAAGCTTTCCATTTCCTAACTCCGTTTCTCTACCCCATTCGTTACAGCAGCATGAGCAAGTAAGATCTCATGTGCAAATGGACTACCTGTTAAGCAGCACCACAGAACAGAGTTACTACGTAATTATATCAAAACTGAATGGAGAAATAGGTTTCACACAAAAACATGGCCATTCCTTGTCACTGAAGCAGGTCTTTGTTGGCCAAAATGTTGTCTCAGATCTATATCATAAAAAATGAAATACTGTGTTTGTGCTCAGTTACAACTTCAGTCCTTCCTTTCCTTCAATGCTCTCTGTTTAAATTATACTTGCACTCTGTTAAATCAAACTTCTGCATCTTAACTGTCCCTCAGCTGGAGGTTTCCAATCTGCCTTACTACTTTTCTCCAAAAAGCTTTTTCTGATTGTGGTGTCTTTCAGCCCCTTTCTTGCTCTTCTAAAGGTGCATTTTGAGAATTTAGACAGTTCCTGGATTTTCCAGTAATTATCCTCTTTTGCCATGGCATATGTAATTGTACCTTACTATTTTGTGGCTTTAGCAAACAAAGAGAACCACTTCTACCCCCTAGCTTCCTGACAACATGCAAGTGGAACAAAATAGTCTTCTTCTATCTTTCTGTTGCAACCTACTCCAGAAACATGCAGATCATCAAATATCTCTTGAATATCGAAAGTTACTGAAAAAAATCTTCTTGCCTCCATATGAAAGTCCTCTAACTACATTGTCAAAAGGCTTGCAGACATGTAACCTTTCCTAACTCTGCTGAGAGCTGCTAGGGGTCAAGAGGTGCACATGGTTAGTTACACTTTGGTGAAGTATTTGTGAACTACCACAGAAAAAGCCTTTTCCGCTTTCAGTTATTTCTAGCATGTTTTTCTGGGACAATGCACAGCAGGTTCTGCATGAGGTGGTTTCTTAGATTCTTTTTTAGAGAGAAAAATACCTTCCCAGTTCAGCCTGTCCTGACTGGTTCAGCATACATTGCACCTCTGATAGCCATTTAAAATTGACATTAAAAATGGACTATTTTAGAAATGCTTTTAGAGAATAAGACACATGCAGAGCTTACGCAAACCTCATTGTTACAGTTTCTTCTGTGGTTGTGCCCTGCTCCCTGCTCTATTTCTTCTGAATAATCCTGGGCTTCAAGGAATGTGGGGCGGGGGGGGGGGGGGGGGGAAGTTTTGCATTCCATGTTGTCCTCTTTATCTATGCATTTAGGTATCTGTGCATATATGTGCATATATATACATATATGCATGTGTGTATGTTCACATACGTACACATTTATACACAGTTTAAGCTTTGAGTGCTGTACAAACTTGTCAAGACTGCACACTAGTGATTCTTACATACAGATACGTCACCTAAATACTTGTTCCTTAGTTAAGTTTGTCCTTCTGGACACTCATACAAATGCTATAACTGGAAGTATCAGTTCTTTTTATTTCTACCCCACAATTACATAAGTTGAACACTTTTAAGAGCTTCAACCACGCCAGCAAAGGAAAACTTGAGCAACTGCTACCATATTCACAGCCTCTCCAGCAAGGCAAAATGAAGAAAAGCTTTCAGTCACCTCATCCTCAAAGTCAATCTTAAATATATCTTGTTAACCCTGAGCCATCAAATGTATCCATTGATTAGGTGCTTCATCACACAGATATTTGTACTAGTTAGCATCAGGCATCCATTTTCATATATTAGCAGCCACAAGGTTGCCAAACATGAGCTTTGCAAATATCTTAAAAACATGGCCTGACTTCACAAACCTCTTATAATGTTATAAACATCCTTATTAATCAGTTTATAAATATGTAAAATGTGAATGCAGTGCAAGATCTTATTACTCCATTAACACAGGCTATATACCTTCTTATGTGAAGATAGATCATCATACTCCTACGAACATGACAGCAATTTCTGCTGCAACACACACTTTTATGTGGGTTATAAAAGCTAACAAAATTTCAGCTAGGTCACTCGAAAGCCTAATTGATTTCCCTTTTTGTACTTCCATGACTATTACTGCTAAAAGACTTACACAAGTGTCTGAGCATAGCTGATTTTGAATGAAATTGTTACAAACTTAAGTGACATCTTTGTAATTAGAATGCCCTGTAAGTTGCTATAGTTCACGTACAACCTAACTTGCCTAAAGCACCTCTAGCACCTGAATGTATGCTCGGCTAACATATTTACCTCCTCAGCCCCTAGTATTTTATCGCCATTTTAGAGACTGCAACTGAGGCAGAGTCACACAATAAACCAGGACTAGTACTTGTTTTATTTTATCAGTCTCTCTTGCTAATAGCCACTGGCAGAACTATTTAGGTTCCATAATACATGTTGCTGCTTTTAAAACATCTCAGCACTGCCCCAGTCTAGGACCTGTTCTTACCTCACTGATATAATGACAGATGAGATATCTAAGATAACTTTGAGGAAGAGAAGACACCTATTAGATGATCTTTCAGATAAAAATAGCCTAGAAAGAATGAGAAAGTCAAGGGCAGGAAGGCACAACATTCAATAAAGATCCAAACTGCATAAACATTTCTTGATCATTCACCCAAATAAAAAGCAAAAACCTGGAGCAGTTGAATATACCTGCCTCCCTATATGACATTACCAATACTACTATAATTAAGTGATTTCTCCTCCTCCTCCTCCCTATAAAAACCTCCTGACACAAACACACAGAAACTTCTGAAGCTTAAAATGTGCCACCCTGGGGAGGAAGGTATCTGTGTCTTATGGCCAGCTCACTGGGTGAACATCAAGGAATTTCCTTATTTGTAATTGTGAAGCTCTCCTACAAAACAGGACAGTGAGGACCTCTTATTTTTACAAGCCTTTTACTGTCAAAATTCCATATTTCAGAGAGTTCTAGAAACTTAGTGAGTTTCAACACATTTTTCTGAACTTGTCGTCGCACACAACTTTTACCAAGAACAAACCTTCACAGGGTCTTGCTAAAAGTGACTAATAACATTTACACTAGGAAGGATGCATCAGCATGCAAGGAACAGCAAAGCATGAAACAGAAGTTCAGAATTAGACATAGCAAAGCACACTTAAAATGACATGCAGCTCTCTACAAAAGGAAGCTCAAAATGAAAATGGCAGAAAGATTTTTCCAACTCTGTTTATCCAGAAAAAGTTATTGATTTCCATTAGTCTTATATTAACATCTTTACTGACACCTCATTCCTGATGTGTTTTGATTTTAACATTTTTCCATTCTTTGAAGCTTCAAGGTATGTGCATCAATCTTGAAGTCAATTAATGTGTAAATGGGTTCCTTTGCAATTCCCTTCCTTGAAGAAATCTGACTTACAAGATATACTCATCTGCTGTTTTAACCCACTATGGCCACATTTCACCTAACATTCAACAGAGAGGACAGAAGTTCCTCTGCTTCACGGTACAGATTTCTTCTTAAGCTTCTAGCATCAGAATACTCCTGTCTCATATTTTACCCAGTGAAAGATAGGATGCTTACAAATTATTTCACACGTTATACACACTTTAACTTTGCAGAAAGAAGTCACGCAGACTGAATGGTTCTTGCCAGGGGTGAAGGCTGTCCCCGCCAGAGCACCCAGTCTCCCCTTGACCTAACTCCACTACTCCCAAGGATGTCCAAGACCAAGTTGCTTCTTTAACTACTATTAGCTTGGAAAGCATTTGCCTTATTTACCTTTCACAACTAACAATCATAACCAATGTCAGCTCACATGCAGAGATCAGTAGGGCAGGGATATACAAAGCGTTAAGTGGGTGATATTTTATGCATCATCTCGTATGACCTCGCCTGCTGAGCAGCCACTGCCTGGCCGTGGGGTCCGGGGTGACCAACTACTCCGTGCTCCTGCACAACGGCTCCCTGAAGGTTGAACTACAGCTGTTACACACACACCTGAGCGAATTTTAACCAGTGACTGGCCTAAGAGGAGAGCCATGCAGCAAGTGTGGAAGGACTTGAATGAAGGCTGCTCTCAGAGAGAGCCTGCTCAGTCCCACCGCAGTCATTAGAAGCCTTTACACCACTCTAAACAGAGTCCGGCTTTAATTCATAGGCAGCAAACCAGGTTGTAAGAAATGCAGAAGCACATTAATCAAGAGGCCTTGATTAACAAACGGAAAACATTCTCCCTGAAGGAAGAAACTGAAGCTGATGTTTTTTTCCATCCTCATAAATGTGTATTTCTGAGTCATGCTGTATTCTCCAATGATATTTAAACTTTCAAAAATATGCAGTTGCTTTAAGAAATTCTATTATTCTGATGATACCCTGAGGTTTATATGTAAAAATGCATGAAGAGTGGAAATGCATGTCTCCTAGGGTATCTCTTCAGAAATACCACATTATTCGGCGCCCTTGTCCCATGAACCACTAGCAGTTAATACACAGTAATAACTCTGTAAGCATAATGCTGTATATGTGGATAGAGTAAAAAACCCCAGTGAAACAAATCACGAAGCATCAGAAAAAGAACATCAGAATAAAGAGATTTAAGAGCTGTAGAAAACAGAACTCTGCAAACTTCATCATTCTGATGCTTTTAAAGTAAATGATGTCTAGTAAGTACTTAAAATAGCATTATTTGCTTAAATGGATACAAGCAACTAACTTTATCTAGAAACAGTCAAGCCAAAGTATGGACTAAATCAGGTGTAATGATTTCTGTCAGGCTGCTCTCAGATGAAGTACTCATGCCATATGGTGAAACTTACCCAAGAAGTCAGGTGACTGAGCAGAGTCTGGAGAAAGCAGTACCCTGCAAATAATTTCACTGATGAGAATCACTACATGGACTGAGTTCGGACACCATTGGGTGCATCTTCTCCAGAAAAAGATGCCACTTTCCTTAACTTGTGAGCTGGAAAGCTGAGCTGAGCTCTGTGAGCTTCTGAGTTCTTCAGAAGTGTCTATGCTAATCCAGACTAAATCTATAAACTATCTCGAACAAACCCCTTATGCGCAGTGCATGGTGACCAATTGCTTTAACAGTCTCACTGAAAAAAAACATATCACGTCTACATTGCTGAGACGCTCAATTCTACCTCAGTCCCTTGTGGCTAATTTACAGCCATAATATGTGCTTAATTTATCACCATTACAGGGGTTAGTGCAGGAGCCATAGCTCCAGTGATATTGGAATTTGCTATAAAGAATCAGACCGAATCGCTTGTAAGGTGCCTTGTGCAAAATTAATAACCTCTTATTTGCCTCAGCCTTGTAAAACATTCCAGTTGTAGGTTTCTTATAAAATTTTTCTATCTCTTTGCTTTAAGTACCGCTAAAGGAATTTTATCACAATACCCAGGGGAGCAAACAAATAATTGCAAATCAGGGGAATCACCTTTCGAAAAACACTCATGATCTTGACTTTCTCACAGTTGAGAAGACCTCGGAGCTGACACCGAGAATGACTGCTTTCTGTCTGCAGCATACGTGGAGAGGTCACTGCAGCAAACATTTCACAAGCAAGAGGTTGGGTTCCCAGTTATATTATGCGACTCAAAATGATCTGATAAATCATTGACGCGGCTTCAGCGTGAACACAGAACAGTTTTCAAACCGCTCAGGCAAGGCAGGCAGACAGCTTTCCGCAGTCTGGCCATTTCTGCACCTGGCTTTGTTTAGTACCTCTGCTGTTCATCACCTAACACAAAGTACATTTACATATTGCCTGTCTGAAATATAATAGAGGCACTGTTTGGGCTCCCTCCTGCACTTGGCTTCACACAGTACATCTGTCTGGCAAAAGAATAACGACCTGGATCAAAGGGAGAAGAGACTCTCAGCGAGCTTATAAGTCTCTTGCGAAATATTACACGTGCTTGTCCAGTGAGCAGGTGCTTCAAGTTAAAAGATACAGTGGGAAGATCAGGATGTGAACTGCAAACACTTCAGTTTCTCTCCACTGCCCAGACACAGGCTTTTCTTACAGCTCAACGCTGAGATATTATGCTGGTGATTTTATACACAGATGCTTTATTGCTAATATGACGTGAACAAATTATATCCATGATGTGAATAGATAATAAAGGAATATAAACCTGGAAAGACAGAGTTAGGAAGCTATTAACTAAATAATCTGAGTTATTAATAGATGCTGAGACAAAACTTGCCTTTATAGACCAGAAAATGTATGGATCTTTTAAAAGTAACCCAAATTTGTTATATCATACAATAACTATATATTTGCAAGTAGACATACAGGATAGAGGAATAGATATATTTTTCCACATCAGCGATTTTCCTCTTTCCACTGGGAGTAATAGCCTTGAGTACCTCAAGTGCTGAATAGATTTTTGTTTCTTTTTCTAAGAAGCAGACAGCTTCCGGTATCAGTATGACCCATGGGAGTAAAAAGGTCCCTCAGAGTCAAGATGGCTGGTGACCCACAAGTAACTCATGCCACAGACATGTCACCCATTGATTTATGGATTCATTTCCCTTAAAAAGAAATCACTGTTTTTAGAGATCCTGCAGTTATCCAATGGAAAAGTTACAGGTAGAAAAATGTTTGCTAACACTATTCTATAAATCCATCCTCACCTACTCCTGGTAAACATCACAATTAATCATCTCTGAACCAAATATCTTAAAGGCTTATGTAGAAGTCAAAGGTTGTTGGATATCACCATAGTTTTTAAAGTAGTATTTGCTAATAGTGAGGAAATAAGATAAATCGTAAGTGTCAGAAAGGCAAACAAATGTTCATTGTACAGAAGTACCTACTGGTCACAACATCTCATTCCTGTGAACTGTTTCTCTTGTGATAATAAACTAATCAAGAATCCTGAGGGTAGGAACTTAATAGCAATATGGTAGCATCACTGAAAATTGAGTGAAGTGAGGACCATCTGCTGAGCACAGCTGAAATTAGATGACCCTACAGCTGAATAGTCATCCATTGGTTTTCAAAGACCTGAAAAGTGAGAGGGCGTTTGCCTAGACAAACACATCCCTGTATGAGCATTTGTAATTGCTCGTATAACCATTTGGACACTGAAAAGGGAAACAATAGTCAAAAGAAGAACTCTTACTTCTTACTGGGTGACAGCATCATGGGCTGCCACATGGTTAGCTCATGAAAGACTGTCCAAGGGAATGCTATTTAATGTCATGCATGTATGTAACCAGATTTACAAGCCATTTGGATGTCCTGAGCCATCTGCTGTGCCCCTGTTTGAACGTAATGGAGAAGATTAATAATTCTGACAAGATAAAACAAGGCATGAGAAAAAGCTACTATATAAAGTATGTGAAGTAACAAATTATAAGAACGTCAGCATATTGAGCTGTTTTGTAGCTACTTGAGAATCCCTTAGCATAGGTTTACTTAGTGGGCATTTTTAACAGTTATTTTCAAAAGATCCTTAACACAGCTCGGCTCTGGTTCTGATTCAGAGAATCATAAAACAGTTCAGGTTGGAAGGCATGCTTGGAGGCCATCTGACCCAAATGCCACTGAAAGCTAAAGCAGGTTGCTCAGGGCCTTGCCCAGGCTGGTTCTGATCCTCTCCAGGCAAGCAGACCCCACAGCGTCTCTTGGAAACTTGTTTCCAGGTGTTACCGCCTGCTTTTGACTATTGTTCCTAATATCTAATTGAAATTTCCCTTGATGCAACTTGTGTCTGTTGCCTCTTTGTCTGTTACCTTGTCCATGCACCTCCAAGAAGAGTATGGATCTAGGATCACTAGGCAGGGGATGAAGACAGCTATAAGGTCTGCCTTTAGCCTTCTCTTCTTAAGGCAGAATAAACCTGATTCTCTCGGCTTCCCCTCATGTTTAGGGGGCCTGGAGCACATACCATCTCCTCCACTGAACTTCCACCAGTTCCAACATCTTATACGGTGGAGATCAGACACAGTGCTCCAGATGCAGTCTCGCAAATGTCAAAAAGAGGAGAAAAAAATCACTTCCTTTCACTTGTTTAGTGTGCTCTTGCTAATATAGCCCAGGATGCAGTTGGCCGCCTTTGTTGCAAGGACATTCACTGAGGTATGTTCAACTTCTCCACCAGGACCCCTTGAGTCCGTTTTTTGCAAAGCCACTTTCTGGTTACCCAGCTTGTACTGCTGCACAGGATTATTCCAGTCCAGTCACAAGACTTGGCATTTGCCTTCAGTGAACTTCAAGAGGTTTCTGTGACCCCATTTCTCCAGTCTGCCAAAATCCCTCTGGGTAACCACACTGCCCTTCACCATAGCACCTCCTCCCTCCAGTTTGGTACCTTCTGCAGGTTTGCTAGGAGACCACTCTGTCCCATCATCTGGGTCATTAATGCAGAAATTAAACAGTATTGACCTGTGAGGAAGGCTACTAATAACTGCATACTGGTCAGACCTTGTACCACTGCTTACAACCCTTTGAGTCCAGCTAACTTGCCACCCATATTATTGTCCACATCTCACCAGTTTGACGACAAGGAGGCTACAGGAGACTGTGTCTAAGGTCTTACTACCGTCAGTGTACACAGAATACGTATTGCTCTTCCCTTGCACACAGAGCCAGTCACTTCATCATAGATGGCAACTAGATTGCCCAGGAAGGATTTGCCCTTGGTAAATCCAAGTTGGCTGACGCCTTCCAGGAGGATTTGCTCCAGATTCTGCCTGGGTCCTGAGACCAGGCTGACCAGCTGGTAGTTTTCCAGATCCTCCTCCTTCCCCTTCTTGAATATGGGCTTTTTCCAGTGCTCAGAAACCTTCTGAAGTGCCATGACCTTTCAAGTGGTAGAGAGCAGGTTCTCAGTGACATTGATCTTTAGATATTACTAAGCAATCTCAAGTTTTGTGAACTTCCATAAGGTTGAAAAACAAAACTGTGCAAGAAGCCCAGCTTCTAGCACATGGTATGTACTTGCAGCATCCTCCAGCTGTTTGAATGTGGGCCGCTCCACAGCCTCTCCTCGGTACCTCACATCCTAGACTTGGAGAATGCCAGTAATGCTAACACACTCTGGAAAACGAGTTTCCAGACTCCAGGGAGGGCTGAATGGGACAACTTCCCAGGAGTCTGAAGCCAGTCATTTCTAGGAGGGCTTTTTTTGGGTGTGTGTATGGGTTTTTTTTATTGTTGAAGACAAAACTGCATCTCCTGCTGTGAACAAGATCCCAGGGCCACTAAGACACAAATGGGACCACAAAAACTGCCACGAGGTGCAATTCATTTCCAGCTATGCCAGGTTCCACCCATTTCACTGTAGCATGCAAAGAAACCAGTTACTCATCAGTACGATTTCTGATGTGCTGAAATCCCATTAAAGACATAACATGTACTAAGTGGGTACAGAGAAAAAGGAATCTTTTTAAATAACCAAAGAAAACCAAGCTGAGACATTTCTGTGAGTTAGAAACTAGCAACAAATCTAAGGGAACAGTAGCATATTTTGAAAGCAAAAATGCAGTGTAGAAAATAAACGGAGAGAGGCAGGATATTTGCATATATGTACCATTGGCTAGGACCTACTGATTCACATTTACTGTTGTTATTCAGATGGCCTTTTCAGAGCTTTACTGGATGCTAATTCATTTTACCTAATACTTCAGCAAATAAATTTGAAACCTCAACCGTGAACATAATGAAGAAAAGGAAAGAGAAAAAGTCAGAAAAATAAACAGCCTGAAATAATTTCATTTTTGTTCCTTACATGGAATTTGGAAAGCAAAAAAAACCAGCCTGCGCTAACTTCCAAGAGACTCCAGCTGGGTTTTTTAGTCATCTCTTATTTCACAGATGCAGCAAACCCTCTGATTTTCTAAGGTAATTTCATCAGATTGGACAATGTGACCTTGAAGCATAAATAAAGTTGAACTGATGACTTGAATGGCTTTTTATGTATTGCACCATTGCATATGATACTGCTGGTCAACACAATAATTTACAATACAGCTTTTATCAGTTTGCTGTAAAAGTCAGGAACAAGAATAAAAAAAATCCAGGGACAAAGGTTCAAATTTAGAGATGATCTTCGAAGAAGAGTGATTAGTGACTCAAAAATCTATTAGTTTTAAACATAAAAATGATAAGTGATTGTTTGAGCAGAAGCAAAAACTTGACAGCATTTGAGAAAAAAATTGATTTTAGTTCTTAGTTTTATAGTGTAAAATCCAATGAAGAGGAACAACATCTATAAAAGGACTCCAAATTTAACTTTCATAAAAGCTCCAGAAGAGAAAAGATGACAAAGACAGCATGCAGTAAGCAATCAGTTAGATAAATTTAAACTTTATCCTTGCTCCTAGTACACTCTAGAATACCACAATTACATTAAGTCCATTCCTTTTTACATGTAAATGTTTAAAATAATTTACCTGGAAATTGTTAAATATTAGCATCATTTATCTCTCCTCAGAACATCAAGCAATGCAACAGATTTTGGAGAAGGAGAGTAAGATGCCTGTGGTGCAGCAAAAACTAGACTGATGGATCTCATTTACTATTTGCTTTTTGAGCTGAATGAATCAATTGTGATGAATCAAATAAAGTACTCTATACTGTCTACTTTCGTAGGCTTTTGATTCACAGCAATATCACTGAACAGTCTGATAGGTAGCAGGATAAACAACGTGAGGAGCCAGGACTGACCCAAATCCTGTCATGGGACCAAGAAAGGTTATGGAGAAGAGAGAAACCTGGGACAGAGCTGTAGTAAAATGCAGCAAACTGAAGAGACACGAGTCCATAGCAGGTTTCACTAGTGACTCAAAATATTAAGGCCAGTTACATGTTTAATTTTGGACAAATGAACTGCAGTGCTTGCAGCAGATTAAATCCTTTAAAACAAATTCTCATCTTCTGCATGCGGAATTGCTTTCCTGAGGCCTTTCATGTTGTGGAGTCACATTTCTGGGAATACCAGTCCACTGTGAGAATGGCTGATCACTGCATCATATTAAGCTTTAACCTTTTTTTCTGACAGCTTAAAGATGTTATGAAAAATTTGGGATTTCACTGTACTTGGTTAACCTTCTTTCTCTAAACCATGCGTCATTTCATGTCCTGTTCAGCAGCAATAATTCCTATTTAAAGGGACCGTTAGTGTAATTTGTGGAACAACACTGATCACCAGGAAGTTAGCAGAAGTTAGGCTGGAGACAACAGAGCACCATCCTTTCCTCCACTCCCTTCAAGAATATATTAGGTGGACTCCCATACTAGCTTCCAGGGCTTGATGCATATCACAAAGAGAGTACAAGACCAAAAGAGGATACCAGGTTCCTCCAGCATCCTAGAGAGCTGGAGTTAGAGCATCTCTCAAAAGAAGTGCCGTAAGTTTCATTTTCTGACATCTGCTTTTCACTTTTTGTTGGAGGGAATCCACCTGTGTGTTCACTTGCAGGAACATAGCCTTGCATAGCAGAACAGATGTGAGACTTCCTGCTGTTTCCTGGCTAATTACTATTTAAACACCTAAACTCAAAGTCCAGTTGTGGAGGGATGTAACAACTACATTGTTAGCAACTTCAACTTTAAAATTTTGTCTGGTAGAGATTTTCTGTGGCTGGTACCTCATAATCTGGTATGATCAGATCCTGAAGGTAAGAGGTAAAGTGGACAAAGGGCAATATGCATTCCCTAGTTATTTTCTGGGTTTTTGTCCAAATAAATGCACTAATTTTAAAGTCAGATAAGGTTGAAAAGGTTTGACAGAGAAAAAATTAGAAATAAGCAAAGCAAGAAGTAAAAGAATGTAAAACTAGATTCTAATACCCTTAGAGATAGAACACAAGGAGATACTTAATGAACCAACCAATTTTAATAGGAAATTATCTGGAAAATAAATCTTTTGAACATCACCAGTGGGCTTTCTATAGACACCAGACATGGTAGTGGAAAAGCTTCATGACAAATGCATGCTTTCCTAGCAAAGTGCAATGAAAAGGACATGGCTTATTAAAAAAGGGGCTCTCAAAATCTCTACGTATCACACATTCAGAGTGAAATTGTATCAATGACCCTTGGGTCCCACATCCTTACATCAGTAGATAAACCCAGAGGTAATTAAATACCATATGTTAAAAAGTTTCCATCTTGTACCAATAGAAAAGTAAGATCATTCCAGGGAGGACAAATCTGCCTTTGGCTCCAGAGCAGTGACTGCAGTCACTATAGAAACAGAAACCTCACAGAAGACTGAGCAACACTCCTTTGCCACCCTACCCCTCCCTGGAGATATGCTGAATCTTGTGCAACATAATCTGCTGTGGAAATGGGTGAATACGAGGAAAACATCCATGATATCCTCTTTACCTACTCATTGACTATATTTCTGCCTGCTGCTTCTGCTGATGCTACTGGTTTGGGCGAGCACTTTTTCTTCAGAGAATATTTGGGAAAAATTAAGCTTCAAGTTAATTTTTATTTGCAAGTAAGTGTTTTCAAACTAGAAATCCTCTGTCTGTACTGGATTTCTTCCTGGGGAAGTTGCCTTTGCTGCTACAGCCATAGTAGGAGTTGCTGTCAGTTCTTACATCAGCTAAGCAAGCTGATAATAGTCAAAAACCACCTGGTGACAACAAAAGCCTAAGAGCAGACGAGATAATTGAAAATATGTATTAGCTGTGATTCTCTGCTGGCTTCTGTAGCTGTTAATGTCAAAACAAAGTTGATCTAAAATGCCCTTAGCCTGACTAAAAAAAAGTTCCCCAGAATTCAAGACTATTCAAGCCATGCTTTATCTGAGATATAAAGTTCCAAGAGGAAAAACAGCCATCCATGTATTTCTGCCCTTCCTATCCACCTCTGCCAACTATGCAGAAGCTCGAAACTATCCAAACTGTCCATGCACAATATTTGAACCTGCTGGGAGGTATCGACGCCAGCTAGCCACCTACACCTGATGATCGCCAGGCCCAGCAGAGGAAGGCACAGCTATTTGTGGTTCTCCAAACGCTGGCCAGCTGGCAGCCAAACTAGTCCATCACTGCAAGGGTCATGTGCAAGTGCTACTTTTCTGCAGCCAACTAATCTACCCCTCTTCCTCCACCAGTGAACCACCACCACTCCCAGCTCTGCCTGACACATCCATGCCCTAACAGAAGCAAAGTTCATGGTTTTCCCATGCACCCAAGTAACAATTGAAGAAGGAATGTGCCACAAGAAAAGGCCTTCACAGACAGAGGTGAAAGTCCAGGGTAGCCTATGAACAGTGGAATTGAGGGGTAAAGTCCTAGGTCTCTTCCACGAAAGCCAATAAAGGTGATGACTTTTATTCATAGCTATATTATTCTTTATTAAAGAAGGGCCTAGCAGACCCTTCTTGACCATTCCCTTTCAGCAGTTCGCTTCTGCATTAAGCCTGATCACTTGCTTCTAATTAAGGCCATGGTTATATAAATTCATTAATCTATGACAGGTCAAGCTGTCAAGTGAAGATAACTGAGTTTTAAAAAGCTGTGAGCACATGACGGCTCATAAAGACACTATAGTCGTAACCCAAGGATGTCACATTTAGCTCCAATTGAGTGAGAACAATTGTCTTATGCTTTCAAGTGTCTCCCTCTTTGTCTGTGCACCTTGCTCACTCTTCACGCTTTCTTATACATAGCACAGTTGTTTGTGAGCAGCTACCCCAATATTATTTGCTTCAGATTTTTGTCTTGAGCATCATCTCTCTCTTCGCGCCTCAGACATACTTTCCAGAGAGGCATGTTGTCTTGACTCGAAAACATAAAAGAGTGAAGAATCAGTTGCTATTCTTAGTAGTTTGTTCTGTTGGCATTAGTCACCTCACTTTGTAGTCATCCTCAGGATTAGAAATTTCTCTAATAAATTAATCTGGCTTTAGACTTTTCTTGTTAGAGTTTATTGGTGCATAATCTCTCGCTACTTAGAGACATCTGGCATTCATAGAATACCCTTTACTCTTAAGGTACATAAATAGGTATTAGTACTCCTTAGCCACACCAGCCATATTCTCTCCCCCATCAGAGGCTTTCAGTTTCTTATCCATTCGTTAGCAATTTTCGATTTATAAATCAATTAGTGATTTCCCTTCCCCCCAGTTTGTTCTTTTTCTTTGCCACTGACAGGTGTTCCTCTGAGTGTGGAATTTTTGCCAGCCGTTCCTCTAATGAACTCCTAAAGAATGCCTCCTTCTCACTTGCATTATTCTGTTTTCATTTGTCCTTCAGATCAGCTCCACTCAATTTCTTTCAGCTTTGGGTAATTAGGTACACCTGGTGCTTCTCACCATCTGAGATCGTCCTCTATTTGCCTATAGTAGATGCAATAGGTCACAATCACTGCTTCATAAGCAACAATGATTAATGGTTCCAGTACAGTGATTAATTAATCTTTATGTTCTAAAATTAGATTGAAACTTAAGATACCTCCTGTCAGGTGCAATAACACTTGTATTGGGAGAACAATCACCTAGAAATTTTAGAAATGTTGATGCCATGGCCTGAATCATGTTTAGAAGTCTGAAGAGCCATACTAGAAAATTTACAAGGCAAACTGCGCAAAGCTGTGGGTGTGAGAAAATCCCCAGATGGCAATGAGCCTCTGAACCAGTGGACAAAAATTAGAGAAGGAGGCAGAGTTTTGAGATAGAATAACCATCCAATGATGCATTTTGTCTGTGGCATCAAGCTGGCTAGAGGCAGATGAAGGAGCTAGTCTTTTGGTCCAGAAAAAAGGAGCTGTTTTTGAGTTAGACTGAAATGTGTGGGAGAAAATTGCAGAAGCACAATGAAATAAACATTCTGTATTTTCCTTATTGCCAGAAAGATAGAGTTCTGGTTTCCACAGATGACCAACTTACCCAAAGATAAAATGAAAGCACTGCCAAAACTAGCTAGGCGCAGCACCACCGCAGGAGCACTCAGGCTGGTCAACAGGAGCTTCTGCCGCATGATCTCCCAGTAGTGTACGTGAAGTGAACTAAGTGGCAAGTAAATAGCTAGGACCAAGCTTCAAGCTTTATTGGAAATTTCCATATAGGTCAGTAATTGGATATGTAAGCATGATTTACTACTTTTAAACCTGAAACTTTGAGATTAGTTTATAGGAGAAGTGTAGTGAGAAACTTGCATGACTAATGTCAATGCCAACTCACCTCGCAAGCACGGAGTTATCAAAACCTACTAAATGAAAATAAGTGCGACAAGCTGTAAAGGCAGGTGAGACAACCCGTGGCCCATGGGTTTCTCTTCCCTCGCAATCTGTTGCACAGAGCTGCCTGCAACCCGCTGACCAGCTCTGGAAGTTGCAGTTCTGCCCCCAGCTGGCACTGCAAAGCTGCTACACAATTGGATTTGATAGAAGCAATTACTGAAAGTGGCACGTACTAAGGCAGTGGTTTTAAAGAAGTATTTTACCTTATTTTTTCCTCTTCCTTCTTCAATTTTTTTTAAGTCTTTTGAATTACTTCAGCTGCTCAACTAGACTCCCATTGCTTTCATTAACTTTGACAAAGAGATGGTATTTCAAGTGAATTTCTCACAGAGATAAGAAAGTATTAAAAATACAGGCAAACCATAATATCTACTGGAACAGAAAAGAATGCTGTTATTACTGAGATGGAAAGAAACTTAACGGTTTTACTACTCAGTGTTTGTTCCTGTTCTTATGTAAGAACAGAGTTCGTGCTGACCTCTTCTTATTCTAAAAAAAGCTAACAACAAAACTACCTTTCTAGAGAGCATAAAACTTTATTAAAAAAGCATCTGTCTCTTTTAACTATCACCAATTCTGTTAAATCAGCCCAGGCAAAATGGAATATTATCCATCTTTCTTCTGCTTTTCATTCATCTGACTAAGAAACTATTCGAAAGCAAAAATATTCTCCAATATTTTCCTCTGTCAATTTGCAATGGTATCAGCAGGGAATTCTGGTTCTATTGAAAAACTGCAGTTGTGCAACCTTGCACTGTTGACTGGGCAATCCAAGAATCAGTAGTAGTCCTCTCATAATGCACTCAGTTTCATAATTTTCACTGGAAATCACCTTCTTTTTTAATCCATTAAAATCCTATTTAGAGACGGTTTTCTTTCATAAGCCACACTTAAGAAATCGCCGCTTTGTAAGAATGAAATGAATGTATGAACTCTATCCACTGGTTCTGCTTTTAGGTGGCAAATTCATGGCAGTAATTTGCATTGAAGATAAAGCAATATAAGGCTGCTCTTGGACTTTACAGGCTTTTTTGATAGAAATGAAAATATCATACATCTGATTAAAATGGATTGAATGGTTCAGTGCACAGAGTGTTCTTTTCATCAGTAAACAGGTTGAAAACTCCAGCATGTAAAAAATGAAACACTGATTTAGCCTAAAATTGAACCCTCTCAAATACTCTCCTGCTTGGAACTATTTAGCTTTGGGCTAAAGTCACAGGCATTAGCAAGTTTTTCCTTTGGAAATACACTATGTCATCATTAACATAAAAGAAAAGACCATGTTTCTAACAGCAGCAGGGAATAGAAGAAAACATCAATAATCCTCAAATAAGGGAAAACAGAGCCCAGTCTGCTTCAGCTGAGGGTACCCAAATTCTGCTCGGCTCGAGCTTGTGCCAGCAATTCACTGGGAGCATTCAGGCTGCATGTAAAGTACTTGTAATATGGATGCATCACCCCGGAGACTATCCTATTGTCTCTCAAGAAATAAACCAGTCTAATTTAATGTGTGTTATGTGATTGCACAAGTGGCACTGCAAGAAGTTTAGGCAGGTATTATCTATGGAAAGAGAACTTTCTTTGGAAGGCTTTTACTGTTTCAGTAACAGAAAGAATAAGAAAGGCCCTTCTCCTTTGGAGGGTATGTATGAACCCTGGAGATACATATGCCTAAAACTTCCTTCTATTTATAAAATTTATACACATACACTCACCCCTCCATCAATCAGCAAGTGATCTTACTAATTTTTTTTTTTAGGGCTAATATGAGCCTGTAAATTATGTTCATAAAGGGCTGTTATTTGGGAGTTGAATAAATGCAGCAGTATATACAAAAGGCAAGATAATAGAGAACAAGTCCCATTATAGTTCTTTACATTCAAGTATCCTTTAGATAACAGCACTTCCAGAAGCCCGTAAAGATCAATTCTCACACTGCTCCTAATTCCATAAGACTTGCAGCTCCCCAAGAACATGTGAAGAAGTGTGACACAACCTACATGCCCCAAGTGCTTCTAGCAAGGTAGAAGTGTTTGCATTATTTTTCCCTACCTTGAAGAGGAGGCAAAACCACCCTCTACCACATTCTGGTCCTTCCCCCAGTTACTGGGTTTACAGCTGCTAAAGGTAACCTATGAGAATTAGCCTCCTTCCAGTCTCCTCCTTTTTTAAATTTTATTTATTTATTTATTTATTTATTGATGTAGAAAAGCCATTTTATGTCCAGAACTCTGGTAATTCTCACATCATCTAAGAAGAAGTTATGACAGCATCTACACATACTGTCTTGTAGCTATCTGCCGGCTGATCTCCCTAGAAAAGTCCACCAACAATTAGTTACAGAGTTTGTCCACTTAGGCCAGCAGAGATGCTCAACTGTGCCATGTTTAAAAGTAATGTACTTAAAAACAAGGTTTTTAAAAAGAAATATGCCACTATTCACCATTAAATTTGGGGTCATCCAGTTTAGTGCAATTATTTAAAACAGCAAAATATAATGCTATTATCCATAACAGTTTATGATAGTTTGTTAAGCTTTGTAGCACACCTTTCACACTGTTCTTTAATTAGTCCAGATACCATGTGAGTGTTCCTTTTTCAAAAGCTAAATGTGCTTGTTTTGCCTATTACAAATGAGTAAAAATTCTTGTTGTTATTGGTCAAATGCAAACCAAAAGTGAAAATTTATCATTTTCATAATGCAAATACTCATAAAACCTTGCTGTAAAATGAATTGGAAAATGAATGACAAGGCTGGCGATGGAGCATCTATTCAGAAATACATCTAACTGTCTTATGTTTCCATGTTTTTCAGCAGGATGTACTTCTGAATGTTCTCAAAAGCAGTAGAAAGGTGCATAAAAAGAACAGGCTATATTGTTAGTATGCAATTTTCATGGGCACTTCCCTTTCTTAATATCATTTATTTTTTCCCCCAAATGGACAAACAAATAATGGTCCTTAATCAAGAACTTCCATTTTTGTCCCCCAAACCCTCTCAAATATGAGGACCAAACAAGTAGGATTCTTAGAAATAAATTTACTTCCCATTTATCTCCGCACAATTTTAAAAATCATTTTCTCATATTTTCAAGAGCCATCATAACTGCTTAAGGATCCACCACTTCACTTCTGAGAGTCCAATCTAGTCTGTTTTATATGCAGTTTCACAGATAGCTGAAAAACTGTTTTAAGAGTAACTAAAGCTACTTTATATTCAAGTACACTAAAGCAGGGAAAAATGTACAATAACATATATGTGCTGCTGATTATGTTATACTTTTGGTTTGCACGCATTAGATACAGAATTAGAAAATGAGATTCAAGTGAAAGACAAAATTCAGACCAAAGGATAGTTCTTAGGGCTCATGTTAGTCTACAAATGGAAAATTAATACAGACATTATTTCAAAATATTAATCTATTTGTCATTAGTCATATAAGCTAAGATGCTAGGATATAAGGTGCCATGATACATTAAGAAGTGCAAAGAAATGAATTTTCTTGGGTCTGCACCATTTGTGTGAAAGGCAGAACCTAAGAGTGAGAGGATCCTTCCCTCCTTTTCTGTTAAAGGACCTGTTGGTCAATCTGTCTCCTGGGATTTGGGGCTGATCCATATTTGTTCTGAATTGTACAAAGCTGTTCTAAACAGGAGACACTGTCTATATCCCAGTAGTGAAGAATCACTGCAATTCATCTGTATTTCATCTTGTTTTCTACATTGGAGTGCTGGAAAAAGCTAGCAGCGAGATACGATGTGATATCGGAAGATTCCCAAAGGAGTTGGAAGAAGACATGAAAGAAGTTCAAAACCTGGATGAATGCTGAAGCACAGGATCCCAAGCAGTCCTCACTCTAATCCATTTTACCCTGGTGACAGTGCATTGATTTGAGTGGGGCTATATGGTTTTCCATGAATTTAAGTACACGCAACAAAATGAGCAAATTTTTCTGATAGTCAAATCCATGTGTTAGTTTTCCAGCACAAGTATAAAAAGAGAAACTGATCCAAATCCTGCTTTGCCTTTGGTTTAAATTTCAAAGCATAGTTTTAGCTGAAGGAAAGAGCATATATTCCACATTTCAGATGTGTTTGGTCATTTTTCAGCCACATAGTCTCACTTTAGCATTAATCCTGGTATTAGTTTAGGAAGCTTGTTCCAACTCCCAAGCAGAATAAATAATGCATATAGCCTTTAAACTGATTTCACACTGGAGTATTTCACTAAGTAGAACAAATTTCTGAATCTTACTGATGTCTGTGTTCAGGGATTGAAACTCACAGGGTTGCCAGCACTATCAGGAGTAGTTTGTTTCTAGTATTGAACGCTTCAGAACAAACCCGGCCAGGTCACTGTGACTGATGCCACCAGTTCTTACTCCAAGGATCAGAAACAACCGCACTCAAATAACACCCATTAGCTCATGGACTGGTCGTTTTAAGTAGGGTCCTCAGAGACTCAAGAGTAACAAGGCAATGATGGCAATCCCTCAAGAGATTTTGTGAGACCAATGGGTGATGCAATTTATTCTGTAGAAATCCATACGCTTCTAGGGAAGCACAGACTGTGATCATTAATGGTGTGCCCTGCCAGGTCACCTGACAGAGCAGATACAAGTCAGATCACGTTCAGGCATGTTACTCCATTTTCAGTGATCTGTCAAATTTAGCACAAAATAGCATCATTTAGCTAGCATGTACCCTGAGTGAGTCATCCTGTGTCTGAGTTTGCATTACATGCAGCTTTCTGCTCACCTGCTATTGCACTGCATGAGATTTTTGGGGTAGCGTCCTATATCTCATCTTTTGTTTATGGGCTCTGGTTCCAACCTGAAAAACAGCCTTACAAGAAGCGTCATCCCACTGCATTTCATCCCAGCACTGCAAGGGCAACACACCACTCTTGCCTTCCCCTGTGCAACAGCAGCTGTAGAGCTCCACATCTGGCAGCTGTTGCACAAGACACACAGCTGCATTGTCAAGACTCCTTGCCCAAGACACACACGCAAGAAGAAAGGAAACAAGGAGACTGTTATAGCAGACGAAAAACGACTATATTCTTAGAAATTCTCAAAGCTGGTGAAGATGAATGGCTCTTGTATGCAGCATCAGAGATTGTGAACAGAGTAATGAGTGGTGGCAGAGGGTCATGCTGTGAACACAGCAGGACTGCTAAGAACTTCAGGGTAGGAAAAATGCTCATGTGTGAGCTCAGCACAAAACTGACTCAAAAGATGACCAACACAAGAGCATCCCAAACCTGATACCAAGAGCTGCTGCCAACATTTAGAGATGCTGCCCTGATCTTTTCTCTTGGAAAACAGTTCAAGTTTACAAAGTTGAACGAGCGATTCAGCAAAGGAATTCAAAAGGTAATACCTGTCCTGTGGTGGATTTTTAAGCCACAAGCGGTCACAGAGAGCTTTTCTGTCATGGGCTTCTTTATTTACATGTGCCCCATTGATGTAGCTCCTAAGTCTTAATCACTGTTGCCTCTGTCCTGGCCAGGCACAGATTGCATTCAGCACTTAAGGGTCTTTCTCAGCTATGTCACAGCCTTTTATTGGAGTCTACAAACACCTCGACACTATCTTCTTGACTAAACTGACAAAGGTGCATGATGAGTGTCTTCCACAAATCTTGCTTCATCTCTGACATGCAAGCCATCACAGCCAATGCCAAATTTGAGTTCCTGGGCCCTGCTCTACCCTGGCTTCACCAAGACTGGAGTCCATTGAAGTGAAACCTTAATTGCCATCAAAAATTTTTCATTTCCTGTCTGACCAGCTGCTACTTAGCCATGAAGTGTGGGTTCACCACTGTGACAAGATAAAGAAGGGCCCAGTCCTGTTCTTTACCAGGATTGCACTGCCCTACCATGCCCTGTGCAATACTCGTATGCTCAGCAGAACAGATGGCAGAAGGCTGGGAAGCCCAAAGGAAACCTCATTTGCTATATATGGTTGCTATGGCTTGTTCGCATACCCACAAAAGGCAGGAGGGCCAAATGGTAAGTCATGTCAGATGATTTTATGAATAGCCACTAATGACCACTTGTTGTAGTGTGAAATTAGGCACGTGTTGCACTGAAAGTAATCAAGAATCATTAGCTGCCTTTCTTACTGTTTTCTGCAGCTTGCTTTTTCTCTGAGTGCAGGATCCCAGCTGCAGGCAATCCAGATGCTTCTGTTTCATTTCAAGGACTCCAGAAACAATAATTGCAACCCATCCACTGAACAAAAGAAAAAATTTGATAAAAACAGTGTAAAACACAGACCTCCCTCACTCTTCAAATGCAACAAAGGTGGAGTTACCTAGAGATGCAAGCAAACAGAAGAACAGGAGGTCAAGAATACCACAGCGGGCTGACCTAAGTACGCAGCATCCTGCCAGCATCCATGTTGTGCTCATGGAGTTCACCACTGCTCCACGAGGAGGGGCTTGAGAAGCTGTAGGCTGTCCACTGCACCCTTTGGTGGGAGATGTGGGCTGAAAAGGGGCTTCAAGACTGGATATGTTGAATGTGGAGACACATGAGATGTGGCGGGCAAGCACTTGTCACTGGCCCAACTCTGTTAGCTGCCAGGGTGTGTGCGGTTGTCTTAGACAGGATGATTGCTCACTTGGGATATCACATGTCCACTTTGCTAAGCCTTCTCTTATCACCATCATCATCCTATCCATGTTTTCTCTAATACGATTTTGCTCTTGGGCACCAAACTGCTTGGGATCCAAACCCCACACAGTAAGCGGGGACAATTGAAGGGTTTGCTTCAAAAGCGCACTCATGCGCTGAACTAAACTAAACAAGCATATCAGTATCCCAAAAAGGTCTAGGTGCCAGCTGTGCAAAGTCTGAGTAGAGAGTGTCAGGGACACCCAATGGTAGAATTACAAAAAGTCAAACAGCAGCAGCACTTTTTGACCCAGTGCTAGATATTCTCAAGCTGGTTTTACCCTGTTGGGGATCCTCAGCCACCTGCTCCCACCTTCTGTGCTAACTTCTTCCATTAGCAAGGGGAATCAGACTCCAGCACTGTTAGTCAATCTGGTGCCTTTTTCAGGAAATACAACTATTATAAACGGAAATCTTGCCCTGAGAATCCAAACAGCCTATGAACAAAAGCCACCAGGAGTGGAGGAGGACCAGCAACAGCCCGTTCCAAGAGCAAGAAAGAAATCTGAGGCAATTTTAATCATATGGCTAGAGAATAAATAAGCATTTCCACACCTGACAAAAATACAGACCATTTGCAAAAAAACCTGTCGTCAAAACTCAAGCCATTCACTGAAAATATGGTCTGCCTATTTAGATATCAGGTAAGAGTTTTTTGGGGTCTAGGGGATCTTTTATTTCTTCCTCAGACTTCATCTAGGTTCCCCCCACCCTCCTGTAAACCAAGAGAACAAAGTGTTCAGCAGATTTTTAATAGGTAATTTTTCTTTTCTTTTCTTTCCCCCTCAGCATACACTGTAGAGAATCTTAAAGCTCTCTCTTTATCTATACGTTGTGTGATAAAGTAAAACAAAAATCATAGACTGCTATGTCTTCTAGAAAGCAATGGGCTACAAACTGTTGATTAAATAAACAGTTTGGGTACTTAGCTCTTCCACATTTGCTGGCAGTTTTAATGATAGATGTGCCCATTATCAATCTAGTTCCTGGAATATTCTCATACATTTTAAATGGAAAGCTTAACAGAGGTAAAAAAAAAATCTTTGTATTATATTGTTATGTGAGATGAAGCAAGAGTGAGGAAAAATACTGGAAACAAAATGGAATCTGATACATTTTAAAGTATATCAACAGTTTGCATCTTCCTTATCTCCTTGGAAGTGCTCAGAAAAATCATAGTAGATGCCACCCTGACCAGTTTACACTTTGCTCTTAGAATAATAAAGATTCAAGAGAATAAAAGATTCAAGAGAATAAATATTTAAGTTAGTGCAGGGCAGTAAAAGCTCATGCATGTATTTTGCACCACTACACTTTGGAAGCCTTTGTATTAATAATCAGCTATTTTGATTATTTTAAGGCTATTTCATTTAGCTATTTTGTTCCCAACTTTTTTTTTTTTTTTTTTTTTTTTTTTTTTTTGTAAATGTTGGCAAATAACAACACATTGACAGAGTTGGACATTGCAGATCACCAGTTATCCATATACTTTCCAGCTGTTATGCTGGAAATCAGTCACAACACAGAGCCACAGATACAGTAACAGCATATAACAATATAAGAGTGCTGGGCAGGAATGAACAGAATTAGCACCAGTAGCAAGCAGCACAGGCAGGCAGTACGGCAAGCTAAGATGCATTATGCTATGCCAAATGCTTTCTTAATGTAGCTATAGCCCTGCTATTAGCAGAGTTATTTTCTTCAGAGATTGCTAGGAAATCTCTGCACACCTGAGAAAGTCACCTGAGATGGTTAAAGCAGATTGAAATACAAGTGGACACTCTCACTATCATAAAGAGAGCATTTCGTAGGTTTATACAAACTAGCAAAAAAAAGAAATCTACCTTGGTTTTTGCACAGGCCAGTGAGGCCCTGTCCTCTTCAATTTCTTTGGCCCCTGGCTATTATCTATATTTCATCAGCAGCAGCAGAAATTTGCTAGTAACTGATATAACCACCAAAAAATAGTAACTGCTACTTAGTGCCTTCTCAGCAGACTACTTACTCCAAGGCTTAAGAGTTCAGTGCTGTTGAAAGTAAAGCTGCAATCAGAAAACTTCAAGCAAAATGCTTTAGCCATCACAAATCTATTTGCGGGCATAATACTTGCTGACTTCACCAGAGCATTCTCATTTCATAATGATGCTAGTTCCAGAAATACACATGCAGAGCTGAAAGACCGAGAGTAACCTCACTATGTTTGTCTCAATTTAAAGCTTGCAAACAAAGCTATGGTAGACTTCTACTTCAGCTTTGCTTTACTTCCTCTGCTGGTTATAGGCTCTTACTGGGAAAAATGAAAGGCCATGTTCATGTCACAGAAATGAAGCAGCATATCAATTTTGTATAGGTAATCATGGCTTGCATCTGCCAGCAGAGTCCTCCTGCATGCCAGCCGGCACCCCAGGAGCATCCTTCAGCTGCTTTTCAATCTTGTCAGTCCCATATATCACAGAAAAAAAGGGTTTCACTGTAACTCTGTTAGGATTCTTCCCCTCACATGGAATAGCTTTCCTTCAAGTCCTTTTTGCACATCTGCAGGCTGTTTTTGTTCTTAAGATGCAACTACTGAAGAACTTCACAACAACAAAAACAACCCCTTTTTACCAATTTTCTAGCCTTCTCCTTCAATTGTAAACCTTCTTTCAGTCAAGCTGACTACAGCTTTCTGTAGCCCCATTTACTCAGTTAATGGGGCTTCCTCAGTGCCTGAGACGTGGGCAAATTTATTTCTAGCCAGCAAGGAGAAAAAGGAGTGCTATTACACACACACCTGCACTTTATCTCTCTGATGTTGTGCCACCCAAAAAGATAGAGGAAAACAGCCAAAAATGAAACGATGGCAAAGCTGAGGCTGTATTTAAGGCAGAGCAGAACTGCGTGCAGCACAGGGGCCAGCTGACTGTCTGGGGTGAGTGAACGGGAAGTATTGCCAGCAAGAGATGCTCCACCACTAGTGGTCCAAGGCCACAGCATACAATTACAGTGTTTAGAAACCCAAAAACATTTTGCAGCATAGATTCCTGACAATTTTGTCATATAAATCCAGATTCAGTTTAATCAATAGTCTGGAAGCCTGAATTTATAACGCTATTTCAGGATCGATAGGAGCTCTGGCTGCACAGGAATTGCGGGATATTGCTGTTTATTACTGACACTACTGTTTATTTCTGGAAAGATTTCTTTTTAGAAAAAGAGGAAGTGAAGACATCTGTATGATGATTATTTTGTCATCCACAGTATCTAAGTGTCCAACAGGTACCTAGGTGTCCCAACAGTATCAAACTAACTTCTCCAGATATTAAATGAAAGCAAAAGTATGTTCAATTTCCACTCCCAATGCCTGCAATGAACACTAAGCAAGGACTTTCATCTTCAATGACATACTTTGCTGTACCTAACTCCCAGACCTTTTGCAATCTTCCACAGTATTTGTTGTCAGAAGACATTGCTTGGAAACGCGTGTGTTTTCTAAATAACTCTTATTTGGAGAAAAAGAAAAACAGCAGCACAAGTCTCAGAATTCAAAATGACTTCTTTCTCAGTGGGAAAAAACAAACTAGACAGCAACAAAATTATATTCTTATTATAATCTGTCAGCATGTGGGTATGCTATGAAGTGTACTAAAAACATGAGAAGTATTTTAAGTGCAATTCTGCTTAAGAGAAGACAAAGATGTATGTGTGTACATTTGGAGAACATATCTAGCCAGTAAAGATTATCAGTAACTATTACTTTTGGAGCTTTCTTGGCATATAGTTCACAGAATGCAAACAAAAATTTTGTTAAAAAATACAAAGGAGTGCCAAGGAAAAGCTTCAGAAAAAATGTTGTCACATCAGAGCTGGAGTAGCTGACTTATCTAAACATTGTAAAAAGTTTGATACAGGCTTAAAATTACAAGCAAGAGACTGAGCATGAATTTAAGCTTAATGTTTCTGTGTTCCCCTTGAATGAATGCGTGGATCCCTTTTAGCTAAGGAGCAGAGGCAAGAATTTCCATGGAATAAAATCTAAAATATTTGCTTCTTCTCCAAATAGGAATCATACTGAAAATTTGAAATCTGGAATAGAAGGATTAAAAAGGAAGACATGGAAGTCTTAAAGAGATCAGCATTTCAATTGAAACATTCTGAATTTCTGGAAAATTGGCTGCATTTTTTATTGAAAAATATTAAACGATTTGTACTGAATCAGTGTTAATGGTGAATTTCTTCACGAAGACACACTCTTTATTGAGAATTGCAGTTCCAAAGCCTTAGTTCTTTCTCTGTGGGCCAGGTACCCCGGATCATGTTCCTACTTCTATAAAGAAACCAGGCTCACTGGACTAGATGACACACAGGAAACTGCCTCTGCTTTTATCAACGAGATGTATTCTTCTAAGTGGCACAGCCCATAAGAGAGCTATGGATACAAAAAATTCAGACAGTTCCCACAAGGGAATGAACAAAAAGAAAATCCTGTTGTGCAGAGTTCGTCTGGGACAAAATATCAGGAACAATTATTAAAAACCACACACACACAAAATGCATGACAATGTATATGTAATTACATTGTATTCTACAGATGTATATCGGTATATATATATATATATATGTTAGTACTGAAAATGAAAAATTTTCAAATGGCAAATCTCAATGTGGTAAGAATCGTATGACCAGAATCCTAACAATTTGCACTATGTAAACATTTATTTAACTGTTTGCTCATGAAAATCCTATATATCAAAGAGATTCATACATAGAGCATGCACAAATCACATACCTCCTTTAGAAAAAGGTCTTGAATGGAAGAGCTTTAGAATCATTCAAAGGTTACTCATTCCTGATTTAAAGGCTATAGTACCTTGCACCTGCATTTGTAAAATACGCACACATTGCACATGTATTCAAAAAAATATACTGTACATATTTGTAATTACTAAAAGCTATCATACTAGTTCACGTAGGAATCCCACTTCTACATATGGCTAGCAGTCAGCAAATTTGCATCCCAGCCCAAGTGGAAACCCTATAGAGGTCTGCAAAGTCCATGCTATAGCACCTTCAGTCTTACTAAGTTAGAAATGCAAGGGAAAAAAATCACTGCACATCAACTATTAAGAGAAAGTAAAATGCTTTGAACGGATGAATTTACAACACCTTTTCTAGTCTTTACATTCCTGAGCCATCTCTGCCCTTGTGAACCAAAGCAGGATTGGGAAAAGTGCAATTCACCCTGGGCAAATCTGTGAAATGCTCTGCAACATCAAACAGCCCCAAGTTGTTGAGGTGTTTAACATACCTCCATCCAAAGAGCAGATGGCTCCAGGGGTTTCAGACATGCATCTAAGGAATGTTTGGCCAACTGGGGAGGAGATCACCACAATGCAAAGGCAATGAAAGAAGGCAGCTCACAACCCTTCCCCATCTCTGTCATCTGTGCATGTGGCCAGACAGCCTCTGACAGAAAGGCAGCAGCAGCAGGCAGAAGACAGGCAGAGACCATATGTGGTGCTAGCAGTGCAGCACTGTTTATTCAGACCGTCGTCTCCAGGGGCCTCAGGAAATCATCAGACAAAAAGAAACACTGGAGTTGTGATACCGAGCTGGTTGAATTTGGTGGCTAATGTTCTTGCTCTCCAGATAAGCATTGAAGAGGTCAGACGCCGGCTGACCCATGCAAAGGAAAAACAGCCAGGACTTTCACGAGCCAAGAAAATCTTCCCTGAAGAACTGCCTACAGGTTTGTAATGAAAATTAACTGGAAACATGCCTTGCTGGCTCACAGAAAGCAGTATATGCTATACAAATCCTGCTGATCCTTTAATGAAACTGTAAAATAAGCCTTGGATGCCGTATAGAAAGATTTCTGCGCAGGCTGAAGGAACTACTTCCCACCACATGAAGTCAGACACTGCTTAGCCTGCAAACTGGAAAACTGTAGTGTGACACCAAAGGAAACTTCTCCTAACTTGGGAACCTCCTCACTTGAATCTAGATATCAGGGTAAATAAACTTAAACAGAAATTAGAGGAGAAGTATTGGTAAGCACTGGATTGGCAGCTAGCTATGTATTTGCCAGGCACTGAGAAACTCGCTGATAAGACCACAAGTGGCCAAACTGCACATTGAAAGTGAAACCCTAAGCCTGGCAAAATTGCAACGTTTGACTTCGGAGAAGCCAGCATTACAGCTGCAGTATGGGATATCCCTATATTATGACTGCAGATGAAGATTTTCAAGTAGAGTTACAAACACTTCAGAATTTTGAGAACTGACTCTTGTGTAATATAAGGAAGCTGAAAGTAGTGCTGGGCATTCAGATTGCACCTACAAATGATACCGTGTGTGCTCCTTAATTGAACTTCCAGCAAATTCCCCGAAAGATCACTGTATCTTCAATTTAAAGGCTAGTGAGTTGTTTATTATACAAGTACACACAGACTAACACATTTCCAACAGACTAGATGGCTTGGAAGGGCCTAGGGAGGCTGAGGTTCTCTTCAGATGCAATTGCTCTGTTATTATTTAATGAGTTGGTGAATTTCAGTATCTTTCAATCATCTCTTAAATTTTTACTTTTATAGTCCATAGCCCCAAACCAAAAATAAAAACTCTCTACTCATTCTTTAGAGTTTCTTATCAGCTTCAATCTCTTCTTGCTTATGACACAAGGCAATATGACATAATACTCTCATGGAAACTAAGTATGAAAAATATACGTTCATATTGTTATTGTCATCCTGCATAATGTTTTTAAACAAAGTGACAAAAACGAATTCTAAAGTATTGACCGGGGGGAGGAGAGAGATTGATTTTCCCCCTTCTGCTTTACTCACTAGTTAAACTCACTTAACCAGTGCTATAACCCATTTTGTTTCTAAAATTTCATTTCAAACACGCAGACTGCTTGCAGGTGAAAGCAGAAGGCTTCAATAAGATTAATGATTCATATATCCAACAGGAGATGATCCTGGCTGTCTAAGGTCAGTCTTCTGTACATTGCAGAGCTTTGTGTCTGTGTCCAGCCTCGCTGGCCAGCTTGTTTGAGCAGAACCAGTGGGGCAGCTCTGAAGGATGCACACAGCGATGGACACATGTCACCGCAGCACACAAACATGCCAGTTGTCCAAAAGGAAGGAAAGGGAGTCATGCAACAGGTGTCTTGGGATGGGTCATACTGGACCAAGGGAAGCAATTTGTTTTCATCCAGGTTGGACAAGAAAGCAAAATTAGTCAGCTACCAGGCCCTTCTGCCCACCTCTTGTATATACCTCCCAGATCTCTGGCTCTGAGAGAAACAGCTCACTATTTTCTTAAAATAAGCCTTGTAAGTTTGCGCTGACCTCAGATCAGTCACTTGTTGCTTTGCTTTAGGCCCATTTCTGTTCTTTCATGCCACCCCTCTGATTACGGACCATTTTGCTGATGAAAATGTCCAAGCAAAAGTGTCCCCGTGGGCAGGAGGCCCCTGGGGAGGGCAGCTGGTCATGCTGAGCGTGTGGCAGCAAGCCATATGTGGACTTACACATCACCTTCTTCAGCAAAACCATTAAACTGAGGTCCAGCTCTGTAACATGGGGTAACCCTCAGAGCAACGCACATACGAATGATTAGGAGTGCTCTTCACACAATATGTGCCCGGAGGAGTCTCTAATGACCGACACCTACTTTTTTAGAGAAGCTTTCATTAATTCTGCATAGTTAGCATACAATGCATAGCCCTGCTCGGGAGAAATGTCGACCGTCATTAGCTCCCATTGATGCAGAAATGAGACAGAGCAAAAGGAACGGGACATGTCAATGCTTTGTGTTACAGAAGTATCTTCACCAGAGTCTAAGAGTGGAAGGTCCCCAGGCATTGGCTGTATTTGAAAATACAAGCATGGCTCTGCTCCCTCCTTCCCTCACTGACACAGAAAAGCAAAAAGGAACTTGTAACCTGTGGTAAGAGGAAAACTTGGTGGAGGTGACCCAGTATAATTTTTACAGAGGAAAAAAAGAGAGTAATGAGGCAAATGTGTCTAGTAGGTCCAGAAGAGATACCATAACATTTTAAACATGAGAATTGTTCAAGCTACATCAAAAAACTAATACTACCTCATGATTTGACATTAAATGAAGACTAACAAATTATGAAGGGCATCCTCCCCGCAGAAGACAGTACTAGGAGCTGGTACAAGGTATAACATGAACATTTGGATTTCAATTTACAGTTGTAGAGCTAGAATTGGAAAAGATGAGTTAAAATTAATTACTCTTGATAAAAATCCCTATGAAAGTCAAAGCCATTGAAGGACACTTCGCAGTAGAAGCGATTAAGAAAAGATCTCCTAGCATTTTGGATGGCTCTTAGGTCACTGCAAAAAAAAAAAAATTATTTACGGATACAATGTCAGGAGCCCACATATGGCATATCTCCTATTAAAGTGTCTGAAACAGAGAAGGAATTCCAGCCTGCAACGTAGCTGGGAATATTTAGAAAAGCAAAGGAACCACCTGACTGAGTTACTTTGATGACACCAGGTTAATCAATTTGTGTGATACAGAAATGCACTCCAAGCCTAAGTTAAGTAGTAATATAAGAATATTTGTCTTTATACTTAACCCCTCACATGGCACAGCTCACAAGTTCTCCATAGCAAATGTACTCAGTAGTCTTAATGTACAATATAGACCCTAGCAGATCAGAGAAGCAGCAACAAAATGCTGTGCAAATAAGAGTGCCTTAACAAGACCTTTTGGTATATTGTCTCGACACGAGTCAGTTCAGGAAAAGTTGCATGCCATACTAATAGAAGTCTAGGTCATTGTTGGTGACTCAACATCATGACTCAGAAGATAGAGGGAAAGCAACGTCCTGAAAGAGTCTGAAACCAAGTCAGTCATTGACGTTGCAAAGTTCACACCCAAGATTGGCAAAGTAGTATTGAACCTTCACAAGATCTGGGGGTCAGTGAGAGGGCAAGAGTGTTCTCTATAAAGAATGCTTGCAAAACCTCAGTGATTGAAGAAAAAATAAATGCAATGTTGAAAATAATAAACCAGTATGAATAAGATAAAAAATATTTATACATAGCAGCCAAGAACACAGCAATCATAGCAGCTAAGACAACCAAGATGCCTATGCAGTATTGTTAAACTACTCTGGGGCTTAACCCGTGCTGATGTTAATCATGTTAATGACCAAAAGGCTCAAATCAAAAACATCAGCCATGGAGTCTCTTCTACTGTCAGATTTAGAAGATCATGAAGCAACAAAACAGTGATGCTTAGCTGTCTGCAAGTGAAGATTAAAAAAAAAAAAAAAAAGACACTACCAAGCTTAAAAATGCCAAGACATACCTACTTTTCATGAGAAATTCTAGTATGACAGCTTGCAAAAGACATGCTGTCATGAAAAATGAGCCAGAAGTACAACCAAGCACATGTAAAATGCAACCGGAGAATGATCAGCTACTTCTGGGAAATAGCAGACAGACAAGATCAGGACTGCATCTGTCCGAGGGGTGAGTGTGTGTATACACACATTTGTGGCCTTGTGGATGCAGAGCAAAACTGAGCAGCAGCATAATCAAAACAACCTTAGAAAACATAGGAAAATCTCCTACACCTTGAAAGGCTACTGAAGTACTTTAGCAACCTAACTCCCCATTCACTTACTAAAGAAGCAGCCACCTGCAATGAAAAGCAAGGGGAGCAAACACTAGCCTCAATTCCAGCAAACTGGGTTTATGTTTTTGGAAAGAGATCAAACACAAGAAATCAAAGCAAGAGCACAGTGAAGTGCTCTAGCTTTTAGAAAAGGAATGTAAAGAAGCTTTTAGAGCCATCCACCAAACAGAGAGAAAAGGGGCTAGATATATACCAAGGTATAGCGATCAAATGACATTACGGCAATGACCCTAAGCATGGGAGAAGATCCCAAACTGCAGTAAAAATATTCTACGCTGGTGATTAGCAAAACCATTAGGACTAGTATCTATAAACTGTTCTTGATTACAGAATTACGTATCCTCAACTGCTACACCATCCTTTTAAAACAGAGGCAGGAGACGTTCTCAGTTATTGCCCTTACTTTGTGCACTGAGCTACATATCTTTGGAAAATATTTTTGGAAAGCCTCCTTATTAAGTATGATGCTTAGTTTGCTTGGTTCTCTGTTGATCTCCATTTCCAGGAATAGTCTAAACCAATGCAACTAAGCAAAAGTAACAGAATCTAGCCACAAAAGTTTCAATAAAATAAACAGCCTTCCAGTGGTCTTCCATAGATTTATTGTGTGAACTACTACTGTCTTCCTGCCTTTTTATTTGGCATTATATTTCCATAATCACAGTTATGTCTCATCTGGAAAAACTGCAGAGTGTTAAAAATGTTAATCCTAGCAAAGGAGGATAGAGGGAAAGGAATATTCTTTTCATGTAAGATGATTCTACCAAGAGTCATCTGTCCATGCCTTTAGGGAAAAATCAGTTGTTCGAAAATCCAATTTACAAGCCTAATCTATAGCTACAACCTCACTGGGATGTAGAGAGCATTATAAGTCTCTTGCAAGTCACATTCTCAGGAGTAAAAGATTGGTTTTATTCTGGGCATTTCAACACCTATTTTTATTTACAGTAATGGCCAAGGTTCTATAGTGGAAAAGCAACACAAAGACATAGTAGTATAGGCTGTGTATGCCATTGAGGCTTGTCTCATGCCTAGATAGGATGTTAGTTATGATTCCTTTGGATGGGATACTTTCTCTGGATGGAGAGCTTTCAAGAATACTTTCCAGTTCGATTGGCTGTTATTCCTGGCGGGAGACAGAGCTCAGTGCTTTTACCTCATAAGGTGGTAAATAGTATGGTGCTTTCTGGCATAACTGGTAGGTATTATTCCTCAGGCAGAGGTGTTAACACTGCAGCATCTGGCACCTTTTTCAAGGAGTGGGATATGAGTCTTGGATCAAGAGGTATGCCAGCTGCTGAAGGCAACATTTCTATGCACATGTATTCTGCATGCTTATTGCTAATCATTTGAGACTGGTTGTACAAGTCTGGTCAAGAGAAAGCCTATGAGACCAAATCAGGCTGAAAAGCTTCTCTTCAGAGAATTCTGGGGGGGAGAAAACAGACCTTAGAATATAATGCAAGTACTTTGTAGATCATGTTTTTTCAGGCAAATAGGAAGAGACAGGGGAGAAAACAAACATTAACATCCAGTACCAGTAGTAGCCTACATGAAAGTGATTTTGAAATGTGTGTAACACAAAAATCAGTTCTGCTTTGCTTATAAGCAGAAAAGTCCAGTAAAAGCCTTAGTAGTCTACACTTCATTAACCTCTAGAAAGGGCTCATTGGCTCTTCCCACCTCCTAGTGAAGATTTACACTAAAACTATAGGAAAGTGACACTGAGCAATCATCAGCAATACAGGATGTGCTCCAGAATACTTAAACACTACCAAGTCCGAACGTCAACCATCAAAATCATATTGAAATTTAAGGGACAAAGGACTTCTTCAGATACATTTAATTTATCACCCATTGTGCTTTCATATTCATTAATTGACAAAATTCGCTGCAAGTTTTGCCCTGCCTTTTTTGCAAATATGTTGTGGGCCTTTGCAGTTTGCATTTCATTAGGCACTTTGCTACGGACTAAATACTGGTGCTACGAGAAAACCAAGTAGTCATCTGATACCCGCATTATTGATGAGAATCTCCAGCTATCCAAACAGTATAAGCTGTGATCAAACAGGATAAAACTTGCATAAATTTAAACGGGAGCTGTATGTGCTTTCTCTGCTGCTCAAAGTGATCTGTTAGGCTTTCCCCTTCACAGAAATGTGTCAGCAGTAATGCATTATAATCATCCTGTGCAATCCTATTTGCTTCACTGTAGTTATATCAGGTATGAATTTGGCCCCAGATGTTTAATAACTATCAAATTTAAGAAATAGTTTGTCAGTAACCATTAAATTAATTCACTTGTGGACCTCAGGAGTCACTCTATCAGAATGATTTTCTGCAAGGAAGGAATTTAAATTGAAACTGTCCCCCTTTCATGGATGAAATAACATGCAAGTGTATTGGGCCACCTAGACCACCAATTCTATAAATTGATTTGAAAGTACTGACTGCTAGATGTGTGCTTCTTGTGCATGTCTGGGCAGACGTCCAGAGACAGCAATAAAATACGCAATTATTTTTGGAACTGTTTTTCCTTATATTGATGGTATCTTTTCAATTTCAAACATTTAAGCCTTTTGAAGGTGAATTGGAAAGGGAAAAGGAAAAGGGGAAAGCAGTAGAGTGTACATGGAAGCTTAGTATTTTTTGAGTTAAAAAAAAAACTGTCCAGGAAAAGCTGACGCCAGCATATCCTTCCAGAAAGCATTATGTGACAAAAGAACTATCAGTTACAGAAAATTCCAGTTTCAAGATGATGCTTTAGGTCCATATACTTCTCTTTTTCTTCTCCCTGTTAACATCTACCTGCACTAGCATCTATGGACTTTATTCAGCTCTACACTGGTAAAATTTAAGGTTGAATTTGATCCAAGTGAGGCTCTGACTGTCTGCATAATAAAGATGAGGGCCATCAGACATCTCTATGTTTTGGTAATCTACTTGAAATACTTTAAAGCAGTCTGATTTTTTCAAAATATCCGATATCCATATCATAAAGGTCAAGCCCAAATAAGCCATCTTCTGTTGCTCATACATAAACAGAGGTTTTTGAAACAGCAGTTTGGAAGAGTCTTCAGACTGGTATTAGTTTTTAAATAGTTTTTAAAGAAGATGCATCTATTTCCTTATCCCTGAGCAGGAGGGAAGGCTTATCTGGAGGACTGTCAAGTGTTTCTTTGCAGGGGAGGGAAAAAAACCCAGTGTACACAGAAAGCTTATGAGGAACAGTAATCAGTCAGTCTAACTGCCCAGAACTACCCAGAAGGAAGGAAGCTCATTAGTTTACACTTCCAGGACTCAACACTTTTTTGTTCCTAGGAGAGGGCAAGAAAGGCAAACCCTCCTTAAAGACATTTAGTCTTTAAAGACAAAGTAGCGCTGACCCTACACAAAAGCATTCCTTTTCTCTTTCCTGTCCAGGCTTGGGCTGAACAGATTAAGTATTCTGAAGGAAGAAAGCAGAGTGACTGGAAATTTAAGGGCTGCAAAGTATCATTATGAGCTATTTCACCAGCAAATTTATTGAGAGGAAAAATAAAACAAACATATATACACACACACACTTCTCCTCTTTCAGTGTTTCTTCCCATAGACTATTATTCTAGATAATCAAACCACTTCAGATGATGAGCCTGAGAACCAGCTGGTGCTTAGAAAGTATATTCAAGAAAGCAAGAGTATAACTTCAGCTGTCTGATTCACCATGCAAGCTTCTGTATCAGGACTCATTCTTGAATTGTGGGCTACTCTGGCTCATTGCTTGAAGAGAAATCTTGCAGGACAGGATGCGGTCAGTCTGTCTGCCTAAGCACCGTACCACCAAGAAATAAGACAGTGATTAAAAACTGTTTTTGAAGTAGGGGCATTTACGTATCAGCAGATGAAGTGTATGGAGAAAGAGTGTAGTCTATTAATAGTCTCTTGACCATATGAATGGGGAAGGAAAAAGTATTTTTGTTTTCTTTAAAACACAGCATGTATCAAAGCTGAAAGATAGAACATCTTCCTTCATGGCTGGAAGTGAACAGAAACTGATGATTTTTAGCATCCTGTGGCGTGTAGCAAGGAGCCAAGTAAGGTAATACATTTCCCTAACAGACAGAAGCACACACAGACAGCTAACAGGAGTGTAGTGAAATCACTTTGAAATAGGATGACTCCAAGTAAGACAATCAACATTTAAATTCCCTTTTACTGGAAAGATGACATTTTCAGCAGTTTCATGCAGTGCATTATAAGCCTCAGCTCTTTTCAACTGATTGGATTTTTGTCTGCATCTCTACTTGGAGGCTCTGTTCAGGTACCAATGACATAAGCAAGTGTCTTAAAAAAAGTTATTAAGAACACTTGGAACAGAATGACAAATTCTTTGTGGAGCCCTCAAAGGAACAGTCTAGCTTATCTGAGTTATGTCCCCTTGAGTGTAAATGGGAAATATTACTGCTGCAAATTGTGTTTCATCACAGTATATATTAAATAAAGACAGTTTTTAGTTTAAAAATTAGTACATCAGTGTATCTGCATTTGCCATTGGAATATTTCTACCTGAAAGGCTAGCTCTTTATATAGTATTGTGTGAAGATTAGGTTATTCTAGAAGTTGCAGATTGTTACTATATGAAGTCCATACTGCTTAAATCTAGTGGCATGATTCCACGTGGTGAAGAAATTTTTTCCTGCATGGCTAATTCACCCTAATCTCTGTGACGCTGCTTTTTTCACCAGCATAAATCTGCAAACCTAAACCCTACTTTCAGCAGCATAACCAAGACTGGAGACAGATTGTGCTTTTAGGGTAATATAGAACAATTTCATAGAAATAAGCATGTGATTCCATATTTCTACTAGGGTAAATTAAAGCAGGTTTACTCCAGAGTTCAATTCTCCTTTTTCTTTTAACAGTGGAGTTATATTAACATGGATCTGCTCGAGAAGAGAAGAGAATCAGGGCAATCTATAAAACAATAGACCACACAATGCATAAAGACACCTTTACCGGCATTTTAAATTAATGAAAGCAGATATCAGCTTGGATATAAAGAAAATCATTATGTTGAGCTAATAAAGCCCTCTTTTCCCAAACTCTGGTACATTCTATGGCTGTCTGTGAACCTGGATTCTAATTTAACCTTCTGGCCAGCATCCAATCTCAGTTTATCAGAGGCATCAGTCTTCATAATTGTATTTTGTGAAGAAGCTGTGCACTCCTGGAATGTCAGGGTCCTCCAGCCTGCACAGTGGTATTGAATTTTCCCCTCCTTTACTAGCATTTGAAGAAAATTAATTTTTTCTCCTCCTCCTAGGGATGCCATTTCCAGATAAGCTATGTTTGATTAGACCAAAAGGCAGCACTGCGGTAATGAACATGTAGATAATTGAGAGTGAAGCATTTTCATTTCCTATTTTATATATAAAATCGGTGGTTAAAACTGCTTAATTACTCATCTTCTCTACAAAGTTGGTATGGAGTACCTGCAAGACTTTGCTGTATGGAGATACATATCGTACAAGAAATCTTCGGCGTACTTCCTGGCCACTCTCCCACCTTCCTCTCATATTCTTTCCAAAACTCACTGAAACAATACATATTTACTGGAGATGGCAAACAGTTCTCTCTGATAAACAAAACTATTGTTTTGTTTTATATTTTCCTTCTGGTGTTAAGATCTTTATAAATCTTTCTTTAAGTAGGAGACAGACTGTCACTCTCTATGCAAATAATATACTTGTTTGCATTAATAATTTAGGACTGACTTTGGGTTGACCTCATACTTTATCCCTCAGTGGAGATTTATGAAGGGATATTTATAATACCTGCGGACATCTTGCGTTACACCAGTGGGAGTTTTCGTCACTGGTAGATGAATAGCAGAAACATGGGCAGACTAAAACATGGCAGGTATACGCAAGAGACAGATTGAACCTGATTTATTTAGCAGTCTATTACTTACTATAGCCCTACGTGGTCTCTCTCTTGGGTACCTGAAATGGCATTATTTCCTGTAACAGTAAAATAAAACTGGAAAAAAGGGGCACACATAATAAAATACCACTTGAATAAAAGAAACTTAAATCACAAATGTTATTTCCTGGCTCCTAAATACAGTATATTTTCATAGAAGTCTTCAACAATTTCTATTGTTATCAATTCCCATGCGAAAGACAGTAACAAGCTTCTTATTCTTATTTGCTGTTACCACTTTAGAGTACCCGCGTGAGTGCTTGGGACTTTACAGGAACACAGAAGGAAAAAGGCAGTTCTGTGCCTCAGAAAGCACGCAGGCCCCACAACGCACGGTTGCTGACGTAGCATACCCAAAACAAGAGAAGTAAAGCAGATAGAGCTAGGTTACGGATACGATTACATGGACGCTCAAACAGGCAGGCCTAGCCTTATCATTTTATCCTAAGCATGCAAAGTGTTCTCTTCACAGTCCTACCCCCAAATACTTAGAAAAGAGATTATTTCTCCCCCATCAAATGCATTAAAACCAGAGGGACCCTGTGGAACTGGCAGAGCTGGTCAAATTAATTGCTGGTCAGAAAAGCAGAGGTGGAGGAGAGGAGAGTTTAATTAACCTGCTAGCCATTTGCCTGAAAACATGAACTGTGCTTTTAGGCATCTAAGATTAAAAATTCAGCTCCACATAACAAAACCCAAAATTGTTAGTGATAGTGGCCCCAATGAATCTTTGGTGTGATCTTTCTTACATTCTTCTCATGCTATTAGGTTGTTCATCCCTTGCGACCAGAGGTGACTATGCAAGCTCAGGGAGAAAATACTCCCTTGCATGAACTAGCTGGCACAGTCCTTGCTTTGGACCAGGGGGAAATGCTCACAGGTTCCCAGGCTGGTTCTTCCCTGTCAGCTCCAGCTTGGAGCAGTTGATTTGATTTTTTTTTTTCATGTGTGTGTATATACATATATACATACACACGTGTGTGTGTGTGCGCACATTTTGTTTTTTGTTTGCTTTTTTTAGAAAGGGGGAAATATCTGGGACAGGTGAACATAACCAGATACTAAATACACAACGCTACACAGCGCTAGCATGATTATGTCCTGCGATGGTGTAGCTCCTGAATGCCTTTCCTAGTCCCCAGCCCCTATATTGTGTATTATTCCCTATGTCATCTGTAAAGGTGCTGCATGGTTTAGGACACAGATGATTTTCAGCAAATTAACTATCTGAGATGACACTTCGCCTGATTCGTCTTTAAGCTGATTGCAAAGTCTTGGCCAGCAGTGTATCATTTGCACAACTATTCAAACTCACAATTATTATGACTAAATTTAGTGTGGTTTTTTTTGACCTAGACAAGGTATAAAAGACTCCACCACATTAACTTTCTCACAGCATCATTGATCAACCAAAAAAAGAAAGTAGTGGAAATAAGGAAAAAAAAGTCATTGGGACATTTTATTTTCCAGATGAGGAGGATGAAATTACCTGCACTTTGATTATTTTGAACATGTCACCTGGAGTTCAGTTATAACCATCCAGGCATGTTTTAAAATAGAAGTTTCCTGATATTAATAGAATCATGAGAGAGGCTAAATGACTGAAACCAACCCCAAGGCTACAATATAATATCGAGAGAAATATAATGAAGATGCTAAATTAAATGAAGTTTTCCAGGCTAAAAGGGACTATGTAAAATACAGGCACTCTTAGCAATACATAGCAGGCTATTGCTACTGGAGTAACAAAAAACCCCCCCCAAACTCTAGGTTCAATGAAACATTGCGATGATACAAACATAATTCAGTGCTTTTCTCCAAGTTATATGTTTTTTCTGACATTCATGCTCATTCATGGTTAGGCAGATATAGTGGTATGGAATAGCTTTTTTTTCTTTTCTTTTCTTTTTCTTTTTTCTTTTTTTTTTTTTTTTTTTTTGCTTAGTTATTTCTTTTGTTTCAAAAGAAACGATCAGGCCTACAACCAAGCTCAGCAAGCCTTTACAAACCACACCACAGCCTCAGGCAGTGGAGCCACCAAGTCAACCCTGCAGGCTCCATCCACCCGGGAGTCAGGGGACAACCCCGATGACCATCTTGCAGGAAGGAGGCCCGGCACAACCTCTGTGGCTCGGGGAGGCAAGCAAGGGCTGAGGTTCATAGGGTGCACGCGTAACCACAGGCTGACCTTGCGCATCCGTATGAATCACTGCCTGTCAGGCACAGGAAGAGAATCTGGAACTGAAGCCAAAAATCTCTTGAGCTATTGGCAAGAAGCAAGGAGTGGAGAAAAGCAATAGTATTTCACTTCTCTGTTTGCTGCAAACTAGAGGATTTTCATGTAAAGCATTCTTTTGAAAAAACACAGTTTTAAGGGGGGGGAAATGCATACAGGAGATATACACAGGAGACTCTGTCCATTATTAATAGATTTGGCTAGGCAGCTCTCCTGGGTTACATTTAGCTAGTTATTTCCTCAGTGCTTATTGATGTCAAATTCCTAGCACTTCAGAATATTTTTCAATAAACCTTTTGTAAATTAATCATAATAATAAACTCCAAATTTTCCTTGTATTTATGGTAGGTCTTCCACTAAGTTGCAGACTGAGAAGCATAGACTCATTGATTGCTTGATAAAAAACTTTCTGGAAGTTTTGTTGCAAAAATATTTTTCATTACTGTTAAGGTAATTAGAAATGGAATCTTTGATTAATATTCTTCTGCCCTGGTAGTGCAACAGAACTGTTGTATTATCTCTACTGGTAGGAGATCCAGAAACACCAAAGTTGCATAAAACAAGCAGACAAACAAAAAAAATTCCAGACTCACTAATACATTTTTTTCCTCCATTCCTTATAAGAAAAGTTAAAAGAAAAATCAAAAAGTATGCATGAAAGACAGGATGGACCAGAGCAATAAGTCATTTTTTCCAATATATAGTACATGTACCACTTGGGCACATTCAAAGAGTTTATTTACTTTGAAGACAGTACTTCTCTTACAGTGTCTAAAAATATGCCAGGAGTGTCAGAGAAGGAAAGATCTTACAGTTCTAATATAAAAATTTAGATGGGGGAAACTATGTAAGAAAATATGGATAGCAAACACCTCGGGAACACTATTCCTTTTGCTTTCTCTCATTTAGCCTCCCTTTCCAACCAGTCTTTGTGTTTTGTTTCTCCCAGGGTGTCTTTTCCCTCCAGTTGTCAGTGTGACACCGCTGCCCACCCCACCAGCGTTCAGCACATCTCAAGCTCAGGTGGTCTCAAGCAAACCTCAGCTAAGCCCCTGTAGCTGGCAAACAAAAGCAAGCTCATTTCCTATTGCAAATCGACAGGTGTTTGAGCTAAATTGCTTTGGCGGCACTATTTACCAATTTGCAAAGTAAAAACAGCCATTTTGTCAAAAGCTTTCTCAAAGGAAACAAACAAGGGGGAAAAAATCCGTTTTAGTAGCATTAGTTGATTCTGTGTTTAAGAACACAGACACAATAGCATTAGCAAGAAATCAATCTTTTGGGGGGAGGAAGGGGCACTGGGGGAAGAAGAGATAGCAGAGCAAAAGTGAAATGAAAGTTTCCAAGTTTCACATGGTTTTATACGTGCAAAAGAACTCATTTTTATAAAAAGAGATACAAAGGAATAGATACTAGGCAAAAATTCTGGAATGTAATCTGCAAAGCTGCAACCCAGGCTTGTTTTTACTGAGACATCTCTCCAAGTTTGAAGGTATCATTTAAATTACAGGTGGTACAGTGGAGAGCCTGCTAGACCTTTAACTAGGGGAGCGAGAGCAAATGCTGTTCTAATATATGCACAGATACTGATTCTAATTAACTAATAGCAGAGGTTGTCTTCGAGTTTATGAAGCTATAATCAGCTCCCTTGTGTTCAATAAATGCCACAGCTACAGTGTGCAGTGTTAATTTCACACTACAGTGGGAGCTGGCGATTGTTGCCAAATATAATCATAAGTCACAGGCAATTTAGATTATTACAGCTGGGTACAGTGCATGGAGAAATGACTTAGTCCATAATCACTTTCTAAAGTCACTAGCAGACATTTAAAAATTATGACTTTTCTACCTCTGCTACAATACAGTGTATCTCCTGTCCTCTACCTGCAAACACCCCAGAGGTAACATTAGATACTTGAAATTGCTATTACAAATAACTTTTCATATCACTTTTCTTTTTCTAGGCTTGTCAGGTATGTGAATCCTCAGTGAGATATGGTGTCTCTGATGATAAACACCAGGAAAGTTCCTATTTATGGCAGAGACTTGCACAGAGTCAGTTTTGTCTGGATTTCCAAGAATCAATGAGAAAACTCAGAATAGAGGAGTAAGTTCCTAATCTCTCTCTCTACTTATTCCTGATGCCAGGCAGACTGTTCTCACCACCAGGTTTAATGCTGACATTGCATTAATAAAAGCACCCTAGAGAGAAAGATGGTAACAGCAAAGCTGTTCAAATTCAGCCACTACAGAAACTTTTATCTTATCTCAGGAGGCTAAGTCTTGCTACTTGAATAAAAATGAGGGGAAAAAACCAAAAGTGAAAAACTAAAGCAGAGAATTCCACTTAGTCATTTTGGAGTAACCATTCCAGCAGAGCCCATCAACATAAACGAGAAGGATATTTTATACAGCAGAAATTTTCTCCCGCATCTTTCTCCTTTTCCTTTTCTTGTATTCAGGGGGGAGGAACAAAACAAAAAAAGAAAAACAAACAAACAAACAAAAAAGAGTAGCTAAATTGTGCCAATGCTGGTGTTCCCCAGTTTTTAGGGAGCTTTTGCCCTCTGACTCTGAAAAGCACCTGACAGCACCAAAGGCTTAAATGCAATTGCTGACCAGGCCATCCCAAAGCAGCTGATTCTCCCACGAGATTAATGTGGGAGGGCCCCCAGGGAGCATGAAGCACTGACCTGGGCAGCACCATCCCATCCCTTGAAGCCAGGAGGAGTTTTCCTGCTCTTGCAAACCTGTGTGTGCACCTCAACAGTGTCTGCAAGGAGCTCACCCAAGCCATATCATGGAAATGGCGCATGGTAAGCACTGAACACATCCGCAGACCTGCTTTAATTGGAGACCCGCTTGCAGAGGTCCCCTGCTTGGGGCTCAGTATTGACTGAGGTAGCTGTTGTCGGGCTCCAGATGCGACCCAAGCTTGTCAGAGCAGGCGCGTGAAGCTTGCCGAAGGCAGTTAGCTGCTACCCATGTAACCTCGCAGCTCCCTGCCAGTCTCAGAAAGCCATATCCCAATTCCTTCTCCTACTAATCTGTTTTAATAGATGATGACCTCTCAAGGGAAGTGCTGAAAGATGGATTTCCTGCATTCTTAACACTGGGCAGGACAGTGCTATTAAGAGGCTATTGCGAGGGAAAATTGCAAGCGGATGCACCGAGAGCACTCTGAGCTGTTTGTTATTACAATGCTTAGCCTTCTTAAATGACCTGGTAGGTGTTCTTCATTTTAATATGTATGATTTCATGTATGTAGGCAGTCAAATTCTCTTCTGAAACTCCATTTTAAAAAAAAAAAGCCCCCGCACTGCACTACCTCTTCATTATGTTTTCTGCTTTAATTTAGGATGAACTCAGTATCACAAGTCACAGATGCTATTTAGATCATTAACATAAACAAGCTTCACTTATTAACAACACTATCACAACAACATAATTTCAGAAACTGCTTTCTGCACTAAAGAAGTTAGTCCCATATCATCCCTTATTTCTTGCAATATTGTGTCTACTTTACCATGGATGAAGTAATAGGCTGTTTTCTAACTCAGTTCTCATCATCTTATCCACGTTAACAAGGAGGTAACCTATCTCCAGTCTCCTGAGCCCTGTTGAGACTGTTTCTGCACTGCTGTGACCCTGCCATTCAGCAGACAGGTAACATGTTTCTCCAAGAGCATTAAGACCGTGGCTTATCAACTGCAGTATTTATTAGTCTCTGCACAGACAAGACTACAATGAGAATACAGGTGCTTGGATAAATCAGTCCTGGAGTCACAAATTTTTCCAAGAACATTTGAATGGTTTAAAAGCAAAGCAATAAAAGCCCAAGAGCACTCATTATCAGAAGCAGGTAGGTAGATGGGTTGTTTATTACAGTCATAAAAAATTAAGAAATAAGGCAAGCTTTCTTATACAGACTTCAAAAATACCATCACAATTATTGTCTGGAGAGTACTTAGAAGTTTCAAAACTCGAGTACAATTTCTAGTGAGGGGGTAGCTATCTATCTACGTACGTTCATAGCACTAATCCAACCCCGCAAACTCTTAATCTCTACAGTAGCCACCAGTTGGGACTTGCAGTAAGTTTTCAGCAGCCAAACTGTGTATATTCTTATTTGCATAATCATAGTCATTTGGCAATCCTATAACACTACTGCTATATTTTGTCGCATGGCTTTAATTTGATTTGCTAACACTTTCCTTGCTCATATTAGCAAGTTTTTAAAATACATTATCATTTTCCTCCATATAATTCTAACCATTCCACAGGCTCTTCCACTCCCTCAGGGTATCTCCGAATAAAATTAGCTCCTGGCACAACTCCCCACAGGTGACTGACAGCAGCTATCCAGGAATAGTGTGACTTTATGACACTGTTGCCTGTCGTATGGAAAGACTTCCTTCCTCCATATAGAATTAACAAATATGTTTAACAAAATGCAAATCCACACGGAGAACAAGCTCTAATTCAACCAGTGGATCTGCACAATGTCATTATGCACAGGAGGAAGAGATTGAAGGAAAAAATCAACCGTAACGAAAGTTTATTGCTTCTAATATTATTAGCGAATTTCCAAAGTGTTTTGAAAACAATCATACTTAAAGTCTCTGAAGATGGGAGATTTTAATTTATTGCAAGACAGAATACCAAGTTTCCTAAAGATATTTGACATTTCAATGTACAAAGAAATCATTCATTTAGAGAAACCACTGAAAGCCACTTAACCAGTCCAGTCCAAGGTTCTCCAACTCACAGATTTAATTAAAAAAAAAAATGCAATTGCCCTGTAGAGGGTCCCACATGACGAAATTATCCTTTGGCTTTCCCCTGTCCCTTTAAACCTTTCTGCGTGCTTGTCAGTTTATGTTTCTATTGAAACAGCAATATTTCTCCCATGCACCAGCTGGGACACCTCTGGGTATCATTTTAATGTCAGCATGCCTCAAAAATACTTTTAAAGACAGCAGGCAAAAGTTTCTAAATACCATTCAGAAAGATTGTGTTTGAAGCAAAGGGCACAAGATAGAAGCCAAAAGAAGGACTAACCAGGTAAAACAAAGAAGTAAAGACTTGAAATGCCACAGACTGAATTGCTTGCTAAAGAACAGGGTAAGAGGTTGCTGGGGGGGTTTATTTTTTGTTTGTTAGTTCAATAGAATACATTGGGGTTGGGGGCTTCATTACTTTAGTCAATTTATGTGAAACTGCTGAAATAAATAGAATGACACAAGCATTAGATTTTTTTCCCCAGGGGCCTTTGGAACAGAATTAGCCTTGTTTTGTAGTTACTTGGGGTTAAATCCAGCAATTGCATGTACCTTGGTAGAAGTCACACACTAGGTATAAGCAGATTAAACTGCTTATCCTAATTTTGATATAGGAATAATTAGTTTTGTAAAATTATATATATAATTTATATATATATATTTTATATATATATAAACTTACTATATAGGAAGGGGAACTGTAGCCAGAAAAACATTCACGAGAGCCTTGTAAAATAAAGTTGTCCATAGAACCAGAAAAGGCTGTTTAATGCTATATGTTATTGCATGCAATAGACATGTTTATGTTGGAAGAGTGATGAGCTTTTCGACGAGGGGAGACAAAAAGCTATTCGCTTCATCATGATATATTAGATTTTAGGTTGTTTCTGTCTTCTTTCTGAATTGGACTTGGCAAATTTGAGTTACTTCTGCATGAAGTCCAAAGCACCAAGCTCTGGTGATGTCTGAAAACAGAAGAGAGCATGTTGCGTGGGGGCAGGAGGAGGAAAGTGACACGTAATATCACGAACCAAAAAGATCGCAATAGCAGGAAAGAGCTTGTGGTGAAAGAGGCCTGAATGCAGGGTGACGGCCATCCTCTTGCACCCAGGGAGGCTCTGCTGGTGCAGAGGAAGCAAACAGAAGAAGAATTGTTGCTCCGCACCTCCCTGTCACAGCTTCATTCAGGAAAGCCAACTCCTGCCCATTGGTGTGGAGAGCAATTACATTACTAAGGGAAAGTCATCCAGCAATCTCCCCTGTGAAGGAAGAATGCACAAATCCTGGAAAATGCACCAGCATAAGGAGGTTGGAGGGATGACATTAGCTACCACGTCCCTCCTCGGAGACCCCACAGGCACCTTGTGCTGCACACTCCCACTGTGGAGCAAGGGAAAAGCTCCCAGTTTGGCCATTTCAAAGACAGGCTCACCAGAAACCCTATTTGCTGTGAAAAACTGAGCTGCAACATTCATTGACAGCGTATGGAATGCGTTTTTTACATTCCTGCACCGGCTAGTGTGGATCTGGTTTGGTGTTGTAATAGCAGTGCGGCTGCGCAGAGATATATATGTATAGGACCACAGTCTGCTTTCAGTACCAAAGCTCCTACTGTGCCCTAACTCCCACACAAATAAATCCTCTTACATCAGTGAGGACACACAGGGTTCAACATCAGGGCAGAATCCAGCTGTGCATTTCCATGCTTCATAATAATGCAATTGTGTCAGGGTACTGGGAGAGGGGAACAACGCTTAAGCCTTTGCAGATCAAGTTTTAGCACAGAAACCACGTATCCCTCCTGTTCTAGGGAAGTCTAGAACTGGGAATTGCTGGATATCTGGTCTGGAGCTCTGAGGCAATTAGATGGTAGGCACTTGCCATCGTGGCCTTGTTTTGCACTGAAAGCAAGCCTTTGGTGGGAAAGGAAGCGAGAATGAATAATAAAAATCTATCTCTAAAAATAAGATCAGCTTTACAATAGGCTTTTTGCTCTCACACTGTTTACATAGGCAAATTACTTGGCAGAGTCTGCTCTGACAGCACAGAGGCAAGCTTTAGCCTGCTATTTTTGAGCCACCTATTCATCATAGGAGTTTTATTAAAAATGTACTTTCCATTCTTCTGCAAACAAATACAAAAATCTGGTCTCTGAAGATATCAGAGCCATTCGTTTTTGAAGCTGGCAATACTGACTTGGAGAGAAGTTTTGCATTATCTTCCCCCCCCCAAAGTTTTTTTTTAAATCCACTGGAAATAATGAAATATTACACACTGTATAAAAAAAATTAAAATGTTTTGAGGGAAGAGAAAGCAAATTACTCAGTCTGACGTAAGTTCACCGCAGGAAACCTTTCTGATGTGGGAGTGAAGCATAAGAGAGTACTCTCAATGTACATGCACAGGCTACTTCTCCCATGCAGCTTCAATACTAAAGAATTCAACCTCAGTGACAGGACACAAGACACCAAATTCCCCTCTTGTCCCAGTGAGTCACTGACAGTAACACCTTGCTCAAATGCAATATAAAGGAGAAAAAAAAACCAGAAAACAAAAAACAAGAAAAATCCAGTATTTAATAGCCCTTGAAAGATCTTGTTTATCAGCAGAACAGCAAAGGCTTGATTCTAGTCTGAGGTACAAAGCTTATTTAAGATCCATTAAAATGCTTAAACTACCTTGACTGCAAAGTACCTATGGGCTAATTTAAAAAGAAGGGCAAGCCTTCATTCCCAGGTGTCTATTTAGGAGGACCAAAGTCTCATGCCACCAGCTATTCTGGATAGTCCCTGCTGAGATGCAGGCAGAAGCTGGGAACATGAGACTGTGCACGCCAAAATCTCCCCTTCCAGCTGGGCACGAGGGCAGCAGCCCCTCCGTGCCACCTATGATGCTGGTGTGAACAAGGACTCAGGTCCACTCCTTTCTCCTATGGATATGGGGACAGATCAAAGAGCAACCTGCAGATATTTATTAATAAGTGCTACATGCACAGAGCTCAGACACTGCCCTGGGTGGCTGGACTACTCTGCCAGTTTGTAAATATGACCAGACACAAAGAGGGCAGAGGTGGCTTCACAGAGATTGTAAAAACAGAGTTAGGTATTTTCTTTATAACTGCTAGGATGTAAATGCAGAAAGCATCAAGGTGCCTGAAAAAGCCAGGACCTTTAAAGCACCATCAAAAAATTGGGAGGCATGTTGTTAACGACCTGGTTTATACTACCTTTTTCATAGTATTACTATTTCTGCTGTTAAAGATGTGTTCTCTGTTTAGGTTCCTTTGCAACTGGAGTTCAATGCCTATATCCTACTAATTCAGTCTGTAAATTAAGCCAAATTTCTACTCAAGCAAGGTCCATCTTTGGATTGGCTTTTCAAATGTGTTTGTTTCATCTCACAAAAAAATTCCTCTCAAGTTTTGAAATAACTATTGTCTGATATGAATTTTAAATGGTTGATTATAAAATGCTCAGTTGGCATCAGTAAGTTCAGTTTTTATTCTTCAATTGGATGAGCAGAGTTTACCCAGCTTTTCAGTATTATATACAGATACTCAGAGGAGCTGAGCCAAAAATCTTGCTAGCTGTTGATAGGAAAGGAACCGGACCTTCAAGTTGTTGGCTTTTTTCTTTTCCTTTTTCTAAGAGCATTTTGGCTATTAAAAATTAATTGCCTGAATGTTTGCAGAAAGCAGATATTTCTGTTTGAGGTTGTATCTTGTACAGTACACAAGGCAAAAAAAAAAAAAAATCCAGTTCTTGCCCAGCTTTGATTTAAACCAGGTTGTTTTAATTCAGTTGCAGTTTCAGAGAGAACATGGTGGTATGGAAAGAGAAAGTAATATTGTATAAGCAACAAGAAAGTAGTATTATCTCTAGCAGCAGGGAGCAAGCCAGCTTCTCATTCTTCTGCTATCCCATGAATCTGGGAGCACAGTTACTGTACTGGGGCTGATGATGCCACTGGAGGTGGTGAAAGCAAAGACGAGAGAAAGCCAGGAACATCCCAGTAGGTCAGAATGTGCTTCTCCATAAATAACTACATCCATGAAAAGAGCTAAAAAAGGCACAGGTAATTGCAGTGAAGTCAATGGCCCTTGCTAATTCAGGGCTGCAACCTGAGGGTGTGATCTTCCAGAAACCTGAACTTTCCCTAGGTCCCCTCCGGAGCTTAGACTGCTGAGAAGACTCCCTCACTTACTTGTTAATACTGTGTATGTATAATCTTTTGGGGATGGAGGCAAGGAGAGGAGCACTGGTTAAACTATCTATACTATCTATATTATATATCTATACCCTAAACTATCTATATATCTATTCTTCCCCCATAACAGAGGTGAGATTTTACCCCACAGGAATATAAGAAATCTGGTAGCATAGTGACTATACAGATTCGGAGAAAAACAGTCACGTGTACCAATGTCAGAAGATTCATCCCACCTATTGATTCACCCCATTCACTTAGAAGAGCAGCAGCTGGGAACCTGGTTCCTTATCACAGCAGTGATGCTTTATAAAAGCGCACAGCAGATAACGGTGCCCTGATACAACGGCAGCCTGCCATTTGGCCTTCTCAAAAGATACTTTATCTGCATATTGAGTAGCTGGTTTAAAGCAATCAACGCATGGCAGAGTCATCACTACGAGGAGTCTATCAAGCCCAGCTGGCAGGGGAACAGAGCAGGACACTTTCCTCACCGGTCTCAAATCTGGGAACTTCCCACCAACAGGAAAACAAAAGAGGCATCTCCAAACAGGCACTGGACACGTGCGATTCCACACTCAGTGTTTCAGCTTTATCTTTCACATGTTTCACCCCCCTATGGAGGAAGGGTCAGGCATCCAAACTGGGGCAGATGGGACTGAGCTCCGGGTTACAACACCTGCAAGCAACCAGGCACTGGAGAGCACACAGAAGTGTAAACTTACTTATAAACACTGATGATTTATGACAGCAACCAGAGAAATAAGAATTAATCAGATTGTCCAAGAGCTTAAGCTTGTAGGGTATTTCATCCAGAACTAATCAGGTCTGCCTCACCTGATTTCATATATTTAAAGCACATTTTCACAGGATTCTCTTTAAAAAACAGCAGAAATAACAAAACAGCAGAGGCAAATGTCTTGCTATGGTTTTGTTTTCCAGACAGTCTGGTTCTGCTGTCAGTGTAGCCAAAGGCAAAAATCTCACAAAATTTCTGAAGACATCACATGATTCAGGACTGAACAGTTTCTAATTTATACTTAATCTCAGTCTGTCGTCCACACACACACCCTGCTACTGCTTGGGGTGGCTTTAAGTCTTATGTCCTGCATGTTCATTCTGCTGCGAACACAACTGCCCTTTCACTAGCGTATTTCTGAAACAGTCAATATTTATCAGTGCAATAAATAAAACAATGTTCATGTAAGCGATAATTTTGCCAACTGTAAATAAAGTTACTTCATGGATTGGTGTTTTAATTAGCATTTCTGTGCTCTGCTTTGAGTCGTCTGTAACTTTATGTATTCTATATGAAGTACATATTTTCTGCCCCATATTTCACTATCTTCTCTATTCCCTCATCTACTTTGTCCAGAGGTCTCAAATTTTGACTACATACCTATACGCTCCATTTTGATTCATTGCATAGCACAAAGCATAGGACAATAAGCCATGAGAGTAATCTTTCAGTGATTATCCAAAAGGCAATACCAAAGATGAAATCATTGAATCAAATTATTCATAACAGCGTAATTGAAAAGAAAGAAAGCAGAAAAATAATGTAGATATGATTGTGCTAGAACTTAGATACAATAAAAGGTCAGATATAATAAGAACATGTTTATACTCATACTAGTAAGGGAGACCAAGACAGACAAGCCATCATTAGAAGTGACAGAGGATATCTCCTTTCAAAAACTTTGACTGGCTTTAACTATTTTTTTTTTATACTTAGAATGAAGCTGTCAGAAAGGGAATTTTCTCTCTGCCACAATATTAAATATATGCAAGTTTACATGATGTGGTAGTGGGTGACCTGTACAAGGGAATGTCATGCAATGCTGCAGTGATTTGGAAACAAAGCAAGCTTTCGGTTAAACAATTGACAGGAGATTACTTCAAATAAGTTCAGCTCATCCTTTTCCTTTCAAATTATGAAAAGGACTGACCTGATAATGCTGAATTCTGATTTCCTGCGAACAGTATTTCACAGCTGATGACATTCACAAGCTACTTTGCTAATAATCAGTTATTTAATTCACTATATTTTGATACATATTGTTATTCCAGGCTGCATCTCCTTCCCCAGGATCTTCCCTGCCCTTGCAGGGCACAGCTGCTTTCACACACTCAGGCCACCTCTTCCGCCTCGCTTTGCACGAGAGGCCTCCGTACCGCAGCCCAAACGGCACAGCGCGCTGACGGCTGGGCAGGGTTTGCAGCAGCACCTACACAAAACCTCCCAGCTTTATAACCATTCATATAGGCAGACGTATTTATGGAAAAAAATCAGTGCCATTCTGCTATATAGAGTGGTACCGTGGGAGCTGCCTGCTCTTTTGAGAGTTCAGTTAGTTTCCACTATTCTTTCCAGACATTTAGGCAATTTTGATGGCCTCTTTCCATAGCTGGAATATACAGCATTGCTTGCTGAAATATCAGTCAGTCACCAGACCAGTGCTGGCCACACCAGCAACAGTAAGGGCATGCAAGGAAGAGACTGGGCAGATAGAAAGACCTTCAAAAACGCAGATGTAGTAGAGTTAAAGGAGGTCTGCAGTACTTTAACTCACTCAGCTACTACCCAAGTCTCAGCATCCCCTGGTTTTGATCTCTCTCTCGCTCCGCATGGTACATTTCCCCTCCCAGCAGTGGTGTTTCAGTAGGTGGCACTCTGCCCTTGAAGCCTGCATGGAGCCCAGCACGCACTTCCAGGCTTGGGGTGGGATTTAAACAGACATCCTTGATTCTGGGGTATCTCCAAAGGAGGCCAGTTCAGGGGTCCAGTTCTAACTCCAGCAACTGTAACCTCTCCAGTGAAATTCATCCTGCAGTTTAAAGCAGACAGTCTTTTGCACTTCATTCCCCTAGCTATTATAAAGCATTGCTGTGCCCAGTGCTGCTGCTGCATCCCTTGTCCTCCCATCTCATCTCTTCTCTGCCTCCAGCCTGACCCTGCTCTCCTCTAGAACAGCTGAAATTCAGTCATCAGTGGAGCAACCTGCCTGAAACTGGTATTAGTTTCACAGGGGCAATGAATAGTGCCATGTTCAGTAAGCATGCACATATTCTTAGAGCAATACAAAAATACTGTAGAATTACAGAGGATATTGCTATACCCTACTCAGTTAGAAAAAGCAGGAAAAAAGTGAAGGCAATTCAAAGGAGGGGTAAAAACCTGCAGTCCAAGGTTCACTAGTCAACTCCAGTGGCTATATGGAAACCAAACTGTATTTGTCTGGCTTTCCAGAAAGTACACCATAGAGGTAGCTGATGACAGTAACAGCTGGTGCCCAGGGCAAGGAATCCCCTCTCCACCCCACAAAATGTAAATCAAGGAACAGGGTAGTTTGACCAGTAGGCAAGTGAACAGGTCTGTCTGCAGAGGTCAGTGAGGAAGGATCATTAACTTCTCCTTGAAGTGACTTTTTTTGTACTCAGGAAACCTGGTCAAGACATGATTATTGTTGGTATCACCCACTATGTTTTCTTTTGCTATTTTTCTGTGAAATTCGTTTGCACTGGCTGGATTTGCAGGCAAGCTGTTGTCTAAGCTCACAGGGACTCAAGGACTAGGTTACTGTTATGCATGGATTTTTTCAGCTGCACTCACTGACGCTATTGAAAACTCACTGATGAGGGGATTCAGCTGACATGTCTAACAACTGAAAGTCCACAGGGATGGCTAGTAAGAACACCAGGCAAAATCTACACAACAAATACCTGATTAAAACTGTTGCTGGAAAATGAGTGGGCATTCATTTAGTAGCAAAATCTCATTCTAGAGGAAATGCAGTACAAAGGAAATCACTCAGTAAAGGCAGAACACAATGTTTTCCATTTTCTTAGAGTTACTCATTTCTAATCTTGGCAAATATCTCTTAAAGTAGCTTATGGAAATGAAACAATGCTTAATGTTGTAATAGGGTAGCATGGTAATTGCAATAAAATTTAAGAATTAACAACCATACTTTTGCTATAAACTTCTATGGCTTTCAGCAGCATGAGACTTCATTTCATCAACACTTGTCCTCAATGAAAGTTACAATTACTCAACCTTATTTCTCTTACCCCAAATAACTTAAAGGCAATTGAAAATGATGAAAACGAATGATTTGTATTGCAAAGCAACACCAGGCTTGTATGGAGAAATAATTCCTTTCAGCAGACCAACTCCCCCCGCCCCGTTGACATGGGCTGGTAAATACTAGCAGGTTATCCAGAGAGATATAGTCATTGTTTCCATTAAAAGAGTCAGACAGAAGAGGTGTCTACTGGAAGATTCACTGGCTCACACATACACACTTTTCAGTCCTGGTCCTTACAAATATCATACAGGTACATGGGTCCTCTTTCAGGGACTAGTTGTTTTGGAAATAGCCCCCCAAAAAAGTGGGATTTTCTCCCCTTCTTTTGGAAGGGCAAAAGGGATTGACATAATCTCTGACCCCTCATGATGGGCAAGGAGGATCAGAAGAGCAGCCTTGCCCACACCACTGTGCCTTCTTGCTGCCATCACAACTTCTGCTTGCTATTCAAAGGGCAGGAGAAGCTGTGTTCTTCTAAGCTGGACAGAGCAGCCTCCTGCCTCCTTGGCAAGGGTTTTCCCCTTGCACTGCTGCATTACAGCTCTTTTTTTGCAGCTATTCTCACAAGTTACAAAACCACACACCTCTAGGACCAGATTGCTTGAGGAAAATGTGGAGAACACACCATATGTTGTATGTAAACAACAAACGGGGAAGGAACAAAGATTAAAGCCACAAAGATAACCAGAACAACAAAATACCAATAGCAATTCTGAAAGTTTCCAGTTATTCCAAATGCCTTACTACATTAAAAAAAAATTTGTTTTAAAGGAAAAATAAACTATGGTCACACAAGCTGTTACAGGCAGCAGTGTGGAGAGTCAGTGCAATACCTGATGAGGAAGCACAAATACATTCTTCGAGCAGCCCTCTCAAAGAGGACTTTCAACAAGGACCCATGTTGATTGTGCTTCCAATAAAATAGACCCCATGGATGTATGTAAGTTTGTATCCACTCCAAAAGCTACAGATACTTGAAACCTGGTTTCAATTTGCTCTCACAGAGGTTTTGAGGTTTCCCCCCCCTTCTTTTTAAATTAGTTTAACTTTATCATAGTTAATGTTATTGCTAGCTTTAAGACTGTGCTGATATTTTACCTTTTTCACTTCTCTCCAAATCTGCTGTTTGCATGCTTATCTCAGTTTTTATGCTTTCCCTTTCAACTCCTTAATCCTATTTCTCTGTTTCTCTTTTCTATTTTTAGCTCTCCCTTGTAGTCCACCTAACACAGTTTTACTCTGCTAACCAGCTGCATACCTCCTTTTTCCCAATTCTGACTGATGCTAGTCACTGTTAATTTGGAGCAGTGTCTAGAGCTTGTAGCAAACGGGACTCCCTTTTGCTGCTGGTGTGATTTCAACTTTCACACCACCCCAGTACACATTCTGGGCAGCAGTGAGAGTATGAGTGACACGAGCCTTCCCTCCCCTTTATCAGTGTGGAAATTGAGGCCAGAGACACAGAGGAACTCGGAAATTCACCCTAAAGGCACTGACAGAGCAGGAGCTGTTTGCCAGAGTGCCACAGATACAAATCACTGTTTGAACGCAGAACTTTCGAAGCTCCCCAAAGTCAGTCTTATTCTCTCACTTTTTAGGGCTACTACACTCACCAGATTTCCATTTGGTTACAGGGAGTTTCAGGTTCGCTGTCACATAAGTTAATTTGATGATGTTGTTTTTTCTGCACTGCACAGATCACTAAAGGGACCACTGGAGGCATTTGAAAAGACCCCTTGAAATCTCCCTTGGAGGACTGTTAAATCTCCCTGTGCAAATACAACCTGATGGTCTGGCAAACATCAAACTCCCCTGCCATGAGCAGCCTTCAGTGCCTTCCTGGCCCAGCACTTGCAACAAGCAAGCAGTAGGGAACAGTAAGCAGAGAACAGATGGAAGTCCCAGTGTTCACCGTACATCAGAAATTTATGCTAAAACCTCCTCCCTCCTCCTTTTTTTATTGCTGTTTTTTTAGAAGTTTTGATTATTGTCATTTTAATTTTTTTAATTCATGGCTTTCCATAATTTTCAACAGTTTTAATCTCCTCTTGGATGTCTAATATTTCCAGAATTAATATGCTAGTATCATACCAGTGATATGTATGCAAGACATCAAGAAGAAAAATTTTGCTTCTGAAACTTTGCCTGTTTTTTTGGTCTACTGATAGAGGTGGAGAAGATGCACTGCAGCTCATGCAAACCTTACTTGTATTTATCCAATTGTTTAAAAAAAAAAGTCTCCAGAAGCTGTCTACTGCAGCACTGCTGTTGCTCTGTGAGCATTCCAGTCTCTTAATATCACCCAAAGGAGAAATAAAAGCCAATTAAATCACAAAAGATTCAAACATTATGAGTTTTACTTAAACTTGCACAAAGTTCAAGATACTTCATTTGACCTCAATACATCCCTTTGTGCAAGCACTTCCCTAGAATGAGCAATCTTGCAAACCACATATGCTGCACTATCTACAGTAAATCCTACATTTCCTTTCCCCTCTCTCCCCCTCTTCAGATTCAGTTTGGGCATTTTGGCTTTTGAATATGCATGGTGGGGGGGAGGGAGGAGTAAATCACTTGGCCATTTTTGTAATGCTCTTTGTTCCCATTCATATTGTTCTGCAATGACGCACTCTATGAACTCTCAGTAATCCTGGAACCAGCATCTTAGTGGAGGCTACACCCTTCCACTGGTCAGAAAACAGCATCGTGTTAAACAACATTCATGTAAAACAAATGGTGGAGCAAGAGACAATTACAAATAAACAAAGGAAAAGAATGAACTAGTGAGTGGTTTCAATGAATGGCATTAAGTATGAAAGACAAGTTTTCCTCCTAGCATAATCCTTTAGTATTAATCTGCATTGATTTCTGACCAGATCACAATGAATATTTTTGTATATCTGAATTGTGGAGGAGAAGAGAGAAGTATGCCTATAGAGAGAAGGAGACTGACCAGCACACATGCACAAATTGTTATTCGTTTCCTTCTTTTACCAGCAAATACACATCTTCTGCTGGCTGTAGATGCTGTGTGGCTCATCCCAGATCATTAACACCAGCTTGAACACCACTGGCCTTTAGAAGAAAGGTAGTCAGGGGAAGCAGTTTACAGTGCCCAGGCTATTACTGTCAATCTTGGGCAAGTCAAGTGACAACTTCAGAACTTGGATTCTTCCTCTCTCAAACAAAAATGTCTCATTTATCAGCATATTTTCACCTTAATCTTCTGACAATCATTAGGGGATTTGAGAATTTGTAATATAAAAAAAATAAGAATCTTACAAGTGTTAGCAGCATACTACATTAGATGTTCCCAGAGATCTGTTCATCTCCTCACCACATAGCCATTTCGAGGCATAATACCCACACAGCATCATTTCACATCTGTGGAACAACCAGTATGGTCACAGCACACCTGCAGCCTGCCAGCAACGTTCCCATGCACTACTCAAATTCCCATCACATTTGTTATGATTTGGTAGGTTATATATATACACACACACATATATACATACATGTAACTTATGCCCACCCCTGCAAAGCTCAGTAATGCCAACTCCAGAAGTCATCTGGACTGTAGTGAGCAGGAGCTCAAGCACAGAGACGCAGTCCAGTTTGTTGTATTTTTCTGTATCTTATCACCAAGAATGAGTTTCTTTGACAATTGTTCTGTCTGCCTTTACTATTCCCTCTCTTCCCATGTTATTTGCTCTCCTAGTTGGGTATAGACATATCCCATTTCAATATATCTCGACCTCACAGGGAGTAGAAAGATATACAAAAGGACCATTTGGTGCAAAAATAGTCACCTGCTTCTTAATTAGAAGACCAACTGTCCAAACAAAAGAATGAATTGCATGCCTGGCTTACTGTGACAGAGTGAAAGAAAGCCTCAAATTACATGATTTACAAAGAAGATGACACCTCTGTTAGAGCAGCATGTAATCAGAAGATGACAAGGTCAGATTTCTGCACAAAGATGGAAATTTGGGTTTCTTTTGTTTTTCCTCTTCTTTTCTGTATCTTTATGGATTACTCAAAGCCCAAATATCTAAGACTATGTATGTTTTCAAAAAACAGAAGTAAAGTAGCTTGTTCCAAACAGCTACAGAAACAAGCCCTTCACATGAGCTTAACTTCTTCCTTGGTTACTGCCAGACTTTACATTTCACACGGATAGCTTTACAATCCATAATTACAAGGGGAACATGAAAAGACTGGAGCTTGACTTGGCCAAAAATTGAGGGGATGCAGTTCTTACTGCCTACAGTGATGCAGGGGAGAGGGAGGGATGTTAGATGGGTGTATTTTAAAGCTGATGTTGGAATACTTTTGAAGAGTAGAATAATTTTATGCCAAGCCCCCTCCCCCCCCAAAAAAAAAAAATTAAAGAGAAGATTTTTAGCTAAAACAGATTGCATTTATATGCAGAGTCTTAATGCTAATGAAAACCTGTGTTGGGGGAAAGGTAGCGTGCAACTTGGAGAAGTGACACACTCTTGTGCACTCAGATACAATTTTAAACCAAGGTATTTCCATGTGACTCAGGATGTGCAGAGTTAATGCTCTGTCTTTAGTCTTTAATGATTTGCTCCAGTCCAGAGGTGCATAAATCATAAGAAAGCAGCCAGCACAAGATGTTGCTGCCTGAGGCTACATACCTGGTATGTACATACATCAGGATTCAGTAGCTTTCCCCACTCCCTGACTTATGCAGCAGAGTCTGAATAAGTCCAGGCTCCCTGGGGTCACTTCTGAAGTCTTTGCACAGGCAAAACTATCATTCGCTTCAGAGAGTGCTTTGCTGGGGGCTCCTCAGCACCAAGAGCTTTGCTTTAGCAGGTACCAGACCAGGGCCAAGAAGGTATTTAAGCCTACACTTCCTGCTGGGTCAGGCCCTGTGTCTTATAGGCACAAGCCCTTTTTTAGGGGCTCTTGCAAAGAGGCATGACAGGGCCCACAGGCAGCCTCCCACAACTAGATCCAGCTTCCAGGTCATCTTTTGGCAGGAGTCAGGGCCTCCCCAGAGCAGAGACCCAATGTTCAAGGCTATGCACACAGAGCATGTCTTTAAAGAAAAATAATAATTAATTGAAAATTCAGGAAAAGGCAGAAGGAACCCATTTGGGGAGATCTGCGCCACTGCATCCTATTTGCAAGGAGGGAAGCAGTCCATTGAGCAACTGCGCTCAGACCACACCAGTCTCTGGCTCAAACATCTCATCCTTGTGGACCAAAATCTTTTACTCGGGCTTTGCCCTGAGCACAGAATTTGCACCTTGCTCCAAGTCCTTATCACGTGAGCAAGGAGATCTCCCATTCACCCCAAACGGCTCACTTAATACCCTCTGCACTGCAAAAGGGAGGAAGGAGCAGATCATGCTCGGAAAGAGAGGAGCAAAATTACTCCCAGGTAGTTTTGAACACTACAGAAAAAGCTTTGTTTATCTTTTGGAGAAGTGTATGTATAATTGCATGGAAATTCACTTGGCTATGCACCGAATAAGTACTAATTCTTGACAAAAATCTTAATAATCTGTCTCCTGACAATTCTACTTAATACATTCCTTGTTATAAGTAACAATAACATATGTAACTTGTTTTGACACAATGAATATTTTAAACTGATTTGATTGAAAAGATACATTAAGCTTTCAAAAATGAAAAATGTATGTTTCCCTCACTCTGGCAGACTTTTCAAGCTGAACATGAGCTAATACAGGTTGCGAAAGCTGCTTCTTGCTTCTCCCTGAACTTCAGAGAATAAAGCAATTGAGATACAAAATGCCCACACTGTTCAGTCCCGAGCTCTGTTCGCAGATTGACACACATGCTGCTTATTAATTAAGCTAGCACGTTCTGAGCATTTGACAATCCATTTTAATGACAGTAAATGGGGTTTTGTTAAAGTATTACTGCTATCAGTACAGCTTAGGTGTAATAACTAACAGCACAGCTGGTGTTGTTTCACAAGATCTTAACATCTCAGTCCGTAAATTGAAAAACGTCACATCATAGACAGCTACGAACTAGTGCATCTGTCTCGACTACAATAGGACAATGTTCTCTGGTACCAGCTGAAGATCTCTGTGATCATAAAACAAGTTCTCAGCCAATGTGTTAATTCTCTTTTAACTAGGAAGACTGTCTCCTGTAGCTCCCTGCAGTAGATTGATAAAATAGCCAGGCTATGGATAGTGACTGCTTCTGAGATCCTTTGTAAGTTTTAACACATGTCCCATGGTATCCATTTTTCAGAATGCTACTTTGTTGTTATTGCAGAGCATCTAAAGATTAGCTTTAGAAAATGAGGAGAATATACAGCACTGCTTCTCCTTGTGTATTTACAAGCAGCTCATTAGGGACAGAAGTTAATAGCTAAATCAATAAAGTGAAACCAACAGGAACCCCCTCCCATCTATAAGGTAAACCACTGCTAAATCATCTAAGGCCTTTTGGAGCTATTCTTAATGTGCTTGTAATTACAGCAGTCTATTACAGGCTTGATATTTAATAAAAAAGCAGCAATCATCAAGTTAGAAGAAATTATGATCTCCATGTAACAGAGAGCCTTCACTTTCCATTTGCAGTACACAACTATTTTCCAGGAACTACAGAAAAACTGCAATCCTACCACTTATATTCATTGAGACTTTAAGCAGAAGGCTACTATATTAACATTTTTCTACAAGGAAGAAAAGATAGTGATCCTACAGCAACAAGAGGCCAGAAATTTTGAACATATTCAATGTTTTGGGTTTTTTTTAAAGGGCCTGACCCAGTTTCCACCTTACTGCAACTTCTGCACATCTCAGATTTTTTTTCTGCCTCACACCTGCTTTTTGAGACACTGCATGAAGCAATAGAAGAAACAGGCAGCACGACAAGTTGACATAAAAGTGGGGTCCTGCACTTTTAGGTACATTAAGTATCACTCCCTGGGAGACAAGGGAGGTCACTCCCTATTTCCTCCTTTCTCCCTACAGTTTATCCTTTAATACAGCTTTCTCATTCAAAGGTATCTTGTGGCCTTTTTTTGCACAGTATATCAAGTAGTGCCACGTAAGCAGCCACACCACAAACATTAGAAGTGCGTGTGGTCACGGCACAGGGCAGAAGACTGAGGGACTTGTACCCCCGTAGCAAAGGGGGCACTGAAGCACCAAAGACAAGAAAACCCTCCGACGCTGCTAAGTCGCTTCAACCTGTCTGAGTGGAGGTGATTATGCCAGCTAAGCTGGAGAGGATAAGAAGTGATATGAAAAACCATGCAAGACAAACTACGAAAGGAAGCAAAAATAGGCCGGGCACAACACGAGCAAGTGTGAGAAGCGTGAAAACATTGATTGCAAACAATGAGACCATCCATAGGTCATGGAAATACCACCAACACTTTCAGACTAGTGGCACAAGAGAGCACTCGCTCTCTCACAGGTATTCAAAAAAAAAAAAAAAAACCTAAACCTTCATCCAGACAGCCATGTGTCAAACTGCAGGACTGGACTGGTTTTTAAGGTTAAGACTTCACATCTCTGTTGCATCCTCTGCTCACAGAGGAGTTCACTAATATCACCAGTTCTAAACACTAAAACATCCCAAGTGTCCCGGAACCAAGAAGTTTTATGAGGTGTTAAGTGCCAGGTTATTTTCATTTGGTTCCTCAGTTTTAAGCTCTCTCCAAGCTTCCCATTAGAACTGCTTTTGTTTCTTCAAATGAAGAGTCAGATTCACAGGCACTTGGGGCACTGAGAAGAGCAAATATCACAAAATTCAAAGTAAAGTTGCAAGCATTTGTAGCTCTGAGCGCTCATCTCAGAAGTATATCACCAGGATAACAAGCATGATCTCTAGTATAGAGTACAAGGTGGCTATGCAATTCACTATGCATGAATGTTTACATCTCCCCACTACTCATACATACATATTTGACTGTAGGTGAACCATCACACACACTTGCAAGTATTTATACACACACACAGAATGAGTTTATGCATCCATTATGCTATTTTTGCTATTCAAGAGGTGCACACTCTCACTTTGGATATTTGTCCCACAGTGACCTGGCCAGGGTGACCTAGGAAATCCATAGCTGTATAGAAAAAGAAATCAGATATTTTTGTTGAAATACCAGAAATACCTCTTTTCTCCCCTCCTATCCTTGGACAGGGAGTCCTACTTATTACTTTATACCAGACTGGCATTTTCAGCAGCTAATTCAACTCCTTACCTTGGCAGAAAACCAATTTCCTGCCTTGAGAAAAGTGATTAGGCACTCTTCCACTTAGTGATATTGGTGACACTAGACTATTAAAGTCAGCCAGAACATGTAACTTCACATTTAAAATCATGCGTAATCAGCCACAGTACAATGGAAGAGACCGTAGTGTAGAAATAGCTGTTCTTCTATGAAAACACCTTAAAATAAACAAACATACTTATTTTTAATGAGTTTAAAATAAAAATGCAGGTCTGCTTTTATGTTTTACCTCATTTATTTATATCTTGCAATGTACGTAGGTTGAATCCTAAGAAACAGTCTCTTGCTTTCATTGTTTCGGTGATGTCTTGTTAATAGCAACTCCCGTATACTACCAGTAATCATGATAAATTGACACATTAAAGAATGCTGCCGGGGTAATTTTAACAAGTGGCTTTCTTTTTCCTTGCAAAAATAACACACCTGAAGGGGGAAAGAAATGACTTAATTTTTGAAATATCAAATGACCTCTATTTTTTTCACACCAGTGAGCAGAGGAAACCCATCAGCAAGGACTAATTGTTGTTTTAAAATGAAGCTCTCTGTACAGAAGGGCAAAATACAGAGTTCTCCCAGGAGCACTGGGTCCCTGGTATGGATCATGCCATGTGCAATGGATCTGGGGCCACAGGTAACACTGAAACCAGGCTTATCCAGGCAGGAATTTTTTTCCCCTGTCTTATGCTTTATATTTTTATAGAGGTGAAGGGCTTTCAAAAATTATCATTTCTTTCTGGATTTGAGCAGATAAAGGCGCTGCCTTGCTTGAAGCTAGGGTACGTGATCCAGAAGGCAAAAAGAGTCCTTGCTCAAACAAAAACACAACAAACAAAATAGCCTGTCCACACATGCCACAGTAGTAGTTACTCCCCAGACAATAATGAAATCCTCATAAAAAGTTACAGGTTCACCGAAGTCAAGCCTATTGTCTAAAAATGTCTACTTATTAAGAAATAATAAGCTGTCATTCCAGCACCTAAAGACAGCTTCTGTGGGATCTATTGTATGGGACTCAAATGCACAAGTTATCTGTAGAAGAGGAGCAGAGAGGCTCACAGGCTTAGCTTCCAAGATTACTCAGGAGGCCCTGTTAGATGGCATCTTCCCCCTTCACCTTCCCCATATCCCTTCGCCTCTCCTAAAGGAGAGGTTCTCCTTGGGACGCAGCATGGGCCAGAGGTAGCTGCTTGCGTTAAAAGAATAATGGCCTCCGTAAGATTTCTTTTGGGGAGCCAGTTTGAAAATTTGGGATGAACCACACACCTTCTCCAGTGTGCTTGATTCTTGATTTCCTCCCCCATCCCCTAAACTTCTTTTACAGAATTTGGAAGGACTCGGTCCTTTCTTTTTCCTCTTAACCCCTCTAGTTAATGATCAGATTTTTCTCAGTAATAGAAAATAGATTCGATCAGTTCTAAAGGGTAAATATTAAGATCTCTTTGGAACAATACAGTCTTTTCCTGCTTTCATTCAGCAATTTTTTTGGTTGGAGCCCTTTTTAAATTTGGAGTGATTCCAGGATCCAAACAGGAAAGTTGTCTTTCATAATCCTGTGGCAGGGAGAATAAAGAAACTATTGAATGGGAGCGGATAGAAGCAGATATGATTTTTACTTCTAAGACTAGAGACATACTTATATTTGGAGAGCTGTCTTTATTTCTTCAATGCTCTAATAGACTCTGCCTTTGAACAATATCAGCATATATGTCATTTTATCAACTAAAAACATTCCCTCCTTAAAAGTTTCCCCATATCCCAATGTAGTGGTAATTCTCCAGATTACCCCGTAAGTACTGAAGTAAGTACTTATCATTGCCTCAAAGAAAAGGCTGCTTCCAGGATCAAAGAAAAGAATTTTTAAAACCTCTTCAAGCTATACATTGACCATATCTCCACAATCAAATGGGACAAAGTATTGGACTGTAACTCAGTTGTGACAAATATAGCATATGTCCTTGTGAGAACAGTCAGTTCAGATGGAGCACAAGACATCAATTATTTTCTGAGGAAAGTTTAAAGCATCAGAAGTAAAAACAAAGTGATATTCTGGTTAAAGCATACCCCACATTCAAAGATAGCTGCAATGTTTTGAGAATTAATATTCTACTCATGATCCTCTATGTGCTTTAAAGGTCACCAAAGTACTTGTGGCATAAGAACTTTTAAAGAGAAGTCTCTTTCCTTGAGAACTTAAAAAGAAAAGTTGCCTGCAGATTTGGGCAAAAAGAGAACATGGCTGGAGAGCATTTTCTACTGCATGGGAAAAAAGCTTTGCATATTATACCATTATAAGTTTTATCCAGTGAAGTGCAGTTGTTTTGATTAAACAGGAAGCAAACAAAGTACGCTATCCATTTAGATTTTTATAGGGCACAATTTCCAGCATAAATCTTACAGATGAGAGTGCCAGTATTTTCAGGATGGTCTCAGTATAAAATTTTCCCGAAGTGTTTTTGCGTCAGACACGTCTTCATACGCATATATGTTACTTTGCGAGATACCTAGTTCAGTCAAGATCAATTTGCTATGCTGCTCAGTGAAAGACTTGTCTCCTGTAGAAAATGCTATCTCAAATAAAGAAATTATATCACTTCAGTACAACATGCAAAAAATGTGCACCTTTAATAAAAACCTTATCTTTCCAAAACTAAAATGAAGCCACTGAAATGAGGTAAGTATGAAGAAAACAGGAAGTTAATTCATTTTAAATGGTCTGATAGAAAATTATTCCCAACTACAACTGTCTAAAGGCCACACACTGGACCTTCATATGTCACCATTTCTTCCCTCAGAATCCATTTTCTACAAAATCAAGGTTTTTTTTATTATTATGTAAACAGAGTCTAACAGAATCCATCTATCTTCTCTCTCTTTGGAGAGAGAAAAAGAAAAAATATCACTACTGCAACAACAACTGTTCAGACCTTTCCAACCACTGCAAGATGCACCAGTTCCTCCGCACCACTTTTCTAACCCCTTCTGCGCATCCTTTTAAGTTATTGTTAAAATTAGTTTAGAGAATATATCAGCACCCAGGATAGCATATTTCTTGATATGAGGTTTGGTACAGCAAGTTATAAAGATAAGACTGAGACATAGTAGACAGAGTCAACTTTCTGGCACTCAGGGCATCAGACTTCATCAGAACAAGCGCTCAGGCACACCACAGTAGACTTAGAAACAAACAAGCAAAACCACAGCTCTGGTAGGCTGCAAATTAGCTAGTTCCTACAGGCAAGTCATGATTTTTTTTTTTTTTTAATTTAAAAGAGGAAAATAAAGTTCAAGCCTGGGTGAAAGTCCTGTAATGAAGTGACTTATTATTGGCAACCAAACAAAAGCAGTGCTTATTACATTATCCGTCAGGCAGTTTTGTCAGAGATATTCAACATGTTTAGTCTAATGCTCATGTTCGAAGAGGAAGTGGCACCATCAAATAAGATGAACATGTTCATAGTAAAGGGAAAAGACACAATGGAAAAAATAGTGGAAAAGGCAGGCCACTTACAGACATTGATGCAACTGGTTACATGCAAACGTATTTGAAAAGCTGCAAAAAATATATGTGTATTAATGTCAGGAACCATGTGAGAAATCTCTGCAAAGCCCTATTTAATTTAAAGTACACACAAATTTCTTTCAAGCAAAGAAGAAACAACATGCAGTATTTGGTGCCATGAATTGGTTTTATTTATCTGGGTGGGCTCAGGCTGTATGCGGCCACTATGTTAAGTATTACTCTGAGGCAGAGTAATATTAAGGTGGAATTAACAAGTTTCCCAGGGTATGCCCAAAATCTAAGCCAGAACTGCCTCGTAGTCAACAGTTAATTTTTCTAAGAATAAACCACTTGTACCCAGAGAGCAAGCAAAAGGCACAGCAGCAATTCCTTCAGCTAACTCTGTTGTCAGCTTTCTACAGTGGGAGCTGGTTTTGCAAAATACCTAATTTCATTGTGCTCAGCCCTACAAGATCTCCAAGCACGAGCAAATCCCACTGAAGTCAGGGAGTGCTTTGAATTGCACCTAGCACCTGCCTGCACACCACCTGCCCCCAGCTGTCCCTCTCTGTGCATGCTGGCAGCCAGGTCAATAAGCTTCAGGAGAGAAGTGAGATGGTGGACAAGAAAGCTAGCTTAGAGATGCTAAAATGAGAAGATGACACGTGAATGAAAACGCACTTGGAGTGAATGGAGATAAGGCAGAAAGAGTCTGGGCCTCACAATATTTTTCAGTAAATACTCCCGTTCTTAGATGCCAGTGAAGGAGCTCCTTAAGGGCTCTTACACCATCCTGAACAAACCTATTCCCTCTGTTATCTTCTCTGACCCTGGATGTTAGGGCTGTGTTGTGCCATCCATAAAGATGATATCTCTACCTTGAGTCAAAATGACAAACTCCCAAATCTGTGAAGATCTAAAGCAAAATTTCCAGGACAGAGAATGCCATGAGCTCTGATGGACCGTACTGAATGGAGCGAAAAAAACCGCCAGCCTTTCCCTTTACACAGTTTAAACACTTACAGGGCCAGATAACAAAAACTGACAGTCGTCAGCTAATTATAAGATGTTTCCACAAATTGCGTAAACACTGAATAATAGAAATGCAGAACTTCACCTACAGTAGAAATTTATCAGTTTCATATAACTAGAAAAAAAGGTAGAGATTCTGCTTTTACATATCACACAGACTATCACAGACAAAAAATATGCCAGACAATTCTAACAGACTATGAGGAGCACAAGCCCTCCTCTTCACAAAGCAATTGCTCCACTAGAGTTGTCTCACACTTTTCCTTGAAAGTGAAATTGCACCCCACTACAGGCCACATCTTCCTTCACCCAAGCTCTGAACAAGAGATATGAAATACATGCTTATTTACTAGCTCAGCAAAGCCCTGTGTTACTCTTACAAGACAGATACCTACATACTTTATTGGTTCAATCTTGTTCCCCATTGACTTTTGCAGGAATGGGAACAAACCAGTTTAAGTAAATAAGTAACCAGTCACAAGTCAGAGAGGCACAACGTGTCTGCCTGTGTTGCTGTGGTTACACGGTCATGAAAATGAGATATACTAGAGAGCCAAAAGATTACATCTTTTTAATAAAAAAGATATTTGAGTCATCATCCAGTTAGAGATTTATTCTTTTCTAATTATAAGTCATTTTATAAGTTATCTTGGGCTTTCAGAACATATTTCTTAAACACTAATAATCTGTAAACAACACTGCTGCAGGACTTGTTTCAAATATAGTGCTGGAAAAATGTCTTCATTTTTAGCACATTATGTATGTCGGGTACTTGCGTACGTGGTTAGAGAAAAGGTTACTAGCAACTAATATTTTGATGTAATCAGGTGCTGGAGATTTCCTTCTAATTTAGGTTGGTGTTTTGCATTCTAAACAAAACCTTTGCGATACTTCTTGAGACGGAGTTAAACACACCCAAAGGTTTTTCTTCTTGAAACAGAGACAGCCTCTGGGTGAAAATGATTCAGCCAAATTCAATGCCCAGGAAAAAGCCCCTCTAAAGCAGCGTCACACTATCTAGCACAAGGGATGGTATATTTTCCAGGCAGATGTAGGCCAACAAGGCACAAGCTAACATTTTACTTAGCAATGAAACACCCTGCCCCAGAGTGAGCCGTGGCCTGGGAAGGCCACTTACGTTCTGCGTTGTCTTCAGGAGGCTGCAGCAGAGCCGACCTGGTGTGAACCAAAAAGCAGGGAATAGGACCCAAACTCCACCTACTCTAGCTCTTTTCAAGCTGTGTCTCAATCAGAAGTCACACCCCATACCTCTCCAAACCACCTGCTGCACTTTGCTTGCGAGGTACAACGTACAGCTGAGGAGCTCCCTTACATCTTGCCCATTTGACCCATCTTACCAGGGAATAGTCATCATTAGGCAATTTACAATATTAAAGAAAACAGCTTGGTTTTCTGGGTAAGATCATTAGTTATCTACATCACCACAAGCTACTCAGGCTCATAAAGTGAAAGGAAGCAGAATTGATGTAGACTTTTATGCAGAGAGAAACATGGGATGGTGAGGATCAGTCTCAGATGGAGTAAATCACCAACTGGGAAAAAGCAAGGAAGCCCTTTGAGGACAGCATTTACACCAAGTTCGGCAAAGGTCAGGTGCTGACTTCCCACTGGTGCCAAGCACATTTGCAAGTGGGGTTGCGTATGCCTCGCACACCACGTAAGAGTGTCAGATGTGCATTGTTAAAAGCTTCATTATTATGCAGCAAGATGCACAGCACAGTTTTCTGATGATTCAGTTTATGAAGAGGTTCTGTGAGCTCTTCCACGCCTGATAACAGCTCTCAGCTTTTCACCTTTCTTGTCAGGCTTAAAATAGAAATATCTGTCAGTTTTCACAGTGACAAAACCTACAGATACATCCCTGTTCTATCAGAAGTAATCTAAATGTGATTTTCTCCTCTCTTTCAGCATTGCAAACAAACTCTTTTATCTCCATCACGTCTCTTCTATTTTCCTCTTTTCCATAACGGCATCAGACTCAAAGGCAAAGTCAAATGTAACGTACACACTCAGTAGCAACTTGTTTGAAGTTTGGTTAGTGAAATGGATTGATTGACCCAGATTCATGTCTAGATTTGGAAGCATCCGAAATGAAGCAAAACCAAAGCTGGTGGACTCTCAATAAGGCTGACATAAATTTTTACTATCTTATCCTGATGTAGTGGGGCAGTGAAAAGCATTATTGTGTTTCACCATGTACTTATCATTGTTTCCAGCGTCAAGCACCACAGCAAAACAATCAAGCGCTATCCTCTTTTGCTAACAAGCTCACTTCACATCCGCATCATTATGCGTGACTAGAGGCCGTCAAATTATTTTCAAATAAGCTATCCAGCAAAGTCAGCCCTATTTTCTGGCCCACTTTCCGCAAAGACATTCACTATTCAAATATATTTATTCTTTCTCACAAACAGCCTGGCAACCAACAGTCTACTAACTCCTAGATGAGTCAATTAGCTTCAGCTGATCAAGAGACCACATCACCTTTGCTGACCCTTCCCTAAACTAGTAATAGCCCCATATCAACAGCTATTCTGCACTAACAAGCAGAGCAGAACAAGCACATCTCAGAATAATGCTTCTCTCTTAGAAAGGCAGAACATGTGGAAAACATTTTCACCATGGAAATGTATCCCTGTTATCAAGGGGAGGTGTTTATAACAGTAGGTTATCACCATTATTTTTAGATAATAAGAGGTGTTTTCAGAACACAAAAGAAGCCAGGCCCTTGGAGGGCTTTTCATCTCAGTAGAATAACTTCCTCCCCACTACATGCACAAAAATATATCTGTTTTCTTTAAACATCATCTGTAAACAGATGTTCCAGGGCATGCAATTTGCTAAGGGCCCCTCTTGAGATGTTGCATGGCCTGTATACACCTGTAGTGGGGAAAATTAATTCAATCATTAGGAGTTCTGGACTAGTTCCAATGGCCGCTTAAATTGCTACAAAGTTTTCCATTCCAACTAGGTTTGGGGGGTCTGGGATAAGTTCTAGCAAGATAAGGGATAGGTTTTCTTTTCTTTTCTTTTTTTTTTTTTTTTAATGATGTCAAAATCTCAATGTTTGCAAGAGTGGGAAGGACAAGCCATCAAGTCCAAGACCATCGATGCACAAAAGGAAGTTGGATTTTGCTTTGAGAGTGTTGGAACTGCACTACTTCAGTGATTTTTTTTTCTCTCCTCTTTTTCTTCTCTGGTGAAATTCAGGCTCAGGCTTGTTATCCTCCAACTCCGTTCATAGTTAACTGTAACTCTCTGAACAGTCCTCTTGAAAGCAAGAGGGTCTTCCATACGCTTCCAGAATTAAGCCCACATAAAGCCTTTGAGGCATGAGGGCCTTCATTTGTGCAGCACTTAGAAAGCTATAGGCAAAATAAAAATACTACTAGTTACAGTTCTGTATTACTGCTCTGACTGTGGTCATTTTATTGTCTAATTCACTGAACAGCCTTGCAAAGAAATTGAAGCCGTTAAAAAGAAACGTGGATATATTCCTGTTAAAAACAAAAGCTTTAGTTCATTTGGAAAGGTTTGATGTTCTCAAGATAAAGAAGATTTGTTCTGCACAAGCACAAGGCTGATATTGCCATTGCATAAAATTGTCAGAAGTTATGACTCTCTCTATGTTTTGCCTCCCTTAACAGGGGTTCTTCTCCCCTCCCCCCAGATGAAACAAAACATGTTTTAAGACTGCGCTGGAACAATAAAAGGGCTGACTAGCACATCACCATGGAAAAGCAAGTGAAGTTGTCACATACTAGGGACATGGCATACCTGAAAGTAACTCATTATCACATGCAAAACTCAGAGTTATGACAAAAAGCATAAATAATAATACCAAAAGAGAGAGAATTTTTTGCATATAGCAGCAATTTTTGACACATCCATTAATAACACAAGGAGAAAGAAAGACAGACTAGCCTTTGGTGTAATTTGCCTTAGGGATGAAGGGTGTACAGCAGAATTGAAGAGCAAGCCACCAAAGACCAGCAATGCTGTAAGACCGAGTTGCATCTCCAGGGACCTGGGGCTGAGTAAGGGCTTGGTCTGCCTGTAGCTGGCCTTTGATATCTCTGGGATCAGGACAATTGCACCAGCTGCTGCTCTGCCCTCAGGTGTTTTGCATAACTCAGGCTTTGCATAGCTCAGGTTTGGCCCCTAAACTGCAGCCCAACTCTTTCTTGTCCCCCAAAAAAGATCTTAAAACCATGGAGCAGAAAATAACAATGGGAAAGTTTGACTTTGTTAGGCAAAGTGCTTCTGCTTTTAGCTGACTGGAAGCCACATTTCCTCAGGGTTTAAAATTAATTGTGATGTGACAGTCTGCTATTTTACACTTAAAAATTGGAATGGAAGGGTGGATTTTGGAGTTTGCTACCTGCTATAGAATATAACAAATAGCTGAGAACGGCACATCTCTGCCACTCTGAAGTAGCAGTGGTGTGAATCTGCAGCACAATGAGGTAGAATGACTCGGGTCTTCTTACTTCAAACAATAGCATTGTAATAGTCCGGAAATACATGCAATGGTACAGTGTAGTCTGGGGAGATTTTCTCCTCTAGAGCATAAATATGTGATGTTGATGACATTCCCTCACTGTGTTCTTGCCTGGTACTACTGACTTAATCATTTGGTAGTAACTTATATTACTGTATTATATAATAGTTGGGTTATAAATGCTCCCACTATCCTCTGCTCAGTATCCTCATGTGCAGGATCTGGTACAAAGATTTTGTCTTCCCAGTGCACCCAACATTACAAAACTGCATTATGCCATTAGCTGCAACAGAACCACCCGACTCGCAACAGGTTTGTTAGACCAAAAGGTCTGGATTAGAGGAGGAAGAACTTCTACATCAGCACAGGAAAAGTGAAGTTGTTTTGGTATGTACCAGCAAGGGGTTAGACCTGGGGTACCAGAACGGGGTGTGGCGAACAGATGAGTGAACTTTTGCCCTAAATATTTCTTGGTACATAAGGTGCAAGCAAACCATAACCCCAAACAAGCCATCTGTTCCCGGCGGGAACAGGACTGAGCTGCTGCGACCCCCGAAATGGTCTCCCTGCGACCACCCGGGACACACCGAGCCTGCGCCGAACCAGACCACAATCGGGCAGAGACTTTGGGACCTGGACTATAAATTACTGCTGCTTAGCACAACTTCTATAAAGCTTGCTTAGCATGAGTAGCTAAATTTGCTGAAGCCTTAGGCCGCACTCCCTAGTTCAGTGAGAAAGGGCCCCAGACCTGGTGCAGGCAGGAAAGACAAGGGGGTTACCAGCAGTTTGCATTCCCATGCTTCACGCTCCGGGAGGAAGGATGTCAAGGCATTGAAGTGAGGCCTGCTTGGGCACCGGGACCCTGGGGAGCAGGGCCTCCTCTCGCTGCGGAAACACTGCTGATTGGGGGGTCTGGGCTATCTCGGGGTCCAGATCATATTCCCTTTGTCTGGACCTTGGGAAATAACACCTACCGTCACTGCTGGGGAAGTAATAATTTGTCAGGGCTTTGAGAGATAAGGGCAAGACCCGAAGAATGAAAACGCATCTGTCAGCAGAAACCACAACGGTTAACAACCTACCTAGGGACCCAGTAAGGAGCAGGAGACCCCAGACCTAAATATTACTATTGGTCCAAACTACTGCGTGAAGGGCGGAGAGCTTAAGATTGGAAAGTATAATTGCCCAGGGATTTCTTTGTTCGGGGTCCCTCTTCGGAGGCGCCCAGCTCGAGCTGTAACTACTGCACGCGTGTCATTACGATTTATTTATTTAATTTGCCTTGATTTGGCTCCGAACTTTTCAGCGGGAACCTAGGGTCGGACCCTGCTCGAGTTGTAATTACTGCACGTGCTTCACCAAAATTTACACCCAGGGTGAAGAGGACCAACAGGACGCCGCTGGATCCACGGGTGGTGATATCCCTTTCTCTCTCTTTCTCTCTCTCTCTCTCTTTTTCTCTCTCTCCTCCCCTTCGCCTTTCCCCACCTTTTCTCCCCACTTTGTGGAAAATAAAGTTAAAAGGTTGTACGATATGTGACTGGTTTTAGCGTCTTAATCTCATCCTTGGGATCGTAACGAAACCCCCCCCCCGATATTGGATCGGGACAAGGGGTTAGTCTTTTCCTGGTGTTATAAGGCATGAAATGGAAAGGATGTCTAAAGGTCATTTTCCCATTGTGAAAACATGAGCAGAAGCTGTCACAGCCAAGCAAATAAAAAGTAACCATATGTTTGAGCTTCTTTTTAAAGCTGTCAATGGCACGCTGATGAAGAGTTCTCACAGAAGAGCATCTTCTATGCTAAGAGAAGATAGTAGAGGGTCATTAGGAAAGGTACAGCTGCAAGAAATGGCTTTCTGAGTTGCAGTGTGTGCCATTATTGCATCCATCTGGCATCCAGGCTCCTGGAGTCACTTCCTAAGTGATTTCTGACTTTTTCTTCTGACATTTCAGCTTTTACAGCACAGATCCCCTGCAGAACCTTTCACCAAGCAACTATGAAGGATGTAGGTCTGGGAAAACAGAGCAGAAACGAACAACACTGATTTCCAACTATCTCCCATCCTATTAGCAACAGCCAGTTCTGTTTTCCTTAGCTTGAATGACACGTGACACCATTCAGAGAAACACAAGGTTGTAGATACATTTGCAGAGAAAAAATATTTAACTCCTTTTCCACTGTTTGTCTCTTATTGCACTGTACTGTATGCTGGAACTGTGTTAAGGCAGTAATTCATCAAACATGTTGATTTAGGACTGGAAATGTCAGCTGGAAGCACAGCTAAAGCTCCGCATTTTTGAAGTCAGCCCGGTAAGCTAAAAATCTCTGGGAAAGTTCATGGCCGTGAAAGATAGCAGAAGGTTTCCCATTTATTTAAACTCATTGTTTTATTCTTTATAGTTATAAATAATCCTCATCAATTGCTCATAAGTGGAAGATTTAATAATCGTTGATTATCGGAGGTGAAATAACTAATTAATATAGTGTACATTTTATTTAATATGTCTGGCTTTTTGAACTGACACTAAGGGTCCAACTCTGCTCTCATGTACACTAGGAAAATCCAGAGTTAAGACCATGGATTTTAGAGAGATTCTGTCAATTTCGTATTGATGATAACAAGAACAGTGGCTAACATAGGTTGTTCACCTGAAATATTTACTATTTGTATTTTGCTTCTGGTGACTTTTTGACCATTTTGTGCTTCTTCTTCATTTAAGCTTGTTGGAAACATTCAGTGAGGTTCACTCTGGATTTAAATAACAAATCATGTTGCCAGACTTTTTTTTCTGCATTAATTATTTCTTTTCAGATCACTCATGTGAGTAATCCTAGTAAAACAATCCACCCCTTGCAAACCCATTGAAGTCAGTGGGTTTACCTCCATTCTGACTTTAGATTCTTTACATTCTTTGGTCTTTTCTAAGCAGAGATTGAGTTTTACTATACATCGTTATAGGAAAACACCTCCTACACACCCTGCTGTGTATAAAGACAACTGGGGCTATTCATGTAAAGTGAGCAAAACTTATCCCCTGAGCCTTACCATGGAGTTCTCTTTATCTGGTTCTCCTTACATTTGTTCCATATTGTCTTATTTTTTTTGCTGAAAAAAAGATTTTCTTTCTCTTATGACTTGCCCAAGGAAGAAGCATTTTCCCAAGGCTATTCATTCAAAATTGAAAGGTGAGTGATAACTGCGAGTTAGACAGCTTAATGGACCGAGCCTTGGCCTTTCACCTCTGACAGTGGTAGAGACGTAAGGCCTTTGTTTATTCCTATTATAGGTACAGCAGAGGCAGCTGTGAACAATGGTCCATAAAATTCATTTCCTAATGACTCAAATAGGTGACTTGGAAAGCCTGATGCAAGGCTTGTGTTTGTGTGTATGGCGTATAGATGTGTCTATAAGCGTGAGAAAGAAACGGATTCTTTGCATTGGCTCATTCTTCAGCATTTTCTAAACAGAGATAAAATACTACGCCAGCTATGACTCAGCTATGTCAAATATTGGCTTACTGTTGATTCCCTGATGCTTGTTTGCCTAATTAATAAAAAATAAAATAGGAGATTGTATTGTAGAGGAAAAGTAGCAGAAGTTATATCCAGATGTTACAGAGAATTAAATCTTCTTAAAAACTAGTCTTAGTTCAGTGCTGAGATGCTTGTTACAGAGAAGTGTAACTAGTGAATATCTTTAAAATACTCACACTGTAAAAAGTTGCATTAATTTTTTTATACAGTAGTATTTCTTTGCTTATGAAATCTATGATATGACTAGAAAAGCTCTGAATGGTTCAGTATGACTGATGGATCTGCAGCTACTCCCTGCAACTACTGTAACTCCTCTTCCCCTTTCTCTGCCCTAATTATAACTATACCCATTCTGACAGTCAACTAAGGACACAACTTAATACACACCAGCAAGATCATACTCTCTGGTGCCATCAACTTAACTCCTGTATTCCACTGATAGCAAGGATTTCATTAATATTCAGGGATGATTTGCAAATTAATTATGTTTTCAAACCCTCTAAAACAGAACATCGTTGTCGAGTTTATCTATCAAATTAATCCCTCTGTGTGCACATAAGAGTGGCAATAATCTTGGGAAATAGCCAGGAAATTGAACCCAGCCGCAAGTTTTGATTGCTTGTATCAATATTGTTATTAGTTGCTAGTGTAAGATTTGAAAATAATCCAATTAAATTGCTTCAGGAAATGGCACTGTGTGATAACAGATACTGCTTGGCTTCCTGCATAGGTAAGACATGTGTACGTACGTGTGTGTGTGTGTGTGCGTGGGTGTGTTTATGTATACCCTAGAAAGCCAGAGCAAACATGTCAGAGGAACAGAAGACAGTATAATGGAAAGCAAAGTATTTCTTATCAGAAGTATATGGATTAGGCTCATTTAAACCAAATAATATCTGTATTAGTCTGAGACACATTGCAAGAGGTATTTTATCGGGAGTACGAGAGTTATAAAATATAAGTAAATGGGTTGATCATCATTGCTGAACCCTTTATTTTCCATAAACAGCCCTGTGGTGTTGAGGGACTACTGAGCAAGACAAGAAAGATGAAGCGTCTATTTTGAACTAACATCTGTTGCTTTGCACTGACAGATGTAGATTTGTTTCCCCAAGATAATCATTTTTAACCCCTCACCTTTTCAAAGGATCTGGGCAAATTTGCTTTATATACTGACTCTCGCAAGAACAGCATTCTCAAAAAATAATGATGAGAGTATGTCTTAATGAATGAAAGAAGCTTAAACTGTGACCTCAGATTCCTTTCAACTCAAACATTGATGTCATCCTTACCACTTAAACTCACCAAAAGTCCTTTTTTTAATGTAACATTATAAAACATGTCATTGGGCTGGAATTACCCAGATCCAAACCTCTGTAGCTGAGAATTATCTATGCTGCCAAAGGTATCTGGTTCTGCAGCACATAGGCTAACACATGCACATGAATACCCTTCAGGAAAAAAATAACGGAGACCCCTCTCTCCTCACAGCATTTTGCTTAAGTAGTAGCAGACACCACATGCACACAAGAACATTTTCCTTTTAGGTGTTTCCTATTTATTTTCAGCTGATGATATATGGGGTCACTCAAGAGCTGCAACATAAACATAGTCATATTTTTCTGATCGAATAAAAAAACATTTCATTGGGTAGAAACAATAACAGAACAGTTCACCTTGTCCTTGGGGGGAAAAGGAAGCAGGGTCAGGCTTTATCCTTAAGGATATTACCATGTATTGTTACTACCAGTAGAAAGATTATTCCTTAAAAAGTGCCTCGGCACTCGTATTCTCAGAGGCTTCACACCAGTCCTTTGCTAAAGTACCTCCAGTGACTGTTTCCAGGGCCTTTGCTGCTCCTCAGGAGAGTGCTATCAGTATACTATTATTTAAGAATACTATTGCTAAACAGCAAATGTCTGCTTGAATATAGTGTTGAATTTGACTTTTAAGACTGAGGGGAAAACACTCCTCAGAATATTGTACAACATTAGTTCTCATCGAACCTGAGACCATATTGACTATTTAGAGCTTTCCCCAGAGAAGTGTTGGGGACATCCAGGATAGCATGCACATTGCAATGCAGCAATGGTCTGACTGACCTCCACCTGCCAAACTTTCATATGCATGAGTGAGACAGGTGAAATCCTATGGAAACAGAGGACAGCTTTCCCAGCAGGGAAGGTGAAACTGGGCGGAATGGCTGCAAGCCATGGTCCCATCCCGGTGCTCGTGCCAGCCCCCAGGAAGGTTTCAGCATAGAGACATCTGTGAGGGCAATGTTCAGCACGACAAATCACTTTTCAAAAAGGCACAGAGGGGCTAAATCTGGCCCTGCTGACCTTGCCAAAGTCAATTCACGTTTTCAGTCAATGAGTCAATGCAGTCGGGAGTACAATCCTTGGGGTACGTTATGCCTGGTCTGCATTCACACATCCAAGCCTCCCTCTGCCAGCACTCCGTGGAGCTCACTCGGGGGGTTCACCAGCAGAAAATTAATTTACAAATCTGTGAAAAATAACATCCTTTACTCCCCTTTACACTAAGCTATGGTTTTACTGTAATATTTGCCTACTTCAGAGTCTGACTTTTTTGCCATATTCCTATGATTCCACTTTGGTGAAAAAAATACCTTTAGACAATATTCAGCTGGCAAACGATACACACTTTGGAAAGAGCCAAATTGGAGTGATTATTGTAGAATAATTCTGCTTGGACACCGTCATTAGTTTTCTTCTTCTTTGCCTCTTATTTCTCTTCTTTTCCTTTTTTTTGCAGGACTGACTTTCCTTAACCTTCCAGGTAAGCACTTAATCTCCACATCCTTTCATTTCTGCTTGAGCTGACCTTTTCTTTCTCATTTGGCATGTGGGTAGGAGGGAGAAAATGGGTTAAGTTCATTTCAAGAGGAGCACAGAGCTGATGTAATTCTGAAATGAGTGCCAGGAAGATGGCAATACAATCTCTACTGTGATGTCCAAGGAACTTCTACAGGGAAAACTCAAATATCCTCATTTTTTATTTCTTCAGTCAAAATGAACAGGGTCTATTTGGGGCCTGGAGGGGTTTTGTTTGGGGGCTTTGGGGGGTTTTATAACTCTAGTTTGTTTGTTCAAACCATATGGTTTTGCCAAAAAGAATTTGCTTTGTGTTTACTGGGAACAAACAGTCAGTGCAGCAAGCATTCATTGTGATAAATAGTGTTTGGCATGAAGGGACAAATCGAAGGAGCACAGCCACTATAAAAGCTGTTCTTTTGCTCAAAGTGAATGTTAATGACACTCGTTCAGTGTTTTATGATAAACTAATTCAAAACACTACGTTATTGGAAAGAAATCCTTGACTCCAAGAAATATGCCTGTGTTGCTGTTGAGTCAGAAGCTGGCAGGAGCAACACTGACATAAATATTTTCTTAAATATTTAATTTTTTGCTTTTTCTATGCATATTTTGTGACCCTAGAAGAGGTCACTAGAGAGTGTCCCTTTTTTTTTATTTTTAAAGCAGACCTGTGTTCTTTCTATAGTCTGTCAAGTTCTTTCTCTGCCATTTAAAACCAAGCAAACAAAAAGCAATCAGCAATTTGTCTCATCCTTGGTGGCGTGTTTACATATCTGAATCTAATAGTTTAGCCTGTCAGGCCAATAATCCATGTTTTACAAGTTTCCTAAGGATGTATTTAAAAATTCAGTGGTTTGGACTTGCATATTTAAAAGGCTGCCATTTTCCTAGTGCCATACTACTGCAGTTGTACTCTGGGTACAGGTACCTGGGCTGCAGCCTGCTTGCCCCAGTGAGTTTTCAGCAGGACATTTTCGGCGAGAAACATCTACAGAGGTGGGAATCACCTCCTCTCTTTCCAAACATTCTCAAGGCACTAACTTTCATTACATGCTGTGGAGCTTCAGAGAGAAGAGAGAACTTGAAAAAGACTTCCCTTTGTCTTTTCCTGTCTTCAGATTTTCTTCCCGGCTGGTTATTTGCTGCTTGAGGATGGAGAGAAGCTGCTGCTTCATTGTACTTCTCTCTTAATTTATATTATCCACAAACCCCAGGTTATTAAGGATGCAAAGTCAAGCCTCCAAAGTTAGCAAATGCCTGGATTGATGTTTCAGAGCCTTAATTCTGCCCCCTTGTGCTCATGTATAATGGTACAGTCTTTAATTAAATTACCACATGCTATTTTTCCGCAGGACTCCAGCCTCATTCTGTGCACCAGATGGATTGACCTCACTGAATGAGGGCTATTCAGTATTCCTGCATGATCCTCTTCATTCAGTGTGGCACATGCCTTATTTACTCTACATTATTCATAATCCCGCTCTGAAGACAGAATTATTCATTTACTTTTTGTGCCACTCATCCATTTCACAGCTATTCTGCAACATTTGAGATCAGAGGACTGTTGGGCACGGAGCCAGAAGTTGGAGAACTCGCTCCCAGTGCTATATGCCCTGCAGCTCCCAGTCTGTCCCTGGCATCTGATGCCATACCCACATCAGTTCTCTCTTTCCCCATCCTCCAGGTTTTCAATCCTATCTCGAGCCTCTTTAGTCAGCAAAACCCAGTCTCCTCCCTGCAGTCTGCCGCCCAAATGGCAACAAGGGAGCTCAGCAAGAGCATGACCCAGAGCCCGTGGGAGCAGTGATTGCTGGTAAAGTCCTTCTTGGTTGCTGCAGGCTCAGCAGTGAGTGCGCTCAGTGCAGATGCAGTCTTTGGAGAATTGGCTGCTAAACTTTAACAAGTCTCTACCGAGCATGTGAATAAGAGCTTTTTCAAAGGCTTATAACTTGGCCAAATTTAGGCAGTTTTTCATAGAGATGAAAAAGTACATTCCTGTCACCAAGGCAACCCACTTGCCTAATTTCAAGTCTCTCTGCCAAAACATTGCAATGCTAGCACTTCTCAACAAACACTTTGCAAGAATTTATTTTTTTTCTTTTTTTCAGCATGGCCAAAACAATACAATTTGCTCTAATCCTCTTCTCAGAAACAGCTGAACCATTTTTAACTCAAACTTTCCAAAGAGAGGCTGAGCCAGAAACACAGCATGGAAATTTTAAGCCCAAATCATTAAAGTCTGGCAAAGTCATAAGCAACCAGAAACTGGATCTCTATTCTGGGAGGTGTCGGGCAACGAGAGCAATAGGTGGAGCTACCAAAAGCACCTAAAGTGAAAAGTACCTTGAATTTCAGAGATGCTTGGATTTTCTTGCTCATTTGTTTTACATAAATGATAAGCAAAATGCCACAATTCTCTCAGATTGCTCTCTCAGTTCAGTAGGTACACCCTTAGAAGGTTTTTCTCAACTTCTGTGGTAAGAACTTGGACAATTGTCACAAGATAAATTGCTCTAGAAATCCTGAGATAGCTAAACAAAAGGCCTTTGGACAAAAAAAAAAATACAGAAGAGAAGCTGACTGTCTGGGCATGAAGGCACGAATAGAGGTTGGCCACTGTTGGCTGTGTCTTTATTAGATTTATATTGCTGTAGTATGCGTGTAGGGATGGCAATCGAAGAACAGGGCTTCAGTGTGCTAGTTTCAGTCCAAACATGAAGTTAATAACAGACTCCTATTCTCCAGAGCTTGCAAGATACAAAAGAAGGATGAGATAGCAGTGGAACAACCAAAACACAGTGCAATAAACCAAAGTTTCTACTTTCTTCCTATCTATACAGATCAAGAGTGATTTTATGTTCCAGGCGCAGGTAAACAAAAACCCACTACTGTTTCCTTTTGGGAAGGTGGTGAGATGGAAAAAAGGATGCATCTCCACAATGTTATCATCATGAAGAAACATGTACACTTAATTGGTGGCAGCTGGAGCACAGCTTACATCTGCTGGCTTGTGTCTGCTCCACTTATAATAAACAGGACAGAATTACTGAAGATAGAGTCCCACTCCCCCTGTCCCTTGCTGGTGTCATCAGGATGCAGTGGCAATGGACTGTGGTGCATTTTCCTTTTTTTTTTTTCTTTTTTTTTCTTTTTTCTTTGACTGGGCAAAGAATAGCCCAGTCTGGGTTGGTGGGTCATCTTTATTTCAGTGTGTTTGGAAGACAAGTGAGTTGAGTAGCTGAATTTTGAAGCCTTTTCAAGTCTCTTTGCCTCTTGACTGAAGGCCTTCAACATAAAGAGGCATCACTAAAATATTGTTCAAGGTTTCAGAGTGGTTTGGAAGTGCTGACTTCCAGGTTCCATATACAGTATGGGTATGTGATATGTAACATATGCATAGAGGGCAGAAGAAAACAGTGAACTTGGTACAGCTCAGAAACAGAAGGACAAAACTGCCAAATTTGCTTGATGGTGATGATATGAGATTAATGTTGGAGCCTTTGGTCAGGTATTTGATTTCTGCACTCCATATAATCATTAACTATCCACCGTGGTTAACACGTTAACCATTAGTCAGTACTAATCATTACCTACTCATGGCATATTTTCAATAGCTTTGCAGTAACGTCCTCACAGCCTGTCCACTCGCAAGCAGTCTACTCTTGTTCTCACTGCCTCAGGGCAAAGGCAAACAGATATTCTGCCCCACATGGTGAGGAAACTGAAGACATGTATGTAAGCTTCCTTCTTTCAGTTACTGCAGAGCCCAGGCAGGCCCAGAGCAAGAAATCAGGATGCACTAAGTGTTCAGACTGCACAGCTGAGCTCTCTGCAAGAGCGTGTGTAGGTGGGCACATCTTTTTGCTATGTTCAGGAGAATAAGTAGAACAGAAGAATAGGAAAACAATTATGGTGGAGGGAAGGCACAGTAGGATATCCATTAAAAGACTATATAAAGTCACCATGGATAGAAATCTGAAAGCAATGCACAGGAATGGATTTATTTTAAAGCGTGGGCCTCTGACTATGGAGTCAGTGGAGAAAGGTGGGAATGAGGAGACAGTTTTGGAGCCTGCCTCACTCACTGACTTCTCCTTTAGATGACTAAGTTGCTTAAAATGAGATATTATGGATACTCTTCCTTGCCACAGCCTGCCACTCTTCCTTCTCGCTGGCAAGAGCTAGGAGTCAGAACCAGATAGTGGTCAACAGTGGTAGATGCTTCTGAGAGCTCCTTCCTCAATAACAATTACATTATTCCATTTATTGTATTGTATTGTTTGATTTCCAAAGCCCATGAGCCTAAATATGTCAGTGAAAGAAGTTATATGCTCTTTCTGCAGCTTCTCCCTTTCTAAAAATAATCATTTCCATTTGTGGAACTAAGCAAAGCCTCAGCAAAGCTCCTGGAAAGACAGACACAGCATACAGAAGCTATACATCAGGTCCTTGACATATTTTGCAAAAGACATCTTTACAATAAAAATAGCAATTGTGCAGTGAGATGAAGAGGAAATTGCCAAATATACTGGGGCTTGCCCAGTAGGTCTGCAACTTCTGACACAAAGACTGATTTATGCATTAGAGCTTGATAAATATAGGAAAATAAAGGAACTAATTTCTGAAAACTGTGTATAGAAGGAAGAGTTAAAAGGGGTTTTTACTAACTATAGAGCCACTCCATCACTATGTAAGCAGAGAAAAGGAGAATGGCCTAGACTTATATTTTAGATTTCTGGGCTTCTGCAGTTGAGCAAAGTGGGGAACAACCAGAGAGGAATTTTCTGCTAACTTTTCAGCAGTAGGCACGCTTTCCTCGCTGCAGGACTTGCCCCTCCGGGGACCTGAAGGGTGCAAGATGACTCCTGCCATTCCAGTTCTCTTTGTCCCAGAAAGGAGCTGAGGGCTGGAGCACGTGGGGTGCCCTCCAGGAGCTCCTCACGAGGGGCAATGTGGGGAGCCATAGCACACCCTGAGTTATATTAACTTTTGCTGTTCCTTTTGGATCCATCCTGTCACACACAGGTGCAGACCTATATTTTCATGGTACATTCTTTGTGATGTAGTTTTTCCTGGTTTCCCCACATTTGCATGCTTTAAAATGCAAATCAGCATCTGCAGTCTGCTTGTGTCTTTCATTTTCCATTCTGGGACTTTTTTAAAAAAAGAAGATTTTGTAACCATGGTCTTGATAGATTTGTTTTGTGGAATCCTATTCATAGATACAAGTGTCAGAACAATTGTCTTCCCTAATCTGCTGTTCATAAAGCAGATAACTTTCAGGGGGCTGAAAACACAACCTGCATTTCAAACTAGCCAGACAGAGTAAGAATCAGGAGCTGAAGTTCAAACAGCAAGGCTGATAAAGTAGTGCCTGTTATTGGTAAGGCAAACACCTTACCAGGAAAAAAACACTAGTAGACTTCTACCGTGGAGAGCAACACAGCACCAGCCAGGGAATGGTTAGGATGTCCTACAAATTATTTTCCCACTTTCATTTTTATCTACCTGTCATCGTGCTCTCTCCTTACCCCATTGTTACTTTATTAGAATCAAAATTAACATTAATTAATATCTAACAATTAGTTCAATCAGCATCTTAATAAAATATCAATGAAATGATATGGATTTTTAATGAAACAAGGAGCACTATGTATTTCAGTCTCTGGCAGGAGGGGAGCTTTGTGGTTATTATGAGATAGTTACCGCTTCTAGTTTTCTGGAAAGTCAAATAAAGGCAGTTATCAGCATTTTAGTTGTAAAATGAAGCCTTCAAATTTATGCCTGCTTTTACTGATTTGTGAATTTTGTATCACATTATGCAAGTAGAAATTAATTCCAACTGAATATGCATTTAGCAGAGAAAACTGTCCAGCACAACCAGCACCTTCCCTCTGTTCCCTGAAAGGTATGTTGAGGATGAGTTTCATCATTCTTTACAAGTCAGTCTTTGTATTGCCAAAGACATGCAGCTAAACAAATATAATTTACTTATTAAAACACAGCTGTATTTATCTTCATTGAATTTGAGCAGCAGAGATCTTAGCAGAAGATGGGCAGTTTTGCACATTAAATAGTAAATTGCAACAAGAATTTATTTCAAGACCTAAAATTTTGTCTTTCAACTTCCACTGAAGAGCACGGGAGCTGTGGTTGTACATACAAGACCAAGGTCTGGCTCCTCAGCATTTCTTTAGAACAAACTGGATCAGTAGCTGTCAGTTCATTCTGTTAAGCTAGTCTACTAAACTAGGTAGGTAATATCAGGAACACTTCGGTTCCCCTCCAGAAGTACCTAGTGTTGTTTTCACTTCATATGACACAAACCGCTAAGACTACCAGAACATGTGTCTCAGCCAAACAGAAGAACTAACTAATTTCTTGGAGCCCCAGATGCTTCAAGCTACTGCAGTTTTTGAAACCAGTTGCTTCTTCAGTTTTTCCAAACTGAACATATTGAGACTGGCCAGATATTTCAGGGGCTGCAGGCAAAGCAGGCTGTCATCCTCCTGATTTTGAGCCATTGCACCAGTCCACATAGACCCAGAGCCATCAGGACTCAAAGGAGCGGCGATGCTGCCTGATACTGTTTTGTTTTGCTGCTCGTCTAGGGACAGAAGAGTGGAAAGGTGACCATGAGCTATTGGCCCCAGTCTCCTAAAATGTCTGGAGATCCAGACAGGTGAAGGTTCATCCAACAGCTCTGACTGACACTGGAACTGATCTCAGCAGACTTATGCCACTGAAACACTATTGACTATAGCTGTAAGCAAAGTTTTTCTGGATTTGCCCCAGCACAAACAAGATCAGAAGCACAATCAAATCTGTTCCGCAAGGGAGCTTTGGGGAGCTGCATTTGCAATGCCGCAAATAAACCTGACATTTACTAAAGATCAAGCCAAGATCTGTTTGCTGTATTATTGCAAATCACATTCTACTTTATGTCCCAGGAGAGCATCTCTTAAAAGAAATGCTTAGGCTTAAACTTTCGTTTGGAGATACCAGAAATCAAGGTAGATTAAGGCATTAATGAAATGTGTTCCCATAAATCCTTAAGTAGATCCTTTTCTATCCAATTCCTACTTTGTTCCCAGCTGGCAAACTCATTATCAGCCTTTGGATACTTTTACCACTGTTTTGTGTTGATTTGCTCTCGTGATCATGGCCTCAGATGTAGAGAGCTGGCTGTCATTCAGTTTTCTTACTCCAAAAATAGTTGGGAATACTGTGTGTTGCTTACTGCTACAAGTAGAAATGATCCCACTTTGTTAAGAAGCAAATCAGAATGGACGTAAATGATGGAGGAAGTAACCACTGCACCTCAGTCTCTATATGTACTTAGATTCTCTGAAGCCTCTGTCCCCAGAGTTAAATGGAAGGTCTTGAATATGTTTATTCACAGCTCCAGCCCCAAACTGGTAGAGTAGGTGTATGTATGTCCAGACTTTTGACTGAATGTAAGAGGACTGCATTTGTGTAAAGGATTTAATTAATATAATTAAGAGAGTTACACAGTCTTAAAATGTGGACCTACATTAGTAATGCTGAGTATCAATTTCAGTCTCCTGTAGATAAGCATCTGTCGAAAATGGCTGGTTTAAGGGAGTTCTCACACTGCGGAAAGCTGTATTTAGCTTTTCGCTGAGTACTACTGTGTGTTAAGCAACTCGCTGCCCTTTTGATGGACATATATGACAAGGTGACATCTAATTCACTCTCTACGTCTCAAAACAGGTATTCTACTGACAGCCGAATTATACAGAACAAACACAGCCACTGCACAGTGACAGTGTGATTTGAAAAGAATATTGTAACCAGAATGAATGAAACATTTTCCTAACAATATTTGTCAGCTTCTGTACATTTCACTCTTCTGCACTATTCCCAACCAGCCAGATGCATAGCCTTCAGAACACGTTATCCATCATAGAACAGCAGAGATTTGTCAGAAGCATGTCTATAGTGCCAAGGAAGTATGTTCCCTTTTGTTGTAGTTATTTATAATTATGCATTTGTTTCCTGGCAGCATGCACACAACTGTGGTGAAGAGTAAAAGTCATCTTTTTTTATTATTATTTAGAGAGAAAACTACATCAGAATGCCAGAGTGATTTCCACTTATCTTTTATTTGTGTCTTGTTATAGAGAAAGGGAACTATTGTGCAGTGTTTCTGCATAATGCTGAGCATGTTCCTTTCATAAGTATTCTGGAGAGGCAGTAACTTTTGTCAGCCACTCCACAATGTCTGACTTCACTTCTTTTCTTCTCTCAAATCAGGTGTGACCTACCATCTTTTACTTCTGTTTCATCTGAATTTGGCCAACAAAGCCAGAATGTATTTTCTGAACCTAGATTTATAAGCACTTCACGTTGCACAATTGTGTTCTGTTGTGGCGTACCTGGTAATGTGTCATACAGACTCAAAGATACACTCTGGCTGCAAAGTAATTGTTCTTAGTGTTGTGGTAGTTCAATACTTAATCACCCTCTAACCACATAATATATGTAGTATATGTAGATAGGTAAGATTTTTCAGGAGGACTCAAAAGGCTGCATTAGAATTGGAAACACTGAAAAAGTAAAAATAGTGAATATATAATGTCCCACATCATCAAAAATTTATAAACTCAGAATAACTTTTGCATGTTTTAATCTTTACAGTGTAGCAGTCAATCTGGTTAGTAAATCAAGACACAGTAATTTGCTGAATGTCTTACAGAAAGTTCAAGTGACGACCAAACTGAAGACATCTGGGCTGCCAGACCCTTGCTGGACATGACAGTGGAGAAGGAAATCAACAAATCTGTGCCTGTGTAGCATATCTTTCTGTCCCTGCCCTACATATTTTTCTTCACATCTCACTGAATGCCTAAACAAGCAGAAAATTTACTTCAAAATATTTCCAGCTACCTACCCTATTGTGTCTGCCTATCTCTTACTTGCCCTTAACCAACATCTGTGCAGAAAGAAAACACGTCATTTGTTATATAATCTCTCCCTGTATCACCTTCTTCCAAGAGAACTATTTTGATCTCTGTAGGAAGAAACCTTAGTATATTGTCCATCTGAGTTATCTCATTATACCAGCTGAACAAATGAAATAATTATCATAGTCAGGCTAAAAGAAACCAAAAGTTCCTGTTTAAGTTGCTGTCAATATATATATTACTGTCCATATACCAAAACATGAGCTTGAGTACCTTTTTTTTTTTTTTTTCCTGACATTAGCAAGTTAAAAAAACTGACCAGTAGATACTACATTAGCTATTTCAGGAGCCTTGCAATAGGTTTAGAGTTATATTTTCTAGGCTCTCTCTGAGTAGTAATAGTTGGCAAATGCTGGTAACTGATGTGCTCTAGTCTGTGATCCCAGCCAGAGGATGAGAGGCCAGCCCAGGGGCACAGCAAAAGATGACAGCTGAAGAAGAATCACCAACAAAAGGAAATGTACAATCAATTTCTACTTCATTAAATTTGTCCTGGGTAAATGCCTGGGCTTGCTTCCCCCTAGATCATCCCTGGGATAAGTCACAAACTGTCTGACTTTATATAATAAAAGCAATGTCTTCTACCTATTGCACTGCAGACTAATGGGTGTAGGTGCTTACAAGCACTTAACATACATTAAAGAAAGAAAAGTATCCACTCCTGATCTGAAAGACCTGCTTGCTATTTTTTGTGTCCCCATTCTTCTTTCCCCTTTCCCTTCCTAAATCTGAGGCCTCCATGCAGAATGAAGTATACAGATTTTCTTGTTGATAACACCAGTGCAACACTGCTGACTGCAGAGAAATCGTACTACTTTTGGAGCCATATCACTAGCAGCTGCGTCAGCACAGCCTGCTGGAACTGGTCGTCACACTGTGAAGAGCCTCCTATGACTAAAGCTCTTTAATTAGAAAACAAACATTTCATAAAATGGACCCTTATTGGTTTATACCATATGGCACCGGGAAAAATACAAACCATTCCAGATGAGAAAAAACAGAACTTCTAAAAGCCCCATCTGAACTGAAATTCTGGAAACACTCAAGATAGCTAGAGAAAGGTTTCAGTATTCCTGCAAAGTTTATATTTGCAAACTTTGCCAGCAAAATAGAAAGTAAAGCAGAAAGAAGTCTTATTTCTGACAAGAGCTAGCATTGGATCAGTATTTTTAACAATTTTAGCTACCAAAGGAGAATAGAGGAGGTAAGAAAAGTGATGAACTCTACTTTTCACAGAAGATAGAGCAGGTGAGAAATACGCCTTTAAAGGCACAGAAAGGGAGACCAGTAAAGGAGTTTATGATTGGACTAGGATGACAAACTGGTCTTGAAATTTCAGATTCTTGAACTGGTTCTTGAAATCCGTGATTAAATGCCACATGGTGACTGGTATCTTGGACAAAGTCCTCAGAATAAGACTGCTAACAGACCTGGAACAAACTAACTTCTAGGTCAAAAGAAGTCACCCACTCTGTGTTAAACTTGTAAATAAAGAGCCGAGAATGCAATGAACGTGAAACCCAAGGCAGAAATCCGTGAGAACTGAAATATTGGGATTACATTTGCTGTGGCATCCCAGGCTCAACAGCAACTGGCATATCGAGTAAGATGCAGGAAATGGAAAAAGTCTAGGTCATCTTTCAAGATTTTGCAAAAATCTATTAAGTAAAGGAAAAAGTTTTTCACAATAGCAGCATTAGCTCAAAAAAATTCTTGCTAGAAGTAGCGGATATTGCAGCTGGAGATGATGATCAAATGGCAGCTTGACAGCACAAGAGCTTTTATTCATTTTAAGTTGGACATTGGCAAACTAATCAAGGTGTGGCAAAAACTATTTGGGTAGTGTGCATACACACACAAAAATACCACAAGGTAAACATGGGGGGAAAATCAGAGCTTTCAGTGATCCATTTGTTCCCATTATAGGCATAGATAAACACATTGGTCAGAAATGGAGGACAAAGCACAAAAACCAGCACAGGCTCAAGAAATAGCTTGCCATTTTAATACTGTTGTAATGTCACTGTCTGGTTGGCACTAATCTTTACTATTGTAGCATGTGTTGCCTGCTGGGCTTCAGGTTTCATCACCAGTTCCACTGCCAGCGGTATTCAAAGTTGGAAGAGTCATAATTTCCTTGTCCATCCTCCTCTTCTGGCCAACTATCTCACAGGGGATGGACAAATCAGCACTGATCCCAGCTGAGGGAATGGTATGTACAGACTTATTAAAAAGTAAGAACAACTGTACTGTTGCAGACCAAGGTCTATCTAGCCCAGTCTGCAGTAAGTGGCTACAAGGAGAGTAAGAAGAAAGCCAGTATATATATCATTCCCTTCCTGCTCTTCTGTTTGCCTCCTATTCCCAGCCCAGGGGACATCTGGAATCGGATGTGGCCTGTCGTTTTAGCAAACTCCACTGGATGTCTTCTCTGAGCACCTACGCAGTCTCTCCTGGATACCAGGTGAATTTCTTGTACCCACAACACCCTTGGCATGCAGTTCCCTGGGTCTCCTGGACCTCTCCTGGAGGTGTCCTTTTGGGTCTTCAGTGACGCTCCTGCTAACTTCATTTATTGCGCACTCAATCTTGTACCGGAAGATTGCTCCCCATTGACCTCATGCCACTTAAAATCTGGCAGTCCTCTATCACCTCTTTTCAGGATGAATAGTCCTAGTCTACCCAAAGCTTACTCTTTTACCTGCCCAGCAGTGACTGATACTCCAGGCCAAGCAAAGGCAACAAACATGGGAACTGTGGAGCAGAGAGGAGAGCAAAACAGGGAGCTCCATTATACATTAATGTTAGCATAAGTTTTCCAAATCTGGAACTATCACTATAACACATTAGTAGTAGCCAAAATGTTACAACTTTTTCACAGCTTTTATACCACTGAGAATAAATCCACTGTCCAAGTATTACATCTTGACGCTTATTAAGGCAACAGAAATGAAGATTTGGTATTGAGCTACCTCTGCTGGAAGGACACTGTGGTTTGTACAAACTTCAGTGGTATAGCTTCATGCTGCTGCATCCTAAATGAAGCATATCATTTTAATGGTTTTGAAGTTTAGTCCACCCTGAATGTTGGAGGATTTCTTTTGCAACAGAAAAAACAAATGGTCTGTCACTTCTGCTGGCAGAACTTCCCCTTGCTCCCCTTTTGGTTCACTCTTCTGCTCTGATCAGTAATCTGCCCAGAATTTAGCTGGTGATGAAAAAGCCCCCTGGCCCAGATGAAAAGTTTCAGTCAGAAGTCTCAACTAACTTTCCCTCTGTCCTCTCAGTCAAGATTTTTATGTAGTTTCCCACCTTCCAATCAAAACCATTGGTCATACTGTTGTATTGTCACAGCTACATCCATTAGACACCTATTGCCTTAAGCTGCTTTAAAAACTATTATATTTAGATGCTTTAAAACATAAAGCTCCTTTGTGCTAATGAAAAAGCTCCTGTAGTGGTACATGTTCAGAAAAGCAGAGATAGGGAAGAATAAAAATCAAGGAAATAAAAAAATGTAACTTTTCTTTTGCTTTGACTCAGAAAATTGAAAGGGAGAAACCTTTCATTTCTCCTTTTTCATCATGCAGTCAGAAAAATCAAATGTGCGTTTGTTGTCTTCCAGGGCACTGTGGAGCAGGGCGTCCCTTCAGAAGGGCAGCACTAATACACAGGTTTCCGGAGAACAAAGGGTGCTGAATAATGGTCTGCAGTGCAGGGGATATACAGTGACCTTTTCAGGTTTGGCTACCACTTGGATCTGCCAGTTCAGATACTGGAACAGGAACTGGCCCACCAACCTGATCTGCTGCCCAGAAATTCTTCCCTGGACTTCCCTGGATGTACATCTCTTCTCCTGGATCCAGACTCAACCTTTGAGCATACACTCAGCAAAGCATGACAGTCAGTGCCCTGCTCTGGGTCAACGTGTTCTCTTGGCATGTGCTGGGCAGACACATAGTATGTCCCGCTGACATGAAGATTATGACATGCAGTACAAAGTCAGTGAAATCCAGGCCTCCTAAAACAAATGTTGGCACAACCATCTTGCTGATAACCCTAGCACTATCTCTTTTGATATCCTCATCTGAACCTTCTAAGCGTGACCAAACTCAGCAGATTGTCCAGCTGCGATAAGGCCTCTTCTCCCGAATACCGCAGACATCAGTGGGCCAGTAGATTCAGGACCCACAAGAATGAATTGTGGCTACCTCGTTATGGCATAACCAGCATTTGGCCCTTGATGCTAACTTTAAGGAGGTTTTCCACAGACAGCCAAGAATTGCTGCATGATGGTACAGTTCCCTTTTCACTATGAACTCCTCCGGACTGGGTTGCCAACACAGACCTACAAACCTACCAGAGGGCTAATACCCCCTCTGTCCAAAGGATAGACAAGTGTTCTGCAGTATGCTGTGAAATTTTAGAAAGAAGTAACTAGTGTTTCGATCAGACCAAAAACTCAAAGTAGGCATTATTACATGATCACTAAAATCCTTTGTCTTGTCCACTGCCATTATTATGCAAAGTCTTCATAAGCAGGCAGCCCTCTTTGCCAAGAGCTTTGGAAAACATCACATTGCCTTAAGTCTCATATAAAAGTTAAAGAAAGGCAGAACTGTATGACTTACCTCCCCTTCCAGTGGCTTTTCTCCAATGTCTGAGATGCTATGCAACAGTACTAACGTGGTCTTTTCACCGATTTCAGGCAAGTTTCTGTTCATACTATGCCTTCCCACCAAACCCAGTCTATTTTTTCATGACTTCTCTTAGCAAGGAGGAGAATGTACACAAATCCATTGAGGCCGTACACATAAAGCACAGCAATGCAAGAGAGGGGGCTTTCTTGCTGCAATATGTAAACCAACGAGTTACTGCTTTTTGTACCACCTGCACAGCTTGTCCAAACCCCAGTCCACTGAACGCAGTTTCACATAAGGCAATTTGCAGGGGCAAATCCACTATCTGAGGCTCAGTGGAAACTGGAGGCACTCACTGTTTTGCAGGCTCACAGTTATTACTAAATATTATATTTCTAACACAAGGTAGCCCTAAAGAATGCAAAGAAGCTGTAGGATTTGTTCCATGCCAAGCAATGATCTAGCCACTGGTTTTGATCCACACGTTGAATTTTACCTCTTGTTCCTTTGTGTCCTACCCAGGAAATGGGTAAAAAAGATTTCTTTTGCAAAGAAACTTTTGACAATGAAAGCATGAAGTATTAAAAAATCCTTCAAATATTAATAAAATATTTTCAAATAACAAGCAGATTCTCAGGGTAGAATTGCAGTATAGTGGCACACTAAAGGACTTGCTAAGTGCTAGAAATGAGGATACATTCGTCACATGAACTACGCTTCAAACAGAGCTGGTCCAATAATATTTATCCAATCACTAGTTTGATGATTTTCTCTAAATTTTAATACCTTATTCTAAAATATTATTACTCCAGCCACTAACAAAGGAAGGAAGAAAATGCATTCATGTGAATGATTTCTGGAGTATAACATTTATACCTCAGTATGCGTTTTCTAGATTTGCACTGGCTTTAGTTGTGAATCACAAAGGTGGGAAAGATTATCTCTGGGTAGTAACTTTGGGCAGCAATTTGAGAGATGTAAATTAATTTCTCATTTTATTATATCCCCTTGATTAAACCACTTCATCTCTCTACGCCTCAGTTCTCCATGTACAAATGGAGGTATGACTTTTCTATCAGCCTCTGCCTGTCTTACTTGGTCAGACTGCAGAGCACTCAACAATACTAATGATAAATAATAAAGGGAATATTTGCTGAACCTACACTCAGTCAGAAAAGCAAAGCCAGGTAACTAAGGGGTTTAGTTTGGTTTTATATTATGGCTGCTCACCAGATCCTCCTGAAGTCATTTGAAAGGTAGAAGCAGAACCTGCCTCAAGATCTCTTGAAAAAAGTCAGGAAAAATGAAAATAGACGAGGAGATGAATGAGATGAATGCAGCCTGGTTTGCCAAGTGGCACTCACAGCCCTCCAGCACTGGATGGAGAGAAGGGGAGTGTATTTCTCCCTCTGTAACTCTGGTCTCTCTGAATGCTAAAGGGACAAGGGAGGCACCTTACTTAGACATTTGAATAGTCTATCCTGGAGGCTCTGTCCAACAAAAGATGTTTCTCTGACTCTAATAGAGGCACCTGAAATCTACCAGCTTAAAATAGATGATATGAATACCCTCACAAAATCTGAACACCTGAAGCAGCCCTGAACAGCTCCTGACATGACCCAGAGTCTCAAAGGACATGTGAAATGCCTTCACCCATGACACTGATCCACCCTGACCAAGGGCAGTGTCTGGCTGCAACCACCCTGAACAGCACAACAATTTCCTTCTTTGCAGAAAGGAAAGAGCTACCTGTTGCAGAGAGAGAGAGTTTGAAATTCTGGTTGCAATATCCAAACCATATTTAAGGAGTAGATTGACATCTTTTCTGCAGCTGGTGCTTGTAGACTTTACTAAAGATTAACTCCAGAAATCCATTACAGGGACAACTCATGCTGACAAAAATGGAGAGCTGGGCAACAGGTCCTATTCTATGAGACAGTTTCTTACAGAGAAACATTTTATATTTTTCAAATTATCACAGAGGCATATAATCACAGAGACATGTATTTTAATGGTTTATGTTAACTTTATTCTGACTTTTAGAATTCACTTTCTCACATCACTTCCCTATTTCTTCCCCACCGATATTTACCTTACTGCTGTTTACTCTGTATACTTCTACTTCATCTTACAAAGATGTCATAATTCACACGAGCAACGCTGTTGCAAATAAATCTTTCTGCTCACAGCAACTGGACATCATCAATGAATAGGCATGAAGCCTATCCCTTCCCAAAGCTTCCTGTCAGATAAAGCCCAGCACTAAAAAAGCACTCCACCACTGAGCAGCGCAGAACAACACAGCCAACTTCCACGTTTTGTACTTTGATTTTACTTTGCAATTAATTGCAAAAGCCATTTATCTGCGACTTAAGAAGATACTAAGTATTTAATCTCCAGCAACAGCACTCACTGATGATTATACCTGTAAAGCCTCTGGAGTTAATCAGGAGCTATTTATGAAAAGAAAAGAGCTAAGGTATTTCATCAAACTATTTTCTGTGATCACAAACAAAATGCAATATTTGAAAACATTTTCCTGATCTGACACTAAAGAATAAATCTGAATTTTCTTTGGACTCATTTACTATAGCCATAGAGTGATGATCTAAAGCAGTACTGTAAAAATAACCTTCACTCCACTCCTTTGGATGTAGGTGTTTCCTCCAGGAGCATGCATGGGCCCAGTAGCAACAACAGTCCAGAAACAAAAATGAAACCTCCTCAGCAATTAATTCCTTTTCATCCCAGTAACTCACCCTGTATCAGAAACAGCATTCAGCTGTCTTAGTGCTGTTATTTCTTACGCAATACTCTGACATACAGGCTGAGAAATTGGGTGAAAAGTCTCAAACTGAGCTCCAAGCAAAATCACATATCTTACAAAAAATATTCTGATATAGATACGGATTGCCCTAGAAGAAAGGGTCACTTAAAGGGAAACACTGCTTCCATGAATGTACTTAAAAAGTTTTACTGAGAGTGAACACTAGAGGGTACCAGTATTTAAAACAGATCATAGTTACGATGGCAACTTGCCAACAGGGGAGAGAAATTCAGGAGAGAGACATGTTCTTCCTCCCCAGAATCTGAAAGAACGCACTGTGTGACTTGTGCCTCTTGGTGGGTATGAGGCGTCCGCAGCCCCTAAGTTACGGAGTAAACTATACAGATGTTGTCTGAATCCACTTATCTTGTCCCTAGTTTACAGACCCTCACTAAAGTATATGGCTAAGGCTGGTTAAAAAGAAATTTCAGCTAAAACATTTTTTGTTTGTAGAAAATTATCACTGGGTGAAAATAAAGCCTTAATATTTCATCAAAAGATGATTCAGGGTTGAAAATCAGTTTATCTTAGTGAAACTCCAATATTCATTTGCTTTCTTTTTACCCAGAAACAGCTTCTGGATAAATGAGGTTTTGTATACAGTCAAATTGTCATAAAATTAAAAGTAACACAAAAAATGTTCCTATGAGTGTTCATTGTCATTTAAGCTCGCTCTAGCCAGAGATTAATTTTTAAGTACCTGTGCAATTAATGAAGTGCAAATCCACAGAACTTCTACTGGTGAATACAGTTTAATGTAGATGTGAAAGGGAGTTATGCATCTAACTAGTTGTATGGACTTTGTTCTTCCTCACCTGAGAGCAGCTCACATGAGATCAAACAAACATACACACTGTTTTTGCTGTTCTCCTGGCACGCTCTTCTGCAGTGTGACTGCAAAAACTGGAAACCTGAAATATTATACACAGGAGGAGTAATGTAGTATGATTACAGATACATCCAAACTTTGGATGCAGAAGACATCCTTGACCACAGCAAGTTTGGGGATCTGTGTCCCTTGGGGCTTCAATTCCTTCTTTGCCATGCTAGGTAACCTCTTCTTACAAGAAGTCCAGTCTCGTATTGCCAGTATACGAGGCATGGATATTCTCTGAGATATATCAACAAAATGATAGGAATAACACACAGTGTTCGCCTGCTTTATCATGCCTACCTACAGTGAGTGCTATCAGTCTTTTGCTTTCATGAGCAATTCAGCAAAACACCTAAAAATGCAAGGAGGATGGAAAAGATAATAAATTAATAAATGGAAGATCATAAGATAAATGAGGAGAAAGATTTATGCCTTTCAAGCAGAGGCCTGAAAGGAGAAGTCTCTTGCTGGCATTCTGCAAAGGCATCACATGATAATCCCGAGAAATTATTTAGTGCTGAGGATAACGCTGCCACTGAACGATGAAGGAGTTTGCTGGCAGAAATGCTGAAAGACTGACATCGATCAAAGTCAACTGTGGTGCCTTTGCTGATGAGGCACACCCTGGAAGGCTGCCAAAGTGTGTCTCAGATGCAACCGATGATGAGGCTGTAGATGACTGTGATGATGACTGATGCGACACTTGCGCCAATGTTTGCCTTCTGAAGGCACCTTTGGTTTCCTCTTCCTCTCCTCCTCTGTTGTTTTTTATTTTTTTAATACAACGTTGTGTTTATTGATTGGAGTTTATAAAAGATGCCAATTTCATCAAATCAGCAAAGTCTAAATCTTACAGTTAAGGCTAATATTGACTCTGTTTTCTCTAACTGGCCTATGCCTTCTTCAGGAAGGTTAAGCAGTTCAACTGCTTTTATGCCATGCCATGAAACAAAATAACCTCGTATTTTGCTGGCCCAAAGGGTAAAGGAAGTAAGAAGCTGACGATGCTCAAGTGCCCTCTTCCTGACCACCATCACCACCTTTAGAGTTGATTTCAGCTGTTGCGAAATCGTTCCTGTACAAAGGAACTGAACAACTAGCATTATTCACCTGGGTGTCACCAAACTACACTTATTGCCCAAGGAGAACTCACAGTTATTTATTGCAGCTTATTACCTTCCTCTTATCTCACTAGTTCATGCCAAAGGTAAAAGGAAGTCTCAGCACTGGAGAGGTTTTGTAGCCAATTAATGCAGAAGGAAAGACCATGAGAAGTGCAGTGCAATGTAAGCTTTATCTCTGGACACACTTTATAACACCCCAAGGCTGGCACAGCACATGCAGTCTTGTTCTGCTGCAAAGCCTCTACATTCTGGGACACTCCACAGCAGCACACCAGAGTTCTGTAGAAAATACGGAGAAATTAAAAAGTCACTATTTTTATATATATATTGGACATGAAAACAGTAGTATAACTATTGCAGTTCACGTCTGTTCCTTAATATGATAGCGTGTTAGGGTCACATAATCCTGTCCCCAGTGTTTTAGTTCTCAAGTTGTTGTTGAACAGGATCCCACAACAGAAATAAAAAACATTTCTTTAGCCACAGGATGTTTCCCTTACCACCTTTCAAACACCTGCTGCAAACACCTGAGACAATATAATTTTAGAAAGATCCCAAGGATCTTTTGTCATGGGAAGTAATAGGGATCACTAGCTGCTTTCCTGTTATTATTATAATTATCTACCTGCTAACCTAGTTAGAGAAGAATTAAGTTACTGTTAGCACAGGAATTGGCATGATTTGACACCCTTTAAGATGAAAGGTGCAATTAACACCTCTGATAAGTTTGTTGCAAGGCATTTGAAAATTCAGAGTTACAGTCTGCACGGCTTGGCATTTTGCTTTCTCAGTTAGACTTGGACATAACTGCATTTATAGGCTGATGTGCTTATTTATTTATTTTTTATTCTGAGGCAGGGAATGATGTTTGCAAACAAAGAGCTGCACGGCCCTAGCTGTGCACGTGCCACGGTATGGTATATCAGGTGGTTGGTCAGGGGATAACCTTCTGCTTTCCAGTTTATACTGGACAAAATCAGTCTGCCTGCTTTGAAGCATTTCTCTTACATCTTCATATCTATTTTATATGTGTTCAGTCTGTGCTTACAGGTGGTGCTGAATTTTCAACTTGGATAAGTGACAGTCTCATTTATCCCTGAAACAGATGTAGTACCACTGCAGACTAACCCCATGCTGATTAATATCCTCTAGCTCTAAGTGAAAGGATTATTCAGCACATTCAGGGAGAGGGATTGGCTTTCCTTGCTGTCCCTGCTTAATAACAAGGAATTCTACAGGGCTTAAAGACGGTCTCTTGAAGTTATATCCAGAATAACCAGAGGAGAAGCTGGGTAAGACACAGATCTGCTCCTTAGGAAAGCAGAACTATGAAGCAAAAAGTGTTGAAATGATAAGATGGAAACTACAAGTGCTTAAAAGCAGGTTTTATACATCAAGGACAAATGGTCTCTCCCCGCTTGTGGGCCAGCAATCCCTCATACAGCTGCTCTCTGCAGCTTAGGAGGCACCATCTGCATGTGGCTGCACCTAAATGACCTACCCTATCAATTAAAATGATTATTATTCATATTCGTTATAATTAAGAATCCTGGCCTTTTTGTGATCCAGGTTGCAGCCACATATAACTGGAGAGAGTTATGCGAGAAGCCTGATCTCACTGCAGCCCTTCTGCCTCCTCCCTCTCCCACTCCGACCCGCTGCTTGCTGTGCTCCACTGGCCCCTTCCTTGTTGCATGAGCCAATTTATAAATGCTGCAAAACACCTATTCCCAAAACAAACAGCAATAATGAAGAAAATCAGCATTTGGGACATGGTGCTTATGCCTTGTGTCTCAACTAAAACGCACAGAAGGTGGCTAAAGCTCACAGAAGGTGACAGAGGAAATTCTTGCAAGTGGCACAGCCTAACAATAGGGAGTCACTGCACTTTGATGTTTGTCAGGTTAAAAGAAATAGCCTTTGACAAAGAGCTGGTTATCGCCTGGAGAAAACCAGTTTTTCAACCCGGAAGAGCAGCGGGGGCAGTAACTAAACAGCAAAACCAAACAACAAATTAGCTGGTGGGATACTTGGGATCAGGATGAAAAAGGGATGAAATGGATGAGGACCACTTCGGTGAATGCAGTTGGGATGTTATAAAAGAAATGGTCTTTGAACACCCACTTGAGTGGTAAGATAGTAAGGTTTTCTTTTTCTTGTACAGGTCTATACAAGCGAATCAAAGAGAACAGATGAAGAGCACAAGGAAAAAACTCTAAAAACAATTTACTAGAATAAAAGGCACGCCTTAATTTTCTGGAAAATCTGTATGAATCCTAGACACAGCTGGATCATTCTGACAGAAGCTTAAGAAGTGCTCTATAGCAGTGGGCAAACTGAGGTAGAAATGTGTAAGCAGGCATTTCTTATTTTGCCTAGTTCTGTTTATTTTTTACTAGCTATTCCTTGAGTGTGGTATCTTAGCAAAGTCCATTCGTCTGCACTTGAAGAAATGACATGTAAACTCAGAAGGCTTCAGATCTCAGGAAGCATGAACTACTGGAAAATTGTAGAGTCAACATGGGTCTTTAACAGTGTAGTAGAGACTGCAAAGTCTTGCTTTTGCAGAGGCACAGTGCTGCTAGAAAGCGTGCCAGAAAGTGCAAGGCAAGAGTGACCGCTGCAGGTCATGGCCTACAGAGCACTCAGGCCCAATGTGAAGGGAAGCCCACCCAACAGCCTGATAAACATTTCCTGGATGGCCTAATCAGGAGCTCAGTCAGAACAGCCAACTCGTATCCTAACAAATTTGTTTTATGCATTTTTTTAAGATGAAAGTAGCAAGGAACAAAATAAATGTGAATGATGCCATTCCTTATGCTGCAGTAAAGTGTAACGGCATCATGCCCATGCTTGATACTTTTGCTGGATCCAACTATTTCTGTCCACACTTTGTATTCAGTAATAAATGTAGGCATAACTTTATTTCCCACTCAAAGGTGCAAAAATGGTACCTGTATTTCAAATACTACATAGCAAATGACTGGTTCTGTTCAAAATGGAACTATTTAAGTCTGGTTTCCTATAGCTTACACTTTACTGCATTTCCTGCAAGTTCCTAGACCCTTTGTCTATCCACTGTGCTTCACTCAAAACACTTAACTGGTCAAAAAATGGCACAGTTTTTGGCATAACTAAAAAGTTATGAACGTACTAACTACCTAAAGACACTAGTCTGGATCTTTCTCCTTTATTAAGCCAGCAATTCCCTTGAAATATTTAGGAGCATAGCTGTCTCTGATGGAAACTGGCCAATAGATCAAAAGATTTTTCAGGAGATGGATAGTATATCAAAGACCATATTTCCTTAGAAAATCACACTAAAAATCCTTATTAAATTGTCTCCCCTTGACTTTAATAGTGTTCAGAAATGGTAGGGACTATGTGAAACAAGAAAATGTACTGATACAAAATGCTTCAAAAATAGTGCTATAACCTCTGCTTGTTCGTGACTCGTACAGTGATGACAGAGTGCTTTCATCCACACACGAGATCCTTACTCTGTTTTGTTACACAATATTTTTTTCATTTCATTCCTGACACCACTGAGTTACAGATGAGCTCAAGATAAAGGATATGGAACAGATTTTAAACACTGCAAAGGAGCATTTGTCTCTGAGTTTCTGGGTCAACTCTTTATACAGAGGGCCATTGGAAGCATTTACATTTCCCCACCTCCAGAATCCATGGGTTTATATAACCCAGACCTTGGCTTAAGTCCATCTCTGCATCTGCCATCTAACACAGGCAGTAAACTGTCCCCATGCTGTATACTTTTACTTTCAAAACATCCCTTCTGGGTAGAAATAATATCACACACATACCTTTTCTTTCAATTATAAAAGTGGTGTTTTTGCTTGATCGGTCAGATTTTATAACTGACTTGGAGGCAAATGATTACAGCTCACACCTTTTTATTGCTCCAAAGCAAAATAGAAAATCAATGTATAACCAGAGTTAAATGTTAAAATGCAAAATCAGAATGGAAAATACTCAGACAGGAAGCTGGAGCCACCTCCTTGTCATTTATTTCATAACTAGGCTACCATATTAAATATCATTGTAAGATAAACAGTGCAAAATAATCTTTTCCTATTTTACACTCTATTGTCTCTATTGTTAAAACCAGTTAAGATACACGTGAAAGACCGCAAGGCTTCTACCAGCTCTTTCATCAGGAAAGCAGCCATTTCACCATCATACAAAGTTACAGATATCAAGACTTTGAGAAGGAAGCTTACACTGCAACAAGTTTATATTATTATATTAATCAACACTACTAAAAACAGGTTCCAATTACAGTTTTAATATGAAGCAATACAAGTGCAAAGTATTGTTATTATCCTTCCATCTGCTGATCTCAAAGTGCTTTGCATACGCTAGTAAGCCAAGCCCTGTAATTCACAATGACATAATGTTTTGGGAAGTCAAAACTAGCTGCCATCCATGCTGCTTTTCTGGGTCACATACAGCTTATAAATTGCTATACATCTTGCTGGAGTTCAGTGATACATGTTTGGGAGCTCACTGCAGAACAGAACGTTGCCTATGTGGTTTAGTTAGATGTTTAGATCAGGATTCAGAGAGATTCATCAAGGAGAAATGAACCTTTCCTCTTAATAATAAAATCTCCTGTTTGTCTTGGAAATTATTTATATGGACCTCAAATCTACAGTACCCAAGCAACAGAGAGCAAAGATTAGATAGGTCTGGGCCCTGCAAGTTTGCAAGGACCTTTTGTAAGAGGGAAATTAAGATAGAAATGGTTAACACCTAGAATAATTTGAAAAGCAAAGCAATCGCTCATCTGTCTTAAGAAAGAAAGACTGCTGCTCCCAGAGATAAGTAGGGAGGTCTCCTGCTTTTGGCACTGGATGTTAATGTTTTCCTTAACTCAGACCTTTAATACGTTCTTTTTGCTCAGTTCTGCTCCCTGAAAAAAACACACAATTCCTGGACTGTACCTGAAAAGAATCAGGCCCACTCTCCTGAAGGAAAATAAGAGACACTATTTTCTACTATGAATTACCAACATATCAGAGCTCAGTTAGAGATCTAGTGTATAACTGGTTTGTGAACAGAAGAAACCTGTAGAAGACCTCCCCCCTCTTAAAACCTGAACAATGGAATAAAAGGGCAGCCACAGATAGGGTAAGAGAGGCAGTAATGAGAGTAATGACTATCATTTAGACACTGCAAATTAATCATTAGAAGGTCCAGTCTCATGGTCCTTCCTGATCTTTTATTTGCTTTCAAAACAAAGTAAAATGTTATGGTTTGAAGAGTGGAGCTTGGTAAATACATGGATGATGAAGACCTACAACTATTTTTTGTGTTGGATTTTACCTCCTTGAGACTAAGGGATGTAACCACCACCTTTCATTTAGGTTGATTGTAAGAAGCCATTCATTAAGCATGACATGTTTTGAAGCATAGAAATCTTGTTCATACACTCACAGGTGTTAATTCTCTCTCCAACCTTCCTTTCCCAGAATGGGCAAAGTTGAATAGAGGGTAAATACCACCTTCAAATATTTTATTCTTTTCTTCACTTCATCTATTCTATGTGTGAAACTTATCTCTTCTCGGATGTTCTTTGACTTGAACATGTGTAATGTTTTAAAAGGAGGATTCAAAACAGACAGAATGGCTTTGTAGCCTCAGTCCTTCCCATAAAAGATGTTATGCCAATTAGGGATTGGATTTGTTACCTCGTGCAATAGCCCTGTTGACAGGTAATCTGGGATAAGGTCAGAAGATAGAAATTTTGGAAAGGGTTAGCCTGATTTTTGGCTTTCAGCTAGTCAAAGTAATTTCTTTTTTATGTATACACTTATTACTTTATAGGCTATATGCACTGTTGTATCAGTACAGTTCCACCAGAACCATTCTGCAAGGCCATGCTCCTCTAACACAAACTGCATAAGCACTTTTGCTGCTCCCCAAACCTGTGGCTATTAATGCCTCTGCTCCTCATCAAGCAACACGACAAGAAGATCTACAGGCAAACCAAACAAGCTGTAGATGTCTAACAGTTTATACTTCGTTTTGAACAGAGCAACTGCCAACTGCTTCATAACCTTGGCACAAATCAATGTTCTAATACATGCAATTTTTAATTTAAAAAAAAGCTCAGATGCTAGATTATAAATATTTTCAGTTCTATTCATGCTTACAAGCCTGGAGATGCTAGATTATAAATATTTTCAGTTCTATTCATGCTTACAAGCCTGGAGGGAATGGAATAAAAGCCATATTTTCAGAACTGTATGCATATATTTGCACACAACCTTCAACATGTTTGTATTCCTGTACTAGGTTACCATGTGTTACCACAGCCTACCAAAAGCAGAGGAACAAATTGAGGTTTGTCTCTGCAAATTACTCTAGTAATCTGTTTTTTCTGGATGATCTTTTAATTTATTCTTTGGTTATAAAAAAAAAAAAAGCCAGCATACACTGTTAATATGTATAGGCAGTGTTCCTGAGATGGTCAACAGCAGCAATTCCAAAGAGGCATGTAGGTAGGAAGATTACTGCAGAAGAAAAGGGCAAGCCAATTAGAAAATGAAAGAAGAGGAAAAGAGAAATGGGGTAGTTTATTTTGCTCTGGCCCTGATACAGCCACACTGTATTCTCAGATTCTCTCCTCTTTATGAGGATTCACATTCTCACTTTCAAAAATGAGTTTCTTGTTTACTGCCTGTTGATTCATATATGTTCAACATTTGATGTATGTACACTTTCTACTTCATTATTTAGATGTCTTTATTTCTATCTCACCCATCTTTCCAAATAAATTACAGTCCCTTGCCCTAATTTGCCTTAGAATGCTTAGAATGATTCTCACTGTAACATTTAGCGTCTCAGATGTGTCTGTGTTCTGTATCAGCAACATACAGTCTATTCTCAATATATAAATGGCACCACCTGAGTAAGGATTTTTCACATCAAGTTCAAATCACACAGCTGAACTCTTCACATGCATAGCCCCAACTCAGAGGTCTCCATTATGAGTAAAGGTATGCAAGATCAGGCCTCTGTTTTGAATGTAATGCTTTTCTACAGAAAGTGATGGGATTTGCATTTCTCTCCTGGCCCTGTCTCACTGACATTTCCAACCCCATTTCTTTGTATGCAAAGGATAGATTTATTCCAAAAAAAGGGTTTTTTTCCCCATGAAAAGGTGTGTGCCAGTGCCCCATAGTGATGTATTCTGACTTTCCTGGTTTGAAATTTCACTAGGATTTTTATTTGCATGAGAATAAGGCATAATTCAATATGACCCTACTGGGGTATCATTCTGAATTTACATCTTCTGCAGCCACTTTGGGGGAAAGTTTGAATCAGTGTCATCCACCTAACTAAACTAATGGAATTTAAGAGCTAATTTCCACAGAAAGGGAGTAAGTGCATTCCTTTCAAATATCAGCAATAGCAAAGACCAGATGCACTTTTGAAAAAGTGACGATATTTTTGTATTTTAACTAAAACGGCATTTGTCATATGCAATGCAGTATAATCAGATGAAGGAAAATTTAGATGATCAATTAACACCATCACCTCCCAGATAACCACTTATTAAAATCAAGTAAAAGCATGGTAGTGAGAGCATTATGACAAACAGTGGAAATACAGGATAGGTAATATATGAATCTTCCTTGACTTCACTACTCTTCCGGCTATTCAGCCAGTTCCAGAAGAATATGCAAGTCTGTGAAGCCATTTTCAAAAACATTTCTTTCTCATGTCTGAAAGATTTTGAAATGCTGGACCCTAAAATGGCAATATCATGATTTACAGAAAAGCAATATCTAATAATCTGTAGAGATTGGTAAAATTTCTGAGGGATTTCTTTTCCCTTTGTGAGGCCTGTACTGTTGGACTTGTGCTATTAAGATTACCTGGGTTATAAGCAAAGTGATATGAAAAATCACAGAATCGCAGAACAGTTGAGGTTGGAAGGGATCTCTGGAGATCATCTAGTCCAACCTCCCTGCTCAAGCAGTATCACCCAGAGCACATTGACCAGGACATATCCAAGGAAGGAGACTCCACAACCTCTCTGGGCAACCTGTTCCAGTGCTCTGTCACCCTCACGGGAAAGAAGTTTTTCCTCATGTTCGGACAGAACTGCCTATGTCTCAGTTTGTGCCCATTGCCTCTTGTCCTATTGATGGGCACCACTGAAAAGAGTCTGGCCCCATCCTCTTTACACCCTCCTTTCAGATACTTATATACATTGATAAGATCCCCCTCAGTCTTCTCTTCTCCAGGCTGAACAGTCCCAGCTCTCTCAGCCTTTCCTCATAGGAGAGATGCTCCAGTCCCTTCATCATCTTAGCAGCCCTTCGCTGGACTCTCTCCGGTAGCTCCATGTCTCTCTTGTACTGGGGAGCCCAGAACTGGACACAGTACTCCAGATGTGGCCTCAGCAGGGCTGAGCAGAGGGAGTGGATAACCTCCCTTGACCTGCTGGCAATGCTCTTCCTAACGCACCCCAGGATACCACTGGCCTTCTTGGCCACAAGGCCACATTGCTGGCTTATGGTCAAAAAAAAAAAAAAAAAAACACACAAAACAAAACAAAAAAATTGTACCAAATAAAGTTGTATAACCTTATAAACAGTATCCAAGACAATGTCTTTGGCTTCCACAAATGAGGACAGAGGGGTGAGTGAAAGGAACCCCTCCTCTGCTGACACCTGAGCAATCAGCCCATGGAAAAGATTACTGTGCAGGGGAAGTAAGAGTTCAGCTATGTAAAAAGGCAGGTAGCTTGGGATACTTCAATGAGTTTCAGAAGACTATAGAATGTAGAAGCTCAGTGACAAACAAACAGCAATATTCAGATATTTCTGAGTCAAAAAGAAGAGATGGAGGGAAAGAAATCAAGGGAGCAGAAATGGGCCACTTTTCAGCACAAAGAAACATAAACCTGAAAAGAGAAATGCAAAGAACAAGGAGGAGTACAGGTGAAAGGGAGGGAACTGAAAGGGAATATTTTAAGGCGAGAGGAAGGAGAAAGACAGTGTAAGTAAATGAAGAGAGACTACCAGGTGGAGGAAGGGGAAAGGTTCCTGAGTGAAAGCAATGACGGACTTTTTTCCTTCCTTTAAAAAGCTTGACAATTTCTTTGGCAGAAAATGCTTGACAGAAGAGATGGGAACAGAGCAGAAGGCTTTAGAGGAAACTCAGAAATAGCAAAGAATTGAAGGGACAAAGGTCATACTAGTTAAAGAGAAAAGAAAAATGAAGATATTGGTCAAGGGACAGAGAAATGAATAAGAAAAGAGAAAATTTTTTGTGGTATTGAAAATTCAAGGATACTCGCTAACTTTCTTCAGTAAGCCATGGTGGCACTAAAGTAGGGCAAAATCACTGTGAAAGACAGAATAGTAAAAAGATGCCAAGATGGACAGCTTTTAAATGGACCCCAAGGAAACAAAAGAAGAAGGAACAGTGAAGGAGAAAGGATCAGATAGAAGCAAGAATAGCTAACAAGATAAATCAGAACAAGCGAGGAGGGATGAGAGAAAGTATTTCAATAAAAGCCTGCAGCAGGCAGAAATAACAGTGGTTGACTAAGAGAGTGGGTCAGTACTGAAGAAGACCCCAGGGGACTGCAAGGGAGGGTAGGTGGGACACTGTGAGGTGACAAGGACCTTCCCCGTGGAAGAAACCTCCCCTCAGCTTGGCTGGAGAACCAAGGAGAGAGGGAGAGGGAGAGCTGCGGTTGCTGAAGGAATAGGAAGGACACAGAAAAATAGCAGCTGAGCATGACAGGAGGGCAGAGGCAGTGAGAATCAGGTGTAACAGACCCCATCTTCACGGAAATGTCATGTTATTGCTTGTGCAACTTGTGGTAGTACTGCAAAATGTTGGAAAACAGAAATTAACTTTAATTTTACCCATTCCTTCTAATAGTTCAAAAACACTATAAAAACTCCCAGTAATCATAGACAATCCCACCTACAAGCAAAATTCAAATTTCAGAAATGAATGGAAACAAAAAGTTATCTGGAATTATGTTCTTTAAACATTTATAGATTAAATGAAGCAGTCCTTTAAAAAGCGATACACACTCACATACATATATTATAAGGGTGATTTGTTTTCTTTGAAATACTGCCATTGGGAAGATATGAAAGCATCTGATGAAACCTGTAAGGCATTTATCACCCTTGTTTGTTGGACTGGATATGTATCTCAAGCACATCTTAAAAAGGAACTGTATGGTAATTGAAAGTGATGCTTGGTGCAAAGGATTTGATGTCATGCATCATATCTTAGTACAGAACCCTAAGGAGCAGTGTTCTCAAAACAAGCCTAAAAGAAAGATCTTGCTGCTCAGAAAGAAACCACAGAAATTCTTTATAGTGACACATAACTGAAATTTACTATTTGGTATTTTTAGGACTATATTATAAAGTATCACAGATATATAGTATGTATTTAATAAATTATTAAATCTCGTTCTTTATAATGGTTCAGAAAGCAACTGGTGTACAATCAATGCACAACTTTTTTGTTAAATAGTGAATTTTTCCTGGCATATTAAGAATTCAGTTGTGGCTTTGTCACAGCTCCTGCATAAAGGGTTGCACAAAGTGTCCTGTGAAAAGTGCAGTTCCCCCCTCCTCTGTTCTGGGGCAGGGATAAAGGGCACAAGCAGGAATTTGATGCTGTCATGAGCAGTAAGAAGTAAACCCTCCATGCTACAGCTCCAGTGCTTGACGCTTTCAGTTTGCAGTGAGGCACCTCCAGAAGAGAGAGCAATTATTCCTGCATGGTGAAAATGAGAGCCTGAGCTTAGTAACCACTAACCACTTGTTCTTCTCAGAATTTCTGGAAAAATATGAGAAGGAAAACTGTCTGGTCCTTGAGCATAGCTGCTCTTCAGTGCAGGCAGTATTTTATATATATATATATTTCTCCCCTCCTTGGAAGGGATACCATTTTGCTTAGTAACTGTGGTGTGTTTCTGCTGGACAGTTCCCCAGTGGAAGAGACCAGCAACACCAGCAGGAGAGGCTCTGACCTACCTTTGACTTGTCCTGTGCCTGCTTAAACCTGTGGATTACTTTGCAAAAGTCCAGGGAGGCACTGAACTCCCAGGGGAAGGATAACTCCCCCCAGGGAGTTTCCCTTTTCAGTCTACCCAAGTCCCCTGGCTGGTTAGTCGTTGAGCGTGAGCATCAAAAAGCCCCCCTCTTTTGGTGTTAGATCATAAACAATAGCTATCAAAGGGAAACACAAACTCTCTAGTCTCTGAGAGGCTTTTGAAAGAGGAGAAAAATGGTATCTAAAGCAGATGTGAGGGATGTCCTTGAAGAAAATGTAATCAAACATTTCAGTATTATCTGAGTTTTTCCACATTAGATTTGCGTCTGGGCTTGCGAAGTGCTGCATGCCTTGTGCTTCTCAGGGAAGTCAAGGAGAGCAGTGGGCACTCAGCCACCGTTGTAATGTAAAGATCTCTCTAGACCATTCATAGAGGTTAAAAGTGGCATTTTGGGGAAGGGGATTAGTGCTTTATCTCCTTCCTCAGGAAGGCTTTTGGCTTTTGGAAAAGATAAATTGAAATAATTCAGTATGAGTTTTCCCACAGTAAAGATTGAAGAAAGACTTTGGTGCTTTAGAGGCAACATCTACATCATAAAAAATTACAGTTCAGGGACAAGATTTACATTTCAAGCACTCTGAATATTTCTTCAAAATGTGATGGCCTTTGGCAGACAGCTGTGCTATTGTTACTGTCACAGCCAAGCTGATTTGTATTGCATGATTTGTTTCCTGGGACAAATATTCTGGAGATGAGTTGAAAAATTAAATCCCTATCTTGAGCCAGAGTATCTTAATTTGGTGAATGTTCAGTCCTGGGCTATTGGTTCAGTCTCTCCTCCAGTCACAGATATTACCAAAGTTACATAAATATGCAGTGATGCCACTCTGTCAGGCTCTATAAGAGGGTAATCTAATGTATTGGAAAACCACCTTATCGCAGTTTTGGTTTTTCTATACTAAGAGATAAAATTCACTCAGTATTACTGTCTGGTCATCTAGACAGACTAGAAGAATTCACACACTTTCCCCCCACTCCTCCCTTTTTTCCTTGTCATTAACCTTTCATTTTCATTTGAATAATAAAGTAATTAGTATAAAAAGGTCTGTAAAAGTAGGCTAGGGAGACAGCAAGGAAATACCGTGTTCCTAAGATAGCAAATTTTTAGGCAGCATTTTTAGCCCAGCAAACAAACCCTGCAATCTCGACAGGAAACACGACAACATGACTGCCAAAGCATTTCTAACCAGCACCGCATGTGAAGGTCTGTTCCAATCTGCAGGTAAAGGTTGGTCCAAGACGTTCCTGGTGCAGGTAGAACAGCCAAAACATTAGCATGTCCAATCCGATACAGCTAGGCAAGCACGAACTTTCAACTGATTCACATGGCGGATGTGTGTTAAATGAAGCTTGAATGGACTTTGATTTCCCTCTTCACATCTCCTGACAGCCCCAGATGACTGTAAGGTATGTGATTTGAAGAAAGGTTAAAGATTACAGCTTTAGTGACCTACTTTCTTACATACCTTAACTTATTGGGAGTTGAAATGACTGCTAAGTCACAAATGTTGCCGTTGTTAAACAAGCTACTTTACAAATTAATTTTGTTGCTTCATTACAGATTTGGCATCACTGGGAAGAATTTCTTTTTATCTCTACATCTATTTATGCATGGAACTTCTTGCCAGGGGGAGATACAAACACAGAAACAGAAATAGGAGAACGGGTTCATTAATCTATAATTCCAGCTCCCATCTGCTTGCAACATCCTGATTTGTAGATTCAACAAGTGACTTGCAGTAATTGATCTCTTTGTGAGATGAATTACTTGTCACCCTCTTTAACCCATAGGTATACTGACATCAAAATTATGTATGTAACTGAAGAAAAAAAATCAGTGGTCTCCACTATGATCAGACTTCCCTCTCTCATTTTTCTTCATGAAAACAAAAAAACAGAAAAAGAAGCTTACAGGTCAAGTTTCCAGGGGAGAATAAGGGAATGAGCAGTAAACAACAAGGACGCATCCTCTATTTCTTAAGCACTCAAATTCTGAAAGCTGCTTACGAATAAGAGATAGCAAGGCCATGTAGGGTAAAGCAATATCTCTTAATAGAGACATTGTTGGTTCGTGGTTTATCTCACGAGCTTTAAGGGCAGGTATTTTGGATAACCAAGTACATCGGTAGTCATTACCTCCACACAACTACAAGAAGTGAAGAGCAAACACAGGACAGTGAGAGCAGGATGGGTATAAGCAAGGGGCAGCCTGCAGGACAGATGCGTCAGTGGTGTGCTGGCATTGAAAGGGCCGGTCGCAGGGACCTGTCTCCCTCCCAGCTGTGCATACCTGTCCCTTGCTTGCAGCAGCTCTAGCACTCCTCCGACCTGCCAGGTGCTGCATTAGCTCCCCCAGCCAGAGCCGAGTTGTTCTGGGTCTGTTCTCCAAATCCCCATGTCTCTCAGGCATGGGAGAACATAGGATCCACCACATCAGGTTGGAAAAACCATCCTTCCAGCCTACCCGCCCTGACCCCAGCACTGGCTGTCTGTAGATGCCTCGGGAGAAAATATTTAAATCAAATTAACAGAATATGATTTCTGTCCACTGACTTCTGATTTAAGGAGACAGGGAAGCAATGCTTCCTTTATCCCCCATCTTTTCAGCTCAGCTCACTGGATTGTGCCTATTCTCCCATTCCTCCTCCCCCAGACCTACAAAACTTTATTTTTATACTACATTTTATTAAATTTTCCTATTAAAAAGCTCCCAATAATAGACAACTAGAGGCCACATGGAGCTCTTTATGCCCACTGAAAAACTTGTAGAGTACCCGGCACATTGTCACGCACGCGTACATGTCTCCTCAAAGAAAACAAAAGGGGGAACACGACAGAAGTGGCCTGTCAGACAAAGTGATGCCACAAGTAGCTTGCATATGATCCCTCCCATGCTGCAGCCCCTTGGCTCTGCCACCTTTGCAAAGACGCTTCTGGAAAGGCTTGCTAAGGAAAGGGAAGTATCCACAGCAAGTTAAATCTACAAAGGAAAGGGTAGAGCTCAAGCAATTTAGAAAATGTCTCTGTTCTTCCTAGTGCCTCTTGTACGAAAGCTTGGTCTTATTTTGATAAATACGATTTTGGTAATTATTTTGGCAGCCTGCTTACTCTCTGTCCCCTTCCAGTGCCTCCTGCCTTCTCTTAAGACTAGAAGTTCTTTAGAAAATGATGGATGACACCTGTGGTGATCATTCAAGGGCTTAAGTTCTTGCAAAGGGTCTGCTTTATTTTGAATTTGGTTTTAATTGGCTGTGCATAACAACAAAAAAGGCTCCACAGCCCCCTGCCCATAATCTCTGCCCAGGAATCGCAGCCCTTAAAGGCGCAGTCCCCACTGCCACAGCATCCTCTTGAAGCCAGAAGAGTAATATTTAAAAATGCACACGACACACAAAACAAGTGTATTTATATTAACCTGATAAACGCACCCTCTGTTCCCTACGTGTAGATACACTATAGTTTGTAGTTGCATATTGTAGTCAGTTATGTGTACAGTATGATATAGGCACTTACTTGTACCATCGTTACATTGGCTTATCTGAGAACAGCATATCTGTGAGAAACAAAAACCATTTTAAGATGAGCATGTTAATTACTGGTGACAGAGAGGTAACAATTAAGTCTCTTTGAGCCTCTTTTTCTCTCTCTCTGTCCCTTGCTCAGGTAGGTGCTTTAATTCAGTTAAGTAATTTAAATCAGCATAAGCCAATCTTAATACCCCAAAATTGGCCCTGACAGCACAAGCACTTGTGTGGCCCTGCAATGAAATGGATTGGGCAACTGATCCCCGTTCAAATTAACCCAAGAAAGAAAGAAAGAAAAAGAGAGAGAGAAAAAAGGAAAAGACAGCTTTAACAGCTTTAGCAGGAGGAGGGGAAGGACCAAGCAGCCCTGATGGGAAGAGAGCAACTCTTTTTCTGCAGCTGTGCTGATTCACCTTGCCTTGCATTATTTGTGGAATTATGATATCGAAGATGCTGTTTCATGTTACGTTTAATCCAATCTAATGGCAGGATGCAGCTAAATAGGGTGGCCCCGTCACGTGTTTCTGTCCTTTGCCTCCTGCTGGACTTCGTGAGCGGGTCCCATTCGCTCACCAGCTGCTCCCTGCGGATGTGCGGCCACAGCTGGCACAAAGGTGGTGGGAAGGGGAAGGTGGTGTGGAGTGGGAGGAAGGGCACTCAGTGCCAGCCTGCAGTTAAATCAGATTAAGGAGACAGTGAAACTGCACCCAAAGGCTGCAGAGGCAACGTAATAGTGTCTTACTCGAAAGCTCTTTTCTCCCATTTATTCATACCGATCCGACAAGCTTTGAGGGGGGATCTTGTTGAAAACACCCTGGCTATCGGGCACCTGCTTGGGGGCTCCCATGAGGCACACCTTCTCCAGGAAAGGCTCACTTCTGGAAAAATCACTACAAGGCAGAACCCCAGCTATTATTGCTTTTTTGCTGGAGTATAATTGGCATAGATCTTGCAGACAGCATGCACACAACTATTCATCCTAGCAATTCAGCTTGGAAAAACACCCTTTTATCAGTCCTTTCAGGTTCCCTGAACTTCTGCCAGAAACTACACGGCTTCCCTGATAGCTTAACAATACTTCTGGGAGCGTATGTCTGGTTGTACAAAGCCTTGGGATACCCACCATGTTATACATACTGCCTCTCTGAGCAACCTTTCAAATATGGGGGGTCTCCCCTTCCAAAAGGGAGAAAAGAGGCAACTACATTACCCATGAATAAAGTGTTATATTCTTTTTTTACTTATTTATTCTCTGATGGACGAGATCTGTATGCAAGCGAAGGAGCACCATCTTTTTTCTCACTTTTTCCTCCTGGCTCTGTGATTGCTCAGCCATGCTTCCACAAGAAAATAAATTGATTAGGGGACTTACACCAGGTCCAAAACCTTGTAGACTTATGAGCCAAAAAGTTGAGCTAGTATAAACTCACTCTGTCAATTCAGATTTGTTCAAAGAAATGTTTAAAGGGTAACTTTGTCCTGGCAGATTTTCTGCCAGATCACGTATCATCTGTCTTCCTGCAGTCTGCATGAAGCCAGAATAAACATCGTATCATGCATTCTAGCTAATTCAACAGAAATGCAATCACATACTCATGCCTGATCCAGACCAAATCTGTAATGGCAGGTGATCTGGAAGTATACAAATCTGGTATTCCTGAACACAGAGCCATAGTGCCAGAGCAATAAAAACCAACTAAAACCTCTTTTAATCCGCACCTGAGGTTGCACGGGATTTCTAGTAGCATGAATCATGGAACAATTGGATTGTTCCACTTTTCCCAATTTTTTTGAAGAGCTGTCTGTAAGAGCTCCTCAGAGCTTTCCTCCCTTGGTTGTTCTGGGGTCTTGAATCTACTGATGAGCTCCAGGGCTTAGCTCCACACAGAGTATTGCAGCAAATTCCTGCCTATCCAAACATTTCATTCTCCTGTGCCTTCAGTGAGGAGAAGCTTAGCAGTGGAAACCTTCAGTTTTATTGTTTCTTTCCAGTGGTACGGACTTTTCTTCAATGTAAACAAATCTGCTTCATGGGTAAATTTGTTGCCAGAAACAACGTCCAAAGCAATTGGATAAATGCTCTAATTTCTTTCAAATTAATAGTCTAGTCATCTCCTGTATTGCTCTACACTCCTGGAGAAAGTCTTCTGAGCTAGTGGTGTTGTCATGACTTCCTGTGTCTATGGTGTGCTCCATAAGCATAGACCCCACTGCTAATGCAAATGTTTGCAAAGTCGCAGCTCACACAGCCCTATGGTGCTCCTGTTTGACTCCGAAACCTGTGGTCTATACAGTCCTCTGTGTTTCTTTACATTCTTTTTGTGTAATGAATTTTTATATTCTCCACTTTACTGGAATATTGACTGCATTCCATTAATCTTCATCAGGAAGAGGGGACATCTCTTTTACAAATTCTAGGTATCTTCCCAAGGTCTTCCCTTCCAGGAGTCAGGAGCTTTTGAAATTTGGCCTCTTGCAGGGACTCAGCACCCAAAATTTCAAATTCAATTATTTTTGAGTCTGTCTCAAGAACACAGATCATGAACTCTCCTGTTATTTCGTCTTCTCTTCGACTATCTTGTTTAAAAACATGCCATTCACGTAGTTTTTCAGCTTTACGTGAAATGCATCACTTCAAATGCTATTCAGGTTTGTGGATAGTCTCTTCTGCCTGGATAAATTCTTAAACAGAGAATTATTACACACATCTATTGTTCGAAATAATGTGAACTTTTGTCTTCTTTGTTGCCTCCCTTATTTGCAATAGAATCAAAATTAAATAGACTGAAACCCAGCTTAAACCTTCTTTGGTAATCCCCTGAATTTATAGAGAATTTAAGCTGTGAGGGGCTTCTGAAGTTCATTCCTTCCTTCCACTCAGCTCTGTTCCCAGTTATCTTTTCTTGCTGGTGCATGCAGGTTTCAGCTTTCCCCAGTACTATTTTATCTGGTGCCCAGCCCCAACAGAAAGTGCCAAATGGAGATGAAGGATTTCTTCACCACTGGGAACATACAGAGGCAGGCGTAACCACATCCAGCCAAGGAGAATAACAGCAAACATCAACAGCAGGATCGGGAAGGGAGGTTAGGAAAAAACTCTAAAAAACTCTAAAAACTGCAAGTTACATGGAGGTCACCATGCAAGAAGCAACAACAACCTCATTTTCGGAACCGCTTTCTCTGCCCCTGTTCCACAGATACTCATTCCCTCTGGAGAACTGAGACCTAAAAGAAGCTGTGAGTAAGGAGAGGGTGGCCATGACCAATATAATCCCTTGGCCTTGTGGCTCAGACTGCCATCAGGGCACAGGTTTGTTCCAATGGTGGGAAAGGGAGGCTAATACATATCACACAGGACAAAACATTGACAGAAGGCAACGATAGCTAATAACAGTCAGCCTGTCCCATACCGGGTCTTATACTAAAGCAAGTCTATATTGGTATCCAGTATCCAAAGCCATTCTGGTTAATACTTATGAGTATACCTGCTCCAATGATTGCAAATATATATATATATATACATATATATGTCTCCATATTCAAGAATAATGTTTCTGAGAGAAGGTACTACACAAGCCCAGAGATGGACCCTATAGAAAGGGAGCAGGAGATAAAGGGAAAAGGTATGTGATGAGAAGCATGGAATGAGGCAAAATAAATTTGCGCTTTAATACATAGTCAGCAAAATTGGGCAGGAAATCTCATGAGAACAAGCTTTCGTATGCTGCTTTCACTGCTTCTTGCTTCAAGTCAGGACACATATTTCACCAGAACAGGCTCTTTAGCTTTCTACCATGGAAAGAACAAGGAAATATAAAAATGCACAAAAATAAAGAGACTAAAAAAATTACCAGCATGTTTTCAACCTTTTAAAGAGTGTTGCTCCCACTTTATTTTGGACAAGACTTTGAGTTTATTTTACCTTAATTTCTTTTACTTCGCCCAGCTCTGCTATAAAAGATGGTCCCAAGCTACAAAGTTCACATGCAAATCTTGCCTCTCCTAACTTTGGATATGTTTGAATCCAGGGATTTGGTTTAGACTGAGTAGAAATAACCTCTGATCTGAATCTCATTTGTATTTCAAGGTCTGAGGTGCCTGGAACTAGGCTTAGAAGCATCTGAGTCCAATGTGTACATACAGAATGAGGAGAAAACATTAGAATTTTAGAATGGGCCCAAACTCAAAAAAAAAAAATACTTCAGATGATGCAACAGGAAATAATATACTTTTTCACATAGAGGAAAGAAAAATTAAATTATCTCTGTGTTAACTCTATAAAATATAAGTAGAAATGAAATGGGGATTCTTTTTTTAACCTGGAATACGTTCAAGAGCCATATCCCGTGGCCACACTTAAATATGTAGCAGACATTTGTCTCAGATGCCACTTCTTTATTACCTAGGCACTAGATATGGATATGCTATTTAGGTTCCCACTATGGAAAATTGGGCTTTCTAAATATGAGCAGAAGTTTTATCACTGTTCATGTCTCAAGAACAAATTTTAAAAGAGGTCTATAAATCTTTAGCTCCTCTATAGTAAATGCACCATCCAGACACTAAGTTTCACAGCACTAGAACAAGACAGGCAAGTATGTTTTATTATCCCATTTTAAAGATAAGGAAATCAAGAAAGAGAACTCATGGAGTGATCTGTACAAGGCCACAGAGAGTTAGTGTCAGAGTCAGGGCTAACACTCAGACCTGCCTTTCTCTGAACCCTGCCTCCACTTCTGTAGATGATACTCTGCTTCTACGAGTGTCTCATTGAGTTTTACTTTTTTTGGCTTTTTTGGAAATCCTGAGATAGCAAAATATGTGGAGTAGTCTATTTTTGAAATAATACTCACTACAATTACATTAAAAATCCCTACTGATGGCTGAACTACTACCTCTGTCACACGAATGCATGAACTGATATGCATTAATGACATATCAATTTGTGCACCTCAAAAAGGCCAGAGAGGTGCATAGTTTAATTTTGTTTATTTATGCTTGCCAATTTAATCACTTTTTAAATAATTCAACAATGGCACGGTTTCCCCTCCCCCTTAATTAGTCACTGGCTCTTTAAACTGAATGACAGTGATCATAAGAGTTTCTTCATGTCTTTCATGTTATAGTAAAGGACTGGGAGATATTTTTCCCCTAAGTTGTTGTTAAATTTGACAGCAGGACTATTCATTGCAGAACTGGCTGCAATTAAAGCAATTATGCAGATCACATGTCTTTCCAGTTTAATAGCTGGTTTTTGTTTTGTTTTGTTTTTTAAGCTAGTGCAGCTTCTCTAAGCCTAAGAGGAGGATAAGGAAAGACAGACAGACAAGTGGACCACCTACCGACTAGGTCCCACCATGGAATTGGAGAATTTGTTAAATACCTTTGTGCAGGAGGAAATTCCTGCCGGGTGCTTTGCATCTTGGCTTGCCAAAGGTCATCATCACAACTGCACCCCATGCCCCATTCCTGCTTCTCATGCAGGGAGCGGATGGCACACTCGGCAAGCATCGATATGCCTCTGTTCTCTGTAAAGTGATTTGGCGTGGATAACTGAAATCAACCATGAAGCAGGGGAGAACCGACAGAAGGAATATAAAAGATTGTGAAGATTACATTTGCGTTGTAAATGTTGCAGGAGGAAAAAGCTCTTGATCTCAGGCACCTGCATTTCCAGCTTCTGCCTCAGAAAGAGCAAATAGGTCACTAATTAGACCACAGCACAGTAACATTTGGTTCCCTACTGAAAGAGCATATTGACTCCAGTGAGAACTGTGAGCCTCTTTCAAAGTCTGTTTACAGTCATGCTAGATACCTCCATCCGTGCAAGATCCTGTCCTTCAAAGCACAGCATGAAAAAAAGGTAAGAAACTGCTGTCCTGTAAGTCATATTTTGAGCAGAATTCCAGTGCTCCAGATCCAGAAAGGCTAAAAAGCCCAGAACTCTGAAAATTGCCCTTAGACTCTTGACTGAAAGGCAAATTAAAGAGAGAGACTGACAGTCATCTGTAACATGATTTATTGCCTGGTCAACAAGGCCTTTCTATTCACGCTTTTTTTCTGATTTGCTATCAAGAAATAGCTCTAATTGCCTATGAAGGCAACAGACAGAAATATCACACTCATGGTAGGCTTCAAGGTTACATGGATAACTACAGAATTTTATACATGAATAAGTGATATCTTCTAAACACACAAACAAAATGGAATCAGATAATTTACCACCCCTGAAAAATATCATGCAACAACATGACAAGGAGCTGCTAGCATATCAAATATGTTTTTCAGTTCCAGCCCAACTTTCAAAACAAACCAACCATATTCTTGACGCAAGGCTGATGGCACAGGTCTTTTCTCTTCCCGAGAGACTACTTAGTTGCATATGAGATCTCATTTAGCAGCAAACGTAAGTTTGCAAAACACTTTAAGCAACAATTCATTGTAATCAGAGTGAACCTTTGAAAAATTTGCATTTTGGCAAGTGTTTTTTTGCTCTTAGACATCAGTAGAAGGTGAAGATATTTATGAGGTTAAATAGAATTCATTTTATTATTTGTTAGTCCTAGGACTGCAAAAATACATCTCTTACACATGTGCGCATGTTATGCAGACTTTTCCCCTCTCTCACAGCTCGCAGACAGAGGATACATCCACATCCAAATGTGAAAAGAATATTCTAATTATGAGGGTCTGACAATGAGCTGCTGTACTCACACTGTCAAAATCTTTAGCACAGTACAGCCCTTCTGCGTTGTCTTGCTAGAAGAAACAGATCCGAGAAGGTTCAAATTTCACTGCTCATTCTCCTTATGAGGCTGTAGTAGGAAAACAATGTGTAGCATGGACAGTTTTACATCTTAACTACTTGGGGATCTGCATCTGTCTTTTGAGAGAATTTTCAGCTAGTGTAAGATCAAGCAGGAAAAATTTTTTAAAGTTTGCAGTAAAATCAATAGAGTTTAAAGGTGAGCTTTAAGCCATTTTTTGAGTATCTGCCTGTCTCCATATTCTGTGAGCTATGCACACCAACTGCACAAATAGACAGAATAAACACATTGCACACATGTATAGTTTCTCTTAAGCTGACCTGCATCTGCGTTTGGGCCTGATTTTAAAAGCCCTTAATAAAATGACTCTCATTATGTCAAATGGCTTTTAATCAGGTCCCTAATCAAGCCGTTTGACATTAATGAGACTCATTTCATTAAGGACTTCCTAAAAGTTTGAGGTCAAATCTTGATTCTACTTGATCTATAGCAAAAGCCCATGTGACATGCCTAGAACAATGATTTTACCTTTAATTAGGCTTTATTAAGGACTTCAAATGATTTAAACATTTATGCTACTTTGACAACCAATTAAGGACACCAGTTTACTGTAAATGTTTAAAAGGGTAGTGTAAGCTTTTAACTTGCTATTTCTAAAGCACAATAAGTATTTACTCTAGTTCTAACCTCTAGGTATTCAGATAAACAAAATGAATAATGTTACATAAGATTTCCAATAGGCTGTAATGACTAGAGGGGCTGTAACAGCTGGAAAATCTTTGTTATGTGTTTGCAATATGCAGTATTACACAGGCAAGTGTGGTAGGTATGAGAGGCTGCTCCTCCATCTCGTAACATGGTTACAAGACGACCTCAAGTTGCCCCTTGCCATTTCCATGTCCTCTTCCCAAGACACATGGGTGGTAAAGGGCAGGGAGCAATGTCATGTCACCCATCAAATACACGTTGTGTTTAGCCATGCTATTGCCTTGAGGTACTACTGTATGTTGCACTTGGTGCAAACCCAGTATAATATTTCCGTAAGTCACCATTTCCTCAAGTCACAGAAGCAGTACAGCAGCATGGTTTCTTAATAAAGAGTTCATGGCAAAGCCACAGCTCTGCTCAGATAATTTTAACAGCTTACTTTCCTTTGTATTCTCATGGAATCTCCTGCTATTTTTCTGAACCTAACTGGTTTTCTGATTTTGTCTTCGTTTGTCCTACATACACTTACAGGTGGTTTTCCAATGTACTATACAACATACTATCTTTAAAAAATCAGTTCTTTGAACATCTGGAGATACAACTTTTGAATTAACAGTCACATTTTCATCATTTTTAGAGTCTGTCAGGCTTTGAGCTTCACTTTCTTGCCTATCCAAGAATAAATCTGGTAATCTCTTCTGAGTTTTATCAGGTCGCTCCGACTTGCTGTGCTATTCCTTGTGAATGGATTTCATTATGTAAGAACAAGTTTCCCTGAAATATTTAGTTGCTACAGCTGGCCTCCATGTGTTAACATCTCATCCTGACAGCATCTCTCTGTGACGTTAGAGATGAAAAGCTTGCCAGTTGTTTTATATTGTTTTCTTTGTTTATGTTGAAAGGTTTTCTGTTTGGTTCTCACCTGTGATATTACTGGTGCTGAAGGCATTAACAAAGCATGTTCTGTTGGAGGAGGAATTCTTGTTCTGCTAATGCATGCAACAGCATTCGAACATCATTTCCTGTAGCAAAAGTAACAATATTACTCATAAACGGTTGCATCATCTTTGTCATCTTGAGACCATCTCACAGCCAAGTTAACTAAATTTGTCTGTGCATCTAGAGAATCTAAATCAGGAACAAAGTATGCCTCAAAAAAAAAAAAAAAAAAAAAAAAAAAAAACACATTTGGACCCAATCTGAACATGTTCAGCTGGCATTGTACAGTGTGAACCAGTGCTCTTGCCCAGATACACTGGGGGCAGACTGCGCTGATTCTGCGAGCCAGATCCTGTTCTCTATTACATTGATGTAAAGCTAGAATATTTCTTCTGATGACAACAGAGAGTGATATACAGCTGTGGACTTCATCAGAAAACCAGCCAGAACTGGAGCTGAACATGTAACTCCAAATATAATTTACTGAGCAACCACAGGACTCTTGCATATTGCTGGATTCCCCTGCTCCACTGGAAATTTCTTATTCATTCTTTTAGTGCCGGGAGTGATTAAATTTTCTCTGGTTTGGCTTCCTTTATGGATGGATAGATGAAGTAAAAAGTGAACTAACTGACACAAGTTATACCACAATCCATCTGTGTTGGCAACCAATCATACAAATCAGAGGGTATTGTTTCTGTCTCTGATCGTACAAGTGTGACTTTTGTCTTGAGAAAGTCTTGAGAAAGCCTATAGTCTTTTTTCTCCCTCTTGGAGAGCTAGCATGGATTGAACATTTTAAGCTGTGGTCTCTCCAGGTCACACATGCCTTGCCTGAGGCACCAATCCCAGAAAAAAATTGGATGATTGTATGATTTATTGGCTGGGTAGAGCTTTAAAAATCTAACTTTTAAATGTCACATTCATACTGCGTATCTGTGAGCATGACATTGCTACATCCATAAGACTCTTGTGAAAGGTTCAGGGAACTTTATGAGCTGGTGGATCAGACCTAAATGATAACCTATATACTACACATAGACTTCTTACACTGTGAATATTCAAGTCCCGGATTACTGATCCACAAAACCGACAAAAACAAATCCTTTCTTGCATTTCAGCAAATAATAACACTGTACATGTCCATAGCTCTCACCCAGGAAATAAGTCTTCAGAATACAAGAAGGTTACAGCCTTCCAGCGTACAAAAGTTAGATCTCCATAGATACTCTTTTCTTTTTAAAGATAATTTAGGCAGCAAATTTGTGGAACTGCTAATTATCAGAAATATGCATTCTGTATATTAAACAGGTACCTGTACCATATTTTTTTGTGCAATAATCTGCATTTTACCAGCACGAAGAAGACCAGTATAAACCCAAAGGGGCACAAAGAAGTGCCAGACTTTAAACAGGTATCATGGCAAATGTTCTCACTTGCATCGTTGCTTCTGTAAATGCTCAGTTACTGAATCACAAATTTAAAATCACAAATGTCTGGCTGTGAATTAGCTATACAATTAAGGAATCATGGAACAGACAGAGAGGAGGTAAGGCTGGCAGAGAAGGGAAGAAAGAGTGTTAATGGGAGCGGAAGAATTTGACATAATTTAGAACCAGCACTCTATATTTCTTCCGGAATGAGTGAAACCTTTCCGGGAGCAATCTAATTTCCTCATGAACTGTAGGAGTTTAATTTCCTAACAGCACAGAAAGGTGGGAAAAACTGTCTTTTGCATCACTCACAATATAAATCCAAACCAAAATCACTTTCATTTTAAAAAACAGTTAAGCCACCAAGAAAATGTACTTTATTGTCAGTATCACATCATTTACAAAGCTGGGGCACTTAACAGCAAGGAAATGAATACTTAGGAAGATCATAAATCATATATTACCCACATAATAAAGTCGCATACTATTCTTATCTGTTATAAAAATGTCTATTGCATCCTTAACTCTGACCAGGGCTTAACTTTTTTAACCTTAATTTTGCTAATTAATTTTTTTTAATTAATTCCCTCTTCCACTCTTTTCTCCTCTTTTCTCCTTCCTGTTCCCTTCTCTCTCACTTTTTTTCTATAACAAAAAATAATAGAAGGTCTGTTATTTTGGCTGGTAGCCTAAGAACCTGAGCCTAAGAACTCAGACAAATGTAAAACTTGGATGATGTTTGTGACTATGAATGTATTAATTTCATTTGTGAGTTATTATCATTCTCCAGCCACTACTGTTCAGACAATGCATGCATGGGTGAGGACAAATGGCCATGTAGGAGGCTTATGTAAAATACAACATTCCCAGAAATTTCTGGGGGAAACCAGCTGTCTGAATTAGTGAGCGGAAACATGCAGATCCCTCTTCTTCCCTCAGAGGTTGTGTCCTCCAGTGATGGTTTACACATCATTGTGTTAAAGATCACCACTGCTATGATTCACTATAGGACTCCGCACTTTGAACAAAGACCAGTTACTGAGCGTTCGTCTGGTATCATCTATCAGAAAGATACCGTACCTTGGTGAGGATCTCTCAGCAATGCTGTAATAGATGCACATCATCATGGTCATTACCATCTGCGAAAACTTTCAGCTATGGCCCTTGTTTTTCTCAACAAGCAAGGGTGAGGACAGAGAATAACATCCCATGCGCAGGTTGCGAGGAAGAGCTGTCCTGAAAAGAACAAACGGGAGAAGTGATGAGACAGAAAAAGAGGGAGAAAAAATCTTCACAGCAGCAGAAGGATGAGCAGCGAAGGACAGGCAGATGGGCTGCAGAAAGGAAGAAAGGTTATTTGAAGAAAAGTATATGAAGGAGAGAATTTGGGAACGGAAGGAGCTCTCATCAGTGGATTACTTTGTCCTTTGTACCAAATCAAAGAACACCGACAAGGCTCGGACAGATGCTGTCAGTGCACCTCTGACCTTCTGCACGCGAGCTGGCAGGGCTCCCCGTGCTCACAGGCATCCAGAGAGACGTGCGTCTCCTCCGTGCGTCTCACAGAAATGCTACACTCTGCTCCCTAAAGCAACCCATACAGCGAAATGGCTTTCTGTGGCAAGAAATCAGCGTCATCCCCCTGAAAAAAACAGTTTGCATTCACAATATTCTTCTTCATACCTGGGCCGTTCTTACCAGGAGTCTGTGTTTCTGCCCTCAGTCTCCTTTTTCAGACTTTAAATCTGCTAGGACATGTCAGAGATATATGAATATTTTCCCACTTATGTTTAAAACTAAAAAGCAACAAATGGAAACTTCCATTCTTGCACTTTTGGCATGGACGTTATCACTGCTGTGCACTAGGGAACTGTTCTGTCTGTAGTTGCACTAACTTTACATTTGGTAACCCCTTGCTCTGTCCAGGAGCAAGAAGATTTGTGAATGGTATCTTGGGAGAAAAGGATGTTCCACAGATTTGTTTCTGTATTCCCTGAAAAAAGCTTTATTACAGAAATATTTCTTATTCAACCACCAACAACTAGAGGTTATACCTCTTAAAATACTTGTTCTTAATTTTCCCCTTGTCTGGAATACAGGCAGTGCAAAAACTTGCCATATTTCATAAATGATAGAGGTATTCTTTCCCCATTAACAAATTCATCATTTTCAGTTCATAACTTTTCTTAAACACAGACTGTAGTGAATAAGCTCTTTTTCATTTTAAGGCCAAACAATTGTTTTCAACAAGTTCTGCGCAAAGAAATGTCAGGAATGTAATTCACAAGAGTTGTACTGGGACTACTGGAGATTCCCGAGTTAAAAGGAATGCTCTAAAACTATTATTTCTACACATTATTCAATGGCAAGGGTGCTCAAATTCTTTTACAGGTTAAAGACATGACTTCTACTTCCTTGCACAATAAGAACAGGACAAGGAAGATTGAGCATAATCATATACTTAGTTTCTTAGGCATATTAGTTTGTCTGGCATTTTTCTTAGGATATCTTCAGGATATTGAGCCAAAGAAAGTCTCATGGTAGCACCTCAACAAACGTAAGGGAACAAGAACTGAGAGAACAATCCCACATATAAGGAAGGTAGAGAAGCTTGCTGTGAGGCGCCTGAATGCCAGCTCTCCAAGCAAAGGGTCTGTGATAATGTCTGCCTGGGTCTGGGCACAAATGGGACTAGCCCAGATAGAGCTCAGGAAACGAAGGTGGGCTGGGCTGGAAGCTACAAGAAGGATTATGTTTTCTCTCTTCAGCTAAGTATGCTTGCCTAGTATTTTTTACTAATGTTTATAATTTGGTCTAGCGGCAAGTAGGATTCTACTCCAATTTCCAAATTATAAACATTAGTAAAAAATAGTAGGCAAAGAACTTTTTAGCAAGAATATGATCTCAGCCATACAATAACAACAACATACTGACCTAAAAAGAGAACAGTGAAATAAATAGCACTCTTACATTTGCTGTTTTTTATGATACTATGATAAGACAGGAAAATCCTAAACCTACTTGCAGTACAGCTGAGTCAGTTCTACAGAAAAAGTGTAGCTATAATAATTCTGACTCAGGGGATGATTGAGAAACAAGTTAACTGGAATGTTAACTCAAGTGAACTTGGGGGGGGGAAAAAAACCCTCTTCTTCCACGTGGATGAATTCACCCAGATGAGTCATTTCAGATAAATGATCTTTCCACCATCATACCAAAGAGGACCAAGAGAATTTCCATAACTAAAATTCATAGACATACACTTGAAATGTCATTTTGATGCCTACTTTCTGAGTGTATTTGAGATTATATAATTGAAACTTTACAATCCAATCAGAAGTTGGAGAGGGAAAATGTGCCATTGTTATTCTGAAAAGAGCTCAGGATTTAGTGCCACAGGATGCTGGATCAGGCCGTGAAGCCAGCTGAAAAAAATTCCTGCTTTCTCCATCTTTCATTTCTTTCCATGCCTTAGCCATTTATCTTGGCTATGCACTATGGTTTGCCAGTGAAGTTAGCAAAGGTATTTGCAGATCTGCATGATCTGCACTGTCAACCAGATCCCTGAAATTAAAAAAAAAAAAAGAAAAGAAAAGAAAAGAAAAGAAAAGAAAGAAAAAAAATGTCATTTAAGACGACTTTAATGACACAGTTGAGAGTTCATCCCAATCAAAGAGCTGCATCTGCACAAATAGGAAGGTGGCAAACACAGAGGTGCAGGCACAGGCATGAGTACAAACAGTGGGAGCCTCTTCAGATAGTTTTGGCAACACAGCTAGCATCTTTTGAAATTACACCCACCAATAAGAGCAGAACTAAAATGAGATGGGGGCTGAACCGATCAAAAAAGGCAATGGACACAATCAAAATAGGGTGTGAGAAAACAGAGGGTAAACAGAATGAAAAAATACGCAGTGAAGCCATTTTTGTAAAAACAAAACAAAATCCACATTTTAATCGAATGAGGCAGGTTTCTGGTGATCATATAACAACAGTATCAGTCCTGTTATCAGTGACCAGCAAAAGCCCTGACTCACACCTTATTCCAAGGTCCAGACCCAAATTCTCTCTCTTCATTACCAACAGCCAGTGTTTCACTCTTGTCCCCACCCAGGATCCTGGCCTTTATTTCCTTACATGAACCACTGAACTTCTGCCTTTCAGACATTAAATTGCCAGGGAACAGTGCTTGGCCTGGAGCACACCCCATGCGGAGGACTGCTCTGCCAAATCCCCGTCCCAATTTCTTTCTGTTCCTTTCTCCTGTCCCAGACTCCTTGTCCCAGTCAAGTACTTTCTCTCTTCATCCCCTCTGTTTCTTGTCTCCTCTGCATGCAAGGCAGGAGGCTTGGCTCCTTTGCATTGCCAGAAGGGTCATTAAAGACTTCTGTCAATTATAGTGCTCACTCCTGCACTGACGGACAAGAAGTGGGAACAGCAACTGCTGGATAAAAGTCATGCTTTGCTCTGGATTGCGATAGCCCCTGTGCATACAGTCAACGCGCTAGGAGCAGTGAGAGGCTTGCCCAGCGAGGGTGAATAATCTTCAGATATTAGCTGCTGAACTCAAAAAAGTATCTATTGTAATATGAAAACTGTCACTCAAAATTTGGTCATATATAGGTGGCTTTTCATGAAAACAGCAAAGTCATGTGCCCAGTACACGGATCACACTCCATTTCAAAGCATAAGGTTACTGATGCTTGCAAGGGAAAAAGCTGTTAATATTACTGATCATGGGCAAAACCAGTATTTTATTAAAAGAAAAAATTTTTTTATTCTTCTTAAAAGCAGCTGCAGTTGAAAATAAATAAAATCAGAGGCAAGCCTGCAGCACGGAAAACTGCAGATTAAAGAACTGTGTATCAGCAAATTGAGTTGTAAGATGGCTGGTGTCAAGTGACCTCACAGCACTGTTCACAAAAACTGGTGATGTTTGAAACCCTGGAAATCCGAATGTTCCTTTCGATTCCAAAAACATCCATGCTTCTGAGGCTATCGCAAAGCTTAGATGACCCCCGACACCACCTTCACCCTTTGAAGCCCTCTCTTCTCTTCCCTGAAGAGTATTCTTTCATCTACTCTGCTTCAGACTTTTCCATTCCCAGATCTGCTGAACACGTACCCCCCAGTTCCTTCTGAAAATGTCCTCTGTTCTGGAAGGTCTTCAGGGCCCAACACGTCTGCTCATAGGACTTCTTGTAGGGCTTAGGGCTGCTGCTCACTTCAAATAGATCTGCCTTCTGTGGCTTCCTCCTTAATTATGCCCCCAGAGCGCATAACACATCTCTGGAGCACTGGTCTGCAAAAGTCAAACAGAAAAGGGCTGGAGAGTTGAAACGAACCACAGCCCAGCTGAGAGGCTGCCAGAGCCAGTGAGCCGGAGGAATTTTCAGAAAAAGGGGAAGGACCAGAGAGAGAAGGAGAGATTCAAGAGGTAGGCAAAATAGCGAGTGCAGAGGCAATTAGACCAAATAGGAGGAAAGTGAGAACAGAGATGGAGGTCAGGCACTATATCAGAGTCATTTGGAACGAACAATAGAGGTGGGATTTAGCGACTGGCACCAATAAGAAAAGGGCAAGACAGAGGCACACAGAAACTTGCATTTTGAGCAGTCAGTCAGATATTGATCATAGCAGAGGGGTGAGAATGAGGAAAAGAAACGAGATAAAAGGCACAGGTTGTGACGACAGTGATGAAAAAGACCAATTTAGTGCCCTTGCTCACAGATGAAAACATCTTCCCCTGAGTCTGGCCTCCCACAGAGGCAAGCCCAGCTACTAACTGTATGTGGTCTGTAACTCACATACTGCTGGTATGCTGGAGAAAAGACACCACTGCTGATAGTCCTCCAGCACTCTCTCAGCACTTGGCTGGTGCCCAGCCTCCTTACCCCTCAGCCCGGTTTGAAAACAGCAGCTTAAATTAGTGCAAGACATGGGTTAGGAATGCAGGAGCTCTCACTCTTTTGGGGAAGGAGTGCAGTCCCCCGTACGGATGTGGCTGTGATGATGTACTCAGAAAATCTTTGCAATTTTGGGTTCACCTTCAAGCCAGCTCAAGTGCAGAGCTCCCCCACATTAGCTGTGATTGCCAGTCCCCAATGGGCTCGGCAAGGAGGACTCTTTGCTCATAGACAAAATGCCCCGGTGGGGTAAGTTCCTTCTTTTTCAGAGGCTGTTTTCAGGTACAGCGTAGCTTTGGCAACCTTTTTGTTAGGCTATAAGATACAATGAGGCATTTTGAACAGATGCTCGGACCCACATATCCAGAGGAAAATGGTGTATTTATCATGTCTACCAATTCCTAGCGTCTTTGGTGCCTCTGCATAAAATGTGGTGTCACATAAGCAAAGTTGGAAGTAGATAATGAAATATGCAACAGCACGATTTTATTCTCTGCTTACAGTTTGTGCCTCTTGTGTCAACCCCCCCCCAAAACATACACATGCATCTATAGCAGGAAACGAGGCAGTCAATACAAGAGCAAAAATTCACTGAGGAAAGATCAGAACATAGAACTTTAATTTATCCTCTTCAAAAAAATAACCCAAAACTGCAAAAGGTTCAGGTTTTGTGACCCATCGATTGCTATGTACTTTAGTAAGGTGGCCACTCATGATCAAATATACTTTAAACATTCCAGATATAGGAGGAGAGCTGACTTGTGTAATTACCGTTGAACCAATCAATAAGGAAGGCTAATTGCTAGAGGAGATTTAATGTCATATTCAATGAATGTAGATTTATGAATACTAGCTGCAAGATGTAACCTTCTGGGCCTAACATTGCTCCTACTGAATCCAGTAAGAGCGTTGACGATGCTTGCAGCAGAAGGATCACGTCCTGTATTTGTCAAAGAGTGAGCCGTTACCTGTGAAATTCCTGGTGAAGGTAAGCCATGTGGAGGTCTTGAAACTACGAACAGAGGTAAATACTATGTTGTAATACATTCAGTACATGATAATGCAAACTACAGGGAAAAATACAAAGGGAAAAACTAATAGCTGGCAAGTGAATTTTTGGAAACCTAGAACAAACAAGAAAGTACAGAGTGGATTTTCCCGTTTTTCCCCTTTAAAAAGAATCAGAAGATATGGGAAGATGTTGGCTCTTAATATGATATTGATGTTTGGGGGGGGAATGAATGAGCTTGATGCAGAGAAGAGTTAAATGTAGGGTGTATGGCTTAGGTTGCTTGCATTTTGCTATTTCTACTTTAATTTTATTACGAGAAGAGCACTTCTACTGGTAGGAGCATTGGTCTTGGGGGGAGGGGAACAGGCACTCCACGTTCCCGTGGGACTTTCTGTAAAACATTTAACCTCTCATATTTCAGGTCAACCTGATAAGGCGAATGATGGCTGCCTGGTTCTGCAGGACACCTTAGGCTTCTCAGAGGAAAAAGTAATGTTTTGAAATGTTAACAGTCCAGATCCTTCTCACGTCCAGATCCCGTCACACGTAGTAGGGAAACCTCGCAGTGCCTCTGCTAGATTTTTGTATAATGTATTTTTTGGATAATGAAGCGTAGACACAGTGTGTTCAAGGCCACCGTGGTGACTCTAACTTAAGTCTGGAGGCGGGCTGACGCGGTCACCAGCTCGCTTCCACCAAGCTCGTCCAGCTCTCCCGCCCCATCGCGCCCGCTGCTCAAGGCCTCTGTGAGGCCGCCCGGACAACCGCTTATTCCGCAGGGCAACGTGCTGGGTGGCCGCCTGGGCTTCCCGGTGCGGCGGCGGGAGTGGCGTCGGCCCAGCGACGAGCAGCCGGGGCCGACGGCGGGGCCCCGAAACGCCGGGCACCGCGGCGGCCTTGGCCCACGCGCGGCCCTCGCCCCACCGCCCACCACCACCCGGCCGCGCCCGCGGGCAGGCCCCAAGGGCGGCGGGGGCCGCGGGCGGTCCTCCGCGGCGGCGTGCGTGTCCTCCCGCGCCCCCCGCCGCCGGGGCGGCCCGGCGCCGCCGGGGGCCGCAGGCCTCGCCGCGCCGTGCCGTGCCGTGCCGTGCCGTGCCATGCCGGGCCCGGCGGCGGCGGCGGCGGCGGCGGCGGCGGGAGGGCCGGGCGCGCGCGTGGCGGCGCCCCCCGCGGCGCGGGGCGGCGGCGCGGAGGCCATTTCCCCTCGCCCTCCGCGCCGCCGGGCGGGAGCGAGGGAGGGAGCGCGGGCGGGAGGGAGGGGAGAGGGAGGTGACCGGGGCTGACTGGAGTGAGGCGCTCAGCTGCCAACACTCACACACCGCCTGCCGCTGCGCTGCCGCTGGACTCCGGGCGAGACGGGGAGAGAGCGAGCGGGCGAGGAAAACACAGAAGAGGAAGAGGAGGCAGGCGGTGGTTAGGAGGGGGCAGCTGAGAGAGGAGGGAAGCGCAGAGAGGGAAGAGGAGGAAGCCTCCCTCCTCGCGGAGAGAAGACTTTCCATGTAGCTGGGGCGAGAGGGAGAAGGCTGGAGCTCGGGAACTGTGCGAGCAGCTTTCCAAGCAAGTTACTTAATCCCCGAGGAGCGGAGGGAGGAGGGGAGCGCGGTCATCACCACTGCCGACAGTAACTGTTATTCCCGGCCCCGATAACTTAGCCCCCAGGCGGTTCAATGCACTATTCCAAGCTCTTCCTCGTTTCCTCCTCGGGGTAACTCGGCCGCCGGTGCCGCCGGGAGGCGAGGAGCGGAGCCGCGGAAGAAGGAAGGCGAAGTTTTGCGGGGGCTGCGCCCGGCGGCGGCGGCCGAGATGGGCTGGAAGCGCCGCGGCGGCGGCGGCGGCGGCGACCTGCTGTGCCTGCTCACCCTGGTGCTGGGGTTCCTGCTGCCCGCCTGCAGGACGCGCCTCTACACCAACCACTGGGCTGTGCGGATCGCTGGGGGGCTCCCGGAGGCCAACAGGATAGCTAGCAAGTACGGATACGTCAATATAGGACAGGTAACCCGCCTTACCGAGACGTGCGCGCAGCCCGCCGCGCGGCCAGCGCCGCCGGCGGCTCCGGCACGGCGCCCCCGCCGCGGGCCCCGCCGCCGCCAGCGCCGCGGCCCGGCCCGGCCCGGCGCGGCGGCCGCGGGGCAGGTAGCGGGGCGCCGCGGCCGCGGAGGGGGCGGGGGGGCGGCGGCGGCTGAACTTTGCGCCCCGCCGCCCCGGGACGGCCCGAGCTGAACGCGCGTCGGTCCCGCGCGGCCGGGACGTGGCAGCGCCCCGCGGCTCCTCGCCGCGCTCTGGGCCGCGGGGGAGGCGGAGCGGCGCGGCGGGGCGCGGCGGCGGCTCTGGGGTCCGGCTGCCGCCGCCCCCCTCCCGGCCGGCGGGGCGCGGGGCGGCTCGGCGGGGCGGGCGCTGCCGGGTGCGGCGGGGCCGGTCGCCCTGGCGCCCCGCCGGGCGGCACCTGGTCGCCGCGGGGCCCCAGATGCGCGGCTGGGAAACACCTGGAGGCGGCGAGGTGCGGGAGCCGGTCCGCGGGAAGGTGCTCGGGTCCGGACGGATCCGGGAGCCGCGAGTGGGGAAGCACCTGGCTCTGGCAGAGTCCAGTCACGCTGGAAAATCCTCCGCGGCTGCACCGAGGCACTGCTGCTCTCGAAAAATGTCATGAGAGCGCCCTTTCCTGACACATCTGCTGCCACGCTGTGCTGGGCTTCCCTGACGTTTAGCCTCGAAATGTGAATCACATATGTAGGGCATAGCAAGTTGAACGGCTGAAAAATAAACAGTCCTGTCACATGCGTGTGTACGAACATCCAGGCATGATTTTTCTGGACAGTAGTTTATGCTACGTGAATTCACACTTTAGGAACAAGCATTTGCAGGTACAGGAGGCTTCGTTTCATACATGAGATTCGCAAAATTGCAGCTGCGTTTATACAGTGGGCCTTTTACATCAACCGGATCAAAGTGACGCATATCCAGTTGCTATCTGTGTTGTATCACTGACTGAAAAGTTTGAAGCGTGTATCTCCACCGTTCCCAGTTATTACACACCTGAATGAGACCGTTGCACAATTTACTAATGTAAATAATTTACATAAGGGAAGCCAGACTGCGGCAGTACGATGCGTGGTGTATATGGAGGCAGATGTTTAGCAAGGCTGAGTCCCAGCTTCCCTCGTGGAGCGCCTGGGCACGTAGGTAAGGCTGTTCCCATTCAGAGGGACAGAAATTCAGGAGGGAGCTTTCAGTTTGAATCCACACCTTGAAAGTGCCATTTTTAGGAGATGAAGGAATACAAGAGCAAAGTTTTTTGCACCAGTACATTTTGTTTTTCTCTGATGCACATCTTTCACACAAGGTGTTTTTGTGTATTCCTGTCTGGGCCTTTAGAGGGCTGAAATAAGTAGCAATTAGCTGATCAGAGGATTCACTTCTTCCCCTTTTGTCTTTTGCCAGACCAGCTGGCAAACTTAGGGCCAGCTTTTTTATCCCTTGCACATCCAAATCTGCTGTTGGATTAAGGAAAGGATGTAGTAAGCTGTTGTTGTCTTCTTGTGTGTCAGTGAAGCACCGTGTACACACCTATGACATATTAATAATAGATACATTACTGATCAGGTGTACAGATAGGAGTGAGAGAAAATAGAGGCCATGAATAATGAACAACTGGAAAATACTTTACTAGGTATACGGATGAGAAGAGGGCATATGTGAAGGGAGTCAATACTGCTAGTTACGCAGATAGGGAGAATGCAAAAAGACAGGTATAAGGCTGTTAACTGCTGCCTGTGTGAGAAAGAAAACTTTAGTAATAAGGTGAACTAGGCTGATGGTTGTTCCTAGGCTTCTGGCTGTTGCCAACTTTTAAGAAGCCGGCAGTGGGCTTATGCAAAGGTAGTTCATAGAGCTTCCTGTACATATTTGGGGTTGGAGGGCTTAGTACTAGGTGTCATTCTGTCCCTCCGATGCAGAGCTCAGAGCTTGACTGTTCCACAGTTAAGAGGTCTTATGCGTTTGCAAGAAGTCTTATACAGAGTTTCCTTTTGCGAGTGTCTTTTTAGGACGGCCAGTTCTAAGTTTCTGATTATTCCTAGCAAAATTGTCTGCAAGTGGTGTCTCCGTGTTAGCGTGTTCATTAATACTAGGTGGACATCCTGGCATTTGCAGTGGATCTTTCTTCTGTTCCTGCCCTATCCTTCTGCGGCTTCTATCAGGTTGCTAAATAGGACGAATAATTTAAGAATTTGGAGTTCAGTGTGTTTAAGATAATTAGACCGTCTGTGTTCTGATCATATGCGGTTTAACATTTAAATATATGGGTCAAAGCATACATAAAATAATTATATTTCTTAAGAAATAGAAAAACTTGTATCCTTTTCTGTGGAGCTTATCCATCATTGCATGTAGAGTATATTGCTTAACAGTGACAGGTAAAGAGGAATATGGCAGTTACATTTTAGAGAAAGCAAGGTAGGAAGAGGCAGGACTGATGAGTAGGATTTGTCTGTAATGGGCTTTTTGCATAGATTTGAAAAAGTGGGAGTTACTTGACCCATAACAGGGAGCTCAAAACAATCCTTGAGAAAGGCATCCAGTGTTTATTATTTGAGACAATCTGAAATAATTAACAAATCTATACTTGACTGTAAGATGGTGAAAGACATTCTCTTAGCTGGCTACAGTATCAAAACGCTAAAAGAGAGACAACCAGTAAGCAGAATTCTCTGTTAGAGACAGGACTTCCCATGCTTAATGTCTGCATATTGTAGCAGCCATGGCTGGGTAGTTTAACTTTGCTTTTGCAGGTAGCATCTCTTCTAGGTAAGCTGAAATACAGTGAATAAAGCTGAATGTGTCAGTAAGAGCAAAGCTGTGTTTACTTTTCCTTGAAGATGGTAATTGCAAATCTCATAAAAGCACACATTCATAAATAATTTGAAATAGATAAAAAAACAGTGTAGCGCATTAAGCATAGTATTTCTGGTTAAATTAAGTTTGAGAGCATACCTTTAAGGAGACAGTGCAAAAAACTAAATCGAAGTTCTACTACAGCTGACTCAGTGAACTGACCCAGTACTATTGACCCAGCCAAATAAAGGAATTACAATATTCTAGATAAAAGTTAATGAAATTATATATAAGAAATTGCAAAATAGGAGGATTCTGAAAATGTACCTGACTGCATGATGAAGGAAAAGAGGGGGGGGGGGGGGGTTTGAGGGTATTGTTCTTACCAGCCAGGCTATCAGTTTTGAATGAGTGGAGATGCAAGAAGGTCTGAGAGGAAGGGAGACAGTAGGATACTTTAGGAATAAGACAGTTAAGGGTTGGCAATACTTGGGTTGTGTGGGTGGAGAGATGATGCTGAAAGGTGAATTAAGTTGGTCAGCGGAGGCAAGACAGTAGACACAGAAGGCTGTGATTCTTAAACATCAGACAACACCTCTTCTCTCAGTTTTTGTTATTTGGTGCGTCCCTGGTGCTAGAATTTAGCCCTCCCTTTTTTGGTGCTCATGTGGTCTTTCAGTAAAATAATATCTCACTGAGGCTCAAAGTACCTCTGAGTCCATTTTCATTACCATGGTGACATCAGGAAAGCCACAAAGCCTAGCTGAATGACTGCACCAGTCAGGAATAGATGGATAAAAAAGGTACATTAAAGGAGGCCTAGAGATCGCCTGCTAGCGAGCGACTGGGTTCTCCTGCAGCTCACAGCTTCTGGTAGCCTCCTGTTGCTCTTGAATTCTCTGTGTGGTCTCCATCTCTTGTTGCACTTCTCCGTCATCTTGAAGCTTCAGCTTCTCTGCTTATTGAAAAGAGGAGTTTTCAAAGGACTTTAAGGAGATACGGCACAAAAGGAAAAGAAGCTGCTGTTACTCTGTATTTTCACAGGGTCTGTGTTCTGGTTCTTGTTTTCTGTATGTGTTCCAGAGGGCTGCTCATTTATCTTGTCTTTTCTTTACCATTACCAATATAAAATGTATAGTAGATATAGAATTTTGGTTGTTCTTCATAGATGTTTAAATTCTAACAGTCAGTCTAGTGAGACTGTCATTCATTTCCTTCATCTATGGTTTGGAAAAGCGAAGAGCAGTGACTTAGGCTTTTCATTGTATCAGCCAGTATTCAGTTTCTGTTGGAAGACTCCTTTCCCCGTAGGACTAGAATGAAAGCACGCAAGATCCCCGTATCTACTGAGGCAAGTGGGCAGGATGTCCTACTGGATGTCTGAGAGTTTGATCGCTGTAGCTAGTGCCGCGGCGTGAAGCTTACTGATTTGGACAGTAGGGCCTGCTTGAGCTGACCTTCAAATCAGTCTCCATTTAAGGCCCGTTAAAAGCCTTTACCATGACTTGAGGCTATGGTACTTAGCTACTGATAATGTATTTTGTGTGACATAATCACAACTGCATTAAAGCCAAGGGAACAAACACAGTGAAGCATCAGTTTAAGCTACAAAGGAATAATTCCCAAGGCCTCCTCTGTTTGACTGGGCTAAAGAATAGCATAAATATCTGAAGTCGTGGTTTAAATGTATCGATTTTATTTTTTTTTCTTTCCCCATGTATTTCAAGAATTTCTGTCCTTGATGTGCAGTTAGTAGTTTCTCTAGCAAGTGAATCCTTGTCTCACGTGAAGAGTGCTCCCCTGCTGTTCTTGCCTGGGTCTCTCAGGAAAGCCAGGGCCCAGCCATCCCTCCAGGGCTGTGATAAGGTAGGATAATGCAAAGCAGCCATGGGATTGCTCTAAGCTACGCACTAGGTGGAGCAATATGGGACATTCCCTGCCACCCAGCAGTTCCTGGGTGACATATTTTATGTCATTGCATAAAATTGCATCTGTCTCTAAGCAGTTGCACTGAACATACCTTTCTCATAAAGCAAAGTGTCTGTCACTGACTTTTGGGAAAGTTTCTTCCTCTGTTGGCTGTCTGCATGGAAGCTGCTGAAGGATGTATTAAAACATATAGTCTGTGTTGCGTTTTGTACAATTGGCAGAAATATTATGACTGTGCTGATAGAGTGGAGATTTGTTACTATTCAGTGAAAGAAGGAAGCTTTCTTTTGAAACAACCATGAAAATTATAGTATACTGATATGTCATCTTGGTTCCCATGGTTTTCCTTGTTTCTTGTAAACACAGCTTCTCACTGGATATAAATTTGTGGTTTGGTGCTAAAATATTCTTGATAGACTGGGGAAAGAAACACCAGCTTACAGAGGGATGACTTGTGAAGCAGCTGAGAAGCTGGGAATGCTAATCCTGGCTTCAACGCTGAAGCCCTTTGTGCTCTTGAGCTAATAACTTAAACTTTTTCTCCGCACTTCTTCATTTATATCGACAAAGTAAAGGGAGCTTCAATAACTGGGGGTGGGCAGATGAGTTTCTTCTTGTTTCAAATGTGGGCTTCAAAATTAGGAAGGTTTTCAAGGTCTGTGCTCTGGTAGAAATTGGTGCTGCATCAGTTTCTCTGCTGCTGTTAAGAGCCAGGGGCTCCTTCTTCAGGCAGGGAGCTTTCCTTGAGGGTGCAGGAGGGAAAGAGAGAAGCAAACAGCCTATACCCCCAAGGAGATGGACAAATGGAAGAGGTGCAGATATCCTTTCTGTGGCTTGAACAAGGAGAAGAGATGCTGCATTAATTAATATAGAAGGAAACTTTAGATTCCCCTGCTCCTTTTTTCCCCCTTAATTCTAGGCAGGGGCTGAGGATGGGTCAGCACTTTTCCCAGTCCCATCTTTCCTCTTCAAGTACTGGAAGAATACTTTCCTTCTGATCTCTTCCAGGGGCTAGTGGCCTAGTCCCCACCTTCTGTCACCTTCGGCAGGTGACAGACTGCCCCGTAAGGAGTACGCGCTGTTTACAAAGAGACACCTGCATGTGCTAAGTTTGAGAAGCTGCCCAGGAGCCACTGTTTGTTATATGGATTTAGTTTTTTAGATGCATAATAAATGAAGATGCGATATGCTGAAAGATGAGTTTAATCAGGAGTTTACAGATTTAAAGCCAGCAAATCACAGAAAGAGTTATTAAATATTGGTTCTTTTCAAAACTGAGGTCCCAGTGGTGGCAGGGAGATGATGTTGTATAACAAGATCAATTGATGAGAAAGAGTGGGAAGAGTGGCTGTTTTCCAGTTTACAAATCTATTCCTGATGGAAGGCAAAAGGAAATCTTGCAAATTAAGCAGCTGAAATTGGAAGACTAGAAAAAAGCATTGCAGCTGAGAGAAAAGGGGGCTTAAACAAAGACAGAGAGCCTAAAGTAAGGTTGCCTTAGCAAAGAGAGGAGATTGCTACCATAATTTCGAACATCTTACATGGATGGTCTCAAAAAAGCAGGATGGTCGGCCTCTGTGTGCAGAAACGTCCACTCACCCAAGAGTGATAAAATAGAGAGTTAATACATGAGGGAGGCCCATTAAGAGCCTGTATGGTCACAACACTGAAATAGAGTGAACTCCTACCAAAATTTAATACCTAGAATAGATGTTTAATAAAGTCTTAAGTACTAAAGATGACTATATTAAAGGAATAAAAGCTAAGTGTGCTCCAAGTTACACACACATGCGGATGTAGTGGAGTTACAAAGATATACCAAGGAAAATTGAATTCTTTCCTATTTATGGCAGAAAAAGTACATTTGAGAGCTGAGGAAGAAATATAACTGCATAAGAAAGGCAATGAGTGAAGGCAACCCTCCCAAAGCCTGCAGTCCAGAGAGAATGGTCTACAGATTGTTTCAGCAGGCTTTGTGGGGTCAGAGCAATATCCATCAGACAGACAGATCTTTAGAAAATGTAAGTACCAAAACAACATTCTTGCAAATGCTCACAGGCCACAAAAACAGGAAAACAGCACATATTAGAGACTACAAAAGGTATGTCATGGCTAATTACTTCATACTTAGTGGTACTCTTGTCAGTGCAGTTAAAAATGGGAGCAGGGAGGGAGGGAGAGCAGAGCAAAACACTGCTAAATATGAGCTTTTATAAGGAGTTTGATGAAGAAAAGTGTGTGCCAGATGGGTTCTGGTTATAAAGGCAATCTAATAATAATCTTCCTATATTGTTGTAAAATAAAGGAAGATGAGAATCTGGTTTTACAACGTAGTAGAATCAAGCTACAAATTATGTGATGATTTTTTATTTAAAGCCCTTAGGCACACACAGACAAAATTATACTTTCAAGAATAGCAATTAGTTGCAAACCCAACTTTCAAATGGCAGTGGTTGTGGGAACTGCTCCTCTCAGATGAAATGTATAGGGAAGTGAACCAGGCTGTATTGAAATGGAAGAAGAATACGTCTGTAAAACATGTTAGAGTAAATAAGTAGTATGGACTATGCATGTAGAGGTGCCATACCTCCAGCACACAAAACAGTAACAGCTGACAGCCGTGGAGGGTTGGGAGGAGGATCAAGAGATCAGCTTGTCCGTTCCTGTGTCCTCAAGGTGTGCCTACATTTTTCCTGGCAGATAGGTAACCTGTTCATGAAGGTCTGCAGTGAGGAGACTCCACAGTGCTAGGCCATAGTTGATTCTAGTGGTTCGTATTGTTATTGCCCCCTTGAAGTCTAACCTACATCTCTCTTCTTGCTGTTTAGGGCCTGCATTTCTTGTTTCACCATGAATATGAAGAAGAGCAGCAGCAGGGAAGCTCTGTGTTCCACTCTTCCTGCCACCCACTTTTCTCTTTTTTCATCCAAGCCCAGTTCTTTCCGTTGTTTCACAAAGGTCACGTTTTCACTGGTCGGTTTTGCTGTCTAACTCTGGTCTTTCTGAGTGATCCTTGTCTTGAAAATGGATGGAGTATTCCTGCTGGAGCTTCACTGCTGAGTTAAGCATAAGGATTCCTTCAGATGTCTTGAGGACAGCACTCTTATTTATATGTCCCATTACGGTGTTTGTCTTTCCTGCGGCCATATGACATTGCGGACTTATATTCAGCTTGTGATCTGCCATAGTTCACAGATCGATTCTGCCAAATTCCTAGCCAGTTGCTCTCCAGCTTAAATTTGTCCGGTAGATTATTCTTGATTAGGTGTAATACTTTGTGTACATCTTCACTGAATTTTGTCCTGTTCTTCCAGTGTCATTTTCCAGTTTGTCAAGTTCATTTTGAATTCTCTTCCAGTCCTCCAGCATGCTTGCAGCCCTTCTCTGCTTCTTGTTGTGCATATGTTTAATAGGCACATTTCGTATACCAGTATCCGGGTCACTAGTGAAAATACTGAGCAGATACGGTTTCTAGGGGAACTCTGGCAGGCAATGGTCTACGCCCTACTGTAATGAACAGACACATCAACGTTATCTCCATAGTTCTGTTACATACCATTCCACAGTTTAATTTTGAGCCTTACTTCGGGAATTTGAAGAGGAGTGCTAATCAAGTAATATTTGAAGATAGATACAATTTTTAATTTGCGAAGTATCTGCTCACAGTGATTATAAAAATCACAGAGATACTAGCTTGCACATCAAGGCCAGTTCCTTGCTGTTATAAACCTTTAAGTTGTCGTCTCTCCACTAGTTTTAAATCAGTTTAAAGCTAACCATTTTTAAAAGTGGTTAGGTTGCTTGTCTTCAGTCTGAAAAGATGTTTTTTATGGGCTTTGCATTTACAGGCTGAATTTAGTCATGCATGGCCAGTACATATCTGTTTGTTCTATTGTTGTAATAGCTCTTCTGTCTCTCCAGCGCATTTGCAGAGGGCAACGAGCCTTCAATTTTACTGGTGTAACTTCTGGTTTCCTTTTAGAAAAGAGGCTTCCCGCTCCCATGGTCATCCCAGTTGCTGTATTTTAATTGAACTCTGTTTAATTTGACCAGAAAGATGGCCAGCTTGTATACAGCCTCACCACTGCTTTCTACAATGTTGTAAATCATTCTCTCGTCTTTGTCACACAAGATATTTCCAGTATTATATCTGTGTGTTTTGCAGCTGTGTTTTGTGGTTTTCTGATTGTCCAGTATATCTTTCTCTTCCTTTACAAATGATGAATTGTAAAATCACAAGATAGGCAGATACCTACGTCAGCCATGGATCTAAATAAATCATATGGCCCCTAGTGAAGAACCATGATGCTCTTTGTCACCTGCCAAACACAGGAAGAAATATGATCAAGCAGAACCCTGCTTGCCAAAGATGTATAGCTTAAGACAGTAAGTGATTATTTGGCAACATGCTGGACCCAGTTTGACTGATTTTTGCAGAATGAAATAGTCTTTGGAACAGAATGGTGGCAAGTCCAGAGGAATATCACAGCTACACCACGAAATCCTGCCAGAATAGCCTGTTGTGGAAATTCTTGCAGATTACATGATGGTGTGTTATGGAGAAGAGACCGTAAAAAGTGCGTTAGCCAAGCATGATCATGGATCATATAGTATTAAACAAATCAGGAAAGAAAAAAAAATCTCGGGTCAGACTCTTACACATAGAAGGAATCTGCTCACAGGATGAAAATATACTTCTAAATGAGAGATATCCATCAGCAAGAGGCCGTTTTTGGTCAAGTTAAGGCAACTTCAGGCTTTCCTCCTTTGTCTCTTATTTTAGAGACATTTTTGTGCCAGCTGGGAATAGGCCTCATTTAAGTTTGTTTTCCAGGGCCAAACCGAAGTTGTAGAGATGTTGCAAGTCATAATTCAAACCTTTGCTACATTTACTTACTATTCTTGTTCAAACTGGAATAAAAACACTGGGCTTTGTGCAAGAGCGAGTGCTTAGTGGGCAGTGAAAGTGTTGCTGAGTAGTGCTGTGTGCTTGAAATTGAAGACTAGAATTGGATAATGTTCTCCTTTTTTAGGAATTTAGCTTGATCAGTGGTAACATGTAGCCTCTCCTCTGGATAACGGTAGAGAACATGTCTTTACTTTCCTTGTGCTTTCCTTTGTGAAGCCTATTAACACAGTAATCTGATCTATTAAAAACAAATAGCAAAGAAAATCCTTGCTGTGTGGCACTTCTGAAGTCAATAGTATGACATCCAGAGCATAGATAAGTTTTTCCTGTAAAATCTTTGTTCATGTGAATGGCCTTTATTCAGACAGGCTCATAAGGACATAAGGCCATTTTGAGTCGGTAAAAAGGTCCATCTAGCCTGTCTGCTTATGGTAGCGGCACCAAGTTATTGTCTGTATGAGAGAAAGAACAGAACAAGCATCTGATGCTTCTCCCTAATACTGCCTTCAGCTGTTTTCAGCTCAGGACACTTCCCGAGCTGGATGCGGTTTCTGTGTACTTAGAAATTCTCAATGGATTTTTCATCCAGACACTTGTCCAGTCTCTCAAATAAATGTAAACTTTCAACATCTACAATGTGCTTTGGCAAGGCTTTTAAAAGTCTGCTGCTTCACTGCACGCAGAACCACCTCTCTTTTGCTTGTTTTGAACATGACTCCTGCTAGCTTCGTTTCATGGCCTGTAGTTCTTGTGCTGAAATAGGCAGTGAAAGTCAATCCCTATCCACTCTTCTCATACCACCACACATGATTTTTTAATTTTTAGTATTTCCCCCTAAACTGTCTCTTCTCTAGACTGAAGAGTCGTAGCTTACTTAGCTATTCCTTGTACAGAAGAAATTCCATGTCTTCATTCATCCTTTTTGTCCTTCTTTGAAACTTTTCCAGCTTTACTATGTCTTCTGGGAATAGAGGGGACCAGAACTGCACAGTGTACTCACAATGTGGAAAAACCTTGGATTATTTATACAATGGTGTCATGATGTTCTCTGCTTTGATCGCTGTATGTTTCTTGATCATGATTTGCTTTCGAGGCTGCCACCAAGCTGAGGTTTCCAGAGATCAGTCTGCCATAACCCTGTGATCATCACTCCTCAGTGCTACTGGGCAGCTCAGAACATGTCATTTTGTTTTTGAGGTGAGGATTGTATGTCAGTTCATCTACATTTATCTACGCTGAATTTCATTTACCATTTTATTGCCAAGTCACTCAGTCTTGCAGGGTCCGTTTGCAGCTCACGCAGTCAGCCATAGTCTTTGTGGCTGAGATTGGAAACAACAGCTGACTTCTACACCTCATTGCTCCCTCCCTTTTCCGTGTCATTTTTTACAGGAAAAGGTATACGTCCCAGAAGAGGCTCTAGCACAGACCTTGGCAGAACTCTAGTGGGGAGTCCCTCCACTGTGAGCTCTGAACTAGTTATTCCAGATCTTTGTTTTCAGTCTTCTGATTCTTTATTTGTGCAAGGACCTTCCTCTTATGCCACGGCTTCTTAATTCCTTAAAAGCTTTTGGTAAAAGACATTGTCAAAAGCCTTTTGGAAATCCAGATAGAGTATATCTACTGGGTCACCTTTATCTGCATGCTTGTTGACCTCTTCAAAGAGCACTCACAGTTTTGTAAGGCAGATTTTTCCTCTATTTGACTCTTTCCAAGTAGGTAATTTTTTATCCTGGTGTCCATTATTCTCTTTTTTCTTGTAGTTTCTACTGATTTCACTAGTAGAGACCTCCTTTTAAAAACTGACATCACATTTGTCACCCTACTGTCCTTAGATATGAAAACAGTTTTTTAAGTGAGAGGTTTCATGCCAGTGTTCCTATTACTTTCAATTGCTGTAATGTGCTGAGTTTGTTTTTTCAGCTATGTCATCCTTATTCCTTTAGAACACCTGGGTTCCAGGATATTTGCACTTCAAGTATCATATCTCAGCTTGCTCATCTGAACTAAATGGAAGCAAATCAATGAAATGCTAAACTTCAAAAAATACTCTATGGTTTTGTGAGTATGCTGGCCTCCAGTGAGCCAAGTGGGAGAATGAACAGCAGTGACAGGGCTTTAAGCTGAGAGCGTTCCCCTATGTCCCTTGGAAATCAGTAGCACAACTTCATTGCAGGAATGGACTATGAAGTAAGCACCATTTTCTCTCAAACGACCAAGCCCCATCCTGCTTGGGGAGGAGCAGTGCTACCAGCTGGAAGTGTAGAGGAGTTGGTGCAGATATCGGAGCAGTGGTTGAATAGCTCAGATTATCTTTGCTTTTAAAGAAAAGTATTACATTCACTGGACCTCATAGACAGGCTCTGCAGTTTAGCCCAGCAAAGCATTCACTTGAAGTTTTTGGTCTCGGTAGCATCTCAAAATGAATATTAGAAATGCAATTACGGGTACTATGATAATGTCAGGGTATCTTAGCAGACCAGGTGAATTGCAGTGATGCCACAAACGAGAGCTCCAGCCATGGTCAGTATTACATGTCGATGCTGTTTTCATTTTTCTTCTTGGAAGATTCCCCTTAGCTGCAGTGTAAGCCAAATTGTTCCCTTTTGGGGGGTGTAAAGCACGTTATTATGGTCTTATTCATATCTATTTGAAGGGCAAGGTCATTTCCAGAGCAGATACATGTCACAATATCTGCGATTTCCTTGGGGCACTGACGCTTGCCCATCTCTGCATCACTCTCGTTACACCTTTCTATCTGTCTGGTCAAGAGATCCCTTTACTTCCGTACTAACCAGCTCAGGGAAGTCTGAATATCCGTCAGGATTTAACAGACTCCTCCTTATAGTTCTTAGGCTGGTGGCCAACTGACAAATCACAAAGCAACTACCTGCGCAAACTGATATTTAGAAATAAACAGGGTTGTGCTTTCTAAAAGAGTTAATTATTCCATGACGTGAGGGACTCTGGACTGTGTTGGCAAGGGCAACTAAACACATCCTGTCAATAAATGGTTCTACCATTGCAACATGGATGCTTTTTTATAATTAAATACCATTTCCATCTTGTGAAATTTGAATAATTTCTGTTTCTTGACTGGAAATTAGGAATATTAATCTGACACATTTAATTGCACAGTGAGCAAGTTCTGGTGGTGGCTGGAATCTCTGGTGATTTCTTAACGTTTTTGACCTTGTAGGACCAAGACAGCATGAAAACAGATTTTTAAAATGGAAATGCAAATCCATTTATATAGAAGAACACCTGATTTTATTCAATTCATAGCTCTCATTCCAGGTGACCAGCTTTTCTCTATTTAAGTATTTAGATAACAATATATTAAATGTGTAGCAGAACATTTCTCCTTTCTCCAAGGAAATGCAGTTTGAGGTGTGCAGCTGAGCGTTCATTCGGCCCTCAAGTTCTAAGATACTGTTCTCCAAAAAAGAAGGCTGCTGAGGAGTATTCTTTAAATGTGCGAAATGGACATTGTATGCAAGCTTTGACCTGGATTTTATCACTGGTTTTAGTAACTTTAGATATTTAACTACTGTGATTGGCTATCAGTTCTCCTTGTCTTTTCTGTGCAGGCTGAAGTAATTTTGACACTGATACAGAAGATGTAGGCATTAGAAGGCTAACTTACTATCACATGCAAGCGTTGTTCCTGATGAGGTCTGGATTCAGCGTGTGTGAAGCACTTTGCTAAGTGCCTATTGCAGCTGCTGTTAATGACACTGGAAGAATCCCACTGATACCAGTGGAAGCTGAATTTAACCTGAAGAGCTCTCCTGGCACTACCGAAGCTGGCAGTGCAGGAGAGAGACCTAGGTATATCTGAATTAATAAGTGTTAGATTTTTTTCTGTTGTGACTGTAGATGGCCACTTTAAGTTGAATCTTACTTGACTATGCCTAGAATTAACAGTCCCTTGATTTGCTGTGATCTTTTTCTTTTCTCCTCATTAAGCATTAGTTATGATGATTTTGACTTTTTCTTTCTCACTAGGTTTGAACACTACTTAATACAAGAGTTTTTGTGTGTAGGGCGGGATTGGCCTTGCTTGCTTACTGGCTTGTTTTTTTTCTTCATGCTTATCTGCAGATCCTGTCAAACAGAGATTTTATTTTTTCCATATTAAGAAATTACTGAACCTCAGTAACTCTCTGTAAGATCATCTTTGGAAGCTGTTATTCTTATGAATAGCTGTTGCTCACGTTGCTTTATCAAAACCATGGGATTACTTGGGGGAGTGGAGATTGCTTGTGTAAATAATGGTTACTGGCAAACCTCACTTTTACACAAATAGTGTTAACTTTTGTACAGCTCTAGCGCTGATCAAACAAGATAGGTGAATATATCAGCATCATGTCTGGTTCTGGGCAAGTTTTCCCTTTATACGTATCCAGTTAAGCCTGCTGTATAGAGTGTTAAATCTTCAGACTTTGGTACAGTACAAAGTCGAAGAGGTATGTGGTAGGTTCACCATAAAAGAGCGTTGGATTTAGTACCTCCACACATCGCATAGATGAACTTACCTCAGTCCTACATATTCCCATGAGTCACTTCTTTATTACTCTTCAGTAAATTATATTGGTGATAGAGGAGGAAATTACTTAAATCAAGTCTCATGTGAAAGTCAGTTAAATGAAAACATTGTACTTACAATGACCAGTAAGAGCTGAATTCAGATTTGTAAGACAAAGTACAGTGTGAAAAGGTTTATTGCTGGCAATATAAATGTTCACTGGAAACAGTATGACTACTGTAGGTCACTGCATTAGTCATTTTGAATGTTATAAACTCTCCTGCTATTAATGTGCTTAAGAGTTTTATATTGATGTTTAAATAACTGGATGGAGATATAACAGCATATCTAACTTGGTGCCCAGTTCTTAAATCTTTTACTTATACAACTGTTCCCATTAGATTTGATTTCCTTTGAGTTATGCCTCTTAAATTCCCTTAGCTTCAACAGAGTTATTTCTGATTTATGGTTTTGTAAATGAGAAGAGACTTGATCCCAGTGGGACTGGGCAAATGTTTACAAGTTTCAGGACAGGGACCAGGGTTATTAAACATTTCATGATCAAGATTTAAAAGGAAATGAACATGAACTTTCTTTCCCGTGAAAGCTTCCTCGTAGTAGTTTGTTAAAACGTAAAACCTATTTCCTAACTACCCATTACACTGCTTGCATGACTGAAGTAACAGTGTCAGAACCTCGTCAAGCCGCATTCTTCTGCTGTATTATAATCAGATATCAGAGTACAAACGTGGAAAAAATAGTTATGCTTAGAGTTTGGAGTAGCTATTAATATATGGAGTATGGCAGTTTTGTTTGCTGCTTAAGGAAACATTCACGGTACAGCATGCATATCCATCCCCCTTCCCTTACTGTCATTTTACATTTGTTCAGTAATGCAACATGACATAGGATTGAAAGTCAACAAAGCTCATTTCAGGTAATACAGTATATCATTTAGATATTTTGCATTATGGAACAGTGAGTTAGTAAAGGTGAAAAAGACTTGAGAATGAAAGGGCAATTTGGTGGACTACTTGAAATGCTAAGGGTATTTGTTTCCTGTCCAGTACCTTCATTATGGGAGCTGTTTACTGAAGCAAACATTACCGCATTGCTTGACAGCTTCTTCACAGATACAAACAGCATTTGTTATGGCTGGAGCTTGCAATGGATGCTGCTCTAATACCCTGTTGAAGTCACTTTAAATGTTGGAGAGAGAAAGTTTGTTCATAGAGCAGAAAATAAATACGCTGTGTGATGCACTCATTCTGTACTTACAGAAATAAGGTGGTGACTCACAGGAGTTCACAAAGAGGGACATGAACCATTAGTTTACATTGCACTGCTTTGTGTTTTGAAAAGAAACAATGCAAAAGATTAATAGGAAGGAAGGCCGTAATTGATTTCCTTTTGAGAATTTCATGAAATGTTTCATGTTGCCCTGGAACTGAAAACCCCCGATCACAGGTTGCTGAGCAACTTTGCATCGCTTTATTTGATAGGGACATGAACTTGCCAATTGCTGCAATGCCTCCTCAGGCAAAGCTCTCCGTGGCCAAGGGGTTGCAGTTATTAAGGTCCTTAATTGTACTTGGATTGTGAAATTTCATCTGATGGATGTGGAAATGACTTTCTTCCCATCTCCCACCCAACCCATTTAAATTAATATAATTGTTGGTAGACCAGACCTGCACTTCATAGGAAAACCTGCTCACTAAGAAAAGATGTTGCATCTGTGTTCATTAATTTTTATTTTCTCACTTAAGCATTGTCCTTAAGGTTACAACCTCTTTGTCAGTCCAAGAGAGGAGGTGGATGAAACTGTTCCTTACTGACCTTAAAAGAGTGAATTTAGGTACTATGGTTGGATTTTGTTCGATTTAGAGTGTTTGAATAATCAACATAGGGTCCAGATATCTTCCACTTCTCAATTTTTATTCATTCTTAACCACACCGAGGATGTATTTTTATGCCCTCATCTCTAGGGAAGTGGTACCATGTAGCAAGGATGATGTTCAGAGGATAGCAGTAGGCAATACAGTTCAGGCTCGAGGAGAGTTGTCAGCTCCTACCCTGCCCTGGCCACTGCAGCACATCCTTGTTTGCAGAGCTGCAGCTGGGAGAAGGTGGTGTCCAGGCTCAGGCTCTGCTTTTCTTGCTGTTTTTGAAGGGAATATGTATTTACCAGGTCTCGTATGATCTGCAGTGGGTAAGGCACCATTCTCTTCACTGCTCATCCATGTTAAGACTCAAATATTTCCACTTGGTCTTTATTCAGGCAACTTTCTCTTGGCTTTACCAAACTGATTGATGTCTTCCGGATTTGTCTTTGGCCTTGAAGATGCCTTTTTTTCTTATTCTGAGAGAAATGGCATTGTTTGTAATTAAATATGATCAAGTGGGTAAGTAGTTTTATTTTAAAGAAAATCAGCTAACCTCTCTCTCCTCTCAAAACTCGATTAATAAGGCAGAAAGATCTTCATTCCAAAACTTACAGGATTTAAACGAATTTATATTCCCAGAAAGCTGCCATAGTCCTCTTTGGAAGGATTGTTCATCCTGTTTAGTAGGATAGATTAAATGAATAATTCTTAGTGTGATTAAGCACACATTAGAATAAAGCTATTGATACAGTTGTAGTTTTTATCTTTTTAATATCTGAACTTATTTTATAAATTCCTACTATTTCCTGAGAACTGTGACCTGTTTTCTGAATAAATGATTTCCTGTTCTTGCAAAGACACTTCTTCTAAAACAGCTGTGCTAAGGCCTCTGTGTCGAAACATTATTCTTTTTGATGAGACAAAACATTTTATGTCGCTGTTTGGTTTTCAGGTTTCTTCTCTTTTTTTGTGTAATTCCAAATGTTAAATACAGTTACCAAGAGAGCACTAAAGTACTGGAATCCCCTAAAGCATAATTTCATTTGATAGTATTTGTTTTAAAATACAACTGTACAAACTAATGTGTACACAGAAGTTGTTGTCTAGGAAGCTTTGTCCTATATATCCTGAACTTTTTAAAAAGTAATTAAGCAATTATTAGCCCACCTTATTGCCCAGGTGAAAATTAATTTGTTTTATATTGCTAACTGTATTTTGGAATATATTTAGAATAGTTCTGTATTTAGAGAGATAGAATATTTGAGATTCTAAAGACTATTTCTAATGAGATTTTGAATTCCACATTTAAATTTAGCTTCTCCTTCAAATTAAATTTTAGTTTTAGTTTAGAATTGGGACTAAATGTACCTAGAATATGTTCTGGAATAGAAGCCTTTGAAAAGAAAACTTATTAGTATAGTTCCAGAGATAATTCAGAAGAAAACATACAAACTCCTATAAAAAATTTCCACTGTAAATTAAAATATTCTTTTTATGTTCTTTTTTTAACCTGTGTATTCACTTCATTTGGCTGCAGCTGTATTTTTCTGAGAATTTTAAAGCTTCCTAATAGATGCATTAAGATGCAGATTCTCGTTGAAATTTACACAGTGATTTTGAAAAAAAATCTCAGCCTTGATACCAAATTAGAAAGATCTCAAGAATTAAAATTGACCTTAGGGTCTCGTTATTTGTTTTATTCTGAAAACCAAAGCACATGAAAAGTTAAAAGATTGGAGAGTTTATTTTAGGTTTTCCATTGAAACACTTAACGTGCTACGTTATTTTAAAGCAAAATGCAGCCGGATGTAAGCAGGAGTAATAAGATTCATATCAGAAAGCATGTAATGCAGAGCTACTTTATGTTGATGGTTCTGTTATTCATTTTGGAAATGAACTGGTTTGAAAAACCAAATTGTACTTTTCTAGTTCAAAGTAAGTGCCCGTACAGAATTTCTCCATGCAAATAGCTGAAACACAGTGGAAAATTGCCAAAACATACAAAAAAAGGTCAGGAGTGGCATATATTAATTCAGTAAGGTGATATATATATTTTTTCCCATTTAAACAGGAGTGGGAATTTTAAGGGTAAAGCGTTAGCATATTAATTGCTAGAATGTGAAGAGGAATAAAGGCTGATTTATTTATATGGAAATTGTGATGTTTCTGTTGTAATAGACAGGTGGTTTAATTTGTCTGGCTAGTTTGGGGTTTTGTTTGTTTTTCATGTGTGTGTGGTTCAGAAGGGAATCTCCTTTTCTATATTAGAAGCTGGCTGAACTCTTTTGTCTTCCGGACCAAGGATTTAAGGAACAGAGCAGGAACTCTGCATTGCAGTATAGCTTTTTTACTAGTTGATGGCCATTAGCATCTGATTTTATCTGGAATTTCCAGGCTCAGAAAAAAAGATTGCAAGAAAGTGTAAGGAGTGGTACAGGAGTGGAGCTTTTGAGGTCAAATCCAGCGTGTTCAGAGTGTCGCTGTTCAGAAGTGGCGACTCTGGCAATGCACTGCGGAAGTATCTGTTCTCTGTAAAACAAACCTGAAAAGACAGGAACGTGAGAGGAGCACAGATACGAATTGCCAGCTGAGGTTCTGCCTGCCTTGGGCACACATGGAGGTATATGCACAACCTGGACATCTAATTTGCATTAGCTAATTTGGGCTTAAAATAGAATGGAAAACTGACTTGCCTGAACATTTCAGCATGGTTTGAGATCAAGCTTTTAGAGTAGCCCAGGTTGAGTTTGAGGTGATAATTGTATTCATACCCAAATTGCTTCAGTTTTGCTGCTGCTTTGGATTCTTTTAGTTAACTGAGTTTGGGCACATTGGAAGTGCCCCCCCTTTTTTTTCCAGTAGGTATTCCTTTAATGTACCGATTTAGAGCTTCTGTAAAACAGAGCCTAAATATCAGTATTTCCCGCCGTTAGCCTAGTCGTCAGAGTAGTAATATCTTGGAGCTGCAGTCCAAGACAAGACCACAGCGTTCAGGAGGGCTAGCAGTTTCTGACTTTTTCTATGCTATCTGCCTGTGGTAATCTAAGAAGCTGTTTTAACTCAGTACAGGATAGCGCAGGATATTAGCCCAAAAGGGGACTAGCAGAGAGTTTAAATATTTGGATAGAAGCCTCTTCTTCAGGCCTGGAAGGCAGAGTAAGTTCCTGAGGGCCTGTGCTTCTCCCTCCTAAATATTTCATTTACTGGTCTATGCAGAAGCCCCAAATTGTCCAAAGCTGAAGGCGGGCCATTCCTTTGCCTCACTGCAGTGTGTAAGCAAACCTTATTTCTTTTGTATGATACCTAGTAGGGCTTTCTGACCCTACACGCTGATATCAGAACTCCGATTATAAAGCATTTAATGCTTCCTAAGTGTGCAGGGACAGAGGCAGGAAAAAGGGCAGCAATTTTCTATAGTATCATTGAGCCTGTTTTCACCTGTGGGTAGTGATTGTGGCACGGGCCAGTATGGATCAGATGGAGGGCTGTGGCCACGCTTCCTTCGCGTTCGTTGTAGAGCAGCGTGCATCAGAGGATCTTGAGCTGAATTGTAAGTCGTGGGAATATTTGGTTCTGCCAGAAATAAAAATGCTTTGTGATACTGGCTCAGCTTCACTGGCATTTAATTCAGGAGAGGAGGTTCCCATCATCTCAACACGTTCTGTTTCAACATTTTCACAGTGAAACATTTTCATTTTTGGTTTGAAACATCATTTCCGGTGTACTTTGTATCACACGACAACATTTTAGAGTTTGAAATACAGCTGAGGTATTTTTGTCAAAATGAGATGATGAAAGTAATCCTAATGAACTTTCTTCTTTCTTTTTGTAGTATTTTCTTCTTCTCTCTCCCTTCTTAGCCCTTTCTTCTGTAAAGAATTTTAATGCTTTAGAGGTTTGTCCCAATTCTGAAAGAAGTGAAGTCAGATCTTGAGCCCCATGTGCAGTACACTTCTGTACCTAATTATAGTGATTTATGTTCCAAGTCTGCACAGGGGTAACAGATCTGTGTTTCTTTGGCTCTTTCTAGCACTTTGTCGAGTTTAGAACTAGTAAGGAATTAGACCTGATCTTCCTTCCTTTCCCAGTCCATTTTGGACCAAAGTTGTCAAAGACAAGAGAAACAGGAACCTTAACAATACAGCCGCCAATTCACCAACTCGACAGCATGCTGCTTCCCATTCAGCCCACTGCGAGAAAGTGTATTTTGCAGCTGAATGTCTAGGTAATTTGTCTGTTCAAGAAATAGAAGAATTCTGTTCAAAGAATAGAATAGAAGCATTTTAATCAATCTGTTAGATAAGAAACTGATGGGAAAGCGTCTCTCGAGCTGCTTCCTATCAGCAAGGGCTTGAACAACTTCCTTGCTCATGTTCAGTTACATGGAAGTTTCAGTTGTAGTTTCAGAGTATATTTAGGTCAGTCTAGTGGTCATATGTGGATATTTAAGGCAACGTTAGCATTTATCTTTCCTTGCAGAGTTTATGAGGACAGTCATAGGTGAAGGTAGATGACTTCATTCAGTCATCATATCCCAGACTATCTCAATACTGCCTGCGACTATAAAACTGCATAATGAAGAAGTATATTCCAAGGACTAAGCTTAGAAAGTTTGGCTCGTGTTTCATAGTTAATATCTTTAAAATTCACTGATTTTCTAAACCTTAAAAAGAAAAGAAGACCTAGTAAATATAAAATGAATGTATATATGTGCATGTTTTGTTTTTCTGGGATTCTGCTGCTATGTTGTCGGATTATTATTTCCACGAGTTATTTTATCCTTGATTAAACATTGTATGGTGTTATTTAAATTTATGTATGTATTTATTTTAAATTTTCAGTGACGAAGATTGCTTCCAGAGAGAGTAAATCCCTTCCCCTCCCCCCACTTGCTTTTGGCCAGGCAATTCCTCAGGAATGTTTCTCCATCTCTTTTTAAAGAAATCAGGTCTTCAGGTCAAAAAGAAGATTACAAAGATTTCCCGAGGATAAAACAGCTAAATTGTCATCAGTCTCTAAGGTGGTTAGATCTGCAGTATGGTGTTTCTGTCTTTGCATTGCTTTCCCTCTGAGAGTGCCTCTAAGACCTGGTAGTTAAAAGTTTAAAAAACAATTTAACAAGAACATCCATAATGATAAGTTTTATTGTGCTATATTTCCATGATTTAACTATTCTCCAAGTGGTCCAAGGATTTGGAAGGTCTAAGTAAATTCCCATTAAGGGAAAAGAGGGCAATAAAATTTTTAATAACACTGGTGTTACCTTACTGTGAGAGGCACTGGCAGTTTGTGAATATGAATTAAATTCCATTTAAAAGATTTGGGATCCTTTAATTTCTCTGACAGTTACAAAGCAAATCTGTAGCTATCACCATTTTTATTAATTATTATTAACAGTTAGTGTTATGATTTGAAAACCGATGATGCCTGGAAGACATGGTGTTACAATGACCACACTTAATTCTAAGGGCTTAATTCTGTCTCCTGAGCGTAAGGTCTCAGAGGGAGCACAACCATCAAGCGTTACCGAGCCTCAGGATTTCCCCCTTCGGTTGGAAGGTGCAGACAGCACGCAGCTCCCTGCCTGTGTGGGCAAGCCGCGGGGCTAAAACGTGCCCGGGGCTGTCTCCTGGCGCCTCCGTTCCCTTCTGCGGTGGCTCGCGCTGCCGGACGGTGCTGGAAGAGATGGGTTGTGCACCTTTGTCTCGGGGCAGCCTTTCTGTCACGCACACTTGTGCTAACCTGGGGGCCAAATTTCAAGGGTTGCTATAAATAATAATGGTTTTTAAAAAGTGCGACATTGGCCTGGTATTTAGTGACATCCATTGTGCCAGAGGTTGTTAAACTATCAGAAAAAACTGATTAATCCAGTCACTAGTGATGCAAAAACATGACCGTGTACAATACTGTCCCAGATTTCCCTTGGGGCTAGCTAAATCATCATGGAAATGGCTTGTTTTTCTGGCGCATGCTGTGTCACCAGTGGTGTACGCTGGCCCGTGGACAGACACCTGCAGGTGCTTCGGCACCAGCTCTGAGAACAGGGAAGCCGCATGTGGAGGTGACCTGGGGACATTCGGGGTCCCGCAGCTCTTTGAGACATCCGCGAGAAGACTTTCCCCATAGACTTATATTCTCTCTTTTTTCTTTTTGTTTTCTTTTTTCTTTTTTTTTTTTTTTTTTTGCTGGGTGGGCACTTGGAAAATGGAAAACAGGTTCATCTGTGGGACAGGATCCCACTGCTTCCATGTGGATGGCCTCTCAGACAGAAGGCAGGCTGGAGATCCCTATTACAGTGTTAATGTGCTCCATTTAGGCTGAGTCAAACCAATTCCTGTTTCGTTTATGGTAGACCTGCTTGGTTGAAAAAAAGTTTTGGTATTTGACATAAACTAGACATACGTCACTCTTCCTGAAATGAAGCTATTGATAGACCATTTTAGTTGTACTGATTGAGATTAGTATCTTAAATCCTGGTGAAGTTTTCCCCTTTAGATGAACTAATGGAACTAATTTAAACTGAAGACTTATTTTCAAGCTATTCTCCCTCATTCCTCACTGGCCTTTATGTTTTTAAACTTTAAGATAAAATATTCAAGTGTTCCAATAATTTTCTGTCAATATTTCATCTTAGGCTATTCTGATTTTTTCTCAAGATTTGTGTTTTCTAATAGTCAAAAAGCAGATTCTTGGAGTTCCACAGTGGCTTTCTTTGAACCTTTAATTAACAGTCAAGTTAAACAGTCAAGTTTCCTATATATGTATTTTTATAGCTACAAATTCAGAATACAGGATCTTTGAGGTTAGAACTTTTCAGTATTGCTCCTAACTCTTTGGTGATTTCATTCAGAATTATTTTCAAAACCAAACCTATTTTCTGAGGTCACTTTGAGTGACAACTTGAAATAACAGTGAGTTCAAATGTCCCTTTTTTGCTCATCATTAAGGAAACTTAAACTGAATTATTAAGTGTCTTACATGATCTACAGTGTGTTAGAAGGCCAAATTCCAAATGGCTTGGGATGACATTCTCCCTGAAAACAAGGAGGCTGAATATTTGTATACGTGTGAAAGTAAAGTTTTAAGTTATGAATATTTAGCAATTAATGACACTAGAAGGGGAAATTTCATTGTAAAATTGTGACAGCTGTCTTAGTTTAATATTTACGTTGCTACCGTGTACTGATGGGATGGATAGAAAGTATTTTTACTGCACTTGTGAAATTTGCAATTTGGTATGGATTGAATTTTTACTTCTAGTAAGCTATACTGTGAAGTTAGCATTTCCATCTTTCTTTCTTCTACTTCTTTCTTGCCCACCTTCTGCAGAAAGAGAAGCCTTTTCCTGGTGAATAGTCTGATGCTGCGGATGTCTTTTTTATAAGTTATTTACATAATTAACTGCATCCAGTGCATTTTACAGTACATTTCCTTAAGCAAACTAGATGGAATGTTTTTTAATAACCGTATAGCCATTTGATGAGTTTTATACTTGCCATTTGAGGACAGTTTGGACATAGATTGATATATTACTTAAAATACTGCCTATAAATTAAACATTAAAAAGGTAGATACAGACAGACTAAGCAGCTCAATTATAATCTTTGGTTATGCAGTTACTGCCTCAAGGACACTCCATCTATTTCATATCATGTGTCCTTCTTTTGAAAGATGATCACTGGGTTCAAGTAACATTTCACCACAGCAGGAAATTGCATAATTTATAGACCTTTAAAAATGAAAACCAGAAAACGGCGTTTCCTAAATTAAATTTCCCTCTCTTTTTTTTCCTTTTCTCCCCTTGCAGATTGGAACACTGAAGGATTACTACCACTTCTACCATAGTAAAACAATTAAAAGGTCAGTTCTCTCAAGTAGAGGTACCCACAGCTTCATTTCAATGGAACCAAAGGTAAGAAAATCCACCTATGTGTCTGAGGCAAAAGCCTTTGCATTTTTTATATGAAATATCATACCAGGAGACATTCACCTGAATGGCATATAGCATTACAAGAGCAGACATACTATCTGTTTGCTAAGGTTCTGCTTCCCATTAAAACAAAGCAAAGACAATATCATGCTATTAAGTATGTGCTGTTCTTAGAACATAAGGTCCAGCTTTATTCATGGAGGAGTTGCAGTTTGGGAATTTTGTTAATGTACTAATAGCTGTGCTTCTCTAAAAATCACAGCTATAATATTGATAAGCATTACTTTCTGCAAATCAACCAGCTTTTGGAAGGAAAATGATATCCCTGTTCATATGAAGCTTTCTTTTGTTTGTGTTTGGTCTTTTTCTGGCTTTAAAGTGTGTGAGGGATTAAAGTAGGAGTACTCTTTTCCATGGACTTTTTGGCAGTTCCTATTGATCTTAATTTTGAGAGACCTCTCTCTGGATAATGGTGTCACACTGTCAGACTGTGTATTATATAATAGGTAACTGGTAACATAATTTAATTACTCATTTATAGTTGGTATAATTTTGTCCTGTGGCTTTTTTTTAATCCTTTAGTCCTTAAGTCTCCTTAAGTCCTAAAACACACTTTTGTCTTAATCCTTTAACTTCAAGGGTTTGCACCTTCATCCCTGACTGCAGAATTGGATTTCTTGTGGTTCTCTTTAAGAAAGGAAGTTTGAAGAAGGTTCCTTTAGCTTTTTGAATGCTGCTCAAGCAACTCCCTCCCCCACAAAAAGCCCACAGCCCCCCAGTGTTTCTCACTGGTTAAAACAGGGTCAGTCTTTTTTTAGTCATTGAATTATGACCGTTGTCTGTGAAGGATTTGTGCTGTCCTAAAACTTGACAAGGATTTAGGAAAAGTGTAAGTTATCAGTGAAAGACAATTTGAGTAGTGCGTGTATTCCTTGCAAGCTAAGCATCCTAGAGGAATACTGAAGACCACAGGAACACTTCTGTGGTCTGGAAAGCCACATTTAGGGCTGAAGCTCCTTCTGAGGAAGGAACAGGACGCGGGAAGTGCACATGGAGCGTTTTTCCCCCTGTGTGGATAGGGCTAAGCTGCTAGGATGTGTAGGGACCCCAGCAGCTCTGCTGAGCTGCATGCAAATGGTCAGGGCCCAAACCTCTACTCCCACAAATGCTCAGACCCAGCGCTTCACTGGGAGCAGGTGATGCTGCAAAGGAAGGGAAAGCATTCACATCTGCCTCAGTATATGCAGTTTCCCACATGCCCCGAGGTTGTGAAGCGATATGCAAGCAGGTGCACGAGCTGACAGGCACGTACCACCATAAATGTTCCCGTTACGCCCACCGGCCCTATACCCCTTCTGCATCTCTGGCAGACAGCCAAAGTCATGAGAGGCAGAGCACAGCAGAAAATCAGAGACGAGATCGGTTTCACAGGGCCTTCTGCCTTACACCGTTTAGGTCTTGTCCCGTATGTGGCATGCTGTGCTAGCACTGGCACAGGAATCACATCGCTGAATTTGTGAACTGTTGTTAAATATTACTTTAATACTGAGTCGCTCTAGGGAGGGTTGTGCAAGGCACTTCAGCCTGTTAATGATTCTGTACCCAAAGAGAAGCCAAAAGTCTAATTCCTTGATCTGGCAGAAGTGCTTGTGATTGACTCTGCAATTGCTCCACTGAATCTGGGCTAGGAAACTCTTGAGTGGCTGGAGACATGTCAAAATATGGATATCAGTATTTGTAGACTAATGGCCGTGTTGTCCTCAGTTTATATAACATTAAACGATCAGTATATGAAAGTAGACTTTCAGTTGAATTGTCCTGTGTAAGCTGGGCCTTTTAAAAACAAAAGGTTTAATCTTAAAAAAGGCACATTGCATGGCCGTGAGAATTTTAAAGGACTAGTACTATATACTACTGTATTTATGAGTGTCACTGTATCTAATGCCAATATTTGCAGCAGATTAGATGGCATGTGTATTTGTGAACAAGGGAACACCAAGGTTTGTGTACTTTCCAAATCATTTAATGATCATTTATTTAATGCTTAAAAGCCTCTTCTGTTTAACATGTGCACCTAATTACTGTGATCTGTGGTTGCTTCAGATACGGATCACTAGTTTGTTCTTAATTTTATACAATTTTAGATAATAGAATTTTCACTGAGTGGAAATTCATTATGTAAATAACCTGTATGTAATAGAGAAACCATTTTGAGATCTGGCATTTCTGAACTATGTGTGTGGACAGTGTTTGATTTCACTGTGTGAATTTAAAGGGAAAGATATATAGGTAGTTAAATTGCTTTGAAGATCTTTGTCTTGATTTTTTTCTTCTAGAAATGACTCTTCACATGATTTTAAACAGTATGAATAGGTCCAGCAGGGAACATAAATTGAAGATGTATGTATTACACATTTTTACAGTTGTCTCAGTATTAGATGAACATTACTCTGCTTTTAAATGATAACGATACAGGATATGCAGTATGCCATAATTTTGTCCATTATCATTCACATCATTGCCTCTCAATTCTAGGGGTGGCCAGTTAGAGGTGAAATGGATTAAGCAGTTTTGAGAGATGCAAAGGTCCAAATGAGGTTCTAATGTCCCTAACATATTCTGTCATCTAGAAAATTTCAGACGTGGCTTTCTCCACAGCATGTTTTCTAGTCTTGCATGTAGTCATGTGGTGTTTCCTGTGTTGATAGAAAAACAAAGATGAGAGAAGACTGTGGATTTGAAGCAGAGACCAGTACGATATGTCAAAGCTAAGCGTTGAATAAAATCCATGGGTGGCAAAGACATTACATGAGTTTCTGATCTTTCCAGCTAATTTCGTGTTTGTGGGTGGCTGTTGGCGGGAGTCAGTGTAAATCCCATACCATGAGTTATGAGCCTTTCTTTACCTGTTTAGAGTTTGCTCAGCAACGTTATTTTGGTGCTGCTGTGCATGAGACAATGGGAACAGAAGCAAAAATCAGGTGGTAAGATGGACAGAGTCAGTGCATTGTCCACAGAGATCATTCAGCTCTAATACAACTTCTTGCTGGTAGGCCCTCCACTGAAATCAGACTGATAGAGCATTTCCAGGGATGGGAATTGATGCACCTCTGGGTTTGCCCTAGTGGCAAAATGAAGAGACATGAAGTGGAAAGAACTGTCAAGTACGAGCGTGATATCACTGTGTAAATCAACATTTGCATCAATACAAAGTATAAGGAAAATCGGGTGGAGCTTTTCTATCACTGAAGAGATTACAGTTCCAATGAAATGTCAGAGATGAAGCCTGTACTCATGGCAGTGAAACATGTAAGTTAGGTGGACCGTACAGATGAGAAAGTTGTCTTTTCATACAAGGTACAGTTATGTGAAATGGGGAGTTTGTAGTGAGGGGCCGTGATAATGAATTTGTGACTCATGTAGTGAAAAATGTTCCCCAAAATCAAATAGCATAAATGGCAAAGCAATAATCCCAGAAGAATGCAATTGTTAAGTTAATATAATGCAGCTTTCAGATTGATAATATATTCAAAATGATGTATGTACAAGCTAAAGTATGTTCTGTTTTGCTTATGAGGTCCCGGTGCTTTGCATCACAAGAGAGATCTTAAAAAGAAATGTGGCCCATAGCAATGCTGCTAAATGTATAATTAATAATTCAAGTTCCTGTGAAATCTCCCATTTACTAATGGGGAAACCATTTTGCAGCATTAGTGTGTGTTTGTCAGCTTGAACTATGAAACCATCTTACTTTTTTTTTTTTTTAATTCTTTTCAGATAGGTTTATTTTGGGTTTGAACTCCTGATTCAAATCAGCCTCACTCATCTTTTAGAAACTGAAAAAATTCCAGTCTCACATCTAGTAAAATAAGCAGTAAAACAACCCGATTTCAGCAAGATACCCTACTTGAGCAGGGTTTTGCTGAGATTTCATGCAGTTGCCCCAGAGACAGAATACCTGGGGGAAGCATTGCTCCAGGCAGACATTTACATTTTCCCCAACCTCACCTAACCACGCACAGAGCAAGCCTGTATGACCTGGCGCGTACAAGCTGTTAGTACCGTGTATACAGCTCCACTGCTATAACAAGCTGAACAGAACTGGTGCTAACAACACATAAAATCATAGCAAAAATATCTTTGAGGAGATAAAACCAAATGCTCAAGACTGTCTTCAAAGGAAAGGAAAGGAATGCCGGAAGCCCATCTTTAATACTAGTAGGACGTTGTGGGTGTTTGTGAGAGGGCAGAGGGAAAATGAACAGTAGCAGGCACAAGTAAACTTTTCATCACATTGCTATGTAGCAGTGGTTGTACCAGTTCATGTTGCTAAATAATATCCTGGCTTGAAATGGGAGGTAGCTGGCTAAAGAGCAGGGAAAACGACGGATTTCACCACAAGGTGATGGTCGTGCTTCGGCAAGGAACATGCCACTACTTGTGGAGCTTGTCTTTGGAGGCAGACAATGCGTTTTATCACTCCGGATCAGAATGCTCATTGCAGGTAGAGAGAAAGGTTAGATTTTTCATGCTAAGAAGATGATCATCAAGGTGTATTTACTAATTATTTTCCAATTTAACTGTACCAAGATTGGAGTATGAGGTGGGGTTAAGGAGCAAATAAAACTTCAGCCAATTTGTATTTTGTTTAGGAAGCACAAAACTCAGCAGGAGTGAAGAATTTCATTACAGTACTAAAACCCTAGGTTTTTAAGAGAAGTGTCTTGGACTAAAGGTTAGAGAAATTCTGGTGAGAATGCTGTTGTGGGAAAGCCAGTATTTCATGTTGGCGATGCTAAGTTGTTAAACCTCATCAGTGAACAAAAGGATCTTGCTAGCTAAATAGAATAACAGAACTGTTAAATCTTGGGACAAGGTGAGTTGCTGATGTCTGCCTGGGTAGCCAGAACCTGTATTGGCACGCGGAGGACAAAAATCAGTAATAGTTCATAGCAGAATAATGGGAACTGCCACGCTATTTTCCATGTTCAGAGTTTGACTGGAGAGTCTAAGTTATGAAGTAATGAAATATTTACCACTGTGGACCTTTTATTTAATTGTCTCTGAAATCCTCTACATGAGCCATCCTTCCTTCTTTGGGTCAGTCAAGATCAAGATTCAGACTTGCTATTTTTAAGAAGCCTGTTGCTGGGTGAGTTAGAACATGAACTGAGTCACAATGTGAGAGAGGGCACAGCAACACTTCACTTCAGTACCTGCCTCCACAGTGTTAAACACAGCTTGATACACACATGGTCAAATAGTTGTACACTTAAGATCTTGTTTTAGGGCCTCTGGAGATACAATGCAGCTGTTCACTGGTGCCCAACTGCGTTAGATCCTGTTATAATTAGTGTTGTTCTAACAGCTGTTCATGATGTTGTAAAGGTTGTACAGGATGGTTGGGTTTTTTTTTTTGTTTAATGTGTGATTGAGATCTGTACTTACGGGGGTGACCAGTACATTAGGCCTAACTTAAACTAGGTTCTGCCTCAGCAAAAGTCCCTGAGAAGACTGTGTGGAAATCAGGAATGATTTTACCATGCTGAGACTGCATGTCAGCACCAGCCTTACTCTCCGCTGTGGCCCGATATGGTCTAGTTTGCCAACAGATATGACAACATACCTAGACTTAGAGGAGAAACCACAGTGATGAACTCAAGTGAGCAGAGCAAAATGGAGCGAAATTGCAGCCCTGTTTTCTAGCAGGTTTCTCTAAGGCTGCACTAACCCAATATCTGAAACACTTGAGAAGGTAGGGTGAAACATCCCATTCTCTCTAATCTTCCTGGGAAAAAGCAACCTAAAAAGTTGATGTTTCTTTCCCACACATGGAACAGTGTTTGGCCTACAGATGATAGAAAATCAGCTCAAAATTGAACCTTGTGTGACAGCAACCTGAAGGTGAAAGGCTTAATCCAGAATATATTCACACACCAGCATGTGAATATACAGTGGCCTTCCTCTTGTACTGTACAGGCCAAATTCAAAGGTCTTGTAACAGGACATAACTGTTCCAGTAAATTTTGTCATATAATGGCAGTTTCTCTTCATTTATTTACAATGCATAGAAATATTTAACAAAGTTAATCATAATGCTCTTGGGACTGAAGTTTATTTGGGAAGAATAAAAGCTTTGTTAATATCTAATTCTATTAATGCTTTCATGAGATATCTTGCTTTTCTGTGGTGCTTAAACAGGAAGCCCTCAGAAGTAACCATCTAAGCAACCTACTAGAATTACCATTTGATGTTTTTCTACTAAAAGCAGAAAAATAGCCACTAGGAACTCAGTCTTAATACAATTTTAGAAATGAAAGATGTCCACTGTCAGAGAATATGGAAGTGTTTCTTGACATAAATTAACATGTTTGATTACCTACACTTATATTTCAGTTTCATCATAATTATCCCAGTTGTTAGTACCTGCCTCAAAGGGTTTTTGTCCTCTCCATATCCTTAATTGCATGTGCATTAAAAAGAAATATTAGATTTTAGAAAATTCTGATCATCTGTTTGCCAGGTCATTTTACAGAGCTGCTTTGCAACGACAATCTCACTGTTAACTGTTGTGTGAGAACTGGAGATTAGTCTAGAGATTGTAGCAGGCTCACTTCCTAATTAGTGTAGCAAATGGTTTGAGGAATGAAAAAAGAAACTATTTAGCAGGATTGCATTATTGCTTTTTTCTCATAGTGATTTTCTTAAGCTGGTAGCGAGATAGGCAAGCAAAGTGAAAGGTCGCAGGATGGCAAGGAGTTGAGCTGATCTTTTGACCAGTAGTATGCTGTGAAAAACTGCAGTGCCTCCCCCTTTTTATCAAGTTACCGCAGCGTCATAGGAGCCCAGCGTCAGAGCAGGTGGCAGGTATCACATTCCAGCAAGTAACAGACCTTAGTGGGATTGTGGTGGAGCTGCCAGATCCTGATTACTATCTTTGGGCTTCACAGTCAGGGAGAAAGGTGTTGGCTGACCCTAAAAGTGTAGGTGATGGCTCTGCCATCTCTGACGGAAGTAGCCCAAATCTTGTGAGACAAGAATATTTAAAATGAAGCAGATCACTTGGGTCTGTGGACTTTGATGTGTCTGAAGCCTTCTGGCTGCAGAGAGAAGGAATCAAAAGATAGGAGATACATGCTATGGCCTGGGGCTTTTCAAAGGATTATGCAAAGGAAAAAAATCTGAAGTAACCCATCCTGAATATTGCAAAGTAGCATGTGGCTTGAACATTATTCTTAATGACTTCAAAAAATTAGCTAGATTTTAGCTCAGAGCTCTTTAAAAACACAGATGGTTTTTCTTTTGAGGAATTGTGTTTTCTGACCTCTCCACACTTTGTGAATTTGGGGCTCATGCCAACTGGACTTCTTGGCTTTTGCTTCCTACTGTTTGTGCTGCTCTGTAAATATACTCTGTCATTAGTACACATGTAGACCAAACATTAGGAACAGTGGCAATATTTGTGACTATTGTATAGATCTCATTACAGAAATTTGTTTATGGCCCTCAAGAATACATCCAAAATATTGTTTAGGAGTGACGGGGAGGAAAATTCCCTTTAGGAGATACTTTTGTTGCATAGGGAACAAATATTTCTGCAAGTGGATATTATACAGTGCTCCATTCACAATTGGCCAGATTTAAGATTCAAAATATGATATCCCTCTTCAGTTTCTTGAATTTGAGGACATATCAGGGATAACATCCTCACAGGCAAGCTCAGGAAGAGTGGGATAGATGAGTGGGCAGTGAGGTGGATTGAGAACCGGCTGAATGGCAGAGCTCAGAGGGTTGTGATCAGTGGCGCGGAGTCTAGTTGGAGGCCTGTAGCTAGAGGTGTCCCCCAGGGGTCAAGACTGGCTCCAATCTGTTTAACTTGGTCATCAGTGACCTGGATGAAGGGACAGAGTGCACCCTCAGCAAGTTTGGTGGTGCTACAAAACTAGGAGGAGTGGCTGATACACCAGAGGGCTGTGCTGCCATTCAGAGGGACCTGGACAGGCTGGAGAGTTGGGAGGAGAGGAACCTCATGAAGTTCAGCAAAGGGAAGTGCAGAGTCCTGCACCGAGGGAGGAATAACCCTATGCCCCACCCCAGGCTAGGGGCTGACCTGCTGGAAAGCAGCCTGGAAGAGAAGGACCTGGGAGTCCTGGTGGACAAGTTGAACATGAGCCAGCAATGTGGCCTTGTGGCCAAGAAGGCCAGTGGTATCCTGGGGTGCATTAGGAAGAGCATTGCCAGCAGGTCAAGGGAGGTTATCCACTCCCTCTGCTCAGCCCTGCTGAGGCCACATCTGGAGTACTGTGTCCAGTTCTGGGCTCCCCAGTACAAGAGAGACATGGAGCTACTGGAGAGAGTCCAGCGAAGGGCTGCTAAGATGATGAAGGGACTGGAGCATCTCTCCTATGAGGAAAGGCTGAGAGAGCTGGGACTGTTCAGCCTGGAGAAGAGAAGACTGAGGGGGATCTTATCAATGTATATAAGTATCTGAAAGGAGGGTGTAAAGAGGATGGGGCCAGACTCTTTTCAGTGGTGCCCATCAATAGGACAAGAGGCAATGGGCACAAACTGAGACATAGGCAGTTCTGTCCGAACATGAGGAAAAACTTCTTTCCCGTGAGGGTGACAGAGCACTGGAACAGGTTGCCCAGAGAGGTTGTGGAGTCTCCTTCCTTGGATATGTCCTGGTCAATGTGCTCTGGGTGATACTGCTTGAGCAGGAGGATTGGACTAGATGGTCTCCAGAGGTCCCTTCCAACCTCAACCATTCTGTCATTCTGATTCTGAAAACAATTTTGTAGGTGTTTGCCCTTCATTGTCACCAGTAGAAGCATAGCAGAAAACTGTGTTCTGGTATATTAAAGCCTGACTCTAACCTGCTTAAATGTGATAGTGGTCACAGTTACCTTGTGCAGCATTTCTTTACTGGAGCTGCAGTGCTGATGGCAAAAATGGATAAATTTGGGGAAGTGTCTAGTGTATACCAGACCTAACTGCAAATTTAACATTAACTTCAGCATTTATCACCTTATTTTAGAAAACAGAAGTACTTAAGGCATAGATACTTTATCCTGAATATTTGTTTTCATTCCCACCATGTGATCTTTGTATAATTCAATATTTCAGAATATCATAATTACAAAAGTGAATGTATGTTCATGAAAGAATATAAGCAAGGAGAAAAAAACCTTTGTTCCTCCTTTGCTTTGTCAGAGGACACTTCAGGAGCAGAACCACTGAGCTTTCACTGTACAGGTAAAGGCTGGAGCTGGAGAGACTACCCGGGCAGCGTGCACTCCAGTGTGGCACAGTGTACTCTGGGAACCTCCAGGCAGTGACTGATTTGGACAGGGATTCATGGAGGTCCTGGCCACTTTTGCCAAGAGCGTAGAGGGGATATGCAGCATGTTACGCAGCTAACTTCAGCAGACACCATTAGGTTCCCCGCCTTACCTTGAGTTGTCTAAATGCTTTCTGAAGTTTCTACATCCTGGGATAAGATTGTCTCAGCATGTCTCCATCAGAGAGACACATCTGCCCAGTGGGCTCTCTCGCTGTGCACTGGGAGCGCTTGGTCTCATTCAAAATGGGATCTTTCAGGAGGGCCATGCAATGCCTGTACTTCAAAACGACAGAGGCTTGCGCAGCTCCTTTTTCTAAGCATAAACGCTACCTTAAAGAAAGAAATCCATGCGTATTTGCAGCCTGAAAAGGAAAAGTGTGTTAATTCATCTCACAGTTCCTAAATGGCTCAAGGATTCTGCTCAGCCTTAAGGACAACAAAATCACTTTAGGTAAAAACGGTGTGTGGGAAATTTAAACCCACAAGATGAATATTTCATCATGGTAGTTATAAACATGTGTAAGCAGAGAGTTATAAAGGAAACTGCTTGGCAATCTTTAGTCTGTGGATGCTAGCAGGTGTTAATAACATTTGAATTACTCTACAGTTCCAGTAAAGCAGTACAGGCTCCTGCATTTTTTTGAGCAGCAAAGTGGGTTTATAGGTGGAAAATGGTAGGGCAACTAAATGTTTAAAGAAAGGTAAGGAGAATTAGTACTTTCATTGCTAATCTGTGTTCAAAGAGCTTGCCAGGGAAGACAGCAGCTCTGACAGCTGCAATGGTCTCATATTATAATGCGTGTCTTTTTGCTGTTGTTAGAGTCAGTTTGCGTAGGTGGTGGCCAAGAGATAGCAAATTGGTGTTTTGGCTGCCGTGGTGTAAAATTGCTGGATATCAGAAAGAGTCAGAAGAGGAAGAAGTGGGGACATCCTAGTTTTGAACCAGGGAAAGATGCACCATTCTGGAAAAAGCTGATCCTGCAAGGCCAAATGCCAGAATATCAGCCAAGAGAGAGATTGAAAGAAAAGACATTTTGGAAAGGAGCATCCTGGAGCAGACCGTCTAGGCATGTGATAGTGCAGCTTTTGCACACCATTTCCTGGGGGGATTCAGCTTTGTCTGATACTGATGATATTGGTTATAGTGCAGGATATTCGTACAAAAATGGATTAAAGGTCTTTTTTTTAATCTTGCATTTGGAGAACTTTCTGGCAGCAATGTGTGTTCCTGATGTAATGCGTCAACATTTTTATGCATCTCTCTGCCTGCTCATGACAGGCAAGACAGTCACATTTAATTTCAGTGGCAGCTTTCTCACCCAGATGTTTTAAATGGTTAACAGCAAGTGATCATGATACACATAGCTAATTTGTCATCTCTAGAGTTATTAGAAGATAATAAAAAGCAGGGATGGGGAGCTGGAAAGATATCCCTACCCAAAACAAGGCAAAAGAAAAAAAACTTTTATGCATCTTATTAGAACCTCCTTTCTTTCAGCGTCATTAAAATAAGTCAGTATCACTGGAAAGCCTCTCTTGTTTCCCTTGGCTAGATACTCTATTTCAGACTAGCAGATCCTCATCATCCCGTAAGCTGCAAGTTTTAATGGCTTAGATGAGGTGCCAGGCAGCTATGGCCTGTTCTCACCTGTGCTGCTGCGCGTATATGCCCTGTGTGAAAGGACTTCGCTCCTCCCTGCTGCTGCCTTCCTACCTGAGAAACAGCGAGAATGCTGATAGTTGAATATATTTCATAGCACGATATATTTTATTCTGTGAAAGTGTTTTCCCTTGCTGCTGCACAGAGCATTTTATGAATACAAACAATGTTTTACTTAAATAAAACACTCTTATTCTAAGTCCTCTCCATATAATCCACTTAAACCAGTTGTATCCATTGGTGTGTTGACTGTTGCTCACATAAGCCGTGTTTAACCTAGATTATTGTTTGACATTATTTCTTCTCCTTTTGAGGGAGAATAAATTCTGACACTTCCATTGACACTGATATTCTAAATAAATATAAAGGCCAAGATGTCTGCTTATCTTTGCTTTTTTAAAGGAGCCAAATCAAAAAGTCCTTTTTAAGCATTTACCAAACTGAAAGTCAGTCCACTGTTTAATCAGTAGCTATTATAACATCTTTATGTGATCATATATAAAAATGGAATTTCTGAATTCTGAAATATTCTGAAACTATTTCTTCCAAATATACTTACCATTAGATTCTTAGTCTTTAAGACCAAAAGAAAACATAGTGGTCATCCGGTCAAACCATTTTCGACCAGATGCCTTATGGCTTTCTGGCATTCACTTCCATTTAAAGCAGAGCATAAGTTTTAAAAATCTTCCAGTTTTAAATAAGACATTCCCAACAATGGAGAGTTTGCACAAGTTTTTAGGTTGTTCTCTGAGTTAAATGTTTTTGTGTGATCTGAGTCTATCTAGCTTCAACTTCTAGCTATTTGACCTTGCTCTGACTTTGTCTGTTGCATTGAAAAATACCACCTTGGCAGTTTGGTTACCTGCATATGTGTTCAAACACTGTGACATGAACACCCATCATCTTCCCTTTCCTGAACTAAGAGCACCTCTTAGAACCACTCAGTTGTGGATCTGCTTCTCTCTTCATTCATCGCTCTTGCACCTCTTCCCTGGATCCTTGCTGTGCCGATGCGTTCCTTTGCTTTGGACGTGGGAAGCTGATGGTGAGAGCTGCAGCAGTGCTTTTAAGGAGCTTTTAATCTGTTGTCTAATGATAATACGTTGGTGTAATCCACCAGAGTCTACTTTCATCTTTTGGTCCATCCTATCAGCAGGTAAATGAACTGGACAGATGATTAGAGATAATGATAAAAGTACTAATAGGAAAGGCTATGAAAGCCCTTACAATTTCTGATGAAAGCCCTTACAATTTCTGAAGCCCCTGAAATGTCTGCCCTAGCGAGTGCAGACGTCTTTTGTAGCACATTCCAGATGATGTCAGACAAGGCTTATGTTTGTATACTTCAGAGGATGCATGTTTGCATGCTTGAAGACTGTCTTGGTCAGAGGAAAAAAGATTTTGTTGGTACAGAGAGTATTCATAGCCTATAATCATATAAAGAGTCACATTTTTAGTAGGTCATTTTAAAATCCTTTTATCCCAACAGAAGACGAAGTAAAAATAGCTCATAAAGATTGCTATCAGGTGACATAAACATAGATAGCAGAAATTTTGGCAAGGCTGTCCAGACCAAAGTGTATCCTCATGTAAGTGATCTGATTGGAGGTTGAAAAGCTTTGATATATTCAATTGGAAAGTCTGTTCCGTAAATGACAGTCATGGAGATAGTGCTCTTTGTTTTCCTCTTCTGAATTTGTAGTATGGAAGAATACTGTGAATTATGAGCACAGAGAAATGGACCCATAACTAAATGATTGTTCTTGGCACGCTTCTACTGTCAAAATATGCACTGGGACCGTCAGGGAGCTTAAAAGCCAAGATGATGCCCCTGTTTCAGTTTTAAAATAAGGAAAAGCAGTAACCAGTATGTTCATTAATCAAGCATCACTCCAGCTTTTATATGGTGTGACTTGCAGAAATGGAGAGATACCACCTTGATGGAAGCACTGTCAGCAGTTCTTGAGGTGTGGGAATAGTACTTCCGTTGAAAGATAACATTTGCTTTTCTTCAGTCTACTGGATTAGGGAAGGAAATTTCAGTCCTTTCTCATTTTTCTGGGGGACTGGACTGCAGATCTCCCTGAGACTGGATACATACATCTTTCACAGACAGCTCTTTGCAGAGTATTTTGGAAGGCGATGATGATGTTTAAGAGCTGCAGCAACCAGTGTTTTAATAGCATCAAACTTCACTGCCAGCTCCAAACTCCAGTCCAGTTCAGGGCAAGAAGAGGTATAGTAGAGTCAGGTCACAGGTCGAGGGAAAAAAGATTAAATCATCAGTGGCTTAAAGGACCCAGGACATTTCTCCTGCTCTTTTTTGCGCTACAGCCTGTGCAGGAGGAGACTGCTAACGATTCCCCAGTTTTGATTTGAAGTGATGGATCAGAGACAAACATGCTAGCCATGGAAGAAATAGGAGTATGCATCGAATTGTGCTAGAAATACATCTGTAGTGCCAAAGAAATAGTGAAATGGGGTGGTATTGATGTTTCCATAAAGAGAAAAACCAATTATTTTGTGTTTCAAAACTCTAAAACTGAAGCTTGAGATAAGTACCTTTGGCCCGATTCTGAATTCTAAATATATACTTCTAGGTGTAGGCTGTAAACAGGGTACATTTGAAAAAGAAGAATTGGTCCTGTTCTTGCAATCATGGATGTACTAAACAGCAGTGACACAGGATGGAAAAAACAAAATGTGATCAACTTTTTTGTAGTTTAAGCACTCTGATATCAGAAGACTGGTTGATTTGATATTTGGTTTATGCTTTTGTGATGGAATTTTTCCACGGTGGATTTATTTCCATGATGGCAAAGCGTCATTAAGCAAAAGCACTGGAAACACACTGAGCAATAGGTGATAGTTTCTTCTTTTGCAGAAAGCAACAATAGTATATGAGGGCTATTTCAAATGCCTTTTGGCCAGCAAAGAGGATGCTCAAGAGAAGCATCCTGTGTTTGCTTTGGTAATACCTGTGTACCACTGTGGGATATTATATATCACTTAATTATGGAATGTTTCTACTGTCTCAATAATTCTGAGTGCATTTGCTGAATTGTTGTGGATATCTATGGCAATAGATGTCATGGCAAACCTTCAACTGAATCTAGACCCTTGGAATTATGCTGCTATTTTTGACGGAAAAATTGGCCCAGTGGGAGATTTGTCTTACTAAGAATCCATTTAGTACATTATTTAAGGCCATCTGAAATTAGCATGTGCAGATGTCTGAAGGACTTAAATGATTTATGACAGGGGTTATTGAACTAGCCCAAGGAAAGAAAAAATCCCATTAGAAATTTCTCAAATTTTTTTAGATCATTGCTACAGTAATATAAAAACCAAGATAAACTGCCAGATGTTAGACTCCAAAGCTAATTAAGTTAGAGGCTTTAAAATTTCATTCCCCAGTAGATACGGGATTCAGCGTCAGGTTTTCAGTTTATTAAGAAGATGCAATTTTAAGTATGAGTTAGATGAAGTTATGACATATCAATTTGCATTCAGAGTGGTATTAATACTAATCCTCACGCTGTATTGAAATTCTTAAGACTATTATACTGTCCCAAGTCGAGACACACTATTGTTATATGTAATGGTGTAAGCTTAGCTTTGGATACCGAACCAAGTAAATCTGTCATTTACAGTCTTTTTTAAAGCCATGTATGGAGTGTGACCATGAATGATGGAATAAGTAGCTTTTCTAAATATGACAATTGCTTTTAAGTTGCAGTGAAGGTCTTTCCTGACTTTTCCAGGGTTGAGTTAACTTAGAAACTGAAGCAGCAGCATTTGAGCTGCCTGGGGTACTCCATGTCTGGAAAAGGGAAGAATCCCAAACTGCTTGAAACGTGCTTTGTGTGAGACAACGGGGGCTGGTGCTGCCGGACGCCACAAGAGAGGAGTCCGGGCTGCCTGGAACTTGTTCTCAGCTCTGCCACAAAGCGGCCGTGTGATTTTCAGCTTGTAATTTCGCACTGCTCTGTGGTCGGCTGTGGTGCAGCAGTCAAGAGAGGCGGTTGGGCAGAGGCTGTGCTCGTGTTCACTCAGCAGTCGCTGCAGTTGCACCCATGAATATGAAACCTGATAAGAGACTTCCCCAAGGAGGAAAGATGTGAGGTCTTTTTGCCGCTGCTCCTTTCGTTGCTCCCTACCTTTCCAGTGGGACATGAGTCTTGGCCGGTTGCAGGCAAGTTGAGCTTCTCCAAAATTTCAGCGTGATGCCTGTCTTCCCCAGCAGTTCTGGCTGCTAATAAACTCCCTTGGGGCAGAGAGACTGCATCGCTACCTCCACCTGGGATATGCATTTCTTCTTTCTCTTGTCAACACCTTCCTCTAAAGTCTTGTTCCTAAAGCAGGAATACACTGTTGCGACCACACACAGTTGTAGACTGAAATGTACTGATATTTGTAAAGGGCTCTGAAGTGTTGGAATGCAGTGGAAAGGTGAAGGGTTTGCATACGTTAAAATGCACATCTTTAGAGGAATGCACCTCGTGTACGTGGAGGTCTGATTGTAGCGCTATAATGGATTATTTGTATGTAGTAAAGTAGATAGAAACCTCTTATTCATATTGGGACTGACTGGCTTTTCTGTGGCTGTGAGATGGAAAAATATGCATTGAATTTCAGTTTTGTTCCACAGGTCAGACTACTGTAGCTTGTCCTGCTGTTGTGTAGGATGTGTTTGTTTGGGCATAAGCGGTAATTTCAAACATTTTCTGCTTTTTCCTTTCCTCCTCTGCTTTTCCTTTCTCTCCCAAGCCTGTCCTAACATCTGTTTCTTTTTTTATCTGGCTTTTTTCAGAATATGTGTAGCATAATTATGACAACTGCTTTGATTGTGGATTGTCATTGACCCTTGCTGAAGAGAAGCACTTTGTCAATCAGCAAGAGTGCATCACTTAGCACTGCTGGATTCATTGACTTTTTATGCCACTTTAGACCCCTGCAGTTTATAAAATGGTATCTGCAATAATTTTCCATGCTCTTGACCTATGTCAACAGCTACTTTATCCAACTGTCTCCATCTATTTTTATGTGCACACTGGCTGCTGCTGCTAAGAGTCAGAGAATACTGATAGATTAGGAAAATAGCCTGGTGCTCAGTTATGGTTAAAAAAAAACAAGCAGCATAGTCCAACTTTGGGGGTCTCACTTTTATGATGCTGCACATGGGCAAGAGGAGGTGTCACTGGTCTCAATCGCATTTCCCATGTGACTGAGGAACAGTTTGCGTCTCAAGTGTTCGATGTCCAGATTATGCCCATTGGATATTGGTATGTCCTCTGGATGCTCTTTAATTTTGAAATTTTTGACTTCTTTTTCTTTCATTGGAATGTGAAGTAAAAACAGAGAGTGTTTTCAGCTGGTATGTTTAAATGGAGATTGTGCCACATAAAATTGCATGACAAGACAACTAAGATGTATAAATGACTGATTTTTGCTATCATGACCTGTAGGAACAATTCTGGAATTTTTCTCTTATGGCCTAATAAAATAATAGACTCTAGGTAGGAAATTTATTCCCTACTTCAGAGTTAGGGTCTTTTTTCCCCATGCATGCTCTCCTCATTTGCTGTCTCGGAGTGTCCCAGCTTCACTCCTGTCGTTGTTCAACCTGATGTATTCGAATTCACTTACAGATAAACATGAAGATAGTTCAAACTAGGTAAGACTCAAGTATGCAAGGTGCAGTGTGAGGACATCGCACGGGGAGGCAGGCTGCTATGCCAGAGTCATTCCTTCTGCTGCCAAACTCTAAGTGAAAGTGCAGCGATGCTGTCCAGCCCCAGCTTGCCACATGATGAGTGTTGCCCCCGGTGCTCATCCAACCTGACTTCACACAGATTCATTGCTTGTTTGGTGATACTTTCCACGTCCCCTATCTGAGTTTTCTCTCCCTTTTTCACTTTAATTTATGGGGATCCTGTGACACCTGCTCTCTTGTTATCTGAGCAGGAATTTCTAATTTCTTCTTACAGGCATAGGACAGATGGAGGTGAGTGATGGCAGTACAAGGGATAAAGCAGTGACTTTGTCTGGGAGTGGCACATTCAGCAACTCCTCTTCATAGACTGAAGATCCACACCTTCATGTCTCATTCTGAGATGTTAAAATAATAGATTCTGGGTATGAAAGTTATTCCCTACATCAGAGTTAGGGTCTTTTTTCCCCAATGTGTGCTGTCCTCATACTGGAAAGAATGATGCCTTTAGCTTGTCTATAACTTCTGCTATTTAATAATTACATTTTTCATATATTGGATTTGCTTACATAGTTCTAGGCAGCTACACATTTCTAATCATTTTGAAAATATTTACTCAAGCAGACCTCCTCATCATATATTTTAAAAACAAAATAACAACTCTTTCACAAGAGTATCCAGTGTGTGTATATGTTAAAAATTGCATTGCTTTGATAGATAGGTGGATTCATTTTTTGTTTTTTCTTTTCACAGTTTATTGCACAGGAGAAAGTCCTAATGCAACATTCTTGTATAGGGCTACTTTTCCACGAATTCTATTGGATGAATGAGAGGGAAACTGGTAGAAAATAGTTTTGTTTCACATAGAGATAACATTTCATTATATTTTTTAGCACTTAAAGAGAATAAAAGAACGGTGTGCTTGAAATAGCTCAGAGCAGCTTATATTCCATAGCATGGTTTCATGCAGGTCTCTGAAGAAGAGCTGCATCGTGTACGGAACAACCCTGTGAGTGCTGAAGTGAGGAGACTGGAAATGATGATTTTTTTAAATGGTTTGGTCTCCAATCTGGCTTGGCTTTGATTTCTAGACATTCAGGAAATGGAACTTTCGAAGCTGAAGTCAATGGGAAAATGTGCACTGTTCCCCCTCAGTAAGTGTGACTTTATGGAAATGTTAAAATGCACTTCGTTGTTTGCATAGAGTCTCCTTTTGGCAAGAAATGAGAATCTGTATAATCAATTACTCCAGAGATTTTTCTTCAAGGCCTATGGGTTAGGAAGTATGGACACTTTTTAAAAGAAAATATTTTTATACAAATGAACTCTTTTCATACAGAATCAAACAAATCCAAGATACACCAGGCATCTGACAGAGACATGTGAATAAAATACCCATAAAATACTCAAAGAAAATATATGCCAGTGTAGTAAAATAACTTCTGAGTCTTAGCCTAGTCTTCATTAATATAACCAGTGATTGTACAATTTAGTTTAGACGGAAGACTACCGACAGGTTTTTCTGTTCACTTGTTAGAGAAAAAACCCAAACCCTATAATTCAGTGGAATAAGCTATTCTATTTCCATCAAAATGGTATTTTCTGTAAATTAAATTTTATGCACTCACTTCCCAGCTGAGAAAGTGGGTTTCCTGTGATGGTTTTAATTACATTCCAGATGTGTATTTCAGTACATCCTCAGTGCAATTGTAAAAGCAATTATCAAGATCCCAACAGAAGGTGTTTGTGAAAAATTCTGCAGACAAGGCTGTAATCATGGCCGCGCTCAGGTATACGCCGTTGTTTTGGGTTGCTCTATCTCGCATCCTGCCCTGCCTCTCCCATGGGAGTGCAGAGAGTCCAGATGGCCATTTTCACTTCCCCTTCCACGTTTGTGGGTAGCTGTAGGTGCCCAGCGCCACCCAATCTTTTACACCAGTTCCATCGTTACAGAGCTACCTGCTCTATCCTCCCATGTGCATGCTCACACAAACATGCCAAGTGTTCCTCTCTGTATTTGTAGGACATCAGATAGCTGTTTTATTTGCAACGGTTTTATGCTTACATAAAATTGTCATTTGGCCATGTGGGAAGATGAGGAGTTATGTTTCTTTTTCTGGCTTTGGGTCTGATCTTGCAAGCTGGACAGCCCTTCACAAAATGACTCTTTCATATGTTTTCCCTACTCTGCTAGGAGTTGAGAAAGCTGAAATTATGGACAAAATCCAGTATGTAGTAGGGGCAGTGACACATTATCTGAAGCACAGTCACTTAACTTTTTTGTTAAAGGCAGTAAATAAGATACTGAAGAATGTCTATGCATACTTCACTAAAATCTGACCACCTAACACTGACTTGCAGATTAACTCAGCTGATACATGCTCTTGTATAAATACATGCATGCACAGAAATACCTATATATATACATATAAAGAAATTATGTGTCAAGTTATTGTTCCAATGAACCGAGATGGTACAGTGAGACGGTGTTTATGATTGCTTGGACCAAAGAACTGTCTGCTAAGTGCTCTCCATAACATGATCTGAAACAAAGGGAACAGAGGCATTTTTTTGAGACATCAATGTATAGATATATCAGTCTCTGCAAGCGCTATGTTGCCTTTACTTTCAGTTTTTTTAATTGTCAGCAGATATTTACAGCTGAATAGGCACTAAACAAATACATATTTTCACAGTGAATAGTAAAGAGTTCGCAATTTGTCTTGTCAGGAAAACCCCTTCTCCTTCCTCCGTACAGAAATGCTATTAGGTTGTCCAAGTTCTGCTTAAACTTGTCTGTGTTACTCAGTCTCCTGGACCACTTTACACTCCTCTGGCTACATTTACAAGAGAAAGAACTTTTTCAGAAACTTCTCACAGTTGCTAATGATATTGCTTGTAGCAATCCTGATGCAGAGGACTTCATAATGTCAATTTAAATGCCATGGGATCTTGACTTGCAGCTCACCTAAGCAATAGTGGTATTGGTGCCTACCTTCTTCCATTAATTTAAGCTGCATTTAAGCTGGAGTTAGCAGTGGCAGAGAGGCTGAAAATTTAAACTTCTGCTGAGTTTAGCTCATTCTTTTTTCTTTAGGGACATTTTTAGACCGGTATCAGATCCTGAAATTGTGTTGGGGATAGGCATTGATAATTCCTCCCTGCAGACTCAGATATGAATGAGCTTTGTCATGAGTTGCCTGGCATGGCATGGCATGCTCTGTATGTGCTCATAGCATATGCAGGGTTGAAATTTGTTGACTTAAACCACTTTCAGCATAACTTTTAAGGACGTGGTAACATGCTCATGTGATTCATTTCTACAGCTAAGGGACGAGTTAAGGTGATGGTACTCTGCCAGCATAGAAGCCTTAGACCCCTCATTCAGCTGAAAATGTTTCTAGTAACATTAGCCAAATCTGGTAGTATGGTTTGGAAGGTGGATGTGTATAAGCCCTGAAAAGCATGGTTGCTTATTCAGCCTTGTTAATGACTGACTTCTACATGCTAATAACAAAACAGAGTCAGCTACTGAGTTAGAGATGAAATGGTATGTGGGATGCCCCTCAGCTGGCTTCAGATGTGTTGGGAGAGCTGGGCTGCCTGGGAGGAAAGAAACTTAGGAGAAAATAAATAGCTTTGCTGTGGGGATCTGGAAGAGAAAGCATGTGTTAGCAGCAGGTGACAAGGAAGTGGGGTTCATTATAAATCTGTCAGGTGTCAGCCTTTTTCGATGGAGGGGAGCTGCATTTAAAAGGGATCTTGATCCCACTTTAAATCAGTCTCTTCAGTCTTAAGGCTTAGTGCTTGCCAAAGTCTTTGGCTCTCCCTCTTTTGGCCTCTGGCCACATGCACTCTATACATCTTGCAGGCCTCCAGACTTTGCTACCTCAGATGGTGCCAAAGACTGATGACCTGCCTGTTCCTGCTGAAGGGACCTCTGGGTCATGTAAGATCTGAAGGTGGCAATCGGCTCTAGGCTTCTTGAGAGGAAGTCCACCAAGATAGATGTCAGCCAAAGCTGAAAGAGGAGCTGAGTAACCAGGAGAGAAAGGCACCTTATCCAATTTCTCAATTCTCTCGAAAATGGAAGGGGATTTACTAGAAGATTTAACAGAGAAACGGTTTCTGTGTGAGCATTAGCAGATAGATAGTCCGTATTCTTCAACTGTGTAATTTCTCCTGTAGAAGCATATAGAAGTATACTGTTGACCCTGAAGGTAATTCTTGACAAGGGGAAAAATTCGTTTCTTACTTATAAAAAAAATGACGAAGCTTTGCCAGCCTGAAGAAGCAATATCCTAGGAATGCTCCCAAGCAGAATTCAGGGATGCCTTTCTATGTTTTCACCTGGAAGGAGAGGTCAGAAGCCAAGGTAGTATGGAGCTCAAGCAAAATTTCTGTTAATGTCAATGGTGTTTGGTCTGTGTAGGGATCCCAGAATTTGGAGTTGAGGATGCATAGTGGAGATATTAGCCTGCTAAGGAAAAATATTGATACCATCCCTGATAAGTGACAAAGAGAAATACATGAGCTGAAAATAAATTTCTTTTATATATATTTATGTGTGTGTGCATGCACAGATATTCGTAAACAGCACAAATCTGATGTCACTTTGAGTGTCGTCCTTTCTGGATGTGCCATGAATCTTTGAAGAGGTACCTGACAGACAAGAAGCTGGCTCTCAGAACTAGATTTTTAACCTTGATCATTATTTTTCTATTTCAAGCTTTTTTGTTGTTGTTGTTGTTGTAATTTAACCTGCTGCTCAGTACCCAGCTGTTTCTTTCTGAGTACTGTAGGATAAAATGAAGTCCCCAAAAGGCTAGATGAGTCAATGTTGACAAGGAGTCACAGTGCTATAAAATACAGTTTAATTTTGTTTCTTCACTCCAAGTGGTCAAGCAGCTTAGATACTGGTTAAGTAAAACATTTGAGTATGTTAATGAACATTTCGTTTTCAAGAACAAACTTAAATAAAACAAAAGAAAATTTTCATAAACTTCATTCATTTCTTATTGTGATATGTTGTTAAGCTTTGTAGAAGTAAATGGTTTCATAAATTTGAAAGAGGAGCTAGTCTGATAATGAAAAATAATAAAATAATGGTGGTGTTCAAAAGGTGATAGCCAATGAAATCCTTCTAGCAGGGGTTTAAATAGTTGCTCATGGAGACTTGTAGCACTAACTAAATTGGACGTACTCCCTAGTGAGCAATATGCCAAGGTGGGCTGTGCATTCCCACTGCCAAAACGAACTCTTTAACATGAAATATGTCTTGGACTCTGGTAATGGGAAACTTCCCAAGTTTTCACACATTTCTTGATAATCTCCGTGGAACCCTAACACTTACCAAATGTTTTCCTTGTTGGCAGGTGGAGTGGATACAACAGCAGGTGGTTAAAAGAAGGATAAAGAGGGATTATAAACCTGGTGGTACCCAATCCACTTATTTCAATGATCCCAAGTGGCCAAGCATGTGGTACATGGTAAGTACGTAAAGGGTCACTGGCTCTGTTTCATGCTAGTGTTTAAGTTTGTCTGCTGTGATATTTTGAAAAGTGGTAAAATAGTATGTTCAGAAAAAGCAAACTTTCTTTACTGTTTTATGTAACTAATGAAGATTCGTAAACTCCTTACAAGTATTATAAAGAATTCCCAGTGGGCCTTGCAATAGGAAACACTTATTAATGCATTCATTCATGAATTCTTCCTATTGCAAGATGCCTTGGGAATTTCTTATTAGAGGATAAACTTTCGGCAATGAGAAGGGAAGGAACATAGCCACAATCCGTGAGAGCAGTGAACGCACTTGTTTTCCATGTGCTCAATTCACTGTCTCAAAGATCAATGTGATACAAACTTCTTGTGTCCTGAAACACAAGAGCCCCAAACAATGTCTTTTGAATGTTATATGTGCACGCTTTTTAGAAATGAATAATTCTGTTGAAATAAATGGATTGTTTGTGCTGCTTCCTGTCTGCATGAGCTGCATGTTTTCTGAGCAAACTGTTTTTTTTCCTGGTTACAGTCACAGTTAAAGCCTGGAGTGAAACTGCTTTTATTCAAGAAGTTTTTAAAAATATCCTCATTTTGTTTGGCAAGAAGGAAATGAAAAGTTCATGTACTTAGTTTAAGAAAGTTGGGAGCAACAAGTTAGGCAATTGACTCCAGCTCACATGCCTGCATTTTGGCTATAAAAGACTTGCTGCCTTTCCCTACTGTTTCGTTGCTATAGTTCTAACTCCCTACATCTTGTTTTCTCACTAGATCACCTATGTAGCTGATATAGGGCACTCAGAAGGTTCATGACTTGATAGCTTGAACTGCTTCAGACAGGGAGGAAAATAGGCCTTTTCGGAAACAATATGTAAAATGATTTTCCTGTGAATAGACATTGTCTTTTCAGGTGTTTGGCTCATTCCAAAGAGCTAGCTTAGTATTTTATGTGAATAAACAAGATTGTCTTAACACAGCTGAATTATTTTTTCTCAGATTTTATAATTATTTCATACTGGCTTGTAATTCATTCAGTTGCATGCACTGAAAAATCAAAATGTAGTGTGTCTGCAGTAATTCACAGCACTAACAGTCAGCTCAGACATTCAGAAGTCCTTGTCTTCAAGTATGTACCATACAAACATGTCATCAATCAGCAGGTCTAGTAGCTTGGCTATTTGTTTCCAGAATTACTGTATTTGAGTAAGAGACTAAGTAATACCCTTCTTCCAAAATTCCTCCTATATTTATTAAATGGAGCCTTTTATATTACTGATGACCCTTTTCCCATGGAAAAATGCCTCCATCTTACTTTTTCTGACCTACTGGATCTCTCAGTCTTTGAGGCAGTAACTCTTCTCATACACTAGAAATCTATTTCATTTATGTTTTATTGCAATACTGTATTGATGTGGTTAAGGGAGTTGGAACTCTGAAACCTTGAAAACAGCTTTTACCCAAAATGTAATGCTTTTCAGAAGCTGTTTGTGCAAGCTGTATTATTTTGGGTCATGGGATCGTGGCAGGGCTTTTTCCCAGTCAATTGAAATGTGTATATTTGTCTTTCTCCTCTAATATGTATGTTTACTCAGTCTGCCTATCCTACAAATATGTGCATAAGGTGACAGACAGAGTCCAATAAATAGCAATAGTTTGTGATATTGTGGCCTGTCAGTTCTGAAATGCTTATGTTTTAAATTTTCTTTCAGCCTTTTTAATTGAAACTGGAACATAATAGTGATTTGTCCTTATGTTGTTTGCTCTTATCGCTATTAACATTCAGCTTTGTATTAGAATAAAAAGAGGGAGGCCAGATTTCAAGAGAAAAATACTAGTAAAGCAAAAGTGATAAAGCCTACTAATATGGTTTACAGTAACTTGTGCAAATTCTCTTTTGTGCCCTAGATTTGCATTTGAGGTTTTTACTGTCACCATACCTTTATGGCGGGATTACACTGGTGATTTTTTTAAAATTGAAAATAGATGCTTATAACAGCTGCCTGTAATTTTGTTTAGGAAAGAAACAGTCTGCTGTTTGTTTAGGAAGGTAACAGTCAGCCTAGCCACATTGCTTCATAGCTGCCTGGCCATTTTAAGCCTAATACGGAAAGCACTTTAGGGCAACAAATGGACTTTACTGTTTGTCTTGTACAACTTTCCGTGTATATTCAATTCTATGCCCGTAGGAGAAAGTCCCCATTTGCAGACACACTGGGAAGGGGCTGCTCCTGAGTGATTGCATTCGTCTCTGCTGAATAGCTCCGCATATTTGCTATGCGTTTAGTGGCAGTGGCTAGATGGCATCTTGTTGAGAGCGATCAGTGAAGTATTAGGGAGTATACAATTTCCGCAAGAGGGAATAGCTAAAAAATATGTGAATGAGTTGATTTCAGGACTGACTGGGGTCATTACCAGATATCCTCAAATGACTGTGTTTGTGATTGTAGCCATAGCTACTTTTGTTAATCTTATTTATCTTTAGAAGTTGAAGAGGGAAAAACAGGAATTCCAGGTTAGTTAATGTTTTCAGTCATTGCTATGTCAGAAGGAGGTTTTTAGGTTGCTGGCTGCAAACTTGTTATTGAGAAAGTTATGAAGTATTATCATGTACAGGTTTGCATTTTGATTAATAATTAACTTCGTTGTGGGTTAAGATTGATACCTTTGGCCGTTGAACTGGTATAATCTCTAACAGGGCTGTAAATGTAGTTCAGATGTGTTGACACAAGACCTTTTATTCAAAGACTTTGTCAAACAAAATCTCTGATTAATGTTTTTCTCCCCCAGCCTTTTTCTTCACAAGTACCACCCCATGTAATTGTAACAGTCCAGGTTAGAAATAATTCATTTTTGTTTGTGTGATATCCATGGCAAAAAGTTGTGAGGAGGATTCAGAACTTCTCTCCCTTTTGGATCATCACAAAGGTTAAAAGCATCTCTCAAGATCGAGTCCATCAGCAAATTAGAAGTTCTTTTATCTCTGTATTTTTCTCCCTTGACTCAAAACACAATTCCTAGAAAGAGTAGAGAGGTTAGGAATTTGTTACACTCATGGACAGAATCTGCAAGATATTTAGCATTTTATGCTTTTGTGGAAGCCGAAGAAAGCAAAGCTTTCAGAGGCACTCATCACCTGAACAAATATGCCTGTGCTTTTTGGTAACTGGTGACTCTATCTATTGAGAAATTCTTGCTTCCCATGCCTTGTAATACCTAAGAAAAGGCAATCTTCTTTGGACTTCCTTCCCTCAAAGCAATCAAAGTTGGAAAAAAAATTCGCTTTATCATAACCTCTGATTTTTGAGACATCTGTGCTTAACAGTGAAATAGGATCTTTTTTTTAGATTATCTTACACATGAAACTTCACGTGAGAGTCACTATTCAAATTTTATTCAAAACTGACCTATAGAATTGGGCCCAGCTTGCTCAGAGTGAACTGGTATCAAAGAAATAAAGTCAAAGGGAAAGTGACTCCCTAGTTAACATCCTTTTCCAAACTTTAGGTCAGGAGAGAGCTCCCGGTCCAGTGGGTTGTCCCCAGATCTCAGCTATCTACGTATCATCATGTCACATCTAATACATTTCTTCTCATTCATCAGTATTGACAAAATACTCTGTTTACCAATAACTAGATGAATTACATACAATCAGTTTGCATAACTGAAAGAGGTTGAAGTCAACTCTAAAATCCTGCTGCTATCTGAAACTATTTTACTTTACTTGCCATTACAACAAACTGTGTCTTTGGAATGGACTGAGGGGACTTTGTGCCTAACCAGTTTAACTCTTCCTGCCAGTTTCTTCATCTTGTTTGCATGGGAAAATGGTCATAAAAAATGGAGAAGATGAATATAAATACTTAAAAAACATATGGAAAGATGTGGTTAATATAACTAACTTTGACTTGCTTAGAAATTCACTAGACTACAGCCACCAGACTCTCCTTGCTGACAGTTTCCTTTGGCTTCCGACTTCAGAAAAACCTGGTAGTCGTCAACTGAAACCGGAGTTGTATGGGCACGCCGGTGCCTCATTCTGCAACTGTAATCAAGCTCCGCTGCTACGCTAGGCTCCATTGCATAATTTCGTAGAAGAGAATGTAGCTGCTAGAAATTCATTTAACTATAGGGTTTTTTTTTAACTAACTGTCATTAGACTGCAAAGGCACTGCCCCATCTTTGTAGTCAGTTCAGACAGGAGCAAGTCTTTTTCAGCACTGATCAAGGATAATCCTGCCAGCGCTATTATCAGCCCTTTAATTGCTAATAATAATTGCTGGCGCTAACAGGCCTCTCTAATTTGGAGAAGTTTCCGTGGTCCCTGGTCCTCCCAGCTTCTTCCCACTCTGCTTGGCCTAGTTGCTGCTGGGCAGGAGTTGAACATACAGTAAGGTATTTTTTGCTGGGCTGAGGATTTGTCAGAGAAGAAGTAAGATGTTTTGAGAGGTGAGACTATCTGTAAGGAGAGGCATTGTTCTGCTAGAGCACCTAAGAATAAATGTGATCGTTAAAGTTTATAAGCTAAGTGTTTGCTTATCACTGGATGACACTATATCAGAGAAAAAGGAAATGTGTATCCAAGGGTTATTCTTTATAGCTACAGAAGGTATGGCACTGTCAGAGAGAACGAGGGGAAAGGTAGAACTGCCACTGCAGTAAATCACTGGGGCAAGATGGTATTCCTCTGAGAAACTACAGCATAAAATAACAGAGCTACTCACAGAAATAAATGACAGCTTTAAAAATGGTGTTATACTCGGAGAAGAAGCTAGCCGGGATCTTCGGGGGTCATCCCGAAAATTTATATACAAGTGAACCTTACCTAAGAACCTAGGGAAATATCTGACAGTATCATTAAGGTTATAAACCACAGCAAGAAGTGGAACAAGAGAGAACTTAACTGTCAGCTTTTCAGAAAGAAAATGAGAGAGATCAGTTGCATTCATAAGCTGCTTGGAATGGAGGAGGAAGGACACCACCTATTATCATAGCCAAACCAGAGGAAAAACAGTTTCTTCATTGTCTCTGCTAAACGCATCCCAAAATAACAATAATCATAATCCAAAACTTCACAGAAGTAAAATTTTCATTTTACTTTACAAATATCTTAGGTCTACAACAGTGTCAGCTAACTTTTTTTCTTAAACCCTTTTAACATCTCTGGTTTTGCTGTTGGTTTCTCCAAATTAAGTTCTTCCATTTTTGAAGATGATACTTTTCTTTTCTCTGATTCTCTTTCTTTTTCTCAACTTTTACTGTTTCCTCCACCCCTTTTGTTCCTCATTATTCTTTCTTTGTACACATAAACTGTACTTTGGAAGAGTAGGTGGAAGACCAAATGCATTTGGAGGAGTGTGCTAAATGCAAAAGACTTCAGTCTTTTGTTTGGAACCAAAAAGAAGGGCTTTTGTAAAGATAATTGTACCTCTGTATAGTCTGCTAATATTCTCTGTATTCTCTGAACATGGTAACAATAGAACAGATAAAAGACTATAAGAGAATACAATATATGCAGTCTTTTTTAGAAAAAGAAGAGCATATTAGGTAAATGTAATACACTTGGGTTGCTGAAAAACTCAATTTTTCTTACAAAATCTCTAAAAAGATACTCTAATAGAGATCTGTAAACCCAAGCAAAGATGCAATTCCTGGCTCTGCTGTTTCTCCAGCTGCTTGTATTTTGCCTTAACTCTGCGGGCTTTAGGAATTGCATTCCTGATTTCCAGAACTGGACTGAAAGGACAGGCACAAAGTTTTGCTGCGAATGAACAGTTGGTAAATTGGTCAGAATGGCCACATGCCCACTTATCTAGCACCAAAACATGTTTATAAGGCAGCATCAGTGCTGGAACTGGGTGTTGTTCAGCACGGTGAGTTGGCAAATAGATGGAGAGTGAGTCAGCAAAGTATTTTAGGGAATCCAAGGTGAAACAGGATTATAGCAGTGCCGATAGGGCATGATAAAAGTAGGTAACAGCCACAGTGGAAACTAATGTTAAGTAATTATTTGGTGAATAAGTTGGGTGAAAGAGTTATAATATTGTTGCTAATTATGTATGTAGCAAGAGTGGAGTGAGATTATTCAGATTTTTAGAAAGCTGTTGCTGAGAAGTTTAACTTACCAGCCAGTGTTTATCATTCAGCCTCATACCTGTGCCATAAGATTTCCGGTACAGACAGATGAAATGTAACTTATACTGCAATTTAAAGTAGTCCAAACCCATTGCTGAGCTCTGAATTAGTTGCATTTAGAGCTGTCTGCTTTCAGCTCTTCAGATGAAACCAAAACCCAGGGAAAGTCGCTTCGTTTTCACTTTCAGTGAGAACTGGGAAGTCAACATTGCACTGAGCTTTGATGAAGGACCAGGGAACCCAGCTTACTTGGTTTCTTCAGAGAACTCCTCCAGTACAGTACATCAGCGAGGGATGGATCGTGCCCTCCGGATATATTTGTGAGCTCCCAGGTGAACTATAGTAGCATCTGCCTAGCGGGACCGACACTCCTGCTCTGTTGCTATGCAGTGGGCTTTGGAAGGCAGCCAGAATAAGGCTAATAAGCCTTTATCAGCAGTGAGTAATGTGAGTATCCCAGGGTCCTGTAGCTATTAAATAAGGTGGAGGTGAAAAGTTAGACGGGCCAATTGCCTCCCTAATGCTGCTGATGAGATCTGTGAGGGGTTGGCTTATCTTGTACCTCTCTCCCAACTCCAAGCGTGAGAGGTAGCATGGAGAAAAGGATTTTACAGCTCTGGCCTGGTCCTTAATGAGGTCAGGTGAAGAGAGTGGAACTGTGGGACAGCACAGAGGAAGACAAAGAAACTAGTGACAGTTGCCTGATTGAACGGGCTGGAGAGAGATGGAGGAGAGACGAAGAGGTCACACTGGGTCCAAGTGCAAGTCAGGGTATGCAGGAAGCAGGATTCAGAGACAGAATTTCTTGTGCCACGTGTCAACACCACAGCATTGAATGCACGTCACCTTCTTTTACCACCTCCTAATACTGTATTTGAAACCCACCTATGCCAGGCACTGGCAGCTGAGGAAAAACCTCACTCTTTCTTCACTGTCCTCCAAAGAATCGTTCTCTCTTTCTTTCCTTTTGTGCAATGAAAGCCAAATCACTGTTCTTTCCGAGGTGGCATGGCATGTTAGTGTTTTGCACGTCTTGTAACTTGGTTTGGTTGTTGTATTTTGCATTGCATGAGATGATCGAGCTCTTAGTTTTTTAGAAAGTTATGACGACAGTCTGTGACTTGCTTTGGTGGAAGGGCCACTAGAAAGAATCAAACTTCCTATGACATTACCTAGCAAATCTGTATGTGGAAACATATCTCTCGTTCTCTGTGGACAAGGTAGAACTAATACCACATAAGGTCAGGTGGTACACAATTTGACCTAAATTAATTTCCTATTGAAAAACAGTAGCATATTTTTGGTAATCAGAAGCCTGGAGAAGTGGATTTATCCTTATCTACTGACAAGAGACTTTTAATGCAATTAGTTTAGTGAGGTTAACAAAGAGTTTAATGACAGAAATACCTGATAGGCTACTGGATCTTTTCTTCTGGCATATTGAGTTCTGACTTCCAGAGAAGCAACTCTGGAAGGGCCCAGGAAACACACAATGGAAGTCAGCACTGTTTAGGATTGCTCCAGTATTTTCACTGAACCAAGAAGTAGCAGTACTGCAGTCATTTCCATCATTGCTATTGGGAGAGATTTTCTTGTGTGTCAAAGATTCAGTAATAAATCATATAGAAATAGCACACTTTCCACTGCCTATTTACTACAGTTGATTTTATTTTCAGAGAGAGAGTTCAGAGAGTCTTTCTGAACTGCCTTTTTCTTAATAGTTTCTGCAATTAGTAAGGAAATGATAGCATCACAAAATGTACACTGAATTCTAATGAGATATAATAAATATCTGTCTTTAACTTTAGTCCAGAATAAATCACTAACAATAAGTGATATGGAGTATAAATGGACAGAGAATTGCTGACATTAATAACAGTCACATCAGTCAAATGTGTTATACTGGGGCACGATTTGGTGTATTTTAGTTTTTATCTCTAATAGCATTTCAGTGGGAAAAACATTCCCTTAAATAGGTAGGCACATACTTATCCAGAAGTGTATTTTTTTTTTCTCTTTAAAGGAGAAGGAATTTGCCCATTGCTGCTTTCCAAGAGCATTTTTTCAAGAACAATCACTTAGCTGCCTGGTTTTTTAGATTTTTCTTAATCAAAGTCAAGTAATCAATGTCAAGACAGAAGACACAAAAGATTTATTTTATTCTGCAATACTGTGAGTACTCTAGTAAGATGACTGAAAAAAGGAAGAGGTAGTTTCATTAGTTGTAAAGAACACTGCATTGCTTTAAACATTCTCTTTGCCTATTTTTGGTATTGTTTGCCTACTAAAATTATGGATACTTTGGGAAAGTGATTGCTAAGTATGATTTCTACTGAAACGATATTGTATAGCTTTTTTTCACATAAACACCACACAAACATCTGGAACCTCAAAATGACCAGAAACACATAGCCAGAGTACACAGAAGAATTGATTCTGAAGCTTGCCTGACTTGCGGTCTGGTTGCTAAAGACTAAACTGGTGTAATGTGTCCAGTTTGCTCTCTTAGGAAGCTGACTCGTAGGCTATGAGAGTTATATAAATTTCTGCTGCAAACAGTAGCTGTATTACTGCTCAGTCAGGAAGCAGAAAATTAGTTTCATGCTTTTAAAGACAGTTTCTTAACCATTCTGTTCCTAAGAGAGACGGATCTATATGGTGTCCTTTGCAAACGGCAAATTGGAGAACCACTATTTAGCTCTAGCATATTAGGTCTCATAGCATTCTTTAAATATCATTCTGGCTGTATTTTAATGAAAATAAATACCGTAAGACTTAGGATACCTTGAGAATGAGGGCATCAGAGTTTTCTCAGTTCTTACATCCGTGCTCTGACCTATCCTATGTATCACCTGAGCAAATGCTGATGTTGTCTGAGTATGCTTGGAGACTAAAATTGAAGTGTGACTAAAATTAAAAGTAAGTAGAGGACATTAATTTTTGCTCTCCCTAAGGCTCTCTTTTCAACCATGTAAAATAAAATAAAAAAAATGTGAGCAAATTCACCATGAGGATGGAGCTTTTCAATAAAGTTGTATTCTGCATCACTTCACTGGATGCAGGACATTGTGGCCATTACTTGCAGCTGCTTCTAATGTCATGAAATCTCTGCTGGGAGTTAAAACTGCTGTTCAAGCTCTGTGAAGAGGATTTACTTCTAGCCAAATAAGAAACACGTTGCAGAGAAGACTTTAAGTATATCAAACTCTACCAGTGCCTTTTTGGAGAGAAGTTCAGCAAGTGTTTGTGCATATGTGTGGGAAACGTCTCCAGTGACTTTTAAATGCAGATTTAGTGGAAGTTAACCTAAATGAGTAAAGTGATCATTTTTAACTCAGACACTGAGTAAGGGAGAGACTGTCAGCACGAGACCCCAGATCTTCTTGGACATAGGTAGGCATTTTTGGAAAATACACCAATTTTAGGGTGAGAAGCAAGGCAGGCAACATCTGCTTGCCCTTTTCCTGTGGAGGGTATATATTCCACCGAAACTTAAACACTGATTGTTTCAAAGTGAGCTCATTTCCAGTATATAACTGAAATGCATGGTGGTCAAAGGGAGGAAGTATGCAGGAGAAAAGAGCCTCAGACAGCCCCAAGAGATGTAAGTGTGAATCTTTTGCAGGGTTGATACCACTTTTGTCTTACCCTTAGCATGCCATTTGAGCTTATAATTACCCTGTCTTTATCCATTTTTATGTGAATACCTAACTGAATAAGCAAGTTACTTTGTTTTGAAAACAATTCAAAACTACATGAAATCCAAATAGTACAAGTGCAGGAGCCTAAGGAAAGCAAACATAAATATAAATGAGACTAAACATTAAGCATACAGTGGGGTTTTCCTGTTGTATGTCTTTAGGACAAGACAGTTTATTAATAAACAGTAAGTTACTACTTGGGAGATAGTGTTTTGCTTTTCATGAATATCAACTCCTGGCTACAAGATTACATTTGGGAGCCAGAAAACCAGTTCAGAAAAAAAGACAAGTTTAAGCAAAGAAAAAATGTTTCTGAAGTCAAGAGGGGTTGAATAACTTTTTCTTTGTTCAACTTCCATGTACTCCTCCACCTCCAGGTTTGATGTACAATCAGGAGCAGACTTTTTTCCTTTTAAGACTTCTAGTCTGCCTGCAAGCAGGCTATTGAGGAAACTTTGTATGCGTGAGCTTTCAGACTCGCGTTTGAATAAACAGCCCAGCTTCTCATGTGCTCCCAGCTGAAACACTGAAATCCATATATTCTTGATTTACTGAGACCCTATTGGCATGAAGTGAAATGTAGAGAGAGGAATTAATACAGCCAACGTAGCAACTGTTACAGCTTTTACGGCTGGTAGGTGGTTGGTGTGCTTACAGAATACGTGACCCTAGAAGAGGTTAATGCTTTTAAAGCACTGACTTTGTAGCCTCAGAGAACTTGCTCAGAGCTGTCGTTAGAAGACAAAGTTTCCCAAGACACCTAAGACAACCTAGAGGCTTGCTGTCTTAGCCAGTCATCTCACACCTACCACCTACACTCTACCCCCAGCTACTCAATCCTATCTCCATCCCTTGCACCACCTCTGAGGACCAGCTGAACAGGCCCAAGAGGAGCAGCCTAGCAGACAGCAGAGAAACCAAGGAGGAGGGAGCAGGATTATCTTTTCTGACAGCAGTGAGTTATTAGAGTAGTACAACTTCCTTGGGTTTAGGATGTTTATTCTCTTTGTTTTGATTGCATTATTAGGTGTATTCGCTATGCTAGTGTGGTTTTCCTCCTCTTTAAAATGTTGTGTCTTGCAGTTTCTCTTTGCAACCACTCCAGAAGGGTAGTGAACTACTACATAAAAGGGTAAAAGTATAATGCATTGTTCTATTTCATTTATCTGCCCTTTCAAAAAATTTGCCTAAACATAACGTCGGCGCACTATGTATTTAACAGGGAAGTTGCGTGGTACTAACTAGTGAGAGAGAATAAAACTCTAAGAGGTTTGTGTCCATGTTCCCCACTCACACTGGGCACACAGTCAGTTTTTGCTATGTCTGCCTGCTTGTTCTTCTCTGACATTCAAACGTTTCAAGTGTTGACCACCCTGTTTGAAGCAGTTTTGATCCCCTTTGGGACTTGCTGATAACCTTAGACCATGTTATACATTGTTTAAGCTAATGCCACTGAAACATTTTGAGGATTAATTCAGTAGATATTTTCAATGAAGGAATCTACGAGGGTGGCCAAAACCACTCAGTAAGCTTGGTTTGTTACTTTGCCAAGCCCTAGAAAAAGTCTTAGATTGTCTCAGTGTTTGAAAGACTCATACACACACTTAACATTCATCCCACAATCTAATAGGAAAAACAAACCTGAGGCTGAGCCGTTTATCTCTTTTTGGAACCATATAGAAACTGCTTAACAGATAGAAGTTGTAAGTATGAGAGATCCTGGAAGAAACAGAGGTTATGACCCACATTGCCTCCAGACAGGCATTAAGCAGCAGAGATTGACTAAAATCTCCCGACAGAGTTACATTCTGTGGGGAAGGACAGGAACAATTTACATGCCTGTATATGTGTTTAGATTAAAAAAAAATCTAAGTCATCACAATATTTGCTTCTAGGCACTTGTGAGTAGGGTACTATGCGCCTTAATTCAGAAAGGGAAGTTCAAATGAAAAGGCATTGAATGACAGCCTTGAAAAGTTTTCCCCCTTTTTCTGTCTGTAACAACCTTATGGTTGTAGTCATGCTGCTGGCAGATCAAGTTGTACCTTTGATTCACGTGTTGATTTTGGGGGAGAGGTGAAGAGAAAAATAAAGAGCAATCAAATAAACCATTTGTTGTGAATTGAAAAGTTCTCACCTAGGTTCTTTCTTGGCCCTTTTTATCCTTGTTAAATGTTTGCATCTGCAGTAGTGTAAGTCAAAGGGTGACAGGTTAACTAAGGGCAAGTGGCTGAAAAAAAAAAAAAACAGCTGGTTTGGCTGTTTAATAAGGAAAACAAGGAAATCTTCAATAATGACAGGGCTACTGGGAAAAGTGCTGTTGATGAGAGAACCTGTGAAATAGTGTACACAGGCACATGATTACGTCTCACGGACCTCACTGAAATTAGGCAGCCACCTGAATGCTTTGTAGATTAAGGACAGATTTAAGCATATGCCTAAGCTTAAACGTGAACTTAAAAGTTTTGTTGATTTGTCAATGTCCCACAAGCCAGCCTTCATTTGCTGCTAGCTGGCCCAAACCTTCTGTTTAAATAAGGCTGTTATAACATCTTAATTACTATTTAGTTGGTTTTGTGGATTGTTTTGTGTCAAGCCCTAGATCCATACAGGAATTGACCAGGGCTGCTGTAGCGAGAGTCTGAAATGGATCCTCAGTTGGATCAATGCAAAACATTATTTATTTTATACAGCACTGAGGTTGAGAGAAACAAAACCAGCTTTCTACCTGCTTTTATTAGAAACCCTGAAAGATCTTTATCTTTTCATATAAATAGCAAAGCAATAACATATAAGTAGCATACACTATTATTTTTCTGTTTTAAATTCATGTGTATTTCTGCAGAGATGCTCCCCAACTTAAAATTTCTAAATTTTGCTCCAGAAGTAATAAAAAATTATGTGTTTAATAACTTGTCACCTATTCCTAAATTTGAAGGCCCAAGGAAAAAAAAACCCAAACCCTCATTTGAATGTTTCATTTCAGTTTTGTTTTGACATTGTTGCTTTGCATATTGAATTGAATATTGAAGAGAATTTTATTCACAGAGGGTTTAACATTTTTGTACATATTTAGAGTAGAGTTATTCGGGATATGCGTGTATTTAAAGCGGCACCTAACTTCAGACTCAGAAATACCCTCCCAGAGTATTTGAAGGCAGTTAAACAGCAGAAAAAAGTTTAATTCTCACAAATCCTACTTGCTATGGAGATTTCTGTGAAGTTCCTGACACATAGGTGCTTTTCTCTGACAGAAGCCAGCATCAGTATCTGAACTCCTTTGCATGATTCTTGTCAGAGATATGGCACAGGATTGTTGTGGTCATTTAGACTGACCAACAGTAACAGCAACTGGAAATCCGTAATTAGAAGCTCAGCATTTCTAATTGAGCTGCAGTATGTTTTCAGTAAGACATATATATATTAGATAAAAGATTGCATTTGTACACAAGTCACATCCATAGGAGCATTGTCTTAATGATTAACTATTAAAAAAACGTGCACCTTGTCGTTGTATTTGTCTTGCTCCATATTTATCTTGTTAGGCCATTCTCTGCTAGATTAAAGAAACGTCCACCTTCAAAAATCTCTTCCATGTTGAGGCACTTTCATGCTGCAATCAGGTCGTCTCTCCACCTTCCCTGGGATAAAATAAATACATTGAGTGTATTAAGAATTGTGTAACTTGTGTTTCTAGCATGTGATTCAGAACAAAAGCAATGAGGAGGACTCATCTCTGTTTTTCCAACATCATTCCTTTTGAAACTTTAGACACATGCAGATAGCATTCCAGGAGTCCTTACTCATTTCAAAAGTCAATTTAATCCCCTTCCTGCTATCCCACTGCTTAACTAAGAAAGGATAATATATGGCTTCATAGAGTGTCTTCTTGAAGTTGCAGGTGACTCTGTACTTTAAGCCTTAAATCTTTTACACTATTACTGTTTCTGTATACTATCTCTCTTTTTAGAGGGAGAGAGAACCCACTCAGTCCTACATGTGCAATTTGATAAATGATTATATTAGAAACACAGGTTTCTAGAAACATAGGTTGATCTTCACAAGTGATCCAGATCAGTCTGTCTTTAGCCATCATTGCTTCCCACTCCACTAATTTCTGTGTCATCAGCTTTAAGAATGCGCTGCAGGAGAATGCAATTTAAACTTCCCTGTACGACAAGAAGGCATTGTTGCCTCTTAAGGCTTAAGACTTAACAGTTGTACACAATCGCTAGCGTTTCCTTAAACAAAACAAGTTTAAATGTATCTGTTCAGGTATTGTAATGGCTTCAAAGTACAAATTGACATGGCAAACCCTCTGTTAACTTCCTAATGAGTGGTTACATTATTAAGTGCTCATGGATTCATGCTACATCCCTAATGGATCCAGAGATCTCATTGCAATATTTTAGATAAATAAAAATATTTTTGTAACCATCTCATGCATTCACATAATACAACATAAGAGTTAACATAAGAATTAGGTTATTGGAGGGACATTATATTTCCTGAGAATTTTCCCTTTTGCTTGGAGGAACCTTTAAGCTTTGTATAGTATTTTTGGCACACATTCCTGAAGGAATAGTATTTTCAGTTAAACAGAACAGCCAATAGGAGAAACAAAGCAAACAGGAGGAAAAAAGGATGCATTTACAGCTGAGATTTGAAAATGGAGAAATCTGGGAGTCAGAAAACCAGCTGACAGGAACCGCAGAAGAGAAGGATAGAGATGGTAGGAATGCCGAGGGAGGATGCAGACTGCAGAGGAGCGGAGCCACAGAGAGAACGTTGTAGCTGAACTGCTCAGCAAAGTGTGGCGGACATGGGAGAAGTCACAGTGATCATGAAATTAAGAACTCTTACCTGTAGTTTATGTCTGTTTATGTGTTGTTTCCCTTCTTTACCATGTGCTGATCTTAGTTTGCTTTCTCTGGGTCTGTCATCTGCTAATTTTCTGGGGTTATAAGATCTATGCAAATGCTAAGGCTCTTACCATTAATGAGCGCTGCATTTAAAAGCTGAGACCTGGCCTACACACAGACTGTGTGTAAGCCTGACAGTAGTGAATGTGATTTTCTTTCCAATCCCAGTTAGATTAATTACACTTTCCAGTTTCTGGTGAGGCTAAAAGCTACATATACTGGGGTGGTTTTTCTTCTGTCTTTCTGCAGGAGTATGTGCCTCCGGTATTAATACAAAGTTATATTCTCAAATCAGTTTGCATCATTCTACATATTCAGTTGTTATTTGCAATTGGGGGAAGTTCTTTAATAGTACTGCTGTAGTGAACACAACCTAGCTGTCCTTCGGGGTAAGGATGTGGATTTAGTTTGGCAGCACCTTCCAAAGTCCCTATACATCCTCTTACTAGAAAACTTTGAAGTCTTGGTCTATGCCCAGTTCTCTACAAAATCAGTGTTTGCAAATATTCTGCACTTTTCCAGAACCTTTCAGGAATATCTTTATTTTCTGATACAGCTTGAGTCCTGACTCTCTGATGCAGTTTCCTATAAGACCTTTTTCAGTTTTCACAGCATTTTTATAATCTGGGTCTACTTTGCACAGTCTTTCATGCACAGCTGTGTCATATGCCTCTGGACTAACTTTCTTCAACATTTCAGCAAGACCGTAATATTTAATCAGCTCAGTCAAATTTCCTGAGACAGTAAGGGTAACTCTGTGGTACTTTTGTGCGTTACGGAAAACTTTTTGTTTTGTTGAAAAAAAATCTTTTTTTTTCTTTCCTGGGCCTCCCTAGATTTCTCCAAGCTAGTTCTCTTATTTTTGCCAGATGATCTCATCTGCAAAATATAACTAGCCACTCCCTCTAGTGGTTTGGCCTTATCTTCCCAGGTTTCTCTTATAATACAGAGTGGACCTTGCATTCATCAACCATAGCAAGTTCGAATGGTGAAAAGCCTATTGGTGCCTAGGGTACTTACTTCCCTATAGGCAAACTAAAATAGCAGCCATTCATCTTAGTCTGATCCTGTATTGTTAATGAATTTTCACAGCATGCATTTCAGTGTTAGATTAAATATTTCTGTGCGGCTGTCTAAGGAGGGTATGAAATGATTTTTATACTTCTTTCCCAAGAGGATAGTTTCACAACCTTAAAGTTTGTCCTCTGGCAAGCTATAATCTCTGACATACCAATCCAGGCAAATAATAGGACCACAGGTACAATAACCTGATGTCTCATTATGGTTCTTAGGGGGCTTGTAGATATTGAGTAGCATAGATGTTTATTGCTGAAGCAAAGGTGCTGCAAACAGTTCTAGTCTTAAGAACTCCATATGCCCACAGGAAAATGAGGAAAAACTCCTGCTCCATTACTAACAACAGAATTTGGGATTATGCTTGTATTCTGAGCAACATGTTCCCCCTTTCTGCCACCCTCTTTTGTCCCTTGGGGAAGGGTAGGGACATGCATCTTCCTGCAGCCTCCTGAAGGAGTCCTGCATCTCCTGTCCCTTGTTCTTGTTGTCCCTCTCTCCTTCCTTCTCCCCCAGGACTACCCACCACTAACACCAGATGTCACCCAGCTATTGCCTCCTAGATCACAGGGACCTGACCACTACATAAAATAGAGAAAGAAGGACAGAAGTATTGCAGCGGGCCTTAAAAAAGTGGCATAGTCATATCCACAGCCAACATCTCATCATGTGTGTCCTCCTAAGCCCTCACATCCATGCAAGCTTAAGACACTCTGAGGAAAAAGGGCTTCCTATTCCCCTCCAAATCAACTTCCCCTAGCATTGCTTCAACAGCGCATCCTCCTTGAGCATCACCCTTCCCTCTTTTCTCTGCAAAACAAAACAAAATGAAACAAGGAAGAAGGGAGGAAGTGGGCTTATGTAAGTGGCAGGCTCCTCCCACTCTCATCAGTCTCTAGGAAGGTTAATGATTAATTGGAGCCATCCGTTTAGGGCCTCCTCACACTGTGGTTGGTTTAATTCTGTCACATATGTTCACACAAAGTCTAAATAAAACCATCTCCCTCTCCCATACTTCTTCACAACTTGATACGGAAGTAATTTTCTTTGACTTGAAAACAGCTTAAAATGAAAATTGTGAAGAGTACATCTTTCGTGGTGTAGATACAGTCTCTAGGAAGTTCTGAAAACTGTCCTAAAGCAAGACTAATCATCTCATTGTTATTTTAGGAATAACCAAAATATCAAGTCTAGTCTTACTTGGTCTTAACTAGGTGACTGCAAGCTGTTTGGGGGGTTATTTTTCCTTCTTTTGCCTTGGCCAAAAGATTAGCGATTCTGAATTTTTTATCAAAAGTTACAAATTTGTCACTGAAAGCAGCTAATAATAAAACCAGAAATATCTTAATAAGCTGACTAAAAGGTCCTTCCTTAATTATCCAGGGTTAACTTTCCTTTACTTTCATTCATTTTGTAATGCTGCTATTTGCCATTTGTCTCATCCTCACAAAATCATGCTAAATAATCAGCATGTAAAAGTAATACAGCTATTTTTACACATCTGATGCCCTTTAGGCTTTTTGCAGCTCATCCTGTACTCACAAGTCTTGAAATTAGGCTGATCTTAGGCTGACTGCAGTTCTTAAGGACAAGAAAGCTCAGAAACAGAGAAGCAAAATGCAGCCTGGATGCTGATGCTGCCTTTGACTCATGGCGCTATTTAAACAATAAGTTTATATCACTGCAATGATAAGCAAAATCTATGGCTATGTTTGAGAGCTCTCAGATAATAAAAGAAGTTAAGGAGTTAAGGAGATTAGTATTGCCAGCCTGAAGCATTCAAAACTCACAAGTCATGCCCAGAATATACTCTTGAATTTGCATTTAAAACCAAGAGCTTAGAAAAAACAAACAAAACTAACCCCTATTCATTTTATTTGGCTTTTGTGCTCTGAGACTATAGTGTTCACATTTTCAAAATCTTTTCTATAACCAAGAGGCATGAAAAAAAAACTCTAAAAATATGAGCATTCAGAGTCTCAAACAGTCATATAGTCATATGGACTCCATGAACCGACGCTTTTTGGAAAAAAAAAAAAAAGCATCTTGGGACTTTCTGCAAAAGTGCCCTATTTTTCTTTCCTTTGGGGGACTTAGAGGAGGTCAAATAAAAATATGAGGCAAAGGCCACAAAAAATGGCGGAATGGAAAGAATTGTCTCTCTGAGGAATTATTCATCCTTCGTGAATACTGCATCCCGGGGGCTGCGGCTGTGCAGCTGAGGCCAGGGAGCAGCTGTTCTGTTCACATATTCCCTCTAATTAATAAAAGAATTTCTCTTCTTTTTTTTCAGATGGGACTTCAAGCAGGTAAAAGTACCTTAGCTTTTGATCCACTTTCAGGCCTTTTCTGACTAAGACAAGTAGGCTATTTATATAGTAGCAATAGTAGTAATAATAGCAGCAACAGTCACTGGATAGGTGTCCTGAGGGAATGCAGCCGCATGGAGAGATCCAGTTCCATGCACGCTTCTTTCCTTCCTGCATTACTTAGTAGTAGCCACAGGTTGCAGAAATTATTTCCCTTCCTCCCCTCTGCCTCCTTTACTGATCCCCCAAGACGTGCTGCCTCAGGTTTCCATATTTTTCTCAACACTTCCCAGGCAGGAATCTATCCATATGTTGACATATACTTCACAACAAGCAAGCACTAATTCAAGGATATACAAGGTGCACCAGGTCTGTGATGTGCCGCTCGTATGGATGATTTGTGCTTCCAAAATAAACTGGACACATTCTGGATGCCTTTATACACAACTTCTTCCTCTTTTTTTTAATCCTCTTTTCCTTCTCTCCGTACATGTATTTTCGTTCTGTGGATGATGTGGTGAAGCTTTTGGAGTTTTTGTGGATGCTTCTTTTGCCATTTGCCAATGAGTGAAGGTGTCACGACATGCACAATGGCCGTGAGGCAGTTTTACTTAGATTTTTGTCTTTGCCTCCAAGGCGTCTCTGTTGTAGCCTCCACGTGGGAGGGAACTAGCTCTAAAGGCACACGTCCTAACAGAGCCGCAAGTCATGCCCCACATGGAGTGAAAGGGTGATACTAAAGGCACATCATTTCTGTGCCTCTGCAGGTCCCAGTGCCAACTGGGAGCAAAACTCCTGCTGCCTGCAGACCTGGGCAGGGAGGTGTTTCCCATTGCTAAACGGGCCAAAGCGTCCTCAGACTGGCTGCCTGTGGAACATATAGGGCCTGTCTGAATTAACTCATGTTTAAGCCAACACACAACTTACAGAAGAACAACCACTGTGAACTTTAAGAAGCGCCAATGATGGAAAAGTCATGGAATTGTCTTGAATATGAATTTAATGCATTATGAATTACTCTGTTTTTGGAAAGACTGGCAATGTAGTCACAGTCATAGAATAAGAGTTATGAGCTCCTTACTTTTCACTGCAAAAAATGTATATGTAGTCCTGCAAATTATTCTTGTCTCACTATAGCCATTAGCTACTCCCATGAATACAAGAAGCCCTTTTATATTGATTTCCTGTTCCCCTTCTTTGCTTAAACAGGCATAAAATAATGTATGTCCATAATTGTTCTTATTGGCCTCTAAGTATAATTTGTTTGTTAACTTAAAGAATCAGTAAAGCTTAAGAACCAAATTCATCTCTGAAGTAAATTAACTAAACCCTCTGGAGTTGCACGAGCAATGGATTTGGTGTTAAATATTTAATATGGTACGCTTTTGAAATATATCTCTTCATACAGACATAGATAAAAAAATTAGCAATTCAGTAAAGTGTGACTCCGGAAGTCAGGTACTATTTAATGCAAAACATCCCATGTTTGAGATGAACCAGACCTTCTGTTATCTGCATACTCCTGGTAGACCTTTAAAATATCATGTGCAGCAATAATCCAAACTTATTTAAAGGTGAAACTGAGAGGAAAATCATTTGCTATGCAGTTAGCATATCATGCACTAACTATCAGGTTATATCTAAAGAAAATAAAAATATTCCCTGCAAGCACACCTTCTTTTCCCTCCTAAAATCCTTCTTTCACCTTCTACTATTTGCAATGAAAGAATAAAAAAAGTTAGAAATAGTTTTAAAATGAAACATTATTCTAATAGTCTCAGAAAATACAACTTTTACCTCTTTACAATGGAGAAGACAGACAAAAAATAATTTTGAAAAATCACTTCAGCTTATCAGGTTTTGATGTTTTTCGAAGCATATTTTCATGATTTCTATTAAACTGTATGGGTCATTTTAATAAGGAGCCTGCCGTACCAACTCCTGATTACCTTCCTGCTTACTTATTTCATTCCGTTTTAAAACTGGATCCCATCAAAAGCATAAAGAAAAGAGATTATTTCTCTTTTTTTGCAGGCAAAGAGAGAACAATTGGCAAGTTTTAACTTAGAGCACTGCACGAAACTGTACCACAGAAAGCTGAACGTAGCATCAGGATGTCTCCTCTACTAAAGTTAAAAGCTGCTAAACTTTGCTGCCTGTGCATTTGCCCGGACCGGCTAAGAAAGCCAAATACCCCACATTACATTCCCTTCACAGAACAGGTAGACACTCTCTTTTTTCTGATAGCTCCACAAAAAGCTGGCACCCATTCACTGGCCCTCTGTGCCCCTCTGCTCCCTGCTCATGTCGATCAAGGTCCCGGCACAGGCTCTTGACTGTCCTTTTTCCTCTGTGTACCACTTCCCCAACCTATCCCAGCTCACGGCTTAGTGTCTGACAAACCCCCTGATGGAAAGAACGGGACCATAACCTGCATGGCTTGTTTCTGCCTGTGCCGAAGACCTTTTAGGTACCATTCTGATGGAACCAGAAGGAGTTTCTCTGTTTCTTTTAATACTCTAAGGGTCCATCTTTTCTAATCTCTGAGTGGGGACTAGCATTCAGAGCTTTGCTGGGGCCAGAAGCATATGTAATGTTCCACCATTTGGTCCCAAGCCCTGCCAAATCACATGATTGGTCTTTAAAATTGGGTCATTCTGATTATTATTGTGTGTTTCTCTATGCTGCTTAGATATTGACAACATATTTAACTACTGCTAGCTCAAAAATCACAGCAAAGCAATGCTATGTGCCTCATGAAGACTTACAGAAGGCATGATGTGCAGATTCTGAGAGACTGCATGGCACAGGGGTAGAAACTTCTGTTTGTATTCTGCTCCGAGAATCTTTATTTTAAGATCAACACAGGGTTAGAAACTTCTGTTTCTGCTCTGTTTTTATAGTCTAACAGGTATTGCAAAAGACAGAACAGAACTTTACAGTCCTCTTTCTTTTAATTTGTTTTTTTTGCTCTGGAATTCCAAAAAATTTAGTGTATTAACATGATTCCTGATTTCTCAGTCCAGCAGTTCAATTTTGTTATTGATCCCTAATGGGATAAGCCAAGCCTCAGATCAGCAAAATTAGTGCAGCAGACAAAGAATGTTAGGATAATGATAGTGACAGTATGCTATTTTTTAGAGAGAATTTCACGAAATAGCTAAGAGGTTCCAAGCAATTGTCTGACATTGAGAGTGCATTGCAAATAATTGGAACCTAATACATCAAAACAGAAAACCTTTTTCATGTAGTGTCTGCTTTTTAATTGCAAGGGTGACTTCTAAATTGTCTTTCCAAAAGGCATCCAAGTGATTCTTTTGGTCTTTTACCCTTGTAAGACTTGAATTTCAAGTCTGAGAAAAGCCCTGGATCTGACATTTTCCTTACCATACCCCTGTTCCTTCCTAAACGTCCTTCAGGAGTCTCTCAGCCCTGCAGACAGTTCCTGTTAAACGCTAACTGTGGCATCATTAACATTTTCCCATTAAACAGTCCAAAGAAAAACATAATCCTTTAACTGCCTTTTAAAAATCTAAATGAAATTACTCTATGTAGCTGGGTGAGGGGTTGTTTATTCCTTTTGATGGTATCCTCCAGGCAATAGATGAAAACGATGTATGTTAAAATGGGCTGGCTTACTGCAACTGTCTAGTCATGGTACCAATGCAGGAAATTTCTGAATTACTTAATCTGCTGGAAGAGAGGGGAAATTCCATAGACTAGCCTAGTTTATACTATCGCCTAAATTAAAATTTGAAAACAACAGTTGAAAGATAAATAAATCCAATAAAAACCTCCCAACTCTACAGCTTCTGTGCATTAATATGACAAAGATTGTTTTTATTCAGAAAAGAGAGGACAGGAAAACTATACTGAAATTTTTTTTAATAATTCAGTACTTGCCTACTTGTACAAAATCCAATGAATTTGAATCACATAATTTTTATTATCACAACACATGTTTTAGTATTTGTTATTTGGGTAACCCTGTAAATCTAAGCAGTCATTAAAAAATGCCCTCTGCTAAGTAGCTGACAATGTAATTTGGATGGATGTTTAAGAAGTAGCACATGGTTAAAGAAAATTCCTTACAAAAATGATTTTGAAGGAAAGAGAATGAATGAAACCAAGTTATAGGTGGCACGTTAGATGCTGTTTCATATGGAATGGCGCATCTATACCATATTATATAGTAATTGCACTCTAAGATTTACATGGTTTCTGATTAAAGCCACATCTTCTGACTGCTTTGAGAGCAATGTGCAGCGTGAGATTAACCTGGATAGGTTCACATACTAATCTGCAGAGGAAGGTATAGTTTGTGGTGAAAATATAGGGATATGAGATCAGATGTTGAATGAAACAAAACTTGAATTTAAGTAAGTCCGAAAAGTCAGTAGAGGAAGAGAAGAACAAAGGCTGCGAACAGGGCGGGAAGAGCATGGTTAAAAATAAATGAGAGAGGAGGAAGAAGAGTAAGGAACAGCAGTGAAGAGAAAACAAAGATGCAATGTGATCGCAAGTTATAGGTGGGCGTACAGCTGTGCCTGCTTTACCCCTGGAATTTCTTTTATACCGAAAGATTTTGTTTAGACTATCTTTCTGCCCAGTCTTGGAGCAGAGCAAAGCCATTTGAGTATCATTTTGATCTGGCACATCTTTTGAGAGAGTCAACAGAGCACTCAGGAAAGCAGCAGATACACCTTATCTCACGTTCATGTACATGCATGCAGCAGCGCAGCTGATGAATGGGCCCCTCTTCTGCTGCTGCCCCAAAAGCAAGAGTTCAGGTAAGGTGAGGGAGCGCAAGCGACTGTGCTGACATTGTGAAGGGAAAAAGCTGTCACCTCCTGGCAGAGACAAAGAACATGCAAGGGAAAAGGGATTAAAAACCTGTGCCTTTGCTTAGCTGGGGAGGTTTGACTGGCCTAGGAGCAGAGCCACTGGCTTGTCCCCTGAGATGAGAGGGCAAGAGAGGCAGCAAAGCAGCCAGTGGGTTACTGGATGTTTCAGAGATGAAGGGACAGTGCAATGGCCCTGCTGACTCCATCGCTTCGTCAGGACATGTGAGGATCAGTAGGAATCAGAGCAATCCACTCCAGTCAACGCATTCAAAGGGAAAGTCCACGTTGGAGAGGAACGGCAACGTGCAAGGGCTTCCCGTTGTGGCTTTGCCCTGAAACCAGCAGGAACATCCTTTGATTTTATTGCTAGCTTTGGAGCCACCCCTGAAGCACAGGGGTGCCCAGCAGGTGCAATTGCTGCGGCACGACAGGGCAGTCCCGGCGTCAGCCCCGGAGCTCAATGCCGGGAGCCTGGCTGCCCGTCCTGGCTCTTGGGCTTGCTCTGCAGCGAGGGCAGGGGCTCGCACCTTGCCATCTCCATGCCTTCGCACCGCCAAACTGTGAATAGTGATATTCACCTTTCTTGCAGGTGTTTTCTGCCAACTAATTCAGTAATTTTCGTTTGAAAAATGCAGAGGGATCTGGAAGTACAACCCACTTTTACCCCTGTTGTTCGTACATCAGAAAGCCTCGCATGTGCAACTGTGGCATTCAGTGTGCAGAGGGCAAGCCTAGCGGATGATCAGTCTCATAAAACTGGCAGTGCAAACATTTCCAAGCAACATACAAAACAAAACAAAAAAATAAGCCTGGCCTATACATTCCTTGGAATTGGTCTCTAAAGTCCTTCAGATGCCTTTGAGCATGTACACACACACACACACACACACACACACACGTATATATTCATAGACACATACACACAGGAAAAGAAAGTGACTATATACTATGTACATATATATAGTACCTAAGAATGTAGTTTTGATTTAGGTAACAGCAGGTGACCAGTTAAATCCTCTGGTTTGTATATGAAAGTACGGGAGTGTGAATGGGAGAAAAAGGAGAAGGAAAAGTATAGTTTGATAGTAATCTTGACGTCAGTCAGATTTGCACCAAATACAAATAATGGTTGCCTTCCGAGTGTTTACATTCGGAAGGAGAGGGATGGACTAAATCAAGGCAAAATGCATCTCTCTGAATGTATTCCCACGATGCACAATGTGCAGAGCGCTAAAACGTTACCCCGAGATGGGTATATGAGGCTGTGGGGCAGGAGGAGTGAATGCTGAGCGTGCTCACGTCGCCACTGTTGCTATGATACAAGTTTCAAGTATTTCTTTTTTCTTCATTTCTTTCTCCTCCCTCCCACTCTCCACTCTCCCCCTTCCCCCCAACCCTCTTTTTTTGCCTGTTGCTCTGGCTGAGACTAGAGGAGCTGGAGAAAAGCAGTGCTGGTGAGGGGCTGGTTGGACCCCCTTTACGGGGACGGCTTTGCCTGTGGGTCAGGGAGTTGCTAATGGGGCAGACGAATACCCAAAGGGTCATGTCTCATTGCCATGGCAAGCCAGATTTTATCATACGAACTGGGTGCATTCGTGTCAAGGAAGCGGCTTTCAATTTTAATGTACCCTAAACTTTCTTTCTCCCCTACACCCGGCTCGGTTGCTCGGAAAGTTGTACTCCAGGCTGTTCACAATGTAGCTATCCACAATTCATCAGACACCTTAAGCTGCAAGTTTTTCAGAGTGCTGTTTTGGTTACAGGTTCTTAACTGCTGCTCATCTCCTGCTGATATTGCACAAAACCTGCCAAAAGCCTTCTTTTGTAGATAGAAATGAATCTGGATTAGTTTCCAGACATTCTGTCAAGAAATTATACAGCACATAAGCTCCAAAAAGCAGGTTTTGTTTCCATGGCCATTTCGGTACAGGCATTTGTCTACTTTTATCCACATATGGTTTGTTTTTCAGAAAAAAATCAAATAATTCAAATGCACATTTCAAATGAGAGTGCTTAACAGTCAGGAATAGTTGCTTTATTTTACACAGGGCTTCTAGCAGTTCAGTGTGGCTGAACGCTTCCCTTTTGTGTTGCTTAACATGAAGAGTAATCTGACAGAGAAATAAGCAGGTCTAGCAATTTTCATTTAATTTAGCATTTCTTTTTTAATTATGCATATATTTCTAAATGTAGATGTTGCTCTTGAATGCTTGCTATTCAAATTGATATGCTCGTGTGCTAATTTAAATGGTGATGTTAATGTGAATCGGCTAATATCTCAACCCCACACTGCTCAGTAATCTGCAACATCCAACACTTTTATCTCTTCTTTTCTCTCTAGCACTGCAGTGATAACACCCATCATTGCCAATCAGATATGAATATAGTAGGTGCTTGGAAGAGAGGCTATACTGGAAAGAATGTTGTGGTCACCATCCTGGATGACGGCATCGAAAGAAACCATCCAGACTTGATGCAGAATTATGTGAGTCTCCGCAATAGTCTAGATTTGCTGCTTTATATATACCCTGCAATAAATTTGCTGCTGATAGAGAGATGAACATGTTCTAGTTACTGGAGAAAGAGGGAGGAGGGAAGGAGGGGGCTCGTACGAGAATTTCCTCAAATGGTAACACCAATGGGAAGAAAACATTCTTCCAGGAGAAAAACAGACAGCTTTTGGTAATCTGTGTTCTTTTAAGACTATATGCTGTCTGAATGTCTTTAATATTTGGATGCCTTTCGTAATTGAGTCCTGAAGTTCTGAAGGGCTGGAACCAATCATCTGAAGTTCTTTCTCTTCTCTGTAATTATTTTACTTAATATCCACACACTCTCAACACTCTCAGAACTTAGGAATGGAATACACTGCTTTTGAGTTAATGCATGCAGCTGAAGTCCATTTTTGGCCAATATATTTAGCTAGCGAGACAGCGGATTTTCTCAAAATGCTGTAATTTTAGGCATACCTTCCTACTTATTTATTTTTGAAGTTATTTATTTTATTGCTAGAAATAATATTAAAGGGAGAAGACATGACTCGTTGTGAGTCACTCAGTTAAGAACGAGTGTAGAACATTTTGGGGTCCTTCTAGTAAGTCTCTGTTCACTCCAGTGAGTCCCCTCCCAATTTGTAATAGGAGGAGAAGTGTCTCCTTTGTTTACCATGTGTTTCATATAGCCTCAGAAGGTTTCTGTTTGCTTGTGGTTCATCACATTTAAATGATCGGTTTAATGTACCTTGAAAGGATTGCATGACATAAGCAGAGGCTGCCTCACTAGTGGGTGATTTCTTGATTTAGCGTAGCACTTTGAAGCTGTTTAGAGTGTCAGGGCTGTGCTTTGCTGGAGTGATTATTCCCATGCTTCAAGAACAGGCATTACCTAAAAGCACATGACCGTGAGGACCGTATTATTTCTCTGAAATGAAATGTGCAGGCTCTATGTTCACAGGAGGTAAGAAAACAAATATATTTGGACTGAGTCAAATTGGTGAAGATGACCAATACAGGGCAGGTATTTACCTTCAGGCCCGTAAGAGATGTAGATCTCTTGTGAAAGAGACCTGTGCTGAACACAAGCTTTGTGTCCTATCATCTCGACAGAGCATTCAAGAGATGAAGAGGATGACAACATCATTAAAAACCCATCAAAACTACAGTTGTGTCCACAGCTCGAAAGTCATTTATTTTAAGTTAGCCACACTTATCTCTGTATCCTTCCCCATCCTGCATGCAGAACTCAGCTTTAAAAGACATGAGGAGGACTGCATAAGCACAAATGGCAGGATATTGCCTCATTTGTCAACATATGTCTAGTTTGATCTTAATGCCACATCTTTCGTTTTAATATCTGAAGTCATTTAAATAAACCAAATACACTTTTACTTCCTCACTGAATGACCCAGACTGTATCAGATGTCACTGCATCCCAATACTGTCCTTCCACTGAATTTAAAGCAGCTATTTATTCCCTTACCACCTCCTCTCTCCTTTTCCTTGTGCCAACAAGGAATTCCCCCAGAGCAATACACATTGCTTGTTTGATGACAAATGCCTTCTATATGTCGGATTATTGCTGGTGTGGCTGCAAACAGGAATATTTGAGGTGAATGTGGTAACTGGTTTTGAACAAAGAAGAGATTAAAAAGAACTGCTTACCATGTCAACACACCGCACACTACCATATCAATTAATGGGAGACATACAAACCAGCAGCTATTTGCTCTATAAACTATTTTCAGCTCTAAGAATCTTGCTAAATGTAAAATATGGAGCAAAAATATGCAAATATTTTGCATATATTTGAAACAGTTACACACCCAGATAAATGAGGGGATGTTTAGAGAAATACCTTTTATTTACAAATGGGAATGTAGTTTAAGTTGCATTTCAAGCTATATTTTAATAAAAATATTCTTAGGAAAATGATACTATTTGTGTTCCTTAAAGCTATGACTGCAGTTTCATTCATCACCTTGTAGATAATTTCTTGCATCTTGAAACATTTAGCAAAATCCTGATTTTGAGAATGAACACTCTTAATTTCCAAGTTTCTTAGAAGGAATATAGTCTCTTGGCTTAATAAAACACCTTTTTCTACTTCCTCACAGATACTGGAACTATGCTTTCTCAGGGCATTCATTATCCTCCTCCCTTTTCCAAAAATGAAATAAAATGTGTAAATCCTGTAATTATTAAATATATAATCCTTTTCTAAAAAATGCAATCATCATAAAACTGCAGGAATGTTAGTTAACCTAATTACTCTCTTGTAGAAACCTGCTGAAGAATGTATAGGTCACATGAGTCAATGACTAATTAATGAGAAACTGTTTTTCTTTGTCCTGTTGGCTACAGGATTCGCAGGCCAGTTTTGATGTCAATGGAAATGATTTTGACCCCATGCCTCGGTATGATGCCAGCAACGAGAACAAGTAAGACACTGTGACATTCATGACATTTTCAATGCAGTTCTTCAAGTAGAACGTACCAATTCTGCTACAAAAGTCAAGGAAACTTGAATCTTCATAAATCAGTGTGATCTGCATTTCAATCTCTGTGAAATATGTATTTATGTCTCTCCCACGCATGCTGCATGATACTTATTCTTTGAATGCATTTAGAGGCATCTGAGAATACATAAAAATTAGTTTGAAAGTTCTGGGCATGTGAAATGAACCATTTTCAATCCCTTTGGGATGCATCATAAAGGGGGTGATTTACCTTTTCTAGATGTCGTCTCAATGAGTTATTGAAGGTGTGTTATGTGTGAGAACTGACTTAGCTTCTGACTCTCTTGAGCTTTATAGACTTGGTGTTTTGAAGAAATTTGCAAGTTAATGAAGATTTTACTCTCTAGCCATCTATTTTAAACTCTAATGGAGATTTTATACACGGAGGTTTGCTGGACATCATATAGAACCCAGAAATAGCAATTCTTTCTGTTTATAGTGTCCGTGGCTGATGACTGGTTAAATATATCTGTAAGAATGCTGCATTTCTGCATGTGGGTACAGCTTCCTGGTATTTGTCATTCCAACCCTGCTCTTCTTTGGATATACTATGGCGAAGGCTGGGGGAGGTGCCAGAGAGGGCCATCTCAACTCAGGAAGCAGGCCATGAGTATCTGAGGGCAGTTAAATTTTTAAACTTGGTACTTGTATTAGAGGAAGAAAAATCCAACTAGTTGTCAAAATGCTATCTGTGCATTTTGTTTTGCTGAGGTTTCTTTTATCAAGGAAAGCATTGAGTATTACTTGCCTGCAGAAGAGAGACAACAAGAGCTAAAACCTTTTCCTTTACACAACCCAAATGATTTGGGGTTTGTGTTCTTCCCGTCCTATGATCCCACAAACTTTCTCCAGAAGAATACAGCTGGTCTGAGCTAATTCAGTTGGAAGTCAACAACAAAATTTAATGTTGGCTTAACTGGAGAAACTGACTGGACCAACCTTGGACAATGTTTAGGTAGGAGAATACACTCTTTGTCAATACTTTCTGCGTAAGAGCAGGAAAAATACATGAACAGGTTGAAGATCAGAACCACGTTACACATATCTGCCTGTTATATATAGCTTCCCCTGTCCTTCCATGAATCTCTGGTAGCTGTCATAGCTACCCTCAGCCATATAGGGAAATAGCCTTGAAAACTGAGGTGATTTCTTCCAAATACTTACTTGGTCAGTCAGCCTGGTTCTGGTTAAATATTGGTAGGCCAGGATGAGAACTTTGTAAGGATTTAGCTCTTAAGAAAATTATATAAACACATATACATACACACACACTCATATATCTAAGTCGTGATGATTAGAAAAATTGTTTAACATAAAAATATATTATGCTGATATGAATTGGAATAATAATAATAGTTTATTTATTTGGGGTTGAAATCTTAGCATATGTTCTTAGTCAGTTGTTCTTATTTGATGCTGTTTATATGCTGCCAAATATTTCTGTCTAGAAACAAATACATGCAAGAACTATTTCTTCTCTCCCCCTTTGCCCGTTAGGCATATCTTTCTCGTTCTGTTTTCATACAGAAGCTCAGTTTACTGAATCATGTCTGCTTCTTCTTTACTAGAAATCTCCCAAAGCGAGAATACAAGAGAGAGTAAAAAGAAATTCAGTAAAACCCTTTGCTTTGAAATGCATAAACATACTGCACATGTAGGCTAGTGTAACTTTTAGCAAAAAGAAAACACCGATATAGAACAAATGGTGGAAAGAGCCTGTTGCCACATTGACTCAGTTAAGTTAGTGGCAAGCCAAGGATTTCAGATCCATGTACCTGTAAGAAAAATGCTAATACTGTATACTGAAGTTGTTAGGAAATATTCCCAAGGTTCTGTTCATTGAAACAGAAAAATGAATAAAAAAGTGTATCAATTCTTGCTCTTTTCTAAAAGTCTTTTACTTTTCTTACAGTTGAGGAATTTCATTTGCTTCGATTATCTCCATTTTAGAGCTGGCCAATAACTGGTATAGAAAGGTCAGAATCAGTAAATTTGCTAAAAATTGGTGCCCATTAAGATAAATCTTTGATTTGGCTTATGAGATGTCACGACTACTGGCTAAGGTTTTAAACATACTAGTCACCTGGAAACGGAGTAGGAACTTAAGAACATAAATCATTTATAGCCTTGAGTATAGAGGCATTGCCAGTCTGCATGCTGCAACACCCAGCTTGCGCATGACTGGCCACTCCAGCATCAGCCCTAACTTGAAATTAGGTGCTTGTATTTTCGCTGGTACGCTTGTGGGACACATCCTGACTCATCTGTGTGAAGACATTCCTGTCCTTGGAGTTGCGGTGTGGCCAGGGTACAGCTGGAGGTCTCCCAGTTCAGGTGAGGGATTTGCCCTCTCTGTGAGGTGAGAGAATTTGAGGGATTTACCCTCTTTGTTTGTTGCTGCGAGGAGCCACATGTCTCCAGCCGAGCCTTTGCCTTTAGCTGGGTACTGGAGCTATCGCTTTCTCACAAAACATGTCCCAAAAAGGAGGCCATCTTCCCTTTTATTGATAGTTAGAGATAGATAAAGGATATAAAACTGGACAGGTTAATATCTCTCTTCAGGCTTTGAATTTTCCTGTCCTGCCTCCAAGGTGAATACTCCCACTGCCTGGGTCCCGAGGGCCCGAGGTGGGGCGTGGTGGTAGGGACCTTGGCCGGGAGCTCAGCCACGCTTCCCCAGGGTTGTCAGGAGGTCTGGACTAGAGCCTCAGCCCAGAGCCTGCGTTTGGACACGCAGGTGACCTGGAGCATGGAAGGGCTTTAAGTGTAGCCTTACTTGGCAGCCCAACCTCAGCGTAGTGGCTCGGTATTTTGGATTTGCAGATATACCGAGCCTGGTAAGCAGCTCTTCAGTGTAGTCAATATTTTGTGGCTGTAGCCCTTCCTCCCCTAATTCCTACTAGACTCAACGGAAATTAAATGACTGCATAAGCATTAAAAAGACTTAGTAGCAGCCCATCTATATTTTTGTGTGTCCAATGTGTCTTTCAAAATCTTAGCAGGAATTGTGATTGTTCAGTATATGTGATCATTTGGCAGTAGATATCTCAAGCTGTGCCTGAAAGTTGAGGTAACCACAACGAGGGAACACTCTGAAAGCCTTATTTTACAGAGTAAGTCTTTGTAACATGCAGGATCAATTTAGTTGATTCCTGCTTCCTGCTATAGCAACTAGGCAACATTGCATAATGGCGACTTGTATCTTCCAGTGAAGGTGGGATGTACAAATGCGCTATTGTTTCACAAAATGATCTGGTTTATTCTTTCTCATTTTATAAACCATATTTAAGGGGTGGAATGATAGAGAGTAAAAAGAAATGCTGTAAAAATAAGCAGGTGTCTCTGAGCAGCTTTCCACACAGCTGTGAAACATCAGGGTTCTGGGTCTGTTTGCTAGCTTTTCACTTTTAATTAATAGTGAAGGCTTTCTGTTGCCGAGGCTTATTAGTAAGGAAAAAAGAATGAGAAAGAATTAACTGTGGGTTTGTGAAGAGACTGTAGATAACCAGAGTGGCACTTTACAGAATTGTATTTTTAAAGTTTTAAATTAAATCTTCTCTTAGCTAAAGAGAGTTGGAGGGCAGAAAGAAACATTAGATTAATCTTTCAAGCCTTGTAGTCAAAACCAGGGTGGGACGATAGTTTCTTTAACTACTATGGTATGTAGGAGTCCTGCCAGAAGTTTACTTTGGTTTCTACAAATTGGCAGCAAATCATGAAGCTTGTAAGTGGTACAGGCCTATACTAGAACTTCCTTTTGCTCAGAGGCTAAAGACGGCAGTCAGCTGTGGATGAAGTCATTCCTGCTATGCAAAGCATCTTGTTTTGGTTTACTGCTGAGTGCTTCTGCTTAATTCTTTTTCTGTTACTTCACCATTACCTGTAAACATCTATGTTAAAACAACTGTGCATTATCAGTCTTTAGACAGAACACAGATGGGCTCTCTGAGTTATACCCTGCCCATTGAATAGCCTCAGAAATTAAACAGAAAAATTCATAACATTAAATGGGTTTTTATTTGGACTACACAAAAAGATATTTTTCTGTTTCATGAGAAATTTCTAGGGGCTGATATTTCAGAGCTTAAGTTTCATTCTGGCACTTTTTAAAACAGAGGATGCTTTTAAAAACTCCTTTAAATAATACCTGTTGACTTTGATGGAGTTCTTAGTATACTTACTTAAGAAAAAGTAAAAGTAAGCCCAACAGTTCTGTTTTGGAGATACAGAGTTACTCTTTTGGATGTTCCCTCACATTTTTCAGTGATGCCTTCCATTGCACTAATAACTGTTACTTTAACAACCTCCTAAATTATTTTTCAATGGGACTTGTGAAGCAAGAATTTTTGAAATCAGAGATTTTTTGCTGTTCCAAAATCATGAGAAGCACAAGCTACTCCTTGACTTCCTAATGTCTGCACTTTACAATATCTGGACAGTTTTTATCTTATGTCACAGTGGCAAAGAAGTTAATGAGCTAATGAGTTTCAATCCTGCTCCATCCCACATAATTACATTGTTCTTCAGTGGCAGACCAATACATCCATTCCAATCTGTTACTACTTTCCTTTATTAGTTGTATTGATGCAGTTGCTCAATAAAATGCCAAGGGCTTAATATTCTTCCAATCGTGACAAGCTGCTAGTTTACACAAGCTGATTATGTAGAAGACCTTTAATATGTCCTAATCATTTAATCAGAATGAATATTAGATATTTAACAGGCAGATCAGCTTCTTTTGCCTCCTGGATGGTCAATAAAATAAAGTAGGAAGCTGCATGACTTTGCCATGTATAGTGTCAGAGAAGGTCTCAGAGGAACCGAGCACAGCCAGAGACGGGGAGCCTGAAGTCTCTCATGGCCGGCTTGAAAGATCAGAAAACTCTCTCTTGTATCAGCATTGTAGAAAGGAGCAATAACAGCTGGAAGTATCTGTCTATATAGTTTCTGTGTTGATTGCCAGGATGCAGCTGTTGTTATTGCTTTGAAATTGGTGTATCATGTATTGAAGACAAAACTGAAGGGAAAATAAGCTGCATTGCAAAGCGTTGCTGTACCATCTTGTGCTTTATCTTTTGAGTAGAGACCAATTCTGCTGCCAGATGTCTATTCATAACAAAAAAAGACTAGCAATTCTTTTAGACTTATCACTGGTTTTTGCTTATATCTGCTCAAGGCTCCCTTGTGGGGCTGAACTGTAATTCCCGAGGCTTTCACCCATGGTGAGGGGCTGAGAAAGCCAGCGCTTAAGTTATGGGAGGGAGTCAAACTCTAGAGAGAAGCTGGGCTGAGGCGTCAGCCTGTGTCGGAGGGAATCTCTGTTGTTAGCGTCGGTTCTTTTCCTAAACCCCAACTCCTCCTCTAGACTTTCTCCAGACTCTAAAGGCTTAAAACCCAACGGATTTGGTGACGGTGTCGTCTGGCAGAGCGTGTTCTGTCAGATGTCAGTGAAGCATCTGTGATAGATAAATCTCCCCCACAACAAGAAAATAATTAGCAGAGAGAATTTACTTAATGCTGTCTGTAGTGATGCGGTGTCCTGTAAAACACACTTACTCTGAGCACGGCATGCTTAATTCCTTGTGCCAGTGACCCAATGGCAGGTGGCTAGCATGTCTCAGCTTGTCTGCAAACTTAAAGGACTTTGCTGAGGATTGTTAGGAAATTGCGGATTTTACGGTTGTTTTCTATGGCATGGTGAAGTGTTCATTTATGAAAAGCAGGGTCTGAACCGGGCAGCCGGTTAAGGTAGAGGCAATTGGTATAGAAGCCGCAGTCAGAGACTGCACTCCTGATTTCTCGTGTTTTGGTGCTATTCTGGTTTTAAACTCACTGCCGTTATGACCATATCGCATTGTGCTGCAATTTTAGCAGATGTTAATAATGAAGTCAGGTTCAGGCTGTGTCAGTATTCGGCTAGATTGCCACATTTTACAAGGAGCAGTGTTAGTGATTCACCAGCTAGTATCCAAGTTAATTATCATCTGGTGACCCAAAAAAGTGTCTAGGGGCATGATGCAGCGTGGAGATCATGAGATATTAGGTCCGTGTTCTTGCCAGCTGCTGTAGTTAAAGGTCCCACTGTAGTAATTGTAAAAATAAGGGAGATAAACCTTGTCTTAAAGCTCAACTTGCAGAATCATGCTGTGCTGAAATGGGTTTTCTTTACAGATTTGTTTGTAGCTTATTTTTCTTCATTTCCTGTTTTTAACTGTTACTTCGAGTCCCTGTACACTGTTACCAAATGAACCTGCCTGTTCTTCAGATGGCTGTACCTCAGGGGTAATCCTCCTATATCCTTTGTTTCCCTTAGGGAAAGACTGAGAGACTTGATGAATGTCTGTAAAGCTTTTTGGGAGGAAAACGTTCTTCTCATGAAAGAAAAATCTTGTAGAAACATTGTTCAAGAAGCCCCACCAGCCAGTGGTTTTGGTTATATTTCACTTTTATTCTAAAACAGGATTTTAAGCGATAGGACGAGAGAAAAAGTTCTGCATGAAAACAAGCAAAACGTTGATGTTTGGGAACGTTGATGCTGCCTCAGGCAGTGTGATCATTCGAAACACCAAGAGAAACTGTAAGGGGACCCCAGAATTGCTGGTAACTGCAGACAATTAGCTGGGATAGCGGAGAGGCCGTCTTTGTCGGGCTGACTCACTCAGCCCCCGACGAGCACTCTCATCAGTGGTCTTTAAGGTCGGTCCCTTGTTAGAGCTTTTCACTTTGACAAAACAGTGAAAGATTCATTGGACTACAGGGCTGATTCAGTAGCCTTTTGATCCAGGTTCCAGCATCGGCAGTAGAAATTGTCCTAACGAAAGTTTTGTCACGCTGCCCAAAATTGTCTTTTTAGTAAACTCTCCTAATCTGCTCATTATGTTATCATGCTGCATTACATAATCCCCTCCAAAGTGCACAAGTGGTTTGAGTTACAATTTTTTGAGCGCCAAAGGAAGGATGTTTCTCTGAGTAGTCACTGAAATTGAGAGAGGTCAAACAACCGAGGGATAAACAAAAACAAACTTCTGCCAGAGCTGTTCGCAGAAAGAAAAAGAAAAAAAAAAGCCCTTTTTCAGTACCTTGGGGTTGGTTGCTGAGCAGTGTATTTTGCCGAATACTTGGCGTTCGAGGCGCAGCCCTGTTCCCTGGGAGAATTGATGAAGCTCGCAGGTTCTCAGATGCTGAACCACAACACGACAGGAAAGCTGCTCCCCTGTTTCTAATTACTGCAGTACCAGACAATGAGCTCACAAATGAAATGACAGTCTGAAGTGTTGTGCAACTGCCTCCCGTTCCTTTATGTAAATAATTGATAACAATGAGTCACATCTTCCCTTTCGATTCAAAGTCAACAGGAGAAGGGATAGAAGCTGTGACAGTTACTGTATCTGTGATTCTTCTCTGAATTGTTTTCTTATGGAAAGTCAGAAACAAAAGTTTTTTGTTCTCACATGGTCTCTTTCCTGGGGTTGGTAGCTCATACAAGTGTGTGTCTGTATTTTGAGGTTTTGAACTTCGGAGGCGATAGTCTACACTAGGCTAGTTTCGATTCACTATATTGGCGGGTTACCTTCCTGTTGTTTTATATTTAAGATCTACAGCTGAGCAGAATTTGAGGGAGAAAACATACTTCTCTGTGCTGTCCCCTTTCAAGACCTTGCAGATATTAGAGAAGTTGAAGAGAGTGACTCCACTCTGTGTGTGGTGATGGGCTTTACCAGCTGACTTCACTGGAGCCAGCCCAGTCTAAGGCAGCACAAAATCTGGCTCCTTGAAACTTCCCAGCCAACACATAAATGCCCAAAGCATAGTTTTGATTCTCCCTTTAATGACTGTGGCATTAAAAGCAAACCTCTAGTTTGATAAAGTGATTGTGAATTCAAAGTCAAAAGCTGTTAACTGAAGCTTTTTCTTTTAAATGATATACTTTTAACAGTTGAGCTCTGCAAAAGTTATGCTATAAGCATACATCTTAATGGAATTAATAGATTTTTTTATAAGACATTTTCCGGTAAAAATTTCAGACATGGCTTTTTCTTGCAAATGAAGAAATATGCTTCTGTGTAGATTTTTTGCTGAGGGTAGGCTTAGTTGTGTATTAAGTTTAATTATTTTCTTACAGTTTCCAGCTTTGTTTTACGTTACCTTGATTCTGTTATTTTTCTCAAAGATAAACAGTTGAATCTATTAAGTTCGATGCTTTAAGCAAAGTCAGATTGCTCTCTTGAAGGCAAGATACCTTTTTTTCCTGAAGGAAAGCAATCAAGGAAGAGAAATTCAGATGCAGAGGTAAAGAAATGGGTGTAATTGTACTGCTGGGGTCTCTACTACAAAAAAATTACCTGCTTTGAAAATCGTTTATGTTTCAATAGCACATCATAGCATCCCAAAGCAATCCTCTAATCTTTAGCAAACTGAGATACAGACTATGGCCTAATTACTTCTCTGACATGCGAGATGGTGAGGTTGTTGGCTAGAGGTCAGGGTGCCAAAGAGAATAAAATAAGGTATGTCTTCTTCTTTCAGCCTTAACTTACTTCCCTGCATTACTCTTCTTATTACTGTGTAAACATTGGACGAACAACTACTAACTTTTTCTCCAACTTAGTGAGTGTGTAAGAATTAGCCTACTTATGTTAAATCTCCTTTTCCAATTAAGATCTAACCTTACTTCTGCCGAATTGGTGGTACAGGGCCCATAAAAAACAATTACCAACACAGATAAGAATAGGATTTGAATTTATCTCAAGAAGAATTACTTCACTCATCTTTGAAATGGAGACAGCTCTAAAGAGAAATACGATCTCCATTTAACTGTGCACAACAGCATCAAATGGAATTTAGGATTAAGCACAATACATATCTAATTGAAATTGCACTTAGAATTCAGAATAGGCAAGGAATATTTTTCTGAGCCAGAGTTTGGTGGGGACCCAGAGTTATAAAATATCTATTTCTTTTAACTGTTTTCCCACTGCAAAATCAGTCATCCACTGTTACAATGACATGTGCAACATGGATAAAGAGCCATCCATGATCTGCCTGCCCATCACTGTATTGCTCCTCTGTTTTGCCTCATGACCCTAGGATCCGTGCATATGTCAACATCTTCCTTGCACAAAAGCATAAATCTCTTTTTTTCCAAGAGCATTTCCCTCCACCATTTTTTAGGGATCCAGTGGGTTTCTTTTCCTGCCAAGGAAGAGTAAAAATGAAAGCTCAAGATCTGCATTCTTGTATTCCTAGGCTGTTTTTCAATTCTGATTTTGTGTGATTTTAGTAGAACTGGTAGTGTATCTTTTGGGGGGGAGGGTTTTTTGTGTTTTGTTTGTTTTTCATTGCACAGAATGGTGGGGCTCTAATGTAGAGATTTCCAGGTAAAGGGAGATTCCTCAAGCACAGCAGGAGCTCTTCAGCTGCTACATTTCTGTGTCAGTGTGGATGAAAACTGTGAATCAGGATAAATAGTGACTGATGATATATTGTCATACAAAAGCTTGAGAAACAGAAGATAAGCAAGTTGAAATGTCTAAGTACAGAGTGTATTCATAACAGGGAAGGCTCATGGCCATGAATTTAAGATGATAAAGAACATAGGTGTTAGTAGCACTTTGTTTTAGCCCTGGAGATCTAGGAATATGGACAGGCCTGAAGGAGTGGTTTTAGGGCTTATTTTTCCCGGTTATACCAGCTGGTCTAATAAAAGGTATTACCTATACCTATATGCCTTGTCCTACTTGAAAAGGATTGTAAAATTAAAGGTGAGACTTGGGGAATCGCAAAACATTCCTGCTTCAAAAGTAACGATTAACCTGCCTAAAGAGCAGGGAAATTTCCTTGCAAATCCTTCTGCATCTTCCTACTATAGTCATATTTCTTTCCAAATTTACTTGTGCATGTTATTATGACAGGCATGTGAACTTTTTGTAGATAATTCAGGGAAAAAAACGAAACAACAACAAACAGTGACCAGTACGGAAAAAACAAAATACTGTGTTCTAATTTATAAAAAAATACAGTTCTGTGCCATGCTAATGATGTTCGTGGTGGTCTTTTTGTCAGGAGATGGCTGTGTTCACACCCCAACCCTTTAATTATATACTAGTACCCGTGAGTAATTTTAGTAGCTTTAGAAGGATTCTTTATGGTCACAGATATCTGAAGCATTAGCCCTGCAGGCCTGCCTTCATGGTGAGGCTGACCACAAGATCAGACGACGAGATAAGTTACTTTGTCCGCATGCAGACAAGTTTTGGAATAAGGGACTTTTACTCCAGAAAAGTGGAGCTGTTGCTGGGCTGCTGTTTCCACAGTTCTTGGCTGGTCTCCTTGTCCCAGAAGGCAATGCTTAACACCTGTAACGGTGGTGGTGACGGGAGGAAGCATGGTCCAATGCAGCTAGAGAACGAATGAAGAAAAAGAGAGAAACATCCGTATTTCTTCACTTCCTTAAATCATAGCATTTCAGGTACTGAATTCAGCAACTGCAGATACACTTTTCAGAGGAATGTGTGATTTCTGCAGATGGCACTGTCTCTCTAACGTCTAGGGTGCCTACCAGCAAAACAGGTGGAGGGCCTCTGGAAACCTTAGAAATCAGATTGCCAGCCATAATATCAAAACAGTGAAGTGCAGTAACCAAACAAATGCCATCATTTGAAATCATATTGATTTCTTTCTGCACCATGTGACAGGTCACAACGTAAGGTCTTTTAAAACATGGGAAGGATCCCTCCTCACCTTCTCTTTGAAATGGATGCAGTAACAGCAGCTGTGGGCCAGCACTAATGTACACCAAAACATTCCTGCCTCTCAGTGGCTTACATGCAGTTTGGTAGGTTATGCAGGAATGCTGAGAAATCAGAATCTGAAGTCTTTTTCCTGGCTTTGAAGGGGAATACAATGCTTTGTTTACAGACAGCAAAGAAAAGGATGTAGAATTTACATATTTATTCTGAAAGTAATTACTAAGCTTTGGCTATTGTATTAGAGATGTTTATTCTAGTCTCAGCTCTACAAGAAATATTTTTTTTAACCTTTCTGTGTCTCTTCTGTAAAATGGGAATAGTTGTATTTTCTTATATCCGACAAGATGACTTTTTAAATGGTAAGGCTGTAGACTTCATAATAAAAGTTGGTAGAATGCAAGCAGGTGGGATGGCAAATTTGCAGTTTCTAGTTAATCGCTTCTTTTCCCAAGCTCAAAAAATATCTGACAGACTACTGCCCCTGTATCTACTGACAACCAAAGCTTTGCTTTATGCCTACTATATAAATAGCATTGTGTAGCTGGCATGCAGTGAGCTCTCTAAGTACAAGCATGTTCACTGTAGGTGGTATGTTTGGAAGTTTCAGCAGCAAATTTCTGGCAAGCTTTATTCAATGTGTGCAAGCCTGTGTTTTCTGAGCCTAACATCTTAGATAAATATGGGTGGATTTTCCTAGGAATAGCAAGTGCACTGCCTGGCCAAAAATACTCATTCTGTCAGGATTCCAGTTCTTACTCCAAAGCTTGGAAAAATTTTGAAAAAAATAATATATATTATCAACTGTACATAGCCATATTCTCAGAAACACCGATAACAGTCCATTAATAAAAGTTAATAAATAAACCTGCAGCTTACATTAATAGGAAGTGTTTAGAAGGCATACCAAGAGTTTTCTCGTTTGTGTAAACTAATATTGGGAATGACACTAACTTCCTTTGCCATCTGAGGTCTTGTTTCCAATATAGGATTAATTTTAGACTCCAAAAACATTAACAAAACCTTAAACTATGCTCATTATCCCTATAGTTACACGAGAAGAATTGATATAAGGGCTTGTTTGCAAAGAAGTCTCATCTGTTAAATATACTTATGTCAGGTTATAATACTTGACTTTGGTGGCTAACATGGATAAACTAGGATGGTACAAAACAGTTTTAAAATAACATAAGAATCTGGATACATAAGAATCTGGATACAGGAAGTTTTGCTGATTTGTTTAAATACATTTAATCTTAATTTAATTTTTAATTAATCACTGCTATTCTTAATTATTTGATTTTAATTAATTAGTACACTAAATTTAATTAATTTAATGTATTAATTACTTTTTTTACATCTTTATGGTTAAATCAGGGCACTTTGTAAGATAGGTATGGATGAAGCTGCACATCTGCTATCATCTAGAAACAGCGTATCTATTGATCTTCTCTGGTTTCATGTTGAGATATGTATCTCTTTCCAGTCTTTTTTTTATGAAGACATATGGATATTTTCAGGTTTGTTTGGAGTTTGTTTGATTGTTTGGGGCTTTTTGTCTTTTTATCAGAAATGAGACTAGTGCATCAACGATGAAATTAGGAGATTGCCTTTGTGTCACAACTGATTATGCTTGCAAGGATCCAAAAATCTCTTGCACAGGGATAAGATGTGGAAAGAGAAAGAGAGGGTGCCACTGAGGCACCTGCTGAGGTTATTTTCTAGTCAGCTGGGACCTATGAACGTCCAGCCGGCATTGCTTCATAGTGGGGAAGCATCATTTTGCAGGCTTAACCTCAAGCACAGCATTATTAAGACTTTAGAGGACAGTACCTTGACTGTGGCAAGGGAATATGCACTATCAAGAGATATTATTTGCTCTGCAGCTTCTGTGTTCAGGATTCATCCTGTTGCTCTTTTCGCTGGCAGTTTTGTAGTTCTCCAGGTATAGTAATACTGCAGATCTCCCCCATGAACGCTGCAGGCTCTGCAACTCAAAGGTGTTTCCATGAGGGACAGCCTGGTTTAGACAGGGGACTCCTGAAGGCCGTCTGTCTCCAATTTCCTCTGTCCTTTTCTTCTGCTTCCCAAGATTTATTCCCGGTGCTCCAGCATCTGATTGCTTTTTCTTCAAGATTAGAGTCAAGCTGGTGTGAAAGCATAACGTGCCCAACAGTTATCACTTCAGGCGTATCTCATTAATTCCCGAAGCATGTGTCTGCTGTTATCGCTACGTCACTAACCAAAGCCAGGGAGAAACAGTCAGCCATGGTTGTGCATTATACCATATATATTAAATGTTTGTGTTCACGCAGAGAAAGTTCAGAGATGCATTTTCTGAGTGGAAAAGTGACACTAAAGCAGGGAATGTGGCGGTAAACAAGGGGCAATGAAACAGAGGCTGGATAGCAGCACTTTTTCTGGAAAACACTTGTTATTTCCCCTCTGCTTGGATATGTTGTTTGCATTATATGTGTGCTGATACTGAACTGTAAAATGAAATGTATCTGTAGCAACTGCTTTGGAGATGAGCTGCTCCTCTGTCGCTCTCCTAAAGCTCTTGTCAGCCCCGTCTAGCCTGGCACACAAAACCACCGAGAGGCAGCCGCACACCCATGTTTGCGTCTCTTTTTTCTCCTCGCCAAAGAGACAAAGTGTTTCTACTTTCTGGAAACTTTCTGGAAACAAAGTGGATTTCACCCAGAGATGCTTGAAACACTGGATGACCCTATGTAGGTTACTTACTGCTGTCATCTGCTGGCAGTGTTAGTATCTAAGAAGCAGATAGTGACCAAATCAAGAAACAGATGGTACTGGGAATGTGGTTTATTCTGCTTTATATTCTTAGTGATTGCCTTAGGAAGATGTAGAGATTCCTTTATTTACGCAGGAGTGTTATTTCACTGTCACTAAAAGCCAAGGTTATCAGGATATTGCAGAATCTAAATTCTAGGATTATGTTAATAATCTGTTCTCTTTAGGGAGACTCTTTCTTGCAGACTGGAAAGAGCCTGATTAGTTGTCACATTGAACCAATAAGTCCAAGGTGGAAAAATTAGCTCAATTGACTGTTTTTACAAGGTAATTACAAGAGTTTTTGTTATGCAAGAATACATGGCCTGTTTTGTCCATCCCCTTCCCTCATTAAGTTATTATAATTCCATGTGTACAAGATTTGAATTTGGGCCTTCGTTTGTCCTCTTCTCTGTACATCGCAAGTGAAGTGATGAAACTGTCCAGTCTCACAGATAAAGAAAAGGGACCATTCCCCCATGAAAGTACAGATAAATAAGTAGTTCCTCCCAAGCATATTTGCTACTGTATTCTTTGGGCTGCATGCAAAAAGGGATAGCCAAAGATCAACCAACCTGACAAACATAAAATAACTGCCCAAGTTGCTTGGAGCACGTCCTCCCTATTCTGCGACTTTCTGTCCCCTCCACAGTCTCTCAACCAGCTTGCATTAGGTGAAAGCAAGATCTTTTTGCTAATGTGGCAGGAGAGCCTTGAGTTGTAAGCAGCCTTGTGTTCTTCTCTTTCGAAAGCCTGTGGGAGTATCCAGAAATAGTCCTTCCCATTAGATAGACCCAGGTAACGATGTACTGATCCAGGAGAGTCTTGGACCTGATGTTGCTGCTAAACAGGTTTAATTCCAGTGACTTCTCTGTTTTTACTTGGGTTTTACTTTAATGAACATGAACTAGAACTGGGTCCCCTGCCTTGAGAAAGTTACTGAAAGGCTATATAAGCAAAGCTCAACTGCCAGAGTTTAGCTCTTTGGTGGCTTTTGAACTAATTTGTTCCTTTTTCACTGATGCCTCCCCCCACCCCAGAAAACATGCTAAATTAAAATTTTACCCTGGGCTAGAATGTCATAAGATGCCAGTAAACAATTCCTTTATAAAACTATATACTTGGCTAAATATAATATTTGCTAATTTTGTTTGCCTGTTTCTAATTCCATGTCATATTTCAGTGGCTCCATCAGAGCTTTTATTCATTGTTTGTTTTGCCTTTGGTAGAAAATACAGAAGAAAGACATATTTTTTTTATACATTCAGATTCATTTACCCACTCACATAAACAACACTGTAAAATGGTAATTAATATTGTAGAATCCCAGTCCTTTGCGGGGCTCATATCAGAACTTCATGCTTGAGAGAAATTAGCTTCCTACTGGTAACAGCAAACAAATGTAGAGAGAGTGGCAAGGGAGTATCACTGTTACCTACGCTGTTAGATTTAAGACATGAGTGTCTGGGATGCAAAGTGTTCCATGTGTTTGTTTTCATGTTGTCATCTTCAGTCTTGTCTGAGAGAAATAGATGAGTTATTTCCAAGTTATTCTTTAAGTAACTTCCCATAATCATGCAAAAGTCATTAGCCTTGGGGACCTTGACTCAAGCCAGCTTCCAGTCCTGTGCTGTAACCACATTACAACACTGTAGTTGATGCTCAGAAGCAGGATCCTGTCTGTGTAATGTAATATCCAAATCTTTGGCATTTTTCCTGGTATCTCACATTGAAGATTTGTGTAACTTGTTTTTCACATTTTATCTGTCATCTCTTTCTCCGCTCTTAATATCCAAATATCTCCCCTCTGGGAAGTAGCTTTATTCTTATTATTTTTTAGGTATAATAGATTGTGTTTTAAAGGCTAAAGATTCTTTTTTTTCCCGCTTGCCCATATTTTTAACTTCTGTAAATTCCTTTATATCTCTTTTTTAGAATGTTTCTGGAACAACATCCCTACCTAGTGCCAGTTAGGAAAGTATTTTTCATCCTTCAGATAATTAAAGACCATTTATATGTGAACAGCTATAAAAAATGATTTCTTCTGCACCACATAAACTCCAGAATGCAATAAAATGCGTTTTTGATGATTGCTGTTAAAATATATTTTTTCCAGCAGTTATTACATTGCAGTGTCTCAGATATCACATTTTCCCATTTACAAATATATTCCAATGTAACAAAAATCTTAGAAGACATTTGAAACCTTAACTAAAAAACAGTTATGCAAAAATACATGTCAATTCTCACATACTTTTGGACAGACAAAAACATGTACCTAAGACTCCACTCTTACTCTCCCTTTAGAGGTTTGAAAAATTATTTTATCATTTATTATTCACATAGCAGTGGTGAAAATATGACCATAGACATTTGGATTTCAGAAGATTATAGGTTACCTGTAGCTAGAGTTGGAAACATCTGTAGCAACTGTGTGGTTAAGATTTACATTTAATGGTAGTTGTGCCAAGTTTCAGTCCGTACTGTTGTGTATAATCTAGTTTTTGAAGTATATCTCACAGGTTAGGGCACCAATATCTTGCAAAAGAAAAGGATCAGAATGTAACTGGATCAAAATTTCAGATCTGGATAAAGGTACATCCACAACATTTCTTTCATCCTGTAATCTTCTCTATCCCATAAAATATATTTGGCGTACAATTTGAATTTTTGTTAACTAGAAGACAGAAAGGTCTCTTACTAGTCAGTGTTTGGTGGAAACCTGGTTTGGTTCATGTTACAGGTTCCATCCCTTGGATTCTACTGTCATTTATAATTAAAGCTATGTGAAAAACAATTCCTGATATTTATGCGTTACATTTATACATATGCGGTATGTTTGTTATGTAATCATGGTGAGAAAGGACGTTGGCTGTGCTACCAAAAATAGAGGAGCAGATGTTCAAGCACAGCCTATTAAGATGTACGTAACCTTGTATAAACTGTGAGAGTATCTATTTTAACTTTCTTACCATTATTTGCTCTTACAGTATGCGCAGCATAGAATTTACAAAGGACGTGCAGTTTTCTTCTTTTTTGTAGACATATCCCTTGATAGAGAAGGAATACCTCTTTTCCTTATTTGTGTACAAACTCTTCCCTGTGCTGAATATCTCTTTCAGAAAACCTCAATAAGTAACTGGTATTTCCAGCAGTGTTCGTGATGGGCTTGCACTGAAATAGTCTGTAACGCTTTTCTCCTTAAGTTCCCTTTCTGAAAAGATTCAGTGGTGACAGGTTGAAGTGGATTGGACTATAATGTTAGTGTCATGAAAAGCTGGAGGGCTTTAAACCCTCTGGTCCCCTGAGTTTTTGTGTTGTTAAAGATTTGATAAACTCCGGGAGAATAAAAGATGACAAAGAAGCGCATCCTCAAAGTATTTGTGGAATTCAAGGAATAGCTCTCAGAGACGGAGGCTCTAAAGAGCCAACTTACATGGAAAGGGCTTTCCAAATTACCTGCAGCTGTCTTTGCTAACTCCGAATATGTCCTTACTCTAAACTCTCAGAGGAGAGGTATGAATCAATTAACTTTTATCTTAAAGATGTTCTAGGTGCCTTATAGCTTCTGTCTCTTCTGAAAGGCAAATTAAGAGTAATTATTGACAAGATAGATGTCTTATATTTAAATCATGTGTCAGTGGGATGGGGAGCAATAGCTCATCACAGAACAGGCACCTATTCTCTTTCCATCCATTGCCTGAAATATTTACCTGTGCCTGTCTCTCAGAAAATCTGGTACTGGAAAAAGTTACTCTGTTTAACAGAATGGTCTGAAGCTCTTAAATGTCTCTTTTGCTTATCTTACTCTTAGAGAGCCCTCAAAAGACTGTACCTTCACCATCCAGCTGCTCAGTTCCTGTTCATGCAGGCAGCAGCGGCAAGTCACATACACCTTTTCCTAGAAGTGTATTTCTTCAAATAAAAGCAATTTATTTCAAGTTCTCCATATAATAGTGAGGGCATGATAAGGCAGAAAATTCAGCACTACTGAGATCTTCCTGAGTAGGTCTTCAACACCTTACTGCCTTGTCGTTACTGGCAGACTGACAAATATTCTCCATATAAAAGGAGAAGAATATCAATCTGAATTGCCTGTTTTCTTCGTTCTTTGTTCTGTCTCACATGCAAAAATGAAATTAAACATATTTCTGAAAAAGCTGTACTTCGTTGCCCAGAATACAAGAAGTTAGCCCAGGCAGTCAAAGCTGAACAGAATTATAGGAAAAATAGGTTTTATGATGGAAAGTGCTGCAAGCGTCTAAGCACAATTTTTGAGAAGATAGTGCCTGTGATATCTTCTTTTTTTTAACCTGTCGCCCTCTCGAGCCTAAATCTGTCTTTGAAGAGGGATTTTTCATGTCTCTTCTTACAAAATAAAAAAAAAGGCTTTTCTTCTTTCCATTCCTTTTCTTTCTTTTAGACTCCAGGTAGAAGACCCGTTTGTAGACGGGGAGAATGTCTCTTAACCAGGCTTTCTTTTATGTTTTTATTCTGTGATACTACATCACACTGACATTAACACAAAGGACGAGTGCAAAACCTTTTAGCTGAGTGTCTCTTCAAAGTGCCATTTAATAGCCTGGGAACTTATTTCCCTCCAACATAAGCTGGCAAAGGAGCCAGTGAAATGAAGCATCGACCCTTAAAGTTTATCAAGATAGGCTTTTGTAGAAAGGCAGTCATGCTTTCTTCTAGGACTGTGTCAACTTTTTTAAAAAGTTGTGTGTGATGCAGGCATCCCACAAAGACAGCAGATTGTTGTGTTTTGAAATGTATATGGTCACAAAAAATGCTAACTTGAAAGCAGCTCAGCTGTTTCACCGCTTGCTAATGGTTAAGTCCTAAAGCGTGCTGCCTCCATAAGCTGTTTGTGACTTGAAATTTTCCTGATTTCATGCTCAGGAGAAGCTTTCCTAGCTTTAAAGCAGACCCAATCAATTTCAGGCATCTGTTTCATCATATTTGTTTATCTAATTAGTAAAGAAATTAGTGTATTGACTAATCAGAAGGCTTCTCAGATTATAATTGCAGAATTCAGGGTCTGTTCACAATTGCAGACCTCCAGCAAAATCTAGGACAGAGAGAATTAAAAGCAATATGGAAAGAACATAATTTTTATATGCGGATTTTTTTAGAAAGTCTTCCTTTTCACAGCGTAATTGAAATATTACTTAAAGGACCAACAAAAGATAACATATTAAAAGAAATTGAGTTGCATATATGATTAATTCACACAGTGGGAAGCCAATTATAAAAAATGCAGTTTTATACATCTGACCTTGAAATGAATAAAACAATTTTTAATTTTGTCATTTCCCTTATAAACATGGAATGCAATTAACAATAATCTTGGCAGAGAAGCAATGGTCTAACATAAAAATCTGTTTACAAAATAAATTTATACCATTACTGGACTTAACATACGACAAAAAGAAGGATTTTCTAATATGCGAAAACTAGTGAAATATTCAGCAATGTTAATTAAACTCACATGTTGTAAAACTGTCCAAAGATCTAAGTCTCTCTGGAATATGTTTTTCTGTCAGAATTTCACATGAAATTTCATACTGTGCTTTAAATCAATAAATACATGTCATAAAACCTCCACGCCAGCCCTTTAAAGCTCCGGCTACTTCTAACTGATCTCTTCCATTTCAGCTGGAACTGGGGGTGCAGGTTTATGTTCCATTTAATCCCGTTTTCCCGTGGGTTGCTGCTGGGAGGGGTGGCCACACTGTCCCTGTTCCCCACGTCCCTCTGTTCCCCTCGCTGGAGTGGTTACTTGGCCCACGAGCGAGTGGGACCTTTTCCACGAGCCACGGAGAAGCTAACCCTTTTGGTGGTGCATGATGGACCGTGGTTTAACACAATAAACTGCTGTCCGCCGTGCACCACCACCACCGTGAGCCACAGAGATGCTTGAGCTGTTCCCATTCCTTTCCAGCGTCTTTTCTCCGCATGTAGCTTTTATCTGTCCCCTTTCCGTACCGAAAAACCTCCATCCCAAGTCACCTCCCTCTGATGCTCTTCCCAGACTTGCATCCCAGGAGGGGTTTCCTGCCAATGCAGCCAGCACCTGTGAAGCTGAGTCTGGGCCACGGTCATTTCGCAAAGCAGGCAGCGATTTTTTAATAAAATGTATGCACCAAGGTACATTTTTTGGAGTAGAGTCATCTGCACTTTGATATTTGAGTGAGAACACCTCTAAACTTACGTGTGGGACCTAAAAAAATCACCATGAGAAAAAAAGAAGTTTGGGAATCATGTGTCTTCTAAATAATCCTGAAGACAGGCATTTCCCTATAAATATAAACACATTTTAAAAAGGTGCTGTTTCAAACAGACGGGCAGCTAGAACATTATTTGAAAATACTTGAAAACAAATGGAGGGGGTTTTTTTAACTCCTTTTCATGTGTGATTCCTGAATGATTTACTGTAGACTTTTCACAGAAAATAATTCTGTGATGGAGTACGATGTTACTTGATAAAATTGAATTAGACTGGCTTTCTTCAAGTGAAGAAAATTAGGCTTGAAAATTAGGCTTTGTATGAAAAACAAACTTCAAATTAAGTCTTGAAAAATTCTCTGATGAAGTTTGGCAACCGTTCGATGAGTTATGAACGGATTAATAAGAAATGATTTGAGGAGATACACATATAATTGTGATACCTTGATCCGGCTTTAGGATTCATCAGCATCTAAATCATCACCATGGTCTTTTGAGTAAAGATTACAATTTTCTCATAGAATATATTTTTAATTTACCTCATAATTTGAAAGATGCCCTTTGAAATTCTAACAGATTAGCATTAACTGCTTTGAATGCTCATTTTCTTTGTTTCTTCTTATTTCCTAGTCCTATCTATTTGGTTGTTGTTGCTGTTTTGTATTAATCCACTCCCAGCCAGCTGTGTTTTTCTCATCTACATATCTCGAAAGGTTAAGGGGGAGAACTATTCTCATAATACAGAAAGTGACTTTACTCAAAGGAGTAGGAAATAAGGAGTGACTCTACTCAAAGCAGGCAGTACCGAGAGAAAGCAGCTGTGGTTCGTGTCTGTAACATGGGCATCGACCTTAATTCAGAAACACGCCTGTCCTCCAGAGGTCTGTGTGAGTAGTCTGTCAGCCACCACCAGTGGAAGAGCACCTGTGTACACGACTGACCTCACTTAGCCTCCTCTGAAGTGCTTGCCATGTTATCTGTTTTTTGCCATGACTTTCCACACTTCGTTCTTTGTGGCTACCCAAGTCCTACATTATCTTTCTATCTCCATCTCATCAGCTTCCCATCTCTTTTCCTGTCTCGTCTGAAACTCTGTATCTGCTCTCTGCACACCAACTCACAAACTTCCCTGTCCGCTCCGTGTTGTTTTTCATCAGATTTCTGCGAGGGGGTTGGTTAACTGCAAAAGGATGAGGGCAAAACTTACCGTTGGAAAACACACTGTGAGAGCTATATTACAGGCAAAAATCATGCAGCATAGGAACAGCTTTCGTACCATAGTGGTCATATGGATGATCACTGTCAACTCGCAGAGAGTGGGTCAGGGCTAGGAAGGCCTCCCACTCCGCCATTGCAGGGTGGACAAGGGGGTTAGCAAGCCCCAAGGGTTTTGTGGCTCTCCTTCTCCTTCGCTTCTGCAGATTATCCCCTTACAGCCCAGCTCTGCTTCCAGTCGCAGGGTAAAACTCCCATGAGGAAGGTACTTCAGCTGTTTTTTCAGCCCCTAGAAAGAGAGCAGGCTTGCAGTGTTGGCCCAAGGCATGACGAGGACATACCTACACAGCAGCTTTGAGCATACCTGGCTTGGAGCCACTCTTAGGCATGCCTACAAGCAGCAGTGTGGTCATAGGCACAGAGTCTCAGCTTCCTCACAGAGGTCTACAGCTCACTGCCTGCTGAGGGTGCTCGCTGAAGGTTGTGCAGAAAGGCATAGTCTAGCAGCATGTTTGTCAGTGGTGCTTGCAGTAAAATGCAGGACAAAAATTCTGTCTATAATATAAATATTGGTTCAAAATCAAGAATTGGTGTCCCAGACTTTTCTATTGACTGGTGTCAACAGACTTTCTGTTGCTAGGGGTTGTGTATCATCTTAGTATGTTTTTGTTATGTACTCTGTGTATCCAATGGATAGAAAGTCTGCCATGAAGCGTTTAAGAAGATGGTTGTGGTGATGATGTTAGAATGTGTTTGTAGGAAAGTTGCAACACGGGCATAAATTGCTATGGGGATCTAAGTACTGCAAGATACCATGGATAACTGTGCTTTTAGCACCTGAGGATGAGCAAGGTCAAAGCCTTTACATCCTGACCATCTGTGTATTGGTGGATTATGTTGCTCACTTGAAAAAATGTTTTTCTGACTGCAGGCATGGAACCCGTTGTGCTGGAGAAGTGGCAGCCACAGCGAACAACTCACACTGCACAGTAGGAATCGCCTTTAATGCCAAGATTGGAGGTATGTGAAACAGTCCCCCTGCAAAAAAATGTAACTGAAGAGCAATTTGTACATTCAGACCATTCTAAATAAGAGGAAGAGCTCTGTATGGATAACAGTCCTGGCTGTGTGAACAAGTAAATCCCAGTCATAGCATTAAAGAGCAGTACGGAAGGAATTTGTCAGCAGTGACACTTCTCCAACGCTCCCTGGGACACCACCTATCATTACACACAGAAAAATAGAAAAGAAGACTTTTGATGAAAATGCAAAACCCAGAATTAGGACATTTGGGTTTTCTCACAAATTCAGAGCTTTGACTGATGAGCTTTGACAAATCAGAAGTAAATGTATATAGCAGGAATATCAGTTTGCATATAGAGCCCAAACAAAGCACTGTCATCGTTGTGAAAGTCAAAACAATTTTGTGTTGTTTGGCCATTGTTGGAGGGTATCTTTTGATCCCTGTGCATAATCAGATTATTGCCTGAAGCATGAGATTTGATGGCACTTTTTTGTTCAGTTCAGCCAAGAGATTCCGAGTGATTCTATAGATTCTTAGTCAATGGTTGCTCAGATAAGACCTCTGGCTTGATTCTTGGAAATGACTGTCAAGATATCACCTACATATCTCCTAGGTTGTAGCCCTGCCTGTGCCAAATTTTAATGATTCAGGGGAAGTCTTACCCTGTACTTTTCATGAACTCATGGGATCAGTATATTGCCTTTCAGTGGAAAAACCTCTAGCTTAAACTCCTTAACAGTTGGTTTTCTGCCTCAAAGCAGAGGCCATCTGTGAAAACAGAAACGTGTTTACCAACATATACAGTGAAGAACAGTTCAAAAAAATATGAGGAGGCAAAGCTGAGGCCATGTTTCCACAACTAATAGTCCTGTATCTGTGCTCCACTGGATCAGTACAAGTTTGATCCAAATCAGATGTGAGCACAGCTGCATTTCAGATTAGGCAAAAGACACAATATAGACCTAATGTCAGCTTTTTGTTTTCCTGCTGGCTTCAAGAGCATAGACAACACCTGATCCAGCCTAAGGTTAAAGTGATGCATGGAAACAATTTCCCTTCAGGCAAAGAGCCTGCCTGCACAGCGTTAACCTGTCAGAATGGTTTAAACAAATTTTGAACTGGCCAAGTGAGTTTGTGCCAGATGAGCAGGTTGTCTCATGTGGGCATGGCATTTGGTCCTGTAGCTGGAGCGATGAAATCACATCTACTGTGTGGTCCAACCACATCTGAGGGCATCGATGCAGATGAAAGCTGACTTCTAGCACAAAAGCTTCATTTGCGAGTTGGATAGTCACATGACCAGCAACAGCCTGGACGTGTCCTTGAAGAGCTCTCTGTTATTAACAGCGGCTTTTTAATAGGTTTTTATTTATTAACCATTAGGAATGTGCAATAATACTTTAGAAAACCCCCAGGCATATTAGATGAATCACAGCCCATTCTAAATACAGTGTAAAAACTGATTCAGATGGACATACTATGAGCACAGTAATCTGACCAGTAAAGATCGGATACGTGTGCCTTTTTCATACTATATTTAGTTACTTTGTATTAAGAATATAACAGCATTCAAGAAATTTCGTTGGTCTAAATAAAATAAAAATTTTATCATCTGCCCTGCTTAACACAACACTTCTGCAGAGCCATCAGTAATGCTGTTTTTTAAAGAAAGCTGGAAAACACTACAGTGGCAGCTGTATAAACCTCATTCAAGGTCATGTACCATGTACCACCCTTTAAAAGTGTCAGTACTTGAAAATAAGACCTCGGGGGACTCAGCAGATAATCTGCAGAAAATCAGAGGCAAGAGGGAATTCTAGGGTCTCGGGAAGGGAGGTTAAGCCTTCGCTTCATTTAGGTGTATATATTTAAGAGTCTCACTGTTGCTGACCTCTACTTGGCATGCCTCCCTCCCTTCCCTCAGAAAAGCCATAAGCTGCACATGTGAATATGCAGTGGTTATGTTCCCCCTCCACAGGCCAGATAGAGTGTAAAAATGTTGAATCATATTATACTGAACTAGTGTTCAGGTTGCTTCTTTCCCATGGATTTAAAGACCCTCATTTGGCTTTTTAGGAGAAGAAACTAGAGTCGAGGTAAAGCAATTACGTTCTCACACAGAAGAGCACCTGCTGACAGTGATGTTGAATTTGGGCCACCAAAATGGGTATTCTTTACTTCAAACCAAAGTGTGAGTTGCTGCTTCTCTGGACACATAAGGGATAGTGAAGAGAGAAAGCAAAGGGAAAAAGAAATCCCTTCGATCAATATTTCATCAAATGCTGGCAGCTGAACAAATCCAATTAATGATCTCTGTGATGGAAAGTCATTAACAAGATATCTACCAGCAATGCTCACTTTTTTTCTAAATGTGTTTGTCCTTTTTGTCTCATTTCTGCACATTTAAGAAACTCTGACCACAGAACAGATCAGAAAAAAGATTCTTAGAAAGCCTAAGCCTTCTCTTGCAGCCGTATAAGCGGGGAGTTAATCTGCAGATGCGAAATGATGACTGAAACTGCAGTCAGGACCTTCAGTTCCCTTACAGGTTGTGGGATGATTTGTGTGAAAAATTATGCAATACGCCTGTAGTTATCCCAGCTAAAGGCCCTGTCATTAGCAAACAAAGCAGTGCACCGAAGGGGTAGGGTTTTTTAATGTGTAACTCCTTGCAGTAATCACACATAGCAAATTACCACCTACAGAGCTTGCGAGACTTTTTACAGGCAGGGATGGTTAGTGTGTTGTTATTGTTGCAGACTTATTGTGGAAGTTGCAAAGCATCTGTGGGGATTTGGGTGCTTAGTTACTTGGCTGGGCTTGAGTCCTGACGGGAAAACAGTTACACTGAATTATGGCAGAACAGATGTAGATTGTCTTCAGCTGACGAGGAATTAGTTCAGCTGTTTCTTTAAGCTTAAGTCAGATGCTGATTAAAAACAAACATTTTAAAAGAAGCCTTGCTTTGAGTTTGGTTTTTTTGCATGTTTCCTGTGATTTGCTCGAAGTTTGTTCTGACTAAAATGCCACTTACGTTTTGGCACTTACTGCAAATATTGGAAGAAGTTTATAGAAGGCTGCAGTCTTAGGTGGAACAGCCTGGAAACGCTGCCTGTTAATTGCCTTCTGGACAGCTTTTGTTGCGCTATCACCACATGCCAAATGCACTTTGGAGGTTTTGTGATCGGCAAAATTAACTACTCCAGCCATTTGAAAAAAAAGAGAGAAAAGAACAGAAAAGAGGGAGCGAGAGAAAGGAGTGAGTTTTTTTCTAATAGCCATGAGACGTCCATTGATCAAAGTTGCACTTGAAGTATGTCTGTCAATTGTTGGCAGAACAGCGCAACACCTAAGTCACAGCCTTGTCTGCGTTGCTTTAGATTTGACCACTTCACCATTAACAAAAAACCTGGTATAAATTACTTCAGATGCCAATGGCAGAATTCAGAGTTATTGTTCACCGGGTGAATGTTGTATTATTTAAGCTTGCTACATGGTTACAGAAACATCAAGGGAAGCTTTATTTTCCTTCTTTTAACCATGGTGTACCTTTTTTATTGTCTTTATTTAAAAGCAAATATATTTTAATGTGCTTGAAAAAAATGAGAACACAGCTTCCACCCATCATTAATTTCTGAGATTATGCTGAGGAAGAAAAATAAAACCTGAGATTCCCAAAGTTGTTTTAATGGCTTTTTTATAAAGTAAAGTTCATAGTGAGATCACTGTTTGGACAAGTTTATTATCTCACAAAACATGGGCAGCTTTTGTGTGAACTTAGAAATATGATCACTTTTCATTTTCAAGTCAATTAGAGTGAGGGAAAAAAATAGACCCTCTATCAACAAAGCAACCCCTATACCTTTTGTTAATTGGAAGTTAAGGTCTTGGTAAACACTCCAGCTAATTCAGTCTGAACTCACGAGCAAACCGGAATGTGTCTATGATTAAAATATGTAAATTTGGTTTATAAATAGCAGTGGTCCTTTTAAAGGGGAAAAAGCTTCAATTTTGTTAATTGTGGAAGTGATCATTATTTCTACTATCATAAAGTTACGTGTTAATTGTTATTTGATATCTTTTATGCCTTTGATCGGATGTCGGACTAACAGTATGGAAGGTCCTCTTTCTTGTTTGGGTTAAAACCGCCATCAGGGGTTTTGTCAATAGAATTAAATTCAATTGAAATGTTAAGGCTAGTTAAAAAACAGCTTTAAGATACTCTCGGTTTACAAATTTAAGCCTACCTTACTTATCTTAGTGCGCTTAAAACATCATGGTGCCATTCACTTTATAAGAACTGGCACACTGATTTATCAAAACCCACATTAATGGATTTTCTTTTTTACAATCGAAGTTCAGAATTGTATCTTAAAAACCCCTTCCGCATAGAGGAAGATGTTCACAAGATTCTAGTTCAATGTGGAATAATGGTACACATAGGGTATTTTCAATAACTTTCTGTAATCCCCTTGCTACTGTGTGTAGTAGTCCTTCTGTACACAAGAGCTTTCTCCCCAGTTTCTTCTTTGCAGCCCCATAGAATGAAGGAATAATCCCATGTGTATCTATCAACAGAGATCCTGTGTTTATGTCTGTCAACATACTTAGGACGGTGAATGTCTCAAATTAAGTGCTGCGGTTTCATTGCAGTATAAAAGGGGGAAAAAAGCATATATGATCTTCAAGTGAGACATACAAACATTTCAGGGTTCAAGTCTTTTTCTGAATTTTCTTTAGCATAAAAGCTTGTTGTTAAAGTTCAAAGGTTATATAGAGGATAAAATGATAGATAATGATAATGGTAGAGAATCGTAAATAGATAATTCTTAAAACTTGACGAAAGACGATAATGGTAATGATAGATAATTGTAAATAGATAATTCTTAAAACTTGACGAAAGACGAAAATATTGCTCCCTGTTCATAAACACCCATCCAAAATGATAGATTTTTTGCAGTGGCAGAGATCCTTGTGATCATTCAGTCCAAAGTCCTACCCAGCAGTTTTCTCCGAAAGAAAGGCACTTGGAGTTTGGTCACCCTGTTCACTGTATCTTTTGTTCTGAAGGCGTACGGATGCTGGATGGGGACGTGACAGACATGGTCGAGGCAAAGTCTCTGAGCCTTAATCCGCAGCACATCCACATCTACAGCGCCAGCTGGGGGCCTGATGATGATGGTAAGACTGTGGACGGACCTGCTTCTCTAGCGCGTCAGGCCTTTGAGAACGGCATCAGAATGGTAGGTTGGCATCAAAGTGCGTCTCCCGGATCTGCTCTCGTGTGCGGGTGTAAGGGTGCACATGCCTCAGTACGTGCCAGTGCACAGCGTGGGAAAGACTCATAGTCTTAAGGAAAAAAGAAAAGCTTCGTTTGTGTAAAACGAAAAATACATTTTCATGCAGCGCCGGCTAGGCATTTGATCCTTCCTGAAGTATCAGCTGACTTTCTTTGTTGTCAGTTGGAATACATCGTCCTCAGTGTCCTTTAAAACTGCCCTGAGGTAATGATGTAATTCTGCGAGAAAAGCTAAGCCTGAAAAATGCTACTTTGCACAGCAATGCCACATCATCAAATTTGAATTGCTATGAAATTATAAAGCAAAAACCTTTGACTGTTTTTCCTTCTTTCTTCCTTCTTTCTTTTGTTGTGTTTTGCTTGATTTCTTACTGGAAGTTTGATGGACTTAATAGGGAGTTGGAAGCTAAAAAAAAAAATCTACACTCATTTATTTTAGAGTGTGTTTCTGGTCTCCAAGAACATACGCCCTTTTTATAACTTGCATATACATTTTTCTACCACTTTGTACTATTGCAGTGTCTCTGTGATATAGTCCAGAAAGCTTCAATAATACAGTGCACAAAATCCCAAACACCCCTATAAGAAAAAATCTAAGACCTTTTCAATTTTCTTTAATAAGTAACTGTCAAACAAGTAAGATCACAGAAGGAAACAAGCAGTTAGAGGAACTTTTGATATCACAGGCCAATTTTTAGTTCTTCCTTTTGCCCTCCTGCCTGTTAAATAGATCAGGGAATTCCTGGTTTTCCAGCGCTCACACCTCTTTCCACTATATAGGACTGGATGGAAAGCATTTTAAAGCTCTGCATTTGAAGGTCTGAGCATTATTTTGAATGCAGCAGGAGACTTGCTAGTTCAGTGGTGAGTAGCTCTAGGATCAGAAAAGAAGAGATTAGTACAAAACATTTAATTGAAGACTTTGAGGCTGAGACTGTTGGACTAATGCTGGAACATAGTAACACTGCAGCAAAATCGGAAAGTGCAGCCATTATTTAAGCCAATAGGGGTTTTAACCAGGTGTGCCCAAGACTGATTTTAGCAAACTATCATTAACATTCAGCCTGGAAGGCTTGTGTGTTGTGTAAGAGGCAGTGTCTGCCATTGAGGGATTATATTAATTTAAGATGTACCATAAAAAGTGAAAACAGGGGCAATGGGTGTAGAGGGGTAATAGTTACAAGAGCATCTGGTTGAGGTGATACACCTCTGTATGCCCTGTTCAGTATTTCAAACTATTTGCAGTATGCTTGACTATGAGTTGTAAATAAATTCAACATAAAATTAGTGCCCCCTATCACTGTAACCACTGTCTTGCAGCACAAGCCTAGGAGCTGCAAATTCTTCCATTCCAGTCCCAGCTACATCACGGGCTTGGTTTGGTTTCCTTGGTAAAGTTGCATACGTTGCTTACACTGCCCCTGGGCCCCGGCCCCAGATGTGGATAGTAATACACGCTCACCTACCTGGTGGGTGTGTATGAAGAGTGATCATTGAACTACTAAACTAGTAACAGGAACTGTGTGCTTCCTAGCCTATATAATGCTAGAAATATGCCTCATAAAAGTCAGTATTGTGAATGCTTTACTAACCATGCAACAACGGGCCGCTGCCTTCCTTTCACTTGGTAATGTGATGGCCATTCAGTGAAGAGCTGCAGCTGTACACTTTTGCTGATTGTACAGCATGTAACATGTTAAGCCTAGCATAACAAAATACTCAAGCATGTACTTAGCTTTACCCTGTGAGAAATTCGAGTGGCTTAGCAGTAAAACACGTTTAGGGACTCTGATAGATTTTGCCTCCAGAGAGCTCTGCCGCATTTAATGATCATTATTAAAGTAGTTATTGAAAAGTTCATAGAGCAAAGTCACAAATCTGTGAGAAGGTCGAATACATCTCCATTATTGCATCCTATGCATCATCAGTTCTCCTTTCAGCAGCAGTATCGGCGCTCACCAAAGCCCCACTGCAGTCTGCTGCTGTTTGACAGTGACTGCAGAGAGGAAAAATGAAAAGGTGTTGAAGGGATGCTAATGAAACTGCAGGACACAGGGAAGTTGAGCAAAATAAGTTTCATATTTAAACATACATATATGCTGGTTCAAATACCATGCTTCATGTTGATTAGGCAACCAGGAAAAGTTTAGCCAAAATTTCTGTATCTGAAGAATTCAGTGTTGAAATTTCAAACTCCGGATAAATCTGCTATAAGTCAAGAATGTGGATTAATTTTCTGTGAGTAATGATCTTGCATTCAGGCATTATTATTCCATTATAATAATTTATAAATATAATATGAGAGAATACCCTACAGACCACAGATAAATTTCATTGTATTACCACATTGTCTACCGCACTGTGCTACCACAATGTATTTATTTATAGGTACCAGTATATAATGAATACACAGTACTTCTTTTTACAGTTCTGAGCAGGTCTTTCTTCAGTGAACAGTCCAGAAGAATAGTTTACTATATTTCTTGGAGTAGTATTAGAAGTCATATTTGATGCAAGTCAAATTATTATTGTTTTTATGTTTTAACTTTTATTTCATTTTATCAGCCTTCTTTTCTTCTGCCCAAAGTGGCCCATGCAGAGTTGCATAGTTCTAAATATTTCCACGTATTTGGAAATGTTGTCTAGCTCTGACTGTGAGAGCTTTTTCATTTCTGCTAAGGAAATATAAGTTGTGTTCAAAAGTTTAATAAAACTGAGATATTATTGAAAGTGTCTAATAATACAGATAAGAGAGAGAAAATGCTTAAGGTTAATACTCTAATTTTCATTCTTGAAGATGTAGCATATACGGAAAAGTTACACATGTATGTCTCAATTATCTCCGTATTTGTAGGTTTTGTTTATAGGCCAAAAATAACTTTAAGGTGAGCCAGTTTTCCTTGCTCTCTTTAAAAAAGCATGCCTTTCAGTGTTTGGATAAAGGTACTCTTTCTGTTCTGCTTTACATTGTCATTAGATTTGTCTTTTTAAAAGATGAGACAAGTTGGAGAAGAAAATACAAATTATCTCTGTTCCACAGTATTTCTAAAAGCAGATCATTGTCCAAGGTAATGACTGCTGGATAAATACCCTGCCAAACACTGATTTCCCCAAGCAGTCACAGTAATTGTGCAAATAATAATAGGCAGACAAAAATGCATGTTACACTGTGTTCAGACCTTGACCTTTCTTTTTTTGAAATGTTGAACTGAAAAACGACGCTATTGCATCAGGTACCTGTGAAGTAAATTAAAGTAACACTGGTACAGGGAAGTTTGGCAAGACCCTCTTTCAGATCTACACAAAGGTTCAAAATTGATACTCTACATTAGTTCTGCATACGCAGACTGAACTGGATATTAATTTAAAAAACAGGGACTGCAAAGAATAAGGTCAAGATTTTTTAAATGGATCTGAAAAGCAAAATATGCCTGGTTTGTTTAATTAGGAAAGTTACAGGTGGTGCTGAATAATAACTTTGATTAAAGTATAATTAAACTGAGTGATCTCTTTTTATTAAATTAATGAAGTAAAAAATGAAATGGATGCAAGAGCCACAGTCTCTTATTCAGGTTTCTGAGAGACTGGGATTCTTGAAAAAAATGCCCAGTTTTCTTTAGCTCATATTATTCCAATTAACAGCTCAAGCAGGGTGTTTTAGAACTATTATTATTTTTAAATCTGCTGAGCTAATATGATTACTCCTTCCAAATCCAGCACAAAATAACAAAGATAAATGGCTGTACATTTTTTCCATAGAGTTCCACAGAGACAGAACATGCCATAAATTGGAATAGAGAAATCTATTTAAAGAAACTATACCGAATAATAGCTGAGTTTATGAAATGAAACCATAACCAGAAATTAAATATGCTTTAAAAATTCTACTCAGGATCAAGGTAAAGGAAGAGGAAAACAATTTTTAAACCTGTCTCAAGAACTATGATTTTCTGTCATCTTTAAGTTATTTTGTTAAATCCTATTAAATTTACATACTTGAGTTCAAAAAGTAACCTTGGAGTTTACTATCAAACAATTTCTATGCAAATATAATAGCCCCCTTCATCTCATACTTCCAGTTGACAAGGTCCTTTTCTTGGAAATGGTTTAGTTATAAGGATGGAAAATTGTGGAGGCCTGTGTTTTAAATACCAATGCATTACAAGTTGTAGACTTAATAACCTCAAAAACAATCTCATTATAATCGCACCGAACATGCCTTAAAAAATCAAACTATGACCAGTGTGTCCAAAAGTAACACATTCAAATAAAGGTTGGATAAGTGATGTCACATAGGGCCCTCTGTTCAAGAATAAATAGACTTAGCATTGCAAAATATGACTGTGGCCAAACCGTGGTGTAAGAACGTAGTCTTTGCTGAGTCTAGGACAAAAAGGGGAGTACAAAAGCCTTTTCCTGATGCAAAAAGATAAAACCAAAGCACCATTAGATTTTAAGACGACTAGCTGTATCTCACAGTCTGCATGTTACAACCGTTTTAGAGATTCATGCTCTCTGTTACATGGCTTTTGATACAGAATTGAAACCCGTTCATTTTTTTTTCATACAAATAAGCCTATTATTCTGGGCATCAGTTTCAGCTTCATTTGGCTAATCATACATTTCAGATACTCTGACTTGTTGTTTCACTGCTGTTTGAGAAAGCCCTAATAATCAAGTTTTTGGAGAATTGTGACCCCTGTTGATGTTTTTCATAGCAGGGTTTCAAAGAACTAGTTATCTCACCTCTCACAACATGCAGCCAGCTACGTGCTTTCTGGTATTTGTTTTGCCGTACCCATAAGGTAGTCCACATCAGTGGCAGGGCAGGTCATCCTTAATATACCACAGCAGGGTGGACAGGCAGTGAAATCTGCATGGGAATTTTTGGCTTTCTGCCTGGGTCAGCGCGGAGGCCTTCGTCTTACTGCCACGACACCAATCTGCTCAGCAAGCTGGACACGAGCCAGCATGTTTGACTGACATTAATGATCAGATGTTGTGTGGCTGAGCCTCTTGTGAGAACTCGGCTTGGTGCCTTTCCTCCCATCATCACTGCCCCTTTTCATCGATCTCGCTTCACCAGCTTCGGCTGCAGAGCGGGCGTTCAAAGCGCTTAGTAGGAGCAGAAGGCTGCCGGACAGCCACTGAGCGAGCCTCCAGCCCAAAGGCGGGAGGGGAAGAGCAAAGCAGAGCAGAGGGAAAGAGGAAGGGAAAAGGAAAGAAAAAAGAAAAGGAAAAGGAAAAAGAAAAAGAAGAAAGGAACAGGATTGCACATGGATTTTTTTTTATTATTATATGCCAGTAGACTCCACACGTAGAAGAGGTTGTTCATAATTTGTCCAGGGAAAAGGTCTGCTGCCTGTGTTGTGCCACAGATAAATTGCTCTTAAACTCACTTTAAAGTGTTGCTCGCTTCTCCTGTCACCGTTCCTTTGCATCATTCTGTGCAGGAAGTGTTGCCTACGCAAGAGGAGTTAATTCTGTTTTTCTTTGCTGGAGCATTGCACTACAAAAATCAAAGACAGAAATTACTGCGGAGAGACTTCTGGTTGAATATCTCAAAATAATTTCCAAAATGGCTATCATTTTATACAGAAATATTGTGGTGCACAGAGGTTAAGACCAGATTTTTAAAGCTGCGTGTTGAGTATGTTGACCTTGTGCGGTTGTCGTTTGAGACTGAATGTACATAAATCTATGCATGTGCATATCTCGGATCATCCTTGGATAAATTTTGCCTGCACAGCAGTTCACACACAGTTATAACAGGTTCACCAAAAAACACTTGTTGAAGATCAAACAGAAGGATTGGTGCCCTACTTGGGGGGAGGACTCTGAAGACATGACTTCCAGTACGCTGATGCAACCTGATGTTAGGCCTTGGCATTTATCTGTTACATACATTGTATACATTCTCTGATATAGTATGTGAACAAATAAAGTATTTACTTCAACATATCAAATTGAACTTTTGGAGGCTCTGTATTGCAGGTGGGGATTGTCTGTGTACTAGAATTGACAAAGTCATGTTGTTTGAGTTTTAATGTTGTAATTCTGCCTTCTGACATCATAAGACATAGTACCATTGGCTTGAAATAATATTCATAATTTTAACATCTGTAAATACAATTACCATCTAGCCCTAACCTTCACCATAAGCCGTGCCAGGAAATTTCACCCAATTATTATTGCATCAGTCTCTCTGTTCCTTGATTCATCTATTATTTTCTGTTTTCTGTACATCTTTTGGGAAGAGCCAGTCTTGACTGAAATAGTCCAGAGAGAACATGTTATATCCACAGCTGTGCAAGTTGCTCGCTACCTTCCTTCTTAAAAATATTTACCTTATTGCTCATCTGAATTTGTTAGTTTCCTTTTCACTGTAAAATGCCACTTCTGCAAAATTAATGTGAATCTTATGGTGTTAGAAATCTCCACATGTAAGTAATTATAGAGTAGGGCCAAGTGACTTTGTGGATAAATTAAACTGGAACATAGGGACATAAGACAGGAAATGACCTTGTAGGTCATCCAGTACAGTTCTCTGCTATCACAGGCATCGTGTCCTGGAAATACATTTAGCAATTTATATTTTAGAATGCTTTAGAAAATTTTTCCCCTCTATTTCTGTTGGAAGAGTGTTTCACAGCCATCACTGATCCATTGGTTAGAGACTTTCCTCTAACTTATAGCCAGATTTGCTCACATGAAGTTTCTGCCCATTTGTTTCCTGTGCCAAAATTGAGCTTTAGCTTAAATAGCTTCTCTCTTCCCTTTTTTGCTTGTAATGTATTTATAGAGTACAGTCCCATCTCCTGTCAGCCTTCATTTTGCTGTGGTAAACAAGCCACACTCATTAGTCACTTCTTAAAAACTAGGCTGTCCATCGCCTTACTTGTCTTTGTGGTCTTCACATCTTCCATCCTGAATTATTTTCTTGCGTGCAGGTGATCATAATTAGTAGATTCATTAGCATATTCTTGCTTTTTATGTTAAAATCATGTAATAACTTTGTTTCCAGGGCCGATCTTCAAAATACTGCTTCAACTTCTACTTCCTAGAGCCCAGTGGTTCTCCGCACAGCACACATCATTTCCAGTGCAGCCATTTCCATCTCCATCTTGCTGTTACATTAACCACCGTCCTCTCGTGTTTCATTACTGATTGATTTGAGGGACCATTACATGTTCTGCAGAAACTGTATAGACTGGATGTAATGCCTTTTTCTGTATAAAATAAGTTATCAGAGAAGGACTTAACAGATATATCAGAGTCACTGCTTTCCACAAGTTTCTCTCTTTCCTCTGTGTGTCACCTACGGTCTTTGTTCCTAGGTTCTTACCTTGCATTTGGCTGATATGTGTATCTCAGGATGCCTTAATGGTTTTGCCAGCATGGTTTATACTTGATGTGATCTAGTTTTCTGGAAACTGAGGATGACCAGCAAAAGTCAGGATAAGTGACAACCTTAACACATCATTAAGCTAATAATTCTTCTTTGATCTACAAATTTGCACATACTTAGCAACTTCCAGCATTCAGCCAAAGTAGAGTTAGGGGTATTGTCTTCCAGTAACAGAAATAATGGAGTTAAGCCCAGTGATACATGGATGAGCTATGATACCATGCACCTTGTTTTCTTTTGGTAGTATGTAAATGAATGTTAAAATTCCCCTCCTTCACTTTGTTTGGAAAGTGAGAATTTCCACAGATGACTGATGTGTAATACAAAAAAAGAATTTGCAGAAAACGAAATAATGTACCAGAAATGTTCTTACATTACATTCAGTGGAGTATACAAATCCAAAAGGCAGGAAAACTTGGAATGAAAGTTACAGGAAAATATGCCTCAAAATGTCCAGTTTCCTTAAAATGTCACAAAGTGTACTGGAAACAGAAACTGTTTAATTACCTCATCCCTTCTCTCACACATACATGGAAACTATTGTAACAAGCCAGAATAGTATTCCGGCAGTTGGACAAGCTGTCAAAAGTGACCTCTGGTTTTGGATGCCCAACTTGAGACAGGTGATATATTTGAACATAGAAAAAACACGTCAGTATTGATGTAGAATAAGTCTTAAGTTGGAATGCCAATCCTGAAAAGCAACTTTGGCAAGATGGGTCTCTTTCCATACACTTGAAGTATATGCATTTCAGAGAGTGCATTTTTGAAATATGAATCTAGTTACTTTGTATGGGCAGCTCACTTAGAACTTGAACAGCAGCAGAATCTATGCATTTTTATGCATTGTCTAGGAAAAAACAGATTTCTGCAAGCCAAATGCCTGGAATTTTGGCCTCGAGAGTATTCTTTATGTAGAATTTAACAGAAACGTAAGGCCTAAGACAGTGAGGGCAATGACTTTGCACAAAGCCCAAGTGGGTTGTTTCTTCCCAAACCAAACACTACAGCAGACAAACTGAACAAGAGGGTTACTGCAGTCCTCACTCTGCAGACAGAGGTAGCCGTGCTGCAGCTTTATTTTCTGCTCGTTTACTGAAAAGAGCTAGATTTGCGGAAAATCCCTCAAAAGTTCTATGCACACCGGAAAACCTGAAGCCTTCTATAAGCAAGAGTGGGATATAACTCCTGAAACTACAGTTATGTGGGTCTGGTAGCCCTAGACTCCTTCTAATCAGAGTTTAATCAGACAGCAGTATAAAAGTAATGAAAACTGTCTGAATGCTCTCCACAGAGTCGCGGGGTGAAATCCATCTCTTGTCCAGGCTCAACACAGATATCTTTTTGTACAGTGCCTGTTTACTTTGGCTTTGTGTGCAGAGACAATTTCACCTATCATTAACTAGAGACTCTTTTGGGGTAACATAAATTTTGGAAAACCTAGCTCTTGTCATAGATCTGTACAGCCTGCTTCATCCCAGTAACAACATCAGCAAAAACAACAATAGGAATGATCATACGGAGAGATAGCCTAAACCAAATCTGCAATTCTTGCAGCCCTGTAGCTGGCTGTATTTTGTTTAGGAAAATGAGAAATTCATTCCAGCATTCCACAGGTTCAGATTTCAGGTTTCAGCCAACACTTCTTTTGGTTGCACTTTAAGCACTAATTATAGCTCTGTGGGGAATATCTTGGAGCTGTTTAAGCTGTTGTTCTGGTGAAGAGTAAAATAAAAAATACACCACATGGAAGGATGCATGTTGAAACGTTCCACTGATATATCCCAATAATTACTGTGTTAATGCATGGTTGCTTGTGGTTATTCAATACATTATTTTTTATGTGCACATAAAATATTTTCACACTTCAATGTTTTGAAGGTATCACATTGTATGAGCTAACAGAATATGTTTTTCCTTCTTTTTGTCACGATTAATTATCTTATTCTTTTCCTTGGTAAAGAAGTTTGTTCAGCAGTAGGCAAAAAGCTTAATTATATAAGCAGTAACTTGCCTTTGCAGCAGTATAAGATAAGCATTGCTTTTTAGAAATATAATAGATTTTCTACATTGTATGTGTATTGTGTATGTATTTTTTCCACTCTTGTTACCTAGGAGAGTCTTTCTTGACTTCCTAGTTTTCCTAATAGTAAAAATGGGAATGCTAATGTAAAAACACAGGACTTACTTAACTTTTAGACGTTCCGTCAAACATGCGTCTTTACATTATGTGTGTACATCTGTTCGACTTACTACTCATTTCTTCGTACAGATCCCTTAGCCCCACAGTTTTAAGGAAGTGATGCACAAATGTGCATTTTTCTGAGAGCATGGATGCCTCAGCAGCATTCATGGTGCCTGAAACTTCTCCTTTTGCTCATGAATTTTTGCTTTTGATGCCCACAGAAAAACTATTTTAATTAAAAAATAATCTGTTTTCCTGTCTTTTCTTCTGATAGTACTTCAGAATTGCTGTCAGGGACTCTCAGCTTAATCAATTTTCTGTTCTGGAGACATACCTGTTTTAAAGCGAGAGTCTACAGAAGAGTCAGCAAGCGTTTAAGGTTGGTGTGCCAGATGGTATTTTTCACTCCCAAATTAGAGGTTAAGTGTGCCGGTAGAAGCTCAGCAGGAGCTGAGAGATGCTGCTTCTCAACAGCAAAATGCTGCCAGTCTTCTGACTGGCAGCATCTCACCTCTCTGCAAGGCAGCGGCGTCCAGCCCCCAGCGAGTACGGCAATCGGAGGGAGCCGGAGACGAGGAGTACTGACTTCTGCTCCACAACCTCGGCTATGCCCATTTCCACCTGGGGAATTTGTTTTTAAAGAGAGATGTCTTCTCACAGGCTCTCATTTCCCGGCAGTAGTGTTTGTTCTTGGAAGCTTAAAGTAATTTTAGAACAGTTTTAGGGAGAATAGAGGAAATTAATCATTCAGACCCTAGGTGTGTATAGAGTTTCCCTCCCTCTCTCTCCATTTCATATTTGCATGATTTGTTTTCTGCTCTGGGGTGTGGGATTTCTAGTGTATTGGTGCCAAATTGCTTCTCCCTGACTGCAGCCCCTGTTCGTCTAATTTCTCCAGGTCAGTGGTTCTGTCCTTCTTTGCATTGCCTCCTCCTTTGCATTTGCTTTCTGGTCCCTTGGTAAATCTGATCACTTCCTTAGAGACAGCAAAACTCACCCAGTAGACAGAGAGGGTTATTAGTGGAGCTTGGTTCCCACCCCAGAGCAGAGACAGGAAAGCATCAGGATTCACAGGCCAGGTTAAGGTAGCTTGACTTGTAAAGCAGTGAATGGATGGCCAGTTTCAGCTTTGTGAAATAGTCTGGTTATATCTTGCTCCACTGGATCAAACTATACCTGCTGGATGGAAACTTTATTAAATGGAAGTGTGTTGCAGAAGCAGCTTGGAAGCATGTGGGCTGCTGATCGTCCTTAGACTAGTGCATGAAGACCTCTGCCTAGTAATGGTACTGGTGAGGTTGTTACTTGTGAAGATGTGTTTTGTATGTACACACACATGCACTCACGCACTCAGAGCAGTGGATGTGCTTTTAATAGTGTTAGGAAATTCTGCAGATGTCATTATGAAAATGTTCATACTGGCTCTCATTCTTGGCAGCCTAACCCTTCTGTGCTGTTGAAGTGGAAAAAAAAGATGCTTTCGTATCACTTACCCCCCCTCGCAACTTGCTGACCAAGGGAAAGGAGGTACTAGCAAAAGAAAGTGGGACTGCCCCAAGACGCTGTGCCATGCTTTGCAGGTGCAGTCACAGCCCTGGGGCCCTTCTGTCAATGACCTGAGTCCGGACACTTTTCATTCAGGATCTTCAGCTGCGTGTTGTGCACAATAGCTTTTCCCAGGAGATGTGCTAGAAAATTGGGCTGTGACTAGGTCAGTAGCAAGTCTTAGTTGTCAATGATACACTTTCTCATTTCGAAACGGAGAGGTTGATTTTTTTTTTAATGATCTGACATTTTATACAATTTAAGGAAGAAGACAAAGCAACACGGGACCATTTCATAATGGTCTAGCACACTCACAAGCACAAGTGCATTTATGGACACCGCACAGAGCTTGTGAGAGGGAGTCAGCAGCCATCGCTGCCAATGCGAGATAACAGCAGATGCAACGCTGTGCCTGAAGAAAGAGTTAATGCATTTTTAACATCACTGGAACTAGCCCTGAGGATATCGTGCTGCGCCCCCACTCCATCCCGGTCTGTGCCTCTGCCATAACTCACTAACTCTTACTTTTGTCTAAGTTGTACCCATATGGTCTGTAAACACACCTTCGCTTTTAAGTAATAAATGACGCACGGCTTCTTTGGCAGCTCAAGGCTTGAGTTTTCATCTTGACACCCTTGGGCATCTGGCGCATGACAGATGATAGATTTAGACAAACAGTAAAAGCTACGGAGTGCCTTGCATGTGTGTTTATCTTAACTTTGTAACGCAGTCCAAATGTCTGTTATTTAACTTTATGTATTGAAAGGAGACCAATTGGAAATGGCATTCGCATGCAGTAGGACAGCTGATGGTGTTGCTCTGATTACTTGTTTGGTGTAAAGAGTTACTAGCAAGTTTATAATTTCCTGAGCATGACTGGGTCTATTGAATTAAAAGTAGGGTGTGAGGAAACAGGGAGAAGGAGGAAACCAAAAGGTAGTTTAACAATAGGCAGTAAACGAAAACCCGAACTTATTTATTTGACACGTTATTTTGGTCGAGTTGAATTTAGTTTGGGGTTTCCTATATTTATTATTTTAAGCCTGCCCTTTACTTTGCCAAACAGCTTTTAGGAACAAGCTCTTTAGCATGTTTTCTGGACTGAAGGTAATGCTGTCGTTTTCTGTGAAATGCTGAGCTGTTAAACATGTTATACTGTGATGTGTTAGAGGAACTGGGATTCTTTCTATGTATGTATTAGAGAATATTTTTTTTCCATTAGGCAATGCACCTGGTACTTATTTTTTATTGAAACAACAACGATGATACTTTATATGTTTGCAGAAGACATTAATTTTAAAGAAAATTTGTATCAATTGTTTACAAAATAACTTAGCACTTTAAGGTCAGTTCAGGTGCAGACAGCTGTTAGTTATTTTTAATGCCCTGTCATCACTATTAAAATTTAAATTGGTGTTTATTATTATTTTTAAATACTGCACTGCAGAATTTCTAACATCCAGGGGCACGTTTTCAGCAGGATTGTTGAAGTGGAACATTCAAACCCTCAAATGTATTCATATATCTGTTTCTACTGCTCATTTTTCATGATTAGTACAGTAGCATGAGTATGCATCTAAAGAAGTATAGACATACTCTCTGTGCAAAGAGGCTAATAATTCAAGGGCTGCTCCTGCAAAATTTACATGAAGTACAGTCCTAGTTTGCTGTGAAACGGTTTTCAGTGTGTGAGCGGGACGAATCATGTTATACTGTTGTTTGCAGACTGATCAGCCAAACACAACTAATGATGACAGCAAAAAATTACAGATGGACTGTTATTGAAAGTCTTTTCTTATGCATAATTTTTTGAGAAATCATTTTTAACACATTTTTAAAAAATGTGGGAAATGGACTTTTTGACAAAAAGTTAAGATAGATTCCATTTTTCTCCTCCTTGGATCTGTGGTTTGATTACTTTGAATTCCCATTTCTTCTGTCTTGGTTGTATCGGTGGGTTAGTCTGAATTTCCGAGAGGCATCAGTTTGGCCAAATGTAGGTACCTTACAGCTGGGTAATGTACTGGGTTTGGGGTAACACATAAGAAGAAAAAAAAATTTAAATTCTGCAAATAACCAACACTGTTGTGAAAATTTGTCAGAAAAGGTTTTGACAGAATATTTTGACTAGGCTGGGAGCTAGAAGTGCGTCTATGTGAAATGTTTTGTATTGTGTATTCTACTTACCTAGACATATATGTTACATTGTTGGTGTGTGTGTATATAAGAGAGAGGAATCATTTTTTAAGAGCAGTGTAGGATCAGACAGGAGTGTGTACATGGCTCTGAAAGAGATGTCAGAATTGACAGGCAAGCCAAAAACGGCCACTGAAGAGGCAGAAGAAGACAGCAAATAATAGAATACTGATGGAAAGAGTGATCTAATTGCAAGAGATTATGGGATCAAACCAAAACACAACCACTAAAAATAAAGCAGGAGCACAGCAAAAAGTGGTGAAGCAGCATGTTTTTAGTGTAATCCTCTATCCTACTCCCAAGAAACATGCAGAGGACCCTAGTTTCTGGCTCCTTTATCTGGTGAGATAATAAATGGATGAATATGCCTGAAACAATCTTTCCAATTCCCCTTCCTCTCATCTCATCAGATTTTTTCAGGGAGGGAGGGATAAGAAATAAAGATCTCCAAAGGGAGATGACCCGGCAGCAGAATGAAAGAGAAGACAAGTGGTTCATAAACCAGTTTGAGCCCAGTGAAGTTAGCAAGTTAAGTCCCACTACCTTTGGGAGGCTCTGGATCAGACCCAGCCAGCTCAGAAGAGCAACTAGAACATGAAGCCCAACCCGACAGGGGATTTTGATTTGACTGGAGTTTATAATGCGGGGGAGGAGAGCTGTAAGATACGAATGGAGCACTTCAAAAAGCCTAGCATTTAAAACAGCAACAAAACTTCATTACTTTGCATCTTCTTGTCAGTGTAGTAGCTAGGATCAATTAAAGGAAGAGAAAGAAGTTGAAATAGCTACAGTTCCTGGCTGCTCAGACTGATCTTGTCTGGAGAATGTGAATTTCATAATACATTTAACTTGGCACCCTGGGATTTTTTTCTCTACTTGAAATGTTTTTTTAATGAGAAGTTGCATTTTAGAGACGTAACCTTATGTAAACACTAGCCAGGAGAATTTGATATTTGACTTATTGTGCTGGAGAGAAGAGTCTCTCCAGGTACTATACTTTTATTAAACTCACAAAATGAAATTCATCCATATTTGAGACCGAATTGTGAACTGCAAGGTTTTGTGTCTTATATTGCTGTAGGTTCTGCTACACTCAGCACAAAATGCTCTAATGAAACCCTTCTGCGCATCTGGATGAAAAGAATCTTTGAATTGCTGGTTGTTTAAGGTTGACCTGGTAGATGTCCAACAGCTGTCTGTGTCATTTGTGGTACACAAATGCACTCTGTTTAGAAAAAAACAAATGAGCTGTCCAAATGGCCAAGCAATTAATTTGTGCACAGAAAGTGGTACTGTGTGCTTTATAATATTAACTTATACACAGGAGTGGGCCTACCACTTACAGAAACCGGGCATATATTACATGAGGAGCTGCAAACCGGTGAGGTATAAGTGAGATTATTAGCTTAATTGTGAGGTTGGGGGATGTTCCACTGCTTTGAGGGACTGTCATATAAGACAAGGTGATGTAACTGGGGATAATCAAACACAGGTCTAGTCCTTTGGTGAACCTTTTTACCAGAACTAACAGCAGAGTGCTTCCAGGTGGCAAGTGCTGATAATTAGTGCAGACCATACCAGTTGCATGAATCTGAATTTCATTCCCTTCATGAAATGTGTAAATATAAATTAGATAAACCCGGATTCCCACTGAGATGTCAGCAGTATAGGTTGCTGATCATCTTCACTTTTCATACCAATGCCTATTTAAGAGTACTAGCACCATCAGAAATAAATCTTGATTCATTTTGGATGCTAATTAACTTTGGCATATTAATATCAAGGTGAGGTTACCTATTTTAAGTCCTCATTTGAAATTATGAATATGTGTAACTAACTTGCCTAGCTACTCATATATTTAAAATACCTTGCTGAATTGACATTTGAGTGCTTAATGATAACAGTTTTATAAGGCTCTTCTTGTCTGTTTTTGCTTTTATGTAGTGTTGTGCATTTAGCATCTATAACAGACTAGATGGGTTGGACTGGATGACCTCCAGAGGTCCCTTTCTACCTCAGCTATTCTGTGATTCACTGATTTATAAGTGGTTTTTTTGTGAAACCACTATGCCATGTCCCACAGTATGTAACACTGCCAAACAATCCCAAGAGTCACCGGTCAATCCAAGAAGAAACATCTAAGAGAGCCCTAGTAGAAAGAAAGGTACTATGCATTACAAAGGGTTGCAAGGATACTGCTTCTTTTCCTCTTTCAACCCAGTATGCTGTCTTAATGCATACTCTGAGTCTTCATCTTTCTTGGTACGGCTGGGCACCATAGATGCTGAGCAACAAGAAGCAGCTGAATAGAAGTTTAGTTTCTAAAGCTGTGTTCATCCCCCTTGTTCTCTGATTTTTTTGATGTCTGACTGTGAGCTCTGCTAGATCCTGTTTTTATTTCAGATCCTTCTCAGTGAGCTATCCTGTTTAGTTGTCTCTCTCTCTTCAAATGCCTTTTGGGGAGAAAGACCTATTATGTGAGGGGGAAAAGAACAACTGTTAATCAAATCTTCTGTATCATTTCCAAACAGGGACGAAGAGGCTTAGGCTCAGTTTTTGTTTGGGCATCTGGAAATGGTGGAAGGAGTCGAGACCATTGCTCTTGTGATGGCTACACCAATAGCATCTACACTATCTCCATAAGCAGCACAGCTGAAAGTGGGAAGAAGCCCTGGTACCTGGAAGAATGTGCATCCACGCTAGCTACGACATACAGCAGTGGGGAGTCCTACGACAGGAAAATAGTATGTTTTTTTAAATTATTTTTACCTAAATGGTTTTGTGTTTTGTATAGTGACTTTTGGGGGAAAGAGAGAGAGATAGCTTATTTATGCTGTTTAAATGGACCGGTAGAAAAAAATCACATTTGAACAAGTTTATTTAGCCCAAGTGTGTTACTAAGTTGTTGTCACCATACTGCTTCCAGTTCTGAAGGTAGTAATTTGAAGTCAACAGAGGCATCTCTGCATGTTGCAGCCAGATGCTGGATTTTTCTGCTAACCCAATTGCTGCCAGCTCTGAGTGATGCTTCCAAAGATCCTATTGCCATTGCCACCAAAACAGGTTTGTTTCTTGACCAATACCGTGCAACCTGTCAGAGGGCCTTTAAGGCATATCCTCTTTTCTTTTGTCTTTTAATCCAGATTTGATTAGTTTTCATACTTGCATGATTTTAGAAGCAGTTTTCCTGATTACCTCCCTGGATCTCAGGTTTATTTGGATCCAGCATCATTCCTCTTTTACATTCATTGACACTTGGTTATTATTCATATTGCTGCCTATTCCTGGTAGCTGACATATTGTAAGCAAGATGAAGTTCAGTGCTGATCTTCGCTGCACTGTTTCTGATCTCATACCTAAATGGGCTGCATCCATTTTCCATTATGCTCTCCTCCCAGCAGGAAAGCCAGGAGCTGTTTTTAAATCTGTTTAATAATGTATCGATACCACTAGTATTTGTATGTTACTGTATTTTTGCTTTTTCAAGTTGAGTGCATTCGATATATTTACTACTCTTTTTAGCCTTTTAAACCCTTGTATTAGGATTAATAAGATTTTCTAATCATGGTCTTCTTCCCATCTTATTTATTCTGGTATAGAACTTATAGATCTTTATTTCTTCCTAATCAAAAAATTTAGGTGGGTGCCCCCTGCCATGTTGTCTTTTTAAGCAGGAGGTTTATATTAGCTTCCCTCTGGTCCTCAGTAGGTACCTCTCTTGCTGTCAATGAGGAGTTAAAAATTCTTGCAGCTATTTTTTTAATACCGTCCGCCTTGTCTTTCAGGATTCTGGGATGCTGGCCATCCCTTCTTGGAACCTTCCTTATTTTCAGATTATCTAATTTTTGTTTTAAACTTGTTCTGAGGTACCTCTTCGTTCCAGTAATTTTTCTGTTCTTTACTTGCTTCTCTCCAAAGAAACCTTATCTTTGTTCCTGGCATGTTTCCTTTCTCCCTGATAAATAATAATAAAGAAAAGAAATTACTCAGTTTCTTAGCACTCCTCACTTCTGTGGTTAAATTCCCTCTACTGTCCTTTAAAAGACCTTCACTAAGGTCTTCACTCTTTTTTGTGTTTAAGTCAGACTAATATAATTTAAGGTGAACAGAGACAATTGTGGTTCTCTAGTCTGACTTCTTGCATAACCCACTCTATGGGTTATTCTTCCCTGAATCCTTCAAGTCCAATGGTTATGGTCAACTCAAAAATGATTTTTACAAACACATCCCATCTTGCTTTCGAAATTTCTAGTGACAGAAAACCCACTAAAATCTAGGGTGAGTTGTTCTAATTACCCATACCCATTGAAATGTTTCACTTACTTGCTGTCTGAGTTTTCCTGGCTTCAACTTCCAGGCATTTGATCTTGTCATAGATTTTGCACTAATTCAGCATGCTCTGTTTTCCAGCAGCCCGTGTTATCCAACATTAAATATCTTACTAATTAATTAACTAATAATTAGTTTAAATGCTGTATCAATCACTTTATACTAGATAAAAACCTGGCAAATGGGTGAAATTATTAGGGCAATGCTGCTTACCCTTTCAAAATATTGACACTGCTCACTTTCTTTCGATCTTCTGGAACTTTGCCAGTGTTCCAAGACTTACTAAAATCAACAATACAGTATAAAATGTTCTCTTGTCATCTCTCATAAAAGTCTTTGATGCTTCCAAACCTGCTGATTTAAACATGCCTATCTTCAGTAGTGGCTGTAATAGTTATAAATGGGAAGATGATTTGTTATGCTCTGAAAACTTCATTTTGATTTTTTCCAAAAAGAGAATATTTAGTGAAATATCTCTTTTCTACACAGTACTGGTAACTATTCTATTATTTCTGTACAAATAAAACAGTATTGTTTTGGGAGCTCTTGTGGTTTTGATATATTTAAAAAATAAAATATCTTTGTTTTATTCTGCTTTTGTTGTAGGCTTCACCATTTGTCCTTTGTCTTTCCTTACCACCTTTATGCACCTTCTGTCCTCTAATTTTTATTCGCTGCTATCCACTTCATCTTTTATCCATTCATATTTTTTTATTTATTATTTCTTTCACTTGTTGTTACTTGTTTTGTGGACCAGTATATCCTTCCTCTGTTTCTTCTTAAATCTAGTAAAATGATTTTATGTTTCTCAGTCCTCACTTTTAGTTTTCTGCTTAGCTGGTTTCATTTTTGTGCATTCCTCTGATTCCTGAATAGCCATAGTTTTCTTGATCATTGTCTTCCATTCTTTTCAGTTAGCATGGACTTTCTGCTTTTACAGTATTACCATTTCTGTAGGCAGCATTGCATATTTTTGAAGCGTTTCTCCCTTTTGACTTACACTAGCACCAAAAACGCTTCAAGGTTTTCTCACCTTTATTGTTGTAGATTTTCTTATGGAAATGGAACCATGAGAATTAATTTTTTCAATAATTTTTTAGTTTACTGAAGTATAATACTTATCACTTAGAATTAATGACATTGTGCTCGTATTTGCAGTTTTATATTTTACTATAAGGTTTTTGAAAGACATACTTTACAAATGAATGGTCAGGTGTAGTCAGAATGAATGGACATTATCCCAGAATTAGGGAAGTAATGAAGAGATTTTATGTAAACATTATTGAAAAGGTGTAAAGATACACTGCCTCAAAAGTGTTCTTAATTTGGAGTCTCCATTCAAGATCTAAGACTGGAGTATTACAGATAAGCAGAAATACCTTTTAATTGAAATCCATCAATTCTCTAGGTATTGATTACTCTGAATAATCAGATCCTCCATTCTTTTGGGAGTGATCCAGTTGCACATGGCAACTGGAGATTACACCAAAAAAGTTCCTCATTGTGGACACTGAATGGTAAAAGCATACACATGCTGAACAGCCATAAAAATCTACCCAAGTCTCTTGACTAGGGCCTCTTGACCTTCTCAGTGGGTCTCTTGACACATTTACCAGAACTTAATTTACACCCTGACTACTGTTGTGCCAAACAACTTTGGTGATGGGCCTGCCAAATGGTTTCCTGATCACAAATGTGAGAGAGTCAGACCATAAATAAGCCATCCACCACTCTTTCCTATGCTATGTTATCAATTGACTTCTGAAACACATAATCTAGCTCAAGGTGTTTTCTGCTGGTACTTTGCATTTAAAGGCATCCCGTTCCCCCTCCCGACACCTTCAGTGACAAAGCAGAGCAGTGGGCATTCAGTGCAGTGAAGAGCTTTCTGTCTGCGTTGTATGCAAACCAGTTATCCCCTATGAGAACAGTCCTGTGCTCCCGTTGTGCCAGAGTCCAGTGAGAAATGATGTGAAATTGTGGAACTGACCCTTTAAACTAAGAGTATCGAGCAGTTACAGGTACCAGCTGCAACTTTTCTAAGTCCTTCCAAGTCCAAGTCCTCTCTCCATGGAGAGAAGGGCGTTGCTCTCACCCATGGGTCTCTCTTTCTCATAGCGTGAGCAATCATTTTGAAAGCAATAACGATAACATCTTCATTCTCTTCTCCAAGTTGTCTACTAAAATTCACTCCTCCATAAGACCTATCCAACTCCATTTCCTATGGAATGCAGTCTCAGCTGAAACATGAACCGAATGGAACACAGAACTGAAAATTTTGAGCACAAAGTTTTCCAACTGTTGTAAAATGCTAAAAGACTCTAGAACAAAGAAGATGCATGCTCATTTTCATTGCTGAATCATACATCCTTTTCACTGCATCATATCTCACCTCTTGTTTAGATTGCTACCCTTTTTGAGATAGAAATTGTCTTCCTATCTTTCTGCAAAAGAATCCAGAGCTTGCAGCAAGTGTAAAGTGACAAGTAATGATAGAACTAAAGATTATTGTTAAATTTCAATTCTCCAAATTCTTTTACGCATATTAACTTAAAAGCAGTACACAGATTAGCTAAGAAGAGCTCAAGTTCATGCCATTACACGAAAACAGTAACAGTGTTTGGTCAAGGCATATGATGGTTCAGTTTATGAAAGTGGGACTCTCGTATTCAAAATAGAAAAAACTAAGGACTACTGCAGTAAATCAGGAAAAAGCATAGTGACCTGAGATGGGATTTGCAATCAAAATTAATGAACTCATTCTTGTTAATTCACATGTAACTGAGAACAAACTCTAATGTCATATGAGATTCTACAACACAGTAGTACAGAAATGTAGATGTGATATTAAGGGACAGTGCATGGCTACTACTTTATAGTGCATGCATGCTACTTTATAGTGTCAGTCTCCCATTTCTGCTTATTTTTCCTTACATGTCTCCAGTTCTAATATCTTTTTTTTTCCTTTTCTGTTTTTCTATCTAGTGTGCGCAGAGTGTATTATGAGGTGGATACCCAAACAGTCACCAAGTGAACATGTTAGGGACTCATTCTGTGCATTAGAAAGGGACAAGTAAAAATTCTTATTAAAGTATTTTGGCTTCAGTGTGGATTAATAAAAACACCCACACTTTTATAAGCACCCAGAGACTTTTTTTCCCCTTTTCATGTTAGCACGTTTTTATAATTGTGATAAATGCGGCTTGTAACATAATTTTAGGAGGTTTTCCAATTTTTGAGGTTTTTTCAGTCTTAAATAATCATAATTAGCTTAGTAAATAAGAGAATAATCTCATCTACACAACTCTTCCACATCGAACTTATTTTTAGTGACTTTGGACTAAACTAAACGACAACAAATTCTGGTTTGTAACAATTTGAGCTAACAGTTACAGTGAAACACACACTGATGTTAGCATCTTGCGTGAGTCCTGCTGTCTACGGCCCAAGGAACGTACGGATCATGCACATAACCTGATGCTGCACCAAATTGTATCGCAGTAAATATTTCTCCATTATGGACTGAGTTTCCAACATTTGGCTGCATTATATACATCCAGAGCATACATTTTTCAGAGGCAGTGGCATGTATGCCTTTTACATAGACAGAGACAAGAACTTGTACTATTTCTAGGTCTTTTCAAGTGCATCTGCAAAGCACAGGCACAGGTATAGAAACTCACCCTCTGGGACAAAGGCGAGTGAAGGCTAAGTAAAGACTGTAAAAATATACTTCTTTGTGGAGGTCATCTTTCAGAACAGAGTGAGTGTAGAAGTAATAGCCAAAGACATACATTTGCCAGTGTATTTTTCCTGTTCTTCTCTTTGCTATTTTGAATGCTGGACAACCCTGGAAGATAGTTTCCCCACTTTGGGCCCATGCAGCTTTGCATTTTTACTTAGAATAAGCATCTTAGAATATGTTCAATATAGCCTATGTTACCAACATAGTTATTTATCTGAGCCTTGAATGTGTCAAAGATGTTGCACGAATGCATCACAATTCTTTTGAATTTCTTTTTAAAATAATTTCTGAAAGCATTAGTGAATTTACAGGTGAAAATCCCTCACAGATAAAATTTGTAAACCTGTTGTATGTGACTCATCTTCTAAAAGCCCCATCTGTACTTTCTATTTCTTTACTCCATAAAACAGTCATGTCATCTGCTGTATTTCTTTCTCTTTTAAGATATATTTCTGTCTTGCTGGCCAGCTTTTGCTTTAAACAAAGCTTGAAACAAATATCCACAAATAAAACATCTCTTCTCAGTTCTTAACATACAAACAAATAATCTGGTCCTGTTCAGAAACTCTTGCAGAATATCAAGGTACAACATGGCACCTTCAACTTTGAGTAGGTAAAGATACATCAAGGATGTGGGAAGGGAGCAGGTGGTTTTTGTTAAACCCTTGTCATTTTAGGGACATAGGTTGCTAGAAACCAGCATATCCTGAGGAATTACAGCAGCAGGTAAAAAATGGTTCAATCAGTTCAGAAGGCCAAAGTCATGAAATATGAAATATCAGTGAATAAGAGGCTTAGGACAGGAAGAGTGAGCATGTTCTCTGCTAAGGAAAATCCTATTTTTGACCTCAGTCATTAACTTCTCAATGGATGAAACTATGAGAAGATTGATGGTACAACCTTAATAATAACTGTTCAGGAATGGCATCTCCTTAAATCTTCAGAGCAAATTGCTTATACAAAACTATTACAGTCTGTTTCTACCATTTTTCTTTAATAAATCTGTGCATTTTCTGAAAGCTGCCTGACTTCCACATATGGCAGGGATTACAGTGCATTTTGGTGATTGCTGTAACTTTTATCTGACTTTCATCCAAGTGTTCTAGGCTGTTAATCTCATATTGATTAAACTACACCAGCACCGGAAACATTGTCATTGCCTTCAGTCAAGTCTGTTTGAATCAGAAGAGGCAGAAGTAGATATAACTCAGGGCCCTAGAAATACTGCATGGACTGATTGTGGGTAATCCATTCAGCATTTTCATAGGTCAGCAGTTGTTACAGTATTTGAAGGATATAAATGTGTTGTACCCAACAAAAGATTGAGAAATTGCTGCTCCTCTCCACACTGTTGAGGGGAATGACAGCTTACAGACAGCAATGACAGCTTCACGGGGCTGTCAAGTGTCACGTCCTTTTGTTGTGATTAATGATATTGCCCTCATGCACTTCAGGAATTTGGAGCATCATTTTTCTGCTCAAAACTCACTCGCCTGTTGGTGGTCCTGTTCTCTTTTTTTCGTGAGCTATAGACACAAGGCATCTCTGACAATGAATCCACAGTGCCGAAAAGCACGCCTTGGATCTTTGAGGTAATTTACACCTAAGCATCTCACCTCCTGTCAGTAACTTCCTTTTCAAATAGCTCAAATGGGATTTCCACTTAGGAAGCTTTCTTTACACATTTTCTGCTGAAATATTTGCTGTGCAAAAGAGAGCCATAAGGGGCTGTAGTCCAGACTGCTGCCACAGTGTCTGCTTGGGACACGAGACCCCTTTGCAGAATAAAGAGATTTCATGCTTTTATTATGCTTGATGTCCGTAGGTACAGGGCAATAAAAACTGAAGCGTGTTCTTCTTCCAGAGGATGAGAAACACAGATAGCACGATACAGTGTTGTCTCATGGCATGTGCGAGACCACCTCTTAATGCGAAGCGGTTATGGGGCACTTCTCCCTCGCTGAACTCCTGCAGGCACCAGTATCCTTCAGTCCTCTTTGGAAAGTGGACAGGAAGCACCACTTCTTGGCAGGGGATGAGTTCCTTGGCCGGGAATGGGACAAGCATGAACCAGTCCCTCTTTCTTCCCTCCCTTTTTCCTGGTCTCCTTTCCACTCCCCACCATTTGCTTTGACCATTGTTTCCCCAGAGGAGAGACCTGATGCTTTCGTGTTGCTGTTTGTGTGAGTATCGTCCTGTAAGCCTTGGCCGTTTTCATCTCACCTCCAAAACCACTCTTGCATCTGCACACATAGGCAGTGCAGTCGTAGGGTGGTTCCTGCTGCTGTTTCATCTCTTGACATTTTCAGGAAATGTATGGAGTGTGCATGCAGATAGCTTTGCCGTTAATATTCCTGGTCTAAATTCAGGAACGACTGAGAGGAGGAGAGGCAAGAGATAAAGAAATGATATGAGCATTTTATGTATAGGGATCACCTTTTAGTTGGTAAAAGATGAAAAAAAAAAGAATGCATATACATATATAAAAGATATTAAATAATAGGGCAAAACAGGTTCTTTCTAGACTTCAGTATCCTTGAGTCTGGCCTTTGCTCAGTCCAATAATTTAAGCATATGACATTGTAAATGCCTTAACCCTCATTTTTCAGCTTCTAGAACCTTCCGTGTTGTTTCACATAGTCACTACTTGCTTTCAACAATCATTTCATAGGTCCTGTGAACTTCTTTTGTAGAAGTCCTTTGTGTTAGCCTGCACGTGTTTACATGTCATTAAAACTTTCAGCAGCCTTATACCAAATATGTAATACATGTACTACTGAATATTGTGAATGTATATGTTTAAAACCTGTATGTCCTATTTGCAACTGTTTGCAATGTGCTCAGATGGTATGTGGCTGTTTTTTAAGATCATACTGTGAGAAGCTTCCAGTTTTGAAGCTAGATGGATATTTTTACACATCTTGTACTTTTTTGTGTGCTTTGGTTCCCACTCTCCTGCGATCCGCTCCTTCCCCTATCTTTGTGCAGGTGTCTGTTGCAAGTGAAGTATCTCACTAGTGAGTTAGATTAAATGGAAACATCTGCATGGATTTCGCCTGAGCATCTGTTAGATGTTCATGACTTCTTGTCTCCACTGCCTTGCTCTTGCTAGGAACCACTTCTCCAGAAAGAAGAGTTTAGAGTAGAATCACTTTAGATTAATCTTGCCTGAAAGAAGCAGCTTCAGTGAATATATTTTTGTGTGTGATTTATTGCCTTACAGAAAATACCTGCTTAAAATTCTTTATGAGATAGGAACATCCTAACGCTAAGTACAGGACAGTGTCTTTTTAGCTGGTATCGCATTATTATGGCTTTACGGAGCCACTAAGATCACATATTAAAATATGTAGTAGCATATAATTAAACAACATATGACAATGTAAAGCTGCAAATAACTAATTGGCTGGAGATCTCTAAGCCAAATTTGTGATTACATCAGGATTTTCAGGTGAATTGTTGCTTAATTTCATGTGAATAAGGTAGGAAGGAAGGGATTGTGGGTCAAATACAGCAATTAACATGAGCATAACTGTATTCTGTTCTATCATATGCTTCCATGGTGACTTCAGGCAACCCCATTAACCTGTCCGTACTTCTGGTTTACAGTCTTAAAAATGGGCATAACCAATCTGTGTGACGGCAACACTGTGAGGTTTAATTCATTCCAATTTGTAAAGCACTTTGAGATTCTTGGATGGGAAGTGCTCTATAAATGCAAAGTAATAGAAGAGCAGAGTTCTAACCATTCTGTTACAAAACCCTGTGCATGTTTTTCGAGTTTACACGTCTTTTGTTGGTCATGCCATGAGAAAAACTGAGACTAACTTATGTTTTCAGTGCAATACAGAGAACACTTGTCCAAGTTCACAAATGTCTTCAAGCTCTGAGTACAAAGCGAACATCTAAAATCATGTACTCAGAAGGCTTTTTTTCCTTCTTTGTGATCAAAGAAGAAAATACCCTCCGCTTACATGCAACTCATTCAAGCAAATGAAACCTGTTCTGATTTCTGAAGCTGTGTTCTAAATTTCACACATTCAATTTCTTCCAGATCACCACAGACCTGAGGCAGCGTTGCACAGACAGCCATACGGGAACCTCAGCCTCTGCACCTATGGCTGCAGGCATCATTGCACTGGCACTGGAAGCAAAGTAAGATCTGAGCTATACTCTGGAAAAAAAAAATTAATCATACAGATGGATTTTTCGTGCTTATCTGGCACCTTTTATCCAGGGATCTCAAAGTGCTTTAGTCACTCTGTGTATTAGAAATTCACAATACCCTGCTAAAGTCAGGAAAGATCAGTGCGCTCACCTTGCATGCAGGAAAGCTGACACCGTGGTGATGAAGGCAGAGTACTCAGAGTGCTGAAATGACTTGAAATGGTGGTGAGCACAGGTAGTTTCCACTGAATGGCTTAAAGTATCCTCACAGTGGCTTAAGGAACCCTCAGAGTGCTGCCCAGGATCTGCTGTACTCTGCAGGCTACTGTAGGTCGCTTCTTGCATCCATCAGGGTCCGTTCTGCAGCATCTGTTCTTGAATGTAAAAAAAACTACTGGGACATCGCTAGGCTAGTATGAACACAAAGTATTACAATATGAAAAATAAAAATTCACAACTTTTGTGTGTTGGAATGAGAAGTCTCTCTCTTCTATTGGGTGAGGTTCCTCAGCTTTAAAAAGCATAGATAAATGTAGCTCCGTAGTCTTTTTACCATTAGCTCAGAAAATTTCTGTTTTATAAACATTTCGTCAACTGCAGGATTTTTCTCTTTGTGTCTAATATGTATCAATAGCATATTTATGGAACAGCGGAAATATTGGAGATTTATCAATTAATTTCAGTTTCAGAACCTTTTGCATTACTGTATGCTGTGTTGGATGATACATGCAGGTCTGAGGTGTAGTGCTCCCCCCCCTAATCCTGCTTGAATTCAGATGTTTCTAAATGCTGGCTAAGAGACTGATTCTGTTAAATTCTGAGGACAATCAGTTTCCTTTGAGGGCACTCTGTTCCTTTGAAGAAAGTAAAAATTTTGTGCACAATAGTCATTTCAAATTGTATGTCATTCATAGCTTCAGGCTTATGTTTCCATTTTTAATGGCACTTTTTTGAAGAAACCATGGGCCGATATTCAACACAGAATATATTTTTGCTGCTGAGTTACAGTCATGAAAATTAGAAATTGTAATTGAAAAGCTGATATAATCTTAAGTAGTGGAGCACTTGTATCATTATAATTAGATTTTCTTAATGCACTGGTTAGAAACGAAACTATTTGAAAAGTTAATGTAATGCTATTATTTCAAAAAACATTCTTTTCAATCTCTTCTCAATCTCAGTTGTAAAATAATTACGTTCATCCTAAACAATCTGCTTATACAGATAAAATTGCACCAAAACTTCATTTTGCTGGAAGTTTTTATAATTAGCTTTTAATGAATTGACATTGTTTGTAATTTGCAGCTTGTATCTCTATATGCCATTTTGTGAGCATTTTCTAACAAATCATTGTTATAGGTGAATGTTTCAAAGAATTATTGCACACAATACCTACAGCCAAGCTACTGCTGACTGTAATGTCTTAACACACACTGAGAAGCTTACACTTTACACAGCCTCTGTTCTAGGTGTACTTTGGTGAGTGTATTATTGGGAAATCAGGATACTGCCTGTGTATTCTTTTTTTTTTCCAAATTATTAGTTGCTATGATAACAGATATCTTACGAACAAAGAAAAGAATGTATTGAAGTTTCACATGTAGTGGTGGAGACAAAATGTGCCAGTATGTGTATATATATCCTAGTCACTTTTTGTGTTTGAAGTGCTCTGTTCCATGGTACTAACAAGAGATTCAGGGTGAAAATGCATCAATTTTGCCTTTTTTTCAGATTCTATTTAATTTCAGTAAATGGAGGGTTCTCACTTATTTCCAAAACTGTCTTAGGCTGTGTATCTGAATAGATACAAATGATATTAATGATACCATAAATGTGCTTCTCATGCATTTCACCGTCTCATTTGCGTTCCATTCACTAACTTTCCTTGCCTATAAGTGCCTACAACTAACCTTCTGAATAAAGCCACCATCAGGAAATTAAAAAAAAAAAAAAAGAAAGAAAAAATTAACAAAACAGCCCGGGAGAGAAATATTTCCAGTTTTCCCCTGATTTTGGATTTTTCTTCTGTAAATTAGCCTGGCTTCGTATTTATGGTAGTGGGAACATTTGGTCTGGTTAAGTGATAGGTTATGGAATAAGGTCTTTAGTATTGCAAGGAGATCATTTCATAATCTGTTTAATCTTAATGTCATGGATTTGTTTGTATGAAATCTATTTAGTTGATTTTAAGCAGTTTCTGAATTGCATTATTTATTCATTTATTTATTTGAAGATTCAAGTTATAATTTTCTCCTGTGATACCTGTGGAGTTAGGTGATATTAAATAAAAGCTAGGAATTTTAAAAAAAAGCATACAAAAAGAAATTTTAAAGCCCTCTAAAATATTTGCTCCAATACTTGTAAACATATATGGCATATAAAGGACACATGATATTATGGTTCAGCTTAAGGGCTTAACTGGAACTGGTTTTCATTCAGATAGCGTCTGCATTTGCATAGATTCTTCCTTAAATTCTGTATTAGTGTCCATGCTAGTAACGCTAATGTTTATATGAGATTTTTTTAAGATTAGTTGGAAAAGGGGTTTGCGAGGTTAATTATGCTTTTCATGCAGCAAATTGGAGCACTTAGTTCTGAACACTTTTTGAATATTTCTGGAATAATGTATAGTTTTATTGCACTGCATGCTGGAAAAATGGATGCCATGAACTATACAGCGGAAGGCTTTTGAACCCAAGAGGTCAGTTTTCCCCAGATGCCAACTTCTGTTCCTGGGAGACATCAGGGGGCTTAGAGAGCATTAGCCTGGCCTGGGTATGAGCTTGGACAGCCAAGAGGTTGCTTTAACTGACAAGCAAAGATACATTAAGCCAACGGAAAATGAGCAAAACAGATTTCCACTCCAACCTGCCACTTTCTTGCTTTGATACAGTAGGACTGACAAATAGCTGATAGTTCTCTTACCTGCCCGCTGATCTGAGTCTTCCACTTAGTTGGCTTTTCCAACTGGAATCATCTCCTGAAATCCTGGCAACTAAGAGTTTTGGGAAGGTGGTCTACTTAGGACCCTATTTTAACCTAATGTGAACACCCCTTTCTTATGAACCACTTTTTCAGTCCAGTGTTGGAATGTCAAATGGCATGTTTTCCTTCAGGAACCAAAGTGCAACTGAGTTTTAAGATGCTTATTTGGAATCCTGTTGGGCATAGTGCAGAAGTGTAGCTATGAAACCACTATTTCACACAAAGAAAGCCATCTCGTAATCTTCATGTTCTGTGGGTTTTTGTGACATTCAGGTAGTCACTGGTTTTAGCTGATCAGTGCCCAGTGAATCTAGTATCCCCATAGGTGCTGTGAATAAATACTTGCTTGTGTATTGCACCTTTTTCATATTCATTATACAATGCTGAATTTTGCTAGTTGTAAACCAATAGTTTATGAGTGTAAAGTATTTAGTCAGATGGGTAGCAGTATTATTTCTAAAAATAAACTATTCGCATTACCTAGTACCATCTGCTGTTGATATCAAAAAGAGCACTCTCATTGATAAAAGGTTTGGATTCGAGATTTGGATGAATCCGAGTCAGAAGAGACCATCAGTACGACACATCTTTTCCAGTGGGCTTTGTGCCATGTTCCTATGGAGAAGCCAACTAAAAAAAGTCTTAAGTTGCTTCAGTGTTGCCAAAAGAAAAAATTACACATCCCCAAGCGAACTGCATGTGCCACCGTTGATAAGCCAACGTGTGTTTTCCAATCCGTGATATGATAAACTGCAGGTGCATGAGTTAGAAATAGCACCTGAAGTGGAAGTATTAATCTGCTTTTTCTCTGCTTTTTCTCTGCTTTTTCTCTGTGGTATAGCTCTGGAGAGAAACTGTGTTTTCCCACATGACTCTCTTCAGACGAGCTACATACTTCTCTTGTCTTTTCCCATACGAAGGCGAGGCTGAGACAAGGTAGTGCTGGGAACAAATGAAGAACTTCAGTGACTGCTGATAGTGCTGATCCATTCAGAGGAGGGACAACGCACCTCATTTTTTTAAAAGGCAGTAAAACTGAGTATAATCACTGAGATGAAAGGCAACCCGAGTTCAAATTGCAAGGGGTCAGGCGCATCAGAGGAAGAGACTTCAGATTTCTGTAAACTGACCAGATACGTGCAGCACTTCCCATATTGATTGATTTTCTTACAGAGACTCCATCAAGAGGGGAGAAAAGCAGTATACTGACCAGTTAGGTGCAGTTTTGGGTACAGACAGTGTACTTCTTGTGTCTTCAAAGTCAGGAGAGAAATTTGTCCCAGTTAGGAGGAGCTTGTTTGTCTGTGAATGTAGTAAGAGGCTGAAGGTGATAGGACCGTTGAAGCCAACTGTGGAAATGCTTTCAGGTGACCTTTGTATATAGGATCCCAGTGTAAGAGAAGGTGAGAGGTTATCAGCTTAAGTCCATCAGCCTTGGCTAGGTCTTTTCTCAGCTGATGGACTGTCTGTTAGAAAAGGGAAATTTAAAGTCTGTGAGTTAGAAATCTGTTTGTGAATCTTTTCATTTTTGGAGTAGTTTTAAAATAATGCTCTTAATGATGAGGTATTTGAAAAGTATGAACATAAATAAATGCTTAATTTAGAACCTGTTCCTCTTGAGCTTTAACCACCAGTGCCACTTGGGGAATTTCAGTTATTATTTTGAGATGCAATTGGAAGTACTTCCCTGAGTTAAGGTTGCCCAGTGTTTCCCATTTTAAGGTCTTGTTTTCAGTTACATATAACCTTGCCAAAGAGGTAAATGTTTGGTCTGAAATTTTCCATGTAACTTGCTTTAAAAAAGGTTTTAGGAAGATTCCATCCAGCCATTTCTTAAACTTGAGTCTAGGTTAAAAAAAGATGTTTGACTGTGTTCATTTTTAATTTTTTCATTGAGATTTAGTGTGTCTGCGCTTCAGAGCAATAGCTAGAAATAGAACAAGTGAATAGCCGTCGTTCCAGTGCCAGGGCAATGCCTTTTGCTTTTACACGCTTTTGAAAAATCTCAGTTGTCATGTGCTCCGTTGAGAGTTTTAAGAGCTTGGCAGCTCTGTTCCCTATAGTTTCTTGGTTCACTATGTGTTCCTCAGCCTCAGCTTTTCAAGGCTGAACAGGGTTTTTGCCGAAGTTACTCTTCTGGGTGCTGCTGGCCGTTCACACACCAACCTGCAGAACAGGGGTGCAGTCTGTTTTGCCCTGTCTGCATTCCCACAGAAAGAAAAAAACAAGGAAAGTGTAAGAGGAGCAGAATCGCTGGACTGCAGTCTCCCTGCAGGCTTTCCTTGAGAGCCTTTTTAACACAGTGCTGTAGCTCTGTTACATTTAAAGTAGTACAGCAGTTCTGGAATTGGCAGATGGATGAAATCAATAGCCTGGGCACCACGCTCACCGTAGTTCCCCGTATTACCCTAAGGTAATGTAGGGCTTCCCCAGAGGTACAGTCACACCGATCTGAAACCGGCAGCTCACCCAGGGTTTTGTTGCAGTTGCTTCCGCATCACTGTCCCTTGCTGTTTTTGAGTAGTCTACTCACTGTTTTTGAGTAGTCCCATTTCATTCTTCCTCTGGAGAAGGTACAGTCAGGAATGTGATGCAGATACCTGTCTCCTCAGAAAAGTCATCATGACGCCTCGGAAAGTCATCGTTATCAACATGCAGATGGGACACTCATTGTTTTCTTATTGGCACTTACTGTTTTTTGCGCCAGGGAAAAGCACAATACCCCACAGGCTCTGGACTCTGGACTCTGCCATCACTGTGTGCACTGCAGATTTGATGCAGGTACAAAAATACATGGCTGATTATCCTGCTGTTCGTCTAAAGGAATATATTCATCATGTCATAGCACGACTGCACTTTCTCTCGTTTCCTTTGAGAGTACACTTCAGAGTCTTATTCCCTGAAAAGAGAGCTAAAAGACCACCCACCTTCCTTAAAATGTGTAAAGTGAAGGCTTTAACAAGCTGGATGCACATGCTCACTTTTTCAGCAGAGGACTATTGATTACATATGTGTGAATATTATCAATTATTAATATATTTTTAGCAAAACTTCTTTGGTATATCTTCTTTCCAACTCTATTCTGTGAGTCACTACCATAGCTAAAAATAGCACACTTGCTCTTTCAGGAGCATAATTGGCCACTTTTCAAAAATTCAACATGTATGGAAACATAAAGAGAGAGACTGCTACTGCTTTGGGAAGTTAGGTGAAGTCATTAAATATCGATTTTGGAATTTGGTCAAGATGCAGAATCTGTTATATTTGTGAGCAGAGCTAGAATATGTCAAGCACGCATAAGCTTTTACCTGGCCCAGAACAAGAGCCCATCAGCCCATATAGGTGCACTGAAGCAAGTGCTGAATTCTGAAAGGAAAAAATGGTATTCACCAGCTCTAGCACCTCTAGTTCACTTATTGCTCTGCTCTGCTTAGTTTAAGATAATGGATGAAAACACAACACCAGGAATAAAATCAATTTATTTTTAGTTAAAATTAAGGCATACCTTCCTATTTTTAAGTAAAAATCTAAATAGCTTTGGCCCAAAACAACAAAAGCTTTTCTGTGCAAAAATCGGAACCTATCTATGCAACAGAAAAGTGTTGACAAGAAGCATTTCAGTATTCTTTTTCAGAAAGGAATAACTTGGCAAAACAAAATTAACTGTGCAAGGTTTGAGGATCCATATTTTGACGGAAATGATTAATCTAGTTTAATTTAATTATCATATTAAATAATCTGTTTGATCTTGGAAGACACCATGTCCATCTTTGTTGCATTCAGATGGCCTTTATTGACTGTTTCCTCTCCGTCTTCACCTCGGTCTCATCTAATGTCTTTCACATCCTGTTTCTTGCATGTGGATCCTTGCCATTCCTGTGCATACCAATATGCCTCTGTTTCCCCCTTTTCAAAGCCTTCAGAGTAGCTTTTTGAGGAGTTTTTCTAGAAGAGCCAGAAGAGGTCTATCTCGGTTCTCTACTTTTTTGTTGTTGTTTATTTGTAGGAAGAATTGTGTCAGCCTCTGTACCATACTGTAAAAAAACTGAAGTAGGACAGATCGTCAATTGCCCATTGCTTGCAATTCTAAACTCGTACACCAATAGTCTGCATTTTGTCCTAAAAATCAATAATAAGATAATCTGAAAGATGATTGTAGCCAGTACAAAAGCCTTTAAACATTGACACATGAAGAGACTAGGATGCACTGTAGAAACTATGGAGATGTTGCACTAACATCAACTGGATGGCATAAAGTAGAGCCAGACATAAACTGATGAAGATGATATTGTAAAGGCAAATGTTAGTACCTTGAAAGAACTTTAAAAAGACACACCTTTAAACTGAAAACTTCTGAAGTTTTAGAATTTGAGAGTTTGAGATGTTTGAAGTGTATATGTTTAAGATACTAATCATAAACAGAAGTTAAAGTTTGTTAGTGACTGTTGGAGCAGACAGATACAGTGTGTCTTGCCACAGTGATCCTTGGTGAATGTCAGGGCATTTCAGAATGTATCTATTTGCTTTGAATTACGCACTCTTAATGAGTTTTAGTCAGCATTTTGTTTCCAGAGCCAGAACATTGCTCTTCTTTATCCAGGACTTCAATTAAGATATTGATAGAAAAAGAGGAGAAATCTGACAATGAGTGCAAAAGGCTGCTGAGAGCAGTTTTGATCCTAGAAAGGTATTTTCCCAAAATTCTGCATTGACTGCATATCTCTTTAGACAGAGGTCTGTTGCATATGTCCTCAATACTACTAACTGACCTTTGTCTTAGGTATTTTCAACTGCCATTAATTTTTTTGAGCAAAGCTTATCTTCAGCCAAACTTGAGTTTGTCCTGGCTTTCTCTCAAATGGCTCTCACTTGGTGAAATTGAGCGGGAATCAGAAATTAGTAGCAGAAGTGAGAAATTTCTGAAGTGCCACCTGGAACCCAGAAAATAACTCTTAAGCACAGAATGGAGAGCTAACCCTGAACTGGCCAAGTAAGGGAAAGTTTTGTTTGATATAATAATTGGGTGAGCAGTGCTTTACCAGGTCAAAAACCACCAGAGCAGAAACAAAAAATTTGCATATACAGTGGAAGAGCAAAATGCTGATCAGCAAACGCATGATTTTCTTTACTTTTCGAGCAGGGAATTAACAGGGTTATTTGCAGAGTGACATGATGCTCAGAACCTTTAAGGGTGTCAAGCATGTGTGTCCATATGTGTGCACGACCAGGTTGTTTAACACTGGGGTCCATTTTTGTTATCTCCCAATTTTCAGGAATAAAATGGTTATAGTGTAGGCCATTTAGATAGCACATGATAGGCACAACAATCATAGGCTGTCTTCATGTCTTACTCCTCTTAAAATCCTGTGCCGCAACAGACGTCTTCTCCCTGGCTCTGTGCAACCTGGGAAAGAAGACTCCCTTTAACATAGGCTATATTCCTGTCCATGGGGCTATAAATATGGGCCACTAGGGCAGGTAATAGGGCTGTAGATAACGTGGGACATGTTGGCTGATTTGTAAGTGATGTGAACAAGTGAATAAACCAGGCAACTGTTTGTTATGTGTTGTTTAGATATTTATCTTAGGGCCCTTAAGGGTGGGGTCGTGCAGACATCAGTGGTGAAAACGCTGTTGTTGGAACACAAGTTGTAATTTAAAAACTATTAACAATTTGTGCATTATCTCGTACTGCACTACAAGATGTCGAGGGCACAGAGATTACTTTTTAGAAGGCTTATAGAAATAATTATTCATGTCTGTCCTGTCATGGCTAAGATTTCCAAAGAAGGTCATTTGATACTTCCAGACTGAAAGGTGATTCTTTTTCTTATTCCACCCTCTGATACTGTGTTCTTTTCTTGATCGTTTGAAGAAAAGTTTATTGCATTCTTGCAGCAATGCTCTTCAGCCTTGGCTGTTTTGGCAAGAAATATTTTTTCAAGTGGACCATCGTCATCACACTCAAACTGCTGGTTGTGAAGATAATGTAGCAATCATTATTCATTTTGCTAATCATATCATTTTGCTAAAAATGCAAGACTAAATTTTGATCCCATTTGTATCATTATTGCATTCAGTGATATTTTTGCTAATTGTCCCACTTGCACCAGTTATTTACTTTGAACAGTTATTTTTGGCACTGTGTCATTATGCAAAAGGATAGCGCCTGAATTCTTTACTTTTTCCAGGATTAGCCCCACTGTCATGAGGGAGACTACTTGTGGAATGAAGAAATCAGATTTGGCCAAAAATAATGACCTACTATTTCTAAGCAGCTGGAATAATGATATTTGTTCCTGTTTAAAGATACAGTTAAATCTCAAATGACTATTACTGTAATATAACTTAATGCACTTGTTCTGTTTCATTCTTTCTCATTTACCTTGTCTCATAAACATTTTGAGAAGCTTGGAAAAGAGAGAGCTATACCTCAGAGTATAAATAGTTTGTTAGGGACATGACATTCATTACTTTTTGGCTGTTGGACAAACAATTTCATATCTAATTGTTCTCACTTCTGCTTTTCTGGTATGATTTTGAGTATTGTCTGGTATGTATAATCCCAGGGCAATTCCAGATGAGACGCTGAAAAATTTTTTTCTTGGAAGGAAATTGCCCAGTTTTTGAAATCAATCCATTATCAAGCAGAGTTAGTACTGTTAATGCGTTTGTTCATTTCAAGATGTTTAGCCATTTATTCTTCTGAGATTAATCAAGTGGTAAATCAATTAACATCAGTGACATCTTGTCTGGATCTGTGGCCCACATGGCTAGCAAACAACTGTTTACTCCTTTGGGTTCCAATTTTGACATGTTTTACAAATATTTGACCAATTCTGTGATTTTTCCAGATGCTCTAGAATTGGCTGCTTGACTGTTCTGTTTAAAAAACAAAAAAAAAGCCTCTTCTTTCTCCAGATGAACTGCTATTTTGACTTCATTCCAGTTCTTTTTTTTTTATTAAAGTTTCTGAAAAAAATTATGGACAAACAATTGCAGACCTATTTTGTTTCAAATGAGGTGTCTACTGTAGAGAGGAGATTTCAGTCTGGCAGTAACTCAATTTTTAGTATAGTGAAGGTCAGATTGTAGGCTCCAGAGATCAGTTTGAATATTGTTCTTATACTATTAAATCTCTAGATATTAATATGCCCAAACTATCATTCCTTAAGAAGAAAACATAAACAAAATATATCTCATGACTTCTGCAGTAAGCAGACAGATGTGGAGATTGTATGAGAGGCAGATTGATTTAACTACATACCTTTCTTGTGTCCTGGAAATCAGACCTTTGATCAAAAGTTTTCTGCTCCAGAAATTCTTGCATTATTTTTTATGATTAGATAAGGAGGTAGATAAAACAGCAAATGGTTCAGTTTTCAAGATCTGCCATGTTTTTTGTTTCTAAAAGTAAACTGTGATTTTGATACATAATCTCATTTTCTGTCTGAGCGACTAATTCCAATTTATGAGAGTTTAGTACTATCAAGTGGAGGCTACTATATCCTTATATCCTTTATCTTCCATTCCTCTTTAAATAATCAGCTGAATGTGGCATATCTTGAATTGCTCCTTTTAAAGTTGAGAGGAGTATTTTAGTGCCTTATTTTTCACCAGGCGCATGGGCTGCTTGCTTTATGGAATAACAGATTGTTTAGATTCCAGATTATAAAGAATGCAGCTCTTGGGATTCCTAGAGGTCTTCTTGAAGGCCTGAAACATGTTTTCCTAAGACTTTACACAGACTCCCAATGAAATTCCTGAGCTGGTATAAAATGTTACTGATTTTTTTTTTTTTTCTTGAAGCATGTTATGTGACTGTCCAAGCATACCCTATCTTACAAGCCCTTAATGCTCATTACATTCCATGACATTTCCTTTTTTTTTTTTTTTTACCAGCTCAGCTGGATAAACAGTTGCTGTCACTGTAGTCCAGCTGTCTAGTGTGAGAGATTTCACCTTAAAGAAAAAAAACTTTATCTGTGAGCATATTAATGTTTTAATAAATGTTCAGGGCCAGTAGGCATCAGCTCTCTCAGCTGTCCTTAAATAATAATTTAAACATGAGAGTACCCACATACCTTGTATACACACACACAGAGGAGAAATCAAATAATTACAAAGTGATACAGCTAAGAAGAAATTACAAAAAAACCCTGTATGCAATACATAGGAGATTCACTTATAAATCATTATCCTTCTTCAGATTATTCCAGCTCTGCTTCCTGTGATATCCCAACTGTAGCTAGAAAAGTGCTAGTTTGCTTCAGCTTAGCATGGACCCCACATCCCCCCAGGGTAATGTTCTGTGAAGGAAAGGATACACTCAGAAATAAAATGGTACTACTGCAAGAGAAGCAAGAAAAATGTGTGTAGTAAAACAGCTTGGTACCCTACTTTGGATTGTCCCTTACAACCCAGTTGCATAAAAGAAGTCTGGGATCTTTAGGCAACTCTGTTGGATTTCAAGCTGGTGGATTATGTGGCTATTGAAAAGTAATGTGTGAAAATCAGTTATATGAGTGAATGTCCTCTACGTCCCAAGTTTTTCTCGATCATATAGAATTTTCATAGTTCTGAATTTTGAAATTCCAATTTCGTAGTTCTGAAACTAATTGGTAACTGGTTTTTATTTGCTGTAATTTCACCCAGACAGGTAAACTCCTTTTGGCTAATACCCATGCATATATGTCTGTAAATTCCCTGGGGATAGGAAAGGGGCAAGTTTTTCTAGGAACAGGTTGATTGCAGGTTTGCAGTAACTCCTGTGTCCCTACTGCCTTCTCCTGAAGTTCCAGTTTGTGGAAGGTGAAATTTGTCATCTAAAAACCTGAATTTATGCAGCTTGAAAGAAAGAGAAAGTACTCCTTTCTGTATACTATCATGTGTATTCATTGATTTTTCCAACTAGCTTGATTTCAGCTCACAGGAGAAGACTCGACTTCCATAGTTAAGTGCCATGCAGCACTTACTACTCAAGTATTTCCAAGAAGATACACTTTTGAAAAAACAAAATCTGGAAGATATGAAACACTGGCAGGGCAGGGAGGAGGCGATGTGGTCGGAGAGCAGGGCCTGAGTACATCTTTGTGTGCTTCATTCTGGTCTGTCTTCGTCATTACAACTGGATGGAGTTGTGCTGTTGAGCACAGTACGGGCAGATAGCGATACTCGGAGCATGATACCAAGTGACTGGTGGTGTGAGCTACAGTTCTTATTTCCTCACAGTTATTTAGTCACCCATATCATTCCCTCCACTAACTGCATTTTTAGATGGAATGCTATTCCTCTTCTTACAAATGATAGAAAAACTGACAAATTGGAAGGAGAAAGTAGAAAGACCTCTATTATGGCCATGCTCCTTTAAAATGGTCTTTTAAGAAAATAAACTCTCCTTGGGATGTATGACCATGGATCCAAGAGCAATAAGAAAACTACACTCCCTACAGATTTCCTCTATTACTGCGGGATAAATGGGTGATAATTTCATAGTGAGGATGCAAACAACATCATCTTTCACTGCCCCAGTGGACAGGTTATTAGGACTCCGTTAAAGTAATTTACCCCTGTGCTATCAAACACTTGCTATGTAACTCTTCAGATTTGGTGTTGGCAGTTTGGGCTTCTTAAAAAATACCAACAGAGCCACAGTGAATTCCAAAGCCCATGGTAATAGCCAAGTGAATAACAACAGAGATATCTGAAATAGGAGCTGAAACACTAAAGAAATTGCCAGCTCGAGGGTGTAGTTACTAAGATTTAGTGAAGCTTTTCAGTGAGCCATCATTCTGCTTTCTTTTCCTTTTGGTCAAGGTAGGTAACCAGATGCAGTGGTTGGTAGTCATGCGAATTACCTATGGGTGAAATGTGCCTCTTTATCTTCCCTTGCTTAGCAAAGCACTGGAAGTTTCCTACAGTGGAATACTACTTACATGTCTTCATAGTCTGCTTAATACAAACCTCTGAGCTGTATAAATAGTTGGGTATAGTAATTCTGTAATATTAGAACATTATTTTGAATGGAGCATAGGGAAGAGAAATTAGGATTGTTTTGGTTTGGATATTTTTTAGCTTACATGACCTTTTATCCCTCCATTCTTATAAAATATGTCTGATTTGTTACTTTGTCTTTCCCCTTTTTCATAGTCCGTTTCTGACCTGGAGAGACATACAGCATATTATTGTAAGGACTTCACGTGCAGGACATCTGAATGCTAACGACTGGAAAACCAATGCGGCTGGTTATAAGGGTGAGCTTCCTTTCTTCTTTGCCATCAGAGGCAAAAGGATTTGTGTCATTTTCAAAGAGAAAATAATCCTCTCTTTAACAAAGAAAAGCTCTTAAAATAACTAAAAACAAAAATGGCAGCTGCCAAATGATCCTGGTAGTCCCTTTCAGCCCTACTTTGTGCACTGCTGGAAGAAAACTAAGTAAATCAGGTGTTTTTAAATTTTTTCCTTGTACAGCTGGTATAGCTAGTATACTAATAGAATAGCCTAGAGCTGAAGCTATAGCAGTTACAGGATTTAGCCCATGTTCTCGTTTAGGATTGTTGGCCATTTTGGTTAAAAATGACAAAACAGTATTTTCAAATTTCTGCTTTATATGACTCTCCGTACATTTTTTAGTATTTAAGATTGCTCTCTGATTTAGGACAAAAAAAAAGTTGAGCTATCAGGATTTTAATGAGACAGAAATCATACTCTTCAATCAGTTGTAATAAAGGTTTCTGAAATTTTGTCAAACCAGTGACAAACCAGTGATCTAGAACGAATTTTGACAGACAAGATATAAGCTCAAGATGTACAGTATATTACATTGTTGCACCCCGAGGCAAAGAAGGAAAAAAGGCTAAGTCTTTTAACTGCATATTGAAATTACCTCTCTGGGCTGTATCTTTTGTAATGCAAGCAGAAATAAACAGTCGTACCACTAGATAAGACATATTTTCAAGATGGGTGAAACTGGATCTTGAATTCGTACAGTGCTGTATTTCAGCATGTGTTGGCTTCTGATTCCCATTCACTAAACTCTTACTGCCTTCAGTCTGGTTTGCATCTAAAAAAGACGAGAATGGCTTATCTCTGGTTCTCTTTTCACGAGATTTTTGCCCAAGACTGCACTACTGTTTTAAGATCAGCATAAGTATTGATTCTGTGCGAGGATCTCTTGAGAGCAGAATATAATATGTAAGAACCCATCAAATCTTTTCCCTGGTTTCACTTTAAAACTGAAACCTAGCTTTAATCTATTCCAGATCAAGGCACTGCTTCCACAGAACATCTTTAATATATCATTCTGACCTGTGACATTTCTACTGCAACTGAATAGAAATGAAACAAAAAAACCTTTCATTTTTGGATCCAGACCAGACCCTAACTACAGAGGATAGATTTAGAAATGGGTATTTGACTCCAAGCCCCTCGCTATGTGAAGGTTGACATTCACGAGACTGGTTTTGTCCCATTTACAAAAAGCACATACCTACATGCAAAAACGCATACAGTAAGAAATAGATACTTCCTTAGTTATGATAACATTACAGTGTTTGTTATTATGAAACATACCCCAGGATTTAAAAAGTTTTGGCAGGAGATTGTGACTGTATTATCATTTTATTGGAGTTATCTGAAATTCAAACAATAGTAGCATAAAATAGAGAGGTTTTTTCCCCCAGCTCACTTTCAAAATTCTGTCTTTTTGTGTTTTTCAACTTGTTTCCCAAGAGAGGCAAACACCCTGTGTTGCATTTCACAGCAGCTGTCACTCATTAGCAGAGAAGTCACAGTAATATCCCGGCAGTAGCAGCATCGGCAGCAGGATTTGCGCTGTTTCGCCACTGCAGCTAGCTTAATCTGAATCCTGGGAGCCACATGTTTTAATATTTGTTAATTATTTGTTGTAAAACGGGTGAGGAAGGTTTCTCCTCCACTTGTGCAAAATCATGAACATACATAGATAAGCTCAGCTGTGGGACTGGAAGTCAGGAAACACAACCTGACCTGGCGGAGCTCTGCTGTAGACTGCATGGTGGACTGAAAAAGAGGAAGACAAACTAAGTGCCTCGACCTCTATGGAGCTCAGGAATCAACTTTAACCCAAATAAAAGCACGAGTTTTAACTAAATTATTTTGGCAACTTAGGCTGAGCAAATGGTTCCAATAAAAATCCAGCTCTCTGTAAACCTCTGTTGGTTTTGGAAGAAGGAGAAGCAAAAGATTTAGATTAAATCACAACACCCAAACCTGAACTCAAAAGGTGGTTTGCACACCACTGCTGGCGAGACTGAAAGAGTATTTTACTATTGCACGTGGCAATATTTAGTATAATATTACACTATTATCCTTCACTGTTGCCAAGACTAACAATTAAAGTACAGTTTTTCATAGATGAATTACTCTGATCAGACTGAGTTCCTTAAGGAATTATATCATAATTTTGTTCATGGTAAGATCCATATTTCTTCCAAGGCATGTCTATAACAAGGGAAGAGAGGGGAAGATTGTCTTTAATATTAACTAAAGCAAAGAGAGTCACAAGAAACAATCTCCCTTTCTTCCATGCATGCTGGGGAAGAAAGAAAAAAATGAAGAGAAAGAGAGAGACAGGCTTGCTCCTTTAGAAATGAGAACTGAAAGGGTGAAAACAACAAAAACTTGGAAGAACCTCTCACTCCACAAAGGGTCAGCAAAGGCTGGTAGTTGAAAGTGGGTCAGCGTGCTTTTTCCGTGGGCTGTTTTGCTGGGCTGCATGGCAACACCAAGCCTCGCTATAGTCACTCGCAGCGTTTCTCTCTTGCAGAACACACACAGAAGGAGCTCACACATGTCGTTATTGGTTGCAAGATCTCCATCTTTTCTGTCGTGCATTAATAAAAAGAAAGATTAATTCATGAAGAGCCCTTGAGCCAGTCAGTGATTTGTCAAAGCAAAGCCAGTTGTTTGTTTCATTTTCTGGCAAATAAGCAGCTTTCATTAAATGCATGTCAACAGAATAAAGCCAGGAATGGGTGAGTTTTTTCTTGTTAGTTTTTTTAGTTATTGTTTCATTGTCAGCCAGTAGGTATCTTTACATAGGAACTTACTATCTGGTACTCTCAAAGACAAAGCCTTGAATACTCATTTTTTAGTCTAGTCAGTTGTACATAAAATTTTTCACTAGCAAAGAGATACGTTATGCTCAACTTCACCTCAAAATCAGAGGGTTTTTTATAATTAAAGGAATTAATTAACCAATAATACAGAGAAAAACTAGAGAACATCTATACTCTTTTCGTGAATATATCAGAACTGTTGCTCTCTTTCTGCTAGGCCAGATCAGTATGCAGCGGCTCTTTGTTCTGCCAATTGTTTGGTCAACAATAGAGCTTGCCCCTGCCTTCATAAAAAGCCTTCATGCTGACTAGTTTCTGCATTCAAAGAAACCAAATGAAACACTGCAGTTTTAAGAACAATGATCAAATCATCTGAACAATTCTTTGTGTGTAACTGAAGCTCCACATACTGTCAAAGGAAGCTCTCTGGGAAAGCAGACCATTTGGAGGGAAGGGATACCTTTAGTTTGCTTTTTGATTTTAGAGAACATGCTTCGCTCTTCCTGGCTCCAAAGTGTAGATAGTAACACCTAATACCGTGAAATAAAATGTCAACGAAAGATAAAGAGAAATCAAAAACAGCACTTTTTTTCCATTTCAGGCCATTTCTAGGTCTGGTGGAGGTATTCTTCCTACAGAAGCTGAGAGTGATGTGGTTTGCAAGGGAATAATAGACTAAAAAAGCTAAATCTCATCCATTTAGATTAGACAGGGTATCACAGCTGGTTACATTAGGAGAGATATTTTAATGTTTTAGCTTAACCTTAATGTTTTATGGCCTTTGAATGTAATTGTTTAATCAAAGTGTTTAATAAAACTGGTGATTATTCTTGTTGTAAGCAGAGCATTACCAGTTCTGGGAATGATGAAGAGATGAGAGTATCTCTGTTCCTATCATTGGTCAGATTTAACTTGCCGTAAGGCAACCAGTAGCCAGGCACAAATTCAGAGACTAGTGTGAGAGTCTGCACAACTGCATATACATTTCAGAGAAGATAAACAAGCTACACACTGCTGCATATTTTAAATAATGTTTTTAAATTTTATTTTGAAATCATTGCTAGAAGCTGATGTAAGACTCTTGAAAGTGATAAACACTCTAGGAACTGAAATGTCAACCAAAAGCTGTACATATATCAAAACACCTTTCAAATTCCAGTCTTAGGGATTTCAGGTGATAAATGCACATGGTACTAAGAGCCAAAATCAAGTCCTACGCACCCCTACAGCCCACAGACCTGGTGCATGGAGCGAGTGGAACACGGACTTTGAGCCTGGCTGTTGCAAGAACCCATTTATGGGTAGCTGGTTACCTGACACCAGTCACATGAAATTGCTTTGGTCTTTTTTTGTAAGAGGGGAGCAAACTATATCCTGTGCCAGCTAGACTCATGATTTTTTCTGACAAGCCAATTTTGAGTGCTGTCAGTGTCTTCCTGGTTCAACCTACTGAGAAACATCAGCAAATACAAACTATCTCATGGGTGACTTGTTTCTCTTGCTCTCTGCATGTTCTGTTGGTTCCAGACAGCGTTTCCTCACCACAAATACCCCTAATGCCACATCCTCTGGCCACCTCCTCTCAGCAGGCCCTTGGCTTCACTGCCAAGCCATGACACAGAGCTGTTTCGATGGCTCTATGCCTCCCAGGCAATCCTGTTAAGCCAGATTTTGCTTCCAAATATGCTAGTCCCTGAAAAAGGCTCCAGCTTCGGTAGTGTCATTCTCTAAACTACTGGTGTAATGATACATCAGGAGAATCTAGGCCCTAGAGTCCTGTTCACCAGACATTAAGCCTCAGGATTTTAAGACTGTGGGAATTATGTTTATCAAGAAACAAGTATATAACGTGCCATTTCCAAATGTGAGCCACACAAACCAGAACCTTGCACAGGCAGCTGAGAGCAACGGTCTGGAAAAGGAAATGCATCTTTGGAAAGACATTCCAGCCATATTTTGCATTGCATGTGAACAAGTCTTCAACCTATATGGATTTAAAGTCTTAAAGAGATGTTGGCATCACTTGCATAGCTAGGCATTAGTCTTATATTAGCTGGATTGATTAGTTTCATCTGAAAACTTTTCGCATTGTAGCCCTTGGTTGGAAGTTGTTTGAGCACGGGGCCGCATTCAGTTTAGCACCAGGAAAGCAAAGAAGCAAACCAGCTAAAATAAATAGCAAGTCTAACAGTGAGCAGAAGTGTCACCATGTGTCTCCCCAGCATTTTGAGAGCGTGTGTGATAGGAAAAGGTGTGCATCCTCAGGAATCTCACAACCGTGTTTAAATATCCTAGGATCCACAGGGTCAATACCATCATCTTTATCATTGCTTATTACAGAGAGCATTGCTATAGTTAGAGAAAATATAGGAGGTGAGATTTGGAAATGAAGATAGTTGAGGAAAAGGGGCATAAAAATATATTTTTTTAGCAGAAGGTGTAAAGCGATTGTGGCTTTTTATTTCCTGGTCATTGCAGCCTTTCTAGATGGTTCTTGTTTCCTTTCCCAGCTGGCAGCTGTGAATAATGTTTTTTAAATGTAGTATTAAAATTGCATTAGGAATTTTTCAGTGTTTCATATTTTAAACCCAAACAAATTGCCTGGTATCTGAACTCTGCTAGCCTTGAGCGAGACCTGAAAAATCTCCTTGGGATTTGGGGAAGGTAGCTGGAAAATATATTGGATTCTGCAGCCTAAATCATTGTTGTTGCGGGTTATTTTTCTTTTCCCTAGCAGAAAATGAAATCCACCCAATTTTGCTTTTGGTCGAAAGACACATAACATGAGAAATATATCTGTATAGTTCCAGAGATGGAGATGTACAAAGGAGGAGAGGGAATGGCTCACAGAAGCCAGGGAGGTGTCTCATTACTTCTCCCAGGCTCAAAGTCTTCATTGTCAGAGCTTCTCATTACTCACCAGCTCCGCAGCACTGTTCCCTGCTGGCTCTAAAAAAGCAGGGAATGGAGTTATGAATTTAAAATGGAGTCTAAGGAGAAACTTCATAACTATGCTGGGATACATAAAGAGAAGTAGACTGACATTTTGTGCCACAGTTGGTTGCTTTCCTACAGTCATATATTGTGAGCCTAATTCACACCCTTTTTTTTTGCAATGTACAGTGTTTTACAGTGCAAATTGGTTCTAAAATAGCAGGCAAAAGGCTAAATTTGGATTAAATTTCTATTAGAATAGTACTGGGAATCACCGCTAATCTGTGATCAGAACAACAGACAAAGAATTTAAGATAGTGCCTTTGCTGAACCACTGGCAGACTTTTGTCCATCTGTCCTAGATGCAAAGCTATGCACAGTTACTATACTCTGCAATTCCTAGTTCTCCAGATATTGCCGAGTGAACTGGCAACAGTAACAGTGCACAGACCACGTGAATGATAACCTTTGACTTTTTTATTTTAACAGGCCCAACTTAGACCTTTTGCAAAAGTCTGCAAAGAAGTGGGGGGAGGGAGGAAGAGGAAGAATGGAGAAACAGCCTTCCCCTGTGGACTCATAACCTCAGAGTCAACCACTTAATGTGAAATTTGGATTTCCAGTTTGGAGTGTTAAGCAAAGAAATACCAAAAAATGAAAGACAAACTGATATAATTCTGCAAAACAGAATGCTTTATATAGAGAGAATGAAGGCCACATTTTAGGAGAAAAGCCGTAAAAGCTATATGCAGTGGCATGACCTCTTTGTCTCCTAACTGATGGAGTAGTGCACTTGTGAGAAATGTTGTAGGCAAAGACCTAGCCACTCTCATATACCTCCATAGCAAACGCTTCATGAATGTTTGTGCACAGGGAGTTGTGTCTTTTTAAACAACCAGCACTTGCCTTTGGGAACACAAAAGCTTTTTGTCGCTGTTGCATTGTTCTAATGCAGTAATTACAACATTGGCAATTTTTTTGTTATTAGAACATGTCTGCATAGCGGGGCTGGGACTTAGGCCAGTTTGGAGGCAGTTCACACCATCTACTATACAGTATTTTATGCATTTAGAGTGTCTTAGTAGGACCTAGAGCACCTAGGAGCTTTCACCTCGTGTTTAATAAATGGGAAGGATAGGTGCCTCCATAGGACAATTCAGATCAGTTGGATGGGTGAAGCTGTGTATAACTGTATTGCTACTTCCCTCTCGAAAAATCAACTCATGTAGATCAATAGGAGTGCTGCTATTAACTCAGTGGATGCAGAAATTCATCCATAAGGTCTATTACCAGCGTTACTGCTCCAACTATCTGTGTGATCGTGGCCAATTGTTCAACTTCGTTTTGCCTCAGGTTACTGATCTGTATCTACAGTATAGCATTACTGGGATAGCGTGAAGTCTATTTAGTTAATTAATATTTCCTGTGCTTTGGGGAGAGGTTGCTATAATTTTGATTCTAACAATTACTGTCATTAGTATTAAATAATTTGCAAAATACTTAATTACAACTGTGGGTGCATTTGTGTATATCCTTCCTCTGATGAAATCTGCTGCAGCCCTGTACTCAATCAGGAAGTAGCTTGAGCATGAATATCCCTCCAGAGCACCAGCAGCTCTGAACAGGCACAGCCGTTGTGCAAGACAGAGCAAGAAGGATGTTTGGCACCGTGTATCTGATACACCTGACAGCACAGAAATGGTATCTTTGTGTCTCCTGCTAACGATCTGTCAGCATTTCCTCTTACAGTTCCTTAACTCATCCATCATCATCTGCTCTGGTATGAAGCCTAGCAGACAGGCGCTCGCTGAAAGGTGTTTTTATTATTTGATAGGATAAAATGACTACTACATTTGGCTGCTTTTAAGTTGTGGGGGAATCCTAAATGCACCTCCGAGGGTAAATTTGCTGCTAATACAGGAAAATTTGCTCCTAAAAAGGAAATGAGTACATTTTTATAAAAAGTGTTCTATGGTGCAGTCAGCAAATGGCTTGTTCTGATTAGAGAAAAAATGCAAACTGCCGTGTTTTGCAATGTATCTTTGTGCTTTCTGGTAAAATACAACATAAAATGACTATCAGTGAGTTTAAAAACTATAGCTTCCATTACTGTAAATGCATCTTTGCCAACTTTATTTCGGCAAACTTTAATCCCCTTTTAAATACTTAAATCCTTGGATTTATTCCATCCACATAGGCTGGCTCATTTTAAGTGACATAAATGAATGTCTTTAGTAGAGCCTTTATGATATGCGGCCAAATCCATTGCAGAAACCCGAGAGAAGCAGCAGCTTGTCTGTCTTCGCAGTCACCAGCAAGTAGTAGTCAGGTTTGCGGTTTCTGTCACAACCCTGCTCCTTCAGCAGCAGAGGTGAACCAGTCGGCTGAGGTTTTTTTCAGCAAAGTGCACTGGTGCTTTCGGTGACGGTGATGGAAATGTCCCTGTATGTGGGGCACAGTAGATCCTGTGTGCTCTGAGGACTATGTTAACCCACTTTGTGCATACGTAATCTAGCTCTGTAAACTAACCTGGGTGCTGGTAACAGGCTTGCTGTGGGATGCGGGGCACTTGGCGTGGCCAAGCCGGGTACACACAGACGTTTGGTGGTGACCGCAGACCCACTGGTGGCCGAATCCCAAGACTAACGACCTCTGCCGTGAGGCTGCTAACCTTTGTCAGAGAGGAAAGTATTTGGGTGGGACTTGCTGTCGTTGTTAGCCCAGTCTGACTCTGACGACCCAAAAGGACCTTTTGCTCTTAGTCCTTTAGTCAACCCGTATCTCTCCACTTAAGCAGCATGCGTGTTTTAAGCTCCTGAGAAAGATAATTACTGCCAGGATGTGAATGCAAATGCAATCTTGAATTTCATTTTCTATGTCTTAAGGTGATGGGTTTTAGATATTTTTACGGGATGCAAAGTCTCATAGAAGGTGATACAATGTCAGAACTGCACACAGAAACTATTCACAAGGTACCCTGGCTGCTGGGAGTGTAGCTGCTGTAAGCTGTCCCAGCAGTGTTCCTTGGAGATCTGTATTTTATTTTTAATGAATAGGAGCTTTTGGTCAGAGAGAAACACTGCAAAATCCAGAGAGTTGATTTTTTTTTGTCAAATGCTTTGTCAGGTAAATCCATGTTACGATCATACTGGAGAGATTATTTGTACTGACAGAAGAATTGGTAATTGACATAAACACAGCTGGAAGTCTAATAAAAATGATATTTAAAATATTCTGTTAGCACATTTCTAGAAATAGAAGTCCTTGAGTTTCTCATTGTGAACCTTTGTAACCGCCACTTTTATAACAAATTTATTGGGCAACTTTCTGTCTTTTAAATCATTCTCTGGTGCAGTGTAAGAGTAAGAACTCAATTTTCTTCTGTGCCTGCTGAGTCTTTAGAGATGCTTGGAACTATGTGGGGAGGGAGGACTGAGTTTGTTGTTTGCTTTGACTTTAAGTAGAAAAATTTGTGTTTTAGTTCTGTCCAAAAATATAAAAAAGCATATATTGCACTTAATCTAAAAAGCATGAGGGAGATGGTTTTACAACAAAGAGTAAAAAGGAAAGTTCTTGGACCTTATTGGCTTGTATAGCAGTTATGTGTTTCAGAAATCACATCTCCTTATCATAGATAACTGGTCACAGGTTGGCACAAAACAGGGGAATTTGGGGTTAAGGATATGGCTGAAACAAGATAAAGTCTAATTAAAGATCAATGTTCTCTTAGTTAAAACATGACAAAACAAAGTGAAAATAGTTTAAGCAGTGTGTCATCGTAGCATTACTAGTTTTTTGTCCCTTAATTTTCCTTAAACAATTGGTGTTCCTATTTGTAATTAGAAGCATTTCAATATGCCATGCAAATGACAGAAACTTAAAGTAATATAGAATTAGAGCTCTGTGTTTGCAAATGAACTGTCAAATGTAAAAGAAATATTGGTGTAGGATGGGTTGAAGTAGTTGCAGGATGGGAATCGCTGAGTCTTAAGATTTTTTCTTTTTAAGATATTTGAAATCCTTCAAATAAAACTGAAACAAGAATTGACTATAGATGTATGACTTTAGGAAGAAATACTGAAATTCCTTTTGAGGACAAGGAAGCAAACAGAAAGAGTAGAAAGGAAAAGCTTTTCACTGCTGTTAAAAGACAGATATTTTGGAGTCTCTGTTGGCCAGTACAAGTTGCCAGCACATTATCTGACATTGGCATGCAAAAACCAGGATCTGAAACATAGTCAAGCTGAGCAGGACTACTGTATTCATTCCCTAATCAGGGGTAAAAAAAAAGGGTCCTGTTTGCTCTGACCACAGTGCTAACTACACTCACACCTGATCACCTCTCCTTGATAAATGTGTGCAGGACTAATACAGTTGTGGAGACAAGCTCAGACTCAAATACTTTACAGAGTGATACATTTTAAGTCCTTTGGTGCAGATGACTACACAACCATTAAAAACTTCCCAGAGAAATAGCTTTCTTTCTCTTCGCACGCACACACACACATACACAAACAAAACTGAGTTACAGAGTAGAATAACAGAAGACCAATCCAAAAACCCAAAGAAAAATGTGGTAGTCGCATGCCTTCCAGGTTTGCTAAGCAGCATCTGAGAGAACCAAAATATTAGGGGCATTTCAGACTCTTATTTTGCAGCTCTCATTTTGGATGACAGCGGAGCAAAATCCTAAAATAGCATAAATGGACAGCCATAACAATTTACATAGCAAACAGCTGTATCTAGTTTAGCACAGTTGTGTATTGCTGGTTTGAAACACTGAAGTTATTACAGTTTGTCTCTCCTACTGCTTTAGTATTTGTTATATGTATACAAAATTGTCACAGATACGAGGCAATATTTGTATTTCCAATGTGGCTTTTAGGGTACAGAAAATGAAACCCCCCAAAATATGAAGGGGAGAGAGTAATCTGCAATGGTTTTTTGTCAGATGAGCAGAATAACACAGGAGGCTTAGCATCTAACTATTGATGAGACATCCTGATGATAGGAGATGAAAACTGCAGCATAACAAACTGAGTTTAGCTGTACTGAGGCACTGGTAATGGTGTGTTTTCAGTGTTTGGGCCCAGTTTTTCTGGAGTCTGCACAATTTGGTGTTACGATTTATCAATACCGGCAGTTTGTATTTCTCATAGTCAAGTCAAGTGGGATATGTATTCCGTCTTCAGATTTGGGGCTAGCTTTACACCCTCTTTGTGTATAAATAAGAAAGTTATTGAATTTTCAATAGGAGTTTCAGACAAAAACAAAGGGATTAAGAAAAAGATGGGGAAGTCTATACAGCAGCTGAGCAGGACTTGATTTCATGCTGGGCTAATAGAGGAACTGCTCTAGGGTTAAGTAAATGGACTTTGGCCTCTATAAATGTCATTTTCTTTAATGATATGAAGAGTAAAGGGATCAGCTAAAACTCAGTATTTACCTTGTATTCCAGGAGGCAAGTTTTTCTCTGGAACTTGTCCTGTGTCTGTAAAGCTCTGCATCTGCCTGTGATTTTGCAGAAAGAGGAGTGGGTCAGTTCACGTTGCTGCCTGGGCGGAGGGAGGATGCAAGGGTGGTTCTGCCCACAGATGCCGTGAGCCCCGGGAGGTTGCAGCTTGCAGCCCTTCAGCTCAGCAGCTTAGCCCCCAGCTTACGTTGCACCCACCTCAGGTGTCCTCCCACCTCTGAATGGGTGCCCTACACCTCTCGAACATGCTCAGGAGTGCAGAGCTAATTCAGAGCAGTGATAATGCAGAGAGCACAGAGGTGGGTATGTGCAAGCAGGGTCTAGGGGTATTTTGCACTTGCAGTTGCCTTATCTCATCCTGCAAATCATCGGTACCTTTCAAATATTGCTTTCCTATTTGTGTTAGCAGAAGTGAGCTCAGTACCAGTCGCATACAAATGAGTGGCAGTTCCAGATATTCACCAGCAAATATTTGTGGCCGTTACGTGCGCTGCCGAGGTCTTTTCTTCCCCTCAGCACAGGGCCCACAGCAGCACAAGCAGATGAAGGGGCGCAATTTGGAGGCAGTAGGAGACAAAATCTGTTTTCTTCTCTGAGATGCAGGGGAGCGACTACTTTTGTTAACTCAGTAATGGTTTCTCAAATTGCTATTATTTAGTCTTTGAAAATGATGGGCCTGTCTCAGTACCTGCAGCTGCTAACCAGCCCACTGGATCAAGGGCTTTGAAGTGCAATCGCTGCAGACAGCCAAATGTCAGCTGTCTGGAAGCTTTCCATGTGGAAAGCTTTAGGAGCACCCCTGACTGGTAGCATGTTTTGATTTGAATGGGAATGCCTTTCAAGGAAAAAAAGTGCTTGTGTTTCAACTGCTAAAAAAAAAAAAACAAAAAAAGCAGCAGGTGCAGAGCTTCTTAGTCCCACCTCAGCTCTACATGCAAGAGAGTTTAAACGTCGTTGTCACGGGCAATTAACCTGACCCCATAACCTGGTGTAGTAAACTTTTCTCCTGCATGAGAAATGAATGCATCTCTCTTTTTAAAGTAGTTTGGGAGGTAGGAATGGACATTATTCTATAGACATTATTCTTTGTATTTTTTAATGTGCATTCCCGAGCAGGAATTTTCTAGTGTTAAGTGTCTTAAAAGCCATTTAACTTTCACTGAGAACCTTACTGCCTGCCTGGATGGCGTTGGTAGGAGCTCTTCTGCCCTTATTTCTGGGTGAGCAAAGGTGAACTGAGGAGAAATTTGGCTCTACTTTCAGCTCAACAGATGGGTTGAACACACAGCGTCTTACAGCTGGATATCCTGAGCACTAAGCCATCCTTTCAGGATGAAGACATGCATTTTCCATGGGTTAGCTCTAAAGATTTTTCCATTCATGCATTATCCTTCACTGTTAAAAAATAGTGCTATCCGAAGTAAGTGACTGTTACAGACCATGGGAGTTAATGCTGTCATTCTTCCCACTGTTCTTTAGAGCAGACACAATGATTATTAACCAAAGCTTTAAATATCAGAGCACTGGTTGCAGTGTAAGAATAGATGGATGACTGCACATAAACATGCTCTGATCGGAAGAGGCTGTTTTTGCAAGATGACATCAATGACCAGGGAGCTTCCCGTCACAGAGGCCCTCTTTATGAATAGTTTCTCCATCCAAGCCCTCCTTGCCCTTCTTCTGCCTGCCCCCACCCCCAGAGAAAAATAGAAACTCTTTGCCTGTCCATTCTTTTTGTGGAATACATTAAGAAGGATTCAGAAGTCTGAAGGAGGGCTGAATTTAATTATCTTTATATATGCCAGTCCTTTTGTTTGGTTTCTCCATAAAGTACCTGCCTCATTTGGCAGAAGAGCCGTGTTTAGTTTTCTCCAAATGAACATTTCCATGCTATGTGCACTTGAGTTTGGGGCTGAAGGGGAAGGAGATGGGAAGAAAACCAGCTCATTACACAGTCATTATGCCTTGCAGGATTTTCCGTTGAAGAACCCTCTTCAGTTAGCAGTTTCAGACAGCATTAGATATTGCCGTATTTGGAAGATGGTATCCGTAAGCACTGATTGTTTTTATGCTTTGAACTGTTACTCATTTGACAAGGTTGGGGTTTTTTTGGATGGAATCCTCTGAGTTCTGGTTTGGCAATGAATGGAGGCTGCTTTCACAAACCCTCTGCAAAGTGCAGTTGGAAAGACTTACACAATGCCTTGTCACATTACTGATTAAAATAGCATTTATGTTTTTCTGAGGGTTTTCTGGTAGCACCCTCTGTGGTAGCAAGTTAAACTGATTTATTGATAAAGTGTTATATGTGATCTAAACTTCTCCCTCCAGAGCTTTTTCCTTTCACCCCCTCCCCTCAGGATTTTAGCAAGGGCACAGATTTGTCGCAATAAAACCACATGGTTAGCAGCTCTTTCTAATTCATCAAAATCCATTTGCAAGTTTCTGTTTTGATTGGAACAGCCACCAAAAACACACAGCTAATTTGCAGATCAGTAAGTGAAACTTTGAGTCTGTTTTTAAGGCTGCTTATTATTAATCCCTTTACAAACTAGACATTTTTTACTAAACTTGGTCTTTAAACAGAAATTCAAAGCAGTTGTCTTTTTACGCTTTGTGAGCTGCTGAAATGCTTGAGAGTTCCACGAAGTTACATACTCTTAAAATTCTCAGAGAGTTAGATAAGTTTGCGTCAAATCTGTTGGAGATATCTAACATTGACTATTATATATTTAGAAGTTCACTCCTTCTTTCCCATGTATCCTAGGAAAGATGACACTTTAAAACCTCCTCCTTCTTTGAGCAGAAGATGATTAGGTATAAAGTTAAATTATGAGGCATTGAGTAAGGGGACAGTTGTTCACTGTCCATAGCATGGCAGACAAGTAGGGGCAAGCAAGGTATCTGTAATTATAACATCCAGGAATGAGCGTTAAAGGGATGGTAACCTACAAGAGTGGATGCTCAGTAGCATTGCCTGTGCAGTGCCAGTAGGAGGTAATACTGGAGGTCACCAGCTGCATGGCCGAACAAGGTCCCACTGCCCAGCCATGGTAAGGCTCTCTCCACACCTCCTTCAGCATCCATCGTCTGCAGATGTGCAGAGGAAATAGAGAAAGCAGCCTTTCCAACACATGCTCTGCATGAAAACCAGATTACCTTTAAAGCCTTGGATTTCAAAAACCGTAGCTTTTCTCCTTCGTTAGGCAGACAAGTTTAGGGAGATGTGGGATCTAGCTGGCTGCCTGGATGGTGGGAAACATACTGCATATAAGAGTAGGAAAGCATCCACATGCTGCTTACACTCAAGGAAGTGAACACAGTACAGCAGTTATAAATGGCACAGTCTGCTCCTTCAGAAGTCCAGTGACTCCGTTGCCTTCAATATTTACGTGTGTGTGTGTGTGTATGTGTGTGCGCATGTGTGTTATTTGAATAACACATAACCCTTCTCTGGTGCTTCATACCTTCTAACATTGTGTCATGTAAGAGGACTAGGCTGAATTAAGGCAAGTGGGCAAAGGGCAATCAGAGGCAACTGCGCGCCCTGCAGTTCTGGTCCACACTCCTTATGGTAAGGCAGTGTTATTCATGCTGGTCATCGGCTGCTTCTGTGATGAAGCAGTGAACAGATTCAGTGAACAAACTAGATACAGTCTTTATTGTTTCTGGCAAAGGGATTTCTGAGCTTTGAGCCAAAGCAAGTAAGTAGAAAAGAAGCAGTTGTCATTAGAATGAGACTCTGGTATTATTCTGTGGTGAAAGGCAAGGTTTTATGCTATAACTGCAACCATTCTGTTTGTACCTTGCAGTGAGCCACCTCTATGGATTTGGACTGATGGATGCTGAAGCAATGGTGATAGAAGCAGAGAAGTGGACAACAGTCCCTCCACAGCATGTGTGTGTGGAGAACACGGATCGGCAAATCAAGTAATACCCGCTGCCAAAACTCTTGCTGGCATAAACTTATGGAAAGAAATTGGGTATAATTTACCCCTCCCTTGCATTGTGTTTAATTTTGAAAGCTACACTGGGGCTCTCACCTTCAGAGATGTCAGGTCATTTTCCTGTAAAGATTGTTTCCTGTAATTCTCGGAAAAAGACCATGATTTAAAGAATCCAAAATTTAAAGAATCCCAAAACTTGCAGGTGTAAAATAAGTCAGGCTGGATATTGGTTGATTCTGGTAGAGGTGATGCCCAGAAGAACAAGAATGTCTAGTTGAGTGCACTGCAGTCACCCTGTAAGATAAGTACAAACTCCAGTCCAGGGTCTTTTCATTAAAATCTTACTTTATATTATCTCTCTGCTAACAGTCTCAGGAAGGTCTGTAGCTCAGAGGCTAAGACTAAATGACCTTCTGCTTGCTCAGGTAGGGTCTCTGTAGAACTATGTGTCAGGGTAAAATTCGGCATGTGCATTCTGTGCATACAGGGGGAGCATCAGTCATAAGGTAGATTTCCGAAGCATTAAAATCACCGAGGAACGTTTTTGTTTAATAGATATACTTGAGAGGCTACGTGCAATACTAGTATAGTCTGCAAGGAAGCTATGCCAGTTTAAACCAGCTGAGTCAGATACCATTTGCCCACTGTTTGCAACAGTTAATATGTAATACTTGCTATTACTTAAGCAAGGTCTATGGATATGCCAGGCATTTCCTGGAACTTAATGACCAGCTGTGATCCCATGACAATCCCAACAATTCTCAGCTGGCCACTAATCCACAAAAAATGCTCTGCCCCAAAGGCTTACTGCTATTACAGTTTTTCACTGTCATCTTTTAGCATGTGAACATGTCAGTATAGCCCTTAACAGAAAGCCAGATAATTGGCAGTGACTGCAGTAAAGTAATTACCCTATGTTGATAGTTTCAGCTAGGAAATAAATGCTAAAACTAAGGATCATAGGCTACTGACTTCTCAGAAGTATTGTCCAACACTGACATTTGCTATTCAGCAAAAGTGATTTGGTTGTCTTATTTTATAGAACAAGCAAAAAACGTTCATGCTGTTTTTATATGCTTGTATTATAGAACAATACGACCTGACAGCGTTGTCCGTTCCATTTACAAAGCCACCGGCTGCTCGGATAACCCCAACCACCACGTGATCTACTTGGAGCATGTGGTTGTGCGCATCACTATTACTCACCCTCGACGTGGAGACTTGGCAATTTACCTAACCTCTCCTTCGGGAACTAGGTCACAGCTATTGGCCAACAGGTATAGTATGACAGCGCAACTTCACAGTCTAGTCAACATGCAGAGCCTGCACTGAAATTTCAGCATCAGCAAAGAGCAGTCAAGTCATTACAGTAGGTTCACTGACAGACACAGGATGCAAATTATTTTTCTGAGAGAGATGGGAAAAATGGAGTGCAAAGGAACTGAAAGATGGCAGTCTCTATCAGTAGAAGAATAGGCTGTAAAGTTGTTGAAGATCATCATCTGCTTGCTCTGGCAGGGTCTCTGTAGAACTATGTGTCAGGGTAAAAGATTAGTCAGTTTTGATAGTCTTCTGTGGCTCACCAATTATTAGAAGGCTGGGCAGTGCAAAGAAAATAATGACAAGCTGAGTATCACAGAAGGAAACTGAAGCTGAATAGAAATGTGTTTCTTCATACCACTGGCACTTATTTTTCATTCCTTTCCTTTCTTATGCCTTTGTCCACTAGTAATAAAAATCAGACAGAATAGTAATCCTCTGTAATTATTTTCTTTAAGCTTTCTGAATATGGTAATGATTCCTGATGTCACCAATTTCCATATCCTTTTTTTCCATTTTGTATTGAAATAGTATGCTCGAGCCGTGAAAGACTCTTGGTAGCAGAGTGCTGAAAAGTTTTATAGGCACTTTGAAATGAATAGCTCCATCTACAAACTGCCTATTAAAATTTGAAAAAAAAGTCATCGATTTTCTGCATCCCACAGATCTGTGATGGATACTTGCTGCTGGACGTTGTCAGGTCCCCCTTAACATTAGCCACTAAGAAAGATCGGTCCTTTTTCTGATCTGCTGTCACCTCTACATTATGTTCTTGGAGAAGCTGAGACCACATAAAGTTTCTTTTTTTTTCCAAATTGGATTCAGACAAGTATCTCTTTATCCATGCATTTCTAACATTAATGCAATTTTAGGCCTTAGAGATGAGGTACATCATTAGGATTTGTCCTCAGCAAATTGAAAGACTGCCCAATGGTATTCCTATTTCCTTGGTGGAGTGTAAGAAATCTTTGAAGAAACCATCAGCACTCCTTCTTGGATACATAGTACTAAATCAACAATCAAGATCTGCAGTTGATGAGAGACCTCCTCAAACTCCATCCCAGTTCCAAGTGTGCAAATAGTTACAGTGAGAAGCAATGCTTTCGTACTTCTCCAACTGGCTGGACAACTCTTCTTCCTGCAGGGGCCATAATACGATAAAGAATGTTTTTGCCATGGTGACCAGTAGGTTTAGATGATTGCAGTTCTGCAGGGCAGTGAGTGGGCTCCCACACAAAAGTTGACATTAGTGCAGTCTTCACCAAAGCTTATATCCCCAGCCCTAGTTTTCAAAGCGTTTAATGAAGTTGGACTGACCTGCCTCACCATCCACGTTCCCCCAGCCAGCCTTGGTGATACTGGCTGACTAGCCCTGGAGACTTGCATGCCTACCTCTCCCCCAGTGGTGGCAGGACCTACCTCTCCTCTCGAGAGGAAGGACCTGTTACAGAGACAGGGGGAGCTCAAATAATTTTTGTTCCAATTGACAGGTTAACCCACATTTTCATTAGAGATGAGGTTAATTTCAAAGAAAAGGAACTTACTCTGAAAATATTCTTCAAGACAGACATTAACACATTAAATGGATAGAAAGTTTTCCTGGAGTTTTTGCCCCTCTAGGATATGTCCTGTTTTTCATTACCAGGGTTGTCAGTGCCTTGTAGATAAAACGTATGTGCACACACATCTACCTATCTTCCTGCTGCACTGAGCAAAGGACTTATGCATTGCTAACAACAGGCAGACACCTACCCTCTAAACCGTTATGAATCGAGCTTTTGTTTTCTCTCTGAAGGAATCCTTGCTTAGATTTCTGTTCTGTTTTCATGCAGCAGTTCTTCCATGCTTCAAAATGAAGAAATCTAAAAGTCCTCCACTAGGTATCCAAACAAAACAAGCTCGTGTAAACCCAGTGGTCTTAACACAGCTAACTTCTGGCTCTAGCCTTTCATGTCTTGCAGTTGACTCACAGCAAGTGGGAGATAGAGACATTCCAGTATTCACAGTTCACCTCTGGTGATGACTGGTATGTGGAAAAGGTACAAAGTTTAATTCAATCAGTCTCTTTGTAACCCTTGTTCCTTAAAAAGTAATTGTTTTCTGTGCTGGTGGTAGAGAGAAAAAGCAAATGTGTGTATTAAAATATGAGATGTTCAGCTGCTTCTTATCCTGTACTGGTAGAAGGATACCCAGAAAACTAAGAAACCTGAAACACCTTTTAATATTTTACCATTTTCCAAAAAGCAAATTATTCATGAAAGTGCAAATACTCACATGGTCACACCAGGAATTCCTTCCCTGTGCAAGCTCCAGAGAGATACGGACTTGTCAGTCACATCTGGCTGATGCCAACTTACTGCCCTGGGGTACTAATATTAAGGAATAAATGAATTTTGCAAAAATCTAGGTGTGAGATATACTAGAACCTTCACAAGCCCTTTCTTAGGATAAAGTCATGTACGTGGACACAACAGTTTTCAAAATGATATTTCAAGACTTGTTTTATTTAGAAATCTTACAGCCTAGTGCTCTTGGAATTAGTGTACTGAGTGTTGTTGGAAGTATATTTTTTAGCATCATGCTATAATATGAAAACCAGAGTGCGAGAGTTGTTAATCACTAACAGGAGAATTTATTTGGTTTTAAGGCATTTAATTTTTAAAGTATTAATCATGAGGGTATCCGAATAAAGGCATTCAAATACAAGTAGCGTGCAGGGATGTCTTGACAGGAAATGGTCTGTTGTTTTTTTTTTCTTTAGGCAAAGGTCTCAGAGGCTGCTGTACATGGCTACTACCTGACCGAGACACTTTTCTGAGACATACAAGACCTTTTAATGCACACGTACATGATTAATAGCAGCAATACCAGCTGTTTTTACTGAACCCGGGGAAAACCTCATTGCTTTACCATTACTCATCTGGGTTTAATTCGAACCAGTTTGCTGGTAAAATGTCTTGAAGTGCAAAAAGGTACATTTTACACATGTGCAGTTCTTCTCCACCGATTCTGGAAGAAGAGTCATTGTATAGTTTCTGGTGCACTGACAAGTAGGTCTCGCAGGCAATATCTGGCCTTTTTTCTGCATATTTTGTTCTTAATGTTGGCATCCCCTAAAATGACTTCAGTAAGAAAACTTGTTAGTCAGAGGCGGTGTGGATTCCTTTGCAGGCATTTGGTGGATTACGCTGTCACTGGCTTGAGCCTCATGTGCATTCTTCAAAAACTGCATTACAGGGAACATCTGCTTTGTTGTTTGGAAAGCACTAAACATGATTACATTGGATGTACTGCAACAGAGGAAAATACAGGCTCGGAAAGTGCTGGCCGCTGTGAGGATGAGGCTTAGTCAGTCAAAATGACTACAGTTAAGTCCAAAGGGGAACAGTATCCCCCTTTTAAAAACAGTTGGCCATTGGATTTGGCACCATACGTTTCGGAGTATTTTGAGACATACCAAGATCTGTTCTAACAGGCACTCAATACAGGAGGCCTGTATTATACTGGAGGAACAGCTAAATAGAAAGAGGATAGAAGAGGCAAACTTGGGGCTCCTTTGTCTCCCACCAAAGTTACGGCTTGTTTAAATCTTGCCCTTTAAATTTAAAGCAGCTGCTGCCATTCGAACTGCGTAACTGAAATTTTTTAACCACGTGGTGGCAAGTTTCCAGGCCACTAGCTAGCTTCCTGTGCTTACATGGCACTGACATTAATAATACCTCTGTTCAGCAACAAAAGGAAGTGTTTTCAATACCATCTTTTTTTCTGTAATGAAATCTTTGATAATCAGTAAATCTTAATAATGTCCTCCTCTCTGGTAAACTCTTACATCAAAAGTGAGATGTTCTCATCTAATCTTACTTCCCAGATCACTTCATAAAAATTCTAGATGATCAGAAGTAGAGGAAAACATTTCTTTATAGGAGCATATTTTGATTTCTGGATTCTGATTGTTTTTATTACAGTTTACACATTAGACTCCAACAACAAAAATGACATTTTAGGGGTAAAAAGAAAAGGATGGGGCCAACCTTTGTTGTGAAGCTGAGTGTTTCAGGTAACTGAAAATTACCCTATGGTGACATTATTAAATCCAGGATGAGCAAAGAAGAATCTTGTGCCTGTGCTATGTCCACAGGATGAAGCAGTTCTTGGAGAACTGTTTCTCCCAAATCGAACTTCTATGTTTCATTTTGTTCCTCGCTTGTCTTTGTCTTTTCTTTTCCCGAACAGACATCCCACTACCCTTCCTTCTACCACCCATTCTTTGCACTCCTGCAATTGCAATGTCAGTACCTCTAAAAGGGATTGAGTACTTCTTTTGTTAGATCCTGTCAGTATTAGCATTAGATAGAGTGAGGAGCGCTGGAGATACTGGAGACATAGCATCAAAAACGAACAGGTAAACAATTTTTTATATGAAAGAGGAAAAGTTATTGTTGATTTTCCTAGCTCTGCAGGAAAGGCCAAAACCAGGTTTATGTGCAGGAGAGTAAATGAATGCATGTAACTGACACTATCCTCCATGTAACTCTAAAATCAATCCTGGAAGATGCTCAAAGATAAATGTGGAAAGAGAATGAAGTGCAATATATCTGAGAACTAGAATGACACATGCCTTCCTTTGAGGACTGAGACTAGTAAAGAATTAATCAGGCAGATGTGCAGAATAGGGATGTATTGGCTTTTAGAATTCAATACTTCAAGTTGAATTGTAGTGGAAAGTTGGCATCCATAATTAAAAGTTTGAATTAATTTTCCATAGTAGAAGTCAGAGTGAAGATAAATGGATAAAGACAAATTTAGGATCCAGCTAAATGTCTCAGATTATGTGTTTTGTATTGATCTAAAAAGAAAGAGAGGAGCTGTGTAAAACAGACAAGAGGAAGAACACCCAGGATTTTTGCTTCTGAAGATAAGTTTGCCCCAGGTACTATGGCAACGACGAGTGGGTCTTTTTCTAGCTTTATAAAAACTAGGCCCGGCTCACTCTTACTATAATAACACTTATTGCATAGAGTTGTGGCAGGAATGAATTTGACTGGATGCAGAACAGTCAGTCTCTGCTGCTGCCTTTACCTGAATCAGAGATCCCTTTTCAGACCTAAATGACTGATGGTTAGAAAAAGTGTGTATGTATGGCACCATGTTCATTCATGCTCTTGCATTAGGATTTATGCCTGTTTAGAGTGAGATTCCTGAAGATTTACTACAAATTCAGGAGGAAAAAAAGTGCAGCTTTAAAGAAGATGACTACTGCCATCAACCACACAGCTGGCTGACCAGTGCGGCGTGTGGAGCTCATCAGCCTGACGTGCCTTTGGGTGAAGACAGATCATTTCATGCTAGTATGCATAGTCCTTGGGGACAAGCTGTCCGTATTCGAAGTTGGTGGTTGCTGCACTCAACACTATTTCAGGCTCTCAGGCTCTGTGCCTTACTGTTCACGCTATTCCCCTCCAAGCAAATTTTTCATGCTCAGGTTGAGCTCAAACTGAGATCTACATTGCTTCATAAAATTAAGTGTGATAACCAAATCCAAAAGGCATTTTTAAAAATAGATGCATATGCATAACTTTTAAATACATTTTCTTTAAATCCCACCTCCAGAGGTTTAAGAGATCTTCCCTGCCATAGGGAAGGGAGAAAGCTTCTGAAGTGCCTGTCTCCCCACAAACCATTTCACGGGAGCATTCCTCTCCTGAATACTTGTGTGCAGATGGGCCTGGCTGAATGCGTTGATTAAATCAGTTTGGGCTGTCTGTGGTTGCTCTTGGGTTACGTTTTCCCGCTGACAGCACTCGGGGCAACCCTGGGGAGAAGAGCTGCTCCAAGGAGACCAGCTGACCCAAGCGCTTGCAGGTGCATGGCTTGGGAGGGCACTCTGCTCTGCTCAAAACACCAGCTCACTTAAGTCTTGGGGCCCATCAGCCCAGCGGGCAAAGACTACATGCCTGTCAGGCCACTAATTTAGTAGGCTGCAGCATGTCAGAACCAAAGACTGCTTCAGTGGGGGACAGATCGGCATCTCTTGCTAGCTGCTTCCAGTGCTCTCAGCCCCAACCACAGGTCACTGACAATTTCCACATTTCCTGGCTCCCGATGCAGTCAGCTCAATGTGCAGAGCATGGCTGTCAGTCGGGTTCAACTGCACCTTCTGGGACAGAAAAAAAAAAGATAATAAAAAATTTCCTTTGATACACTTAGTCTTTTCTGTTTGTGATGGCTGATTGTGGTTTTACCAAATGGAAGCTCCACCCCAACTGCTTTTGCTCACCTAAAAGGGGTTTGTTTCACCAATTAAAGCAAAATCTTTTTTCTGTGCATTTAGGAACTTAGAGATGTTTCCTAAAAATCTAAAACACTTGCATTTTTCTTAATGCTAGCAGATCTAATTGTGAGAGACTAGCCTTATGTTCCCAATTGTGGAATCCACTGAAAGCAGATACTTGTCTTCCTCTGCTTCTAAAATTTGATTATAGATGAATATTGCTGCTTCAAGTTAAATTCTTAAACAGAAAGGGGATACAATTTCTAGGCTGAGATGATGACAGTAGAAGAGACCAAGACATTTTAACAACTTGAACTTATTTTAAGGAAATATTTTGGTCTACACTCTGTAAGCATATGTATTCTCATATAGACCTACATATGGCAGGTGAGGAATACGTCATAAAATTACTCAGAGGGAGAAGAGTCATTATTTTTAAAGGTATTGCTATTCATAGTAAGCAGCAGCCCAAAATTAGCCTCTCTGGATGCAGATAGTCATACCCAGCCTGTCCTGAAGGTGATGTTATTAACAAAGGTCGGCTGAGTGGTTGAATAACAGATCTGGCTTTCTACTGTGGTTGTGTTAACAAATAATTTATAAAGAGTCAGTCATTGTCACTCTAGTAGTTAAAAGCATGTTATGTGCATGAGTGTTGGTGTGACAGATATACATAAGCATGGTCATAAAAATTACTAGATTATTCTAGGCATCTTGCTAAACAGTTTTAATCTATAATGATCTGTAATGGTCAGCTAACAATTTATGAGACCATATACTAGTAATTTGCTAATCCATGATAAGCTGTGTATAAATGTGTCTTCAATATGATTGATTTGGCATCAATCTGACAAATAACAAAATCAACTAACCACCTGGAGTGGCTCAATCTTCCTTAAAAGATCTATTTTGTATGTACTTCTTTCTGAATAAGGAAAAGTATGCCAGAACTTTTCTGCAACAATTTTGATCATTTCATCCTTTCACTCAACACCCCGGAAGGGGAAATGTATGTACCACCTCACAGGTTCTTTGATTTGAGAGTTTAGTGCTTGAGCAGAGCAACATGAAAATACTTGGACTGTTGAGTACATACAACAGGCACATACAGATAACCTCAGAGTCGGTATCTTTCTAACCTTAAACTTTTTTTTTCCTTAACTATTCTGATCTAAGTTTGTAGCTTTTTGTCTCATTTGTGGGATCATTTGTAGAAATTTAATTCATACAGTAAAAAAATTGCAATTTAAATCTTACTTTATAAAATTAAATCTGTCCCAAAGAAGTTTTCTTTCCAAAAGCTGGTCCATTTCCTGTGAAATAATATTACTATGTTTTCCCCTACCCCATAAATGTTGGCAATTTGAAAGCTTACATTTTAAGCCATAGCGTATTTTAGGTAGAGATGTTTTTGTATATCTAAGGCCAAGTTATAAGGGATTTTTGGTTTTTCTTCACAAAATGGCTTAAAAGAATGATGCAAGATTCCCCAAAATAGAAAAATAGAAATCTGACAGCATTTTGAAATACCAAAACATGGCATATAAACACCTTTAAACACAGGATACTGTGGGAAATGTCAGATTAATTCCAGTAAAAATAAGCAGTAAATGGTGTTTCTATGTATATGAATGCAAGCCCAATGAATGCAGAATTTCAAGTGTAATTGCATGGTATTTATATAATGCTATATAATTCAGTTGCTGTAACAGCAAAAAGGAATACTGCTGCCTTGACTGATTGACAGTGTGTTTAAAAAGTAATACATCAGTTATCGGCAAAACACTGTATGACAATTTGACTGAAATAACCTACATAATGGAAATAACCTACATAATGACATACTCACTTGCAAAAACACACATGCAAAAACTGGGTAATAACTAGTTAGATAATTTCTACCTTTCAATAAAAGATGTGTGCTGTGTGTTTGTGAAATTTGTTATATTCACACAACTGATTTAACAGTGACATGAAACAGGCCAATTCTGGCTGCGTAATTCTAGCTACGAAACTGCACCAGAAGAGAATCCCACCCAATTATCAGTGAAAATGCAGCCTATTTTAAATGTATTTTCAATAAACGTTATCAACACTAATAAATAAGCGTAACATTGTAGACATTCATACCCAATGCAAAATGGTTATACAAATGAAAGAGAGAAAATCAGCTATAAGCCAAATGCTATAAGCAGTCCACGCATCTGTGTCCTACTGAAGTGAGTTGTGAATACGTAGGTCCATCCAGTTCTTGGCCCCAGGCCTCCGCCTGACCAAAGCTTTCGACAAGAAAAATGGCCTTTTATCCACATCTTATGTGAACATTTTCAGCAGAACCGGACACATACTCATGTTGCTACAAAACTATCGTGTTTGCCCAATGTTTGCACACTGAATTTCACAACCGTTGGAGAAAAAAGCTTGAAATGTGCTTAGAAATTAACAATAAAGAATCAAGTGAGTGTAAAATAATTTTTTAAGATAGGTCAGAGTATTTTTGTATTCATACACTAGGTTGCTCTCCAATTTATGGACATGTTCTAAATCCACTGGATTTTCTACTGTACAAATCATGTTTTTATGAAAAATATTTTAAGCGTAGCTGTCACCAGTGGAATTTCCACACATAAAGAGCAAATTAAAATGGTGATAAATGTCGTAGTTCTCATTCTGCCTTTCTGTGAGAAAGAGGGAGATCTAAAACTATATGTGTATATACATATATATATATACATATATATATATAAATATGTCTTTTAAAGCTGAGCTGTGCCATTTTTATTAGAGGCAGCAGTCTCTATTAGAGTGCACCTCCCATCAATAACTTTGGGGTAGCAGGCAACACGCTGTGAGCACTGAATAAAAGTGCAAGTTCTCTTGTGTCTTTCCAAAATCTTATTAATAAATTCCAGTTTTAGGCAATAAAATCTCCGGCCAGTCCTCCTTCCCCTTCCCCCACCCCATCAGCATCACATTGCAGCCTCGGAACTGGGCCCCCCGTACTAGAAATTACTGTAATCCAGGCCTGAGCTCCAACCTCTTCACCCAAGACCTAAGTAATTAAATTATGGTAATATTGTTAGCAAGATGAAATCATCAGATGCCATTAGTCTCTCAGTTTTACCCAAACTCAGTCCTGTCAAGTGTTTGAATAGAGTGATACCTTCGTCATTTCAGGTTCGAGACCAAAGTCTCAGATATATTTGATTTCCTCACGAGGAATCACATATATTGAGTTGCTTTTGTTGTCTCAGTCATTTAATATTTTTATTTTCTTAAAATCCCTTTTCAGTACTTCAATCCAAAACCAAAGTAAGTGTTACAGAACTTTCCCAACTTAAAGAAAGTTGTTGGTGTTTACATTGTGCTTTTAAAGCAAAGGATATGCTATATTCTACGCGCTTTTCCTGAGACACATGCTTTCTATTAAACCCTATTAGCAATTTTTATTTACAGTGAATCCTCTTTGCGTTCTCTTTCACATTATGACAAATGACAACATGCAAAAGATCTTCTCCATCAAAAAAAAAAAAAAAAACCCAACAACTGGTACGTGTATTTGAAATATGTGCTGGAAAACCATCATGATTACTATTTTGTAAAGGTGTAGATGATTGGACTGGCTAATTAGTATATCATGTCAGAGCCTGCAGACTTGGAGGCTTAGCTCCACTAATAAAGTGGTACACTTACACAAATGTCTTGATTTATTTTAGGTTATTTGATCATTCCATGGAAGGATTTAAAAACTGGGAGTTTATGACTACTCACTGCTGGAGTGAAAAAGCAGCAGGTGACTGGATCTTAGAAATCTGTGACACTCCTTCTCAGCTGAGAAATTTCAAGACTCCAGGTATGACTCTGGCCTGTCTTTGATTTCGGTGGAGTCCAAAGGATGCCTGAGGCTGCTCACATTGCTTTGACAATCTTCCATCTCTTGTTTACACCTCTGACATCTCATTGGTTTAATGTGAAGATAGAAATATAAAGAGCTATGCATTATTCTTAATTACAGTTATCAATGCACTGCTCATTTTTACGTTGCTCTTACTTGTCATTTAAGACTGATAGCTCTTTTTTTATCCTGAACTTACTTCTGGTTTTCATGGAGAAGTTCACCTTCTCAGGGGTACGCTGCATCCTTTCTCGCCTTCAAAGTTGTCTCAAAGTATAAGAAGTGATTTCTGGCTACGCAGAGCTGGATCGTACCAGACTTGTGAGTTCTTCAGGCAGAAACAGACTCCTGTACCATCTGGCAGGTTACCAAGAGTTGGTGCTTTGAACAAACACAGGCAAATTTTTAATAGGTGGGGTTTTCAAGGAGAAGGACACAACTGCATGACACTGCAAGCATCACATTTGAGAGAAGTTATAATATATAGGCATCTGTTTTCTTGGATGTTGAATATAGTTTTGTCAGACAGGTCTTGAGCGTAAGTTAGAACAGCCCAGAGCTATTCTATTGTATTCAAGTTGCCAGTGACTCTCATGGCTGCTATAGGGCCTAAGAATTTATTTCCATGTCATTCCTCTTTGCTTTGTATTTTTTGTCCTACCCGTAAGGAAAACAGTGGCATTTATCAGTGTTTACATAACTAGGAAATCCATTTATACAGAAGGGAGAAATCCGTGGCTTGCTACATGGATAGGCTGCATTGGGCTCCCTAGCATATAGGTAAAGCGGCCAGACCGCATATTTGTCCACTATGCTCTTAGGAAGAATTTCTGAGGCTGCAGATATTCTCCTGTTTTTAATTCCCACTGCCCAGTTCAGTTTCATTCACAAATTTCAGTATGAGCACCTCAAAGGAAACGGAGGTTGAGGCGAGGGCTTTCAAAGAGGCTCACGGGAGTGGGTGCTTACTCCTATCTGCTGGTTATGAGAGATGAGCATATAATTGCTTTCAGGCCTCCTGAAAATTTCAGCCTTGAGACTCACTTTGAAATAGAGATACTATACACAGAAAAAAATACCAGTGCTATGCATGAATACTGAACACAGTCCTTCCCTTGGGGCCTTCCATCAAAATAGGTGGAAACCCTAAGAACCCACCTATTCCATTTCCGTAAAGATTTCCTTAAATAAAAATAAGGAAAGGGGATATATTACATCAACAAGGAATATAGATTAAAGAGCTTTAATCTCTTTGTTTGTTAAAGAGCTGAATACTACTAATGTATTGGAAATTATTTATCACTAAAGCTAAATTATTAATCTTAATGTATTTGATTGGACAGCATGTCTGCAAGCTATAATACTGCATTGGAAGTGCCAAATTTAGCTGATTACTACTTTCGGCTATCTAAAAATGAGTTCTGCTATAAAGTATGGTTAGGATTGCCATAACAATGCCAGTAGAATATTGGTTTATAATTCAATAAAACTACAAGATACATTACACCTCAGGCAGCCAAGTAAACTCATGGAACAGTCGGGATTTTCTAATTGATTTGCTATAAAGCAATTCTGCATATTAAGATACAGATGTTAACTACTCAAAATAAAGAATTTGAAGCCACAAATACGTATCTTTCTGAGTGTGACAACAGGGCACTTTTAAGTAAGCCTGTTCCTGAATGAATAGGTTAGTGAGAGTCACTAAAACTATTTGAATGACCTTCACTAAATATAATAAGTACTTTTATTGTTTCTAGTACATGAAAAGGCACAGATAAAGAAACTTTGGCTAAAATGGTAAATAATGTGCTTAAAAACTATATGTTTAAAGTAAGAAAAGTTAGCACAAGAGAATATGTGCATGTAGTTGGCCATTCTAGAAGAAAGTTAATTATTTAGATTTGTCTTTGTCAAAGAAGGGCCCAAAAATATTTCTGCCAGCAGCTGTGGAGATGTTCTCCATAGAAGGGAATGTTTTTTATTCCTCTTGACTGAAATTCAATTTGTTAAATTAGTTAGACTGAAATGAAAGTTATGTGCCATTTACGTATTCAAGGTAAATGTGTCTCTCTCAAAGGAATTAACAGCCCTGGGAGGCTTGTCCCATTCCCTCTTAAAGCTTGCAGACTCAGTAGGACTATTTTCACAGTGATTTAGAGGAAGCCAAGGCACACTAGGAATTCTAATGTGTGAACATAGAGTTGTCCGGTGATCCTGTTCCCTCCCTATTCCAAGTGGTATATAGGCCAAACTCAACTGAGTTTACACAGTTTTGTTTGGACTAAAATCTGCCCTCTCTTTTCAATATTATGACAAAATGGAAGTGCTGATTTTATGCTTCTTAGATGATTTTCTGTTCTGAAAATCCAAATCATAGAGCAGCCTCACCCAACTGCTGTTGAAATCAATGGTATTAACTTGAATGAGAATTTTAGTCCTTTATTTCTGCTCTTCATTAGGTGGCTGAATTATGTTCTGTTTAGTACAACAGATGGCCAGACAGTCAGTGACTCTGCTTTTATATGTATACATATATTTATATGTATTTATGTATTTAGATGTATATACATATGCATATGTATACACAATTTTTGCAGAAAGAAATGAATATGTGTAATCAAATTCGCTTGTTACCTGTCTTGGTTGACTGCATCTGCCTTACCTGAATCTTCCCTTTTAAGAGACTAAACCTGCAGTCATAAGACAAAGTCGTTAAAGCCTGGCATGTAAAAAGAGGCCCATAAGTCCCTACTGAACACCTAAATAAGCAGTGTGATTTCCAAAATTGCTGAGCAGCAAGCAACTTCTTATGTTGTTTATATACATCTGTGGTAACTCTAGGGTGGTCAGTATTATTTAAATGTTAGCTGCATACTCAGGAGGCTAACATTAAGCACAGCATTTTGAAAATCTTGATTATCATCCTCTGGAGGTCTGAAGTAAAATGGGAGTACTGCCAGTGTTTCAGTTTTCACTTCGTTTTATCCACACTGATCATTTCTCACCATGGTTTTACACTGCTGACAGGTTCTTAGCTAATGATATTAATTGTCCCAGTTAATGCTGAGCAGAGCAGAGTTTCCAGTACAGTAATAGGGGTCATCATTAAATGTATCAGGAAGAGCAGCCATAAACTATGGGCAAAACTATACAGTTCTTTCTCGTGTGTCCAGAGAATTTTCAGTGCTTTTGAATTTGATAGAGGAGAGGTGCTACACAAAAACTACACAATTTAAATTTTATCAGATTATTGAAAAAATAAAAAAAAGACACAAAAATCAGTGATTTTTAACCCTGTCTTATACCTGCTATTTTTGAAGGAGCCAGGAGCTTCTCTGGCTTGAAGGACAAGCTAGGGCAGCCCTTCACCGCTGTGTATGCCAGCACCCAGTGGTTCATCCAAGAGGGAGGAAAGATAGCCAGAGAGCAACACGTTTCAGCTATTCCCCTCTTTTCCCTGCCCTGGCATGCTCCCTGTATTAAAGCTTAGAAAAGAGCTCGCACGGAGCCATTTTGGAAGCTGTCCACCTGGGCTATCCTCCAGACATCGTTTACAGCCCTTTTATGTCACCAGGACAGTCTAAAAGAGACCAGCTACATTTCCAGCTTTACGCTTTAAAGCCTGTTCCTGCAAACTCTTTTTTTTCAATATAAGTAGCCATGTAGTCTTATTGATTTACTGATTTCAGTACGTTGTATGTACTCTTCCCAGCGCTACACAGCTAATCTTATGGGACTGATGTCTTTGCTCCTTGAGGAGGAAAGCCTAAACTCTGGGGGAAAAGGGGTGGTGAGACCAGACGATAGGAAGATCTGCCTGGCTGAGGACAGTGGAGGAAGCTACTGTGCTGAAAGAATCCTGCTGGAAAATGTATTCTTTACTGTCTTTTAACCTGAATGTGAAACACCATTTTAGACTTGTTAGTTTTTAACATGCATTTGTATTTCAAAAGATGCAAACCAACTGTGAATCCGGGCCTTGGTTCGTTGTATCCTCAGTGGTGACCTGTCCCCCAGGTTTCTAGGGTAGCGCGTGCCTCACGATGGAAGCTGTCCCGTAACATTTCTGCCCAGAACAATTTGAAACGCCTGCCGTATGTCAGTAGTGGATAAACTCAGCTGTTTGGGCATGTTAGGGTTAGTCACTGCGCTGAACAGAATGTGAAGTAAGCAAAGGGTGCTTAAATACGATTTACAGTGCCTCTCCACTTTATCACCGTAGTCTGCAGTTTATCACACTGATATCACTGTCATGCCTGTTTCTTGTTTCTGTGTGTACGCGTAGTTGTTTAGCTATTGAAAAGTCTTATAATTAAGAGCTGCAGTTTTCCTGTAATCAAACTGCGGACAAAGAGCCAACATGTCATCATACCCCGGCCTTGGCAAGGTAATGCCACATCTGTTACCCGTAAAGAAATGCAGGGTCCAGTTCATAAAAATAGTGCCTGTGATTTCTGCATTCAATTCTGTACAGTTTATGGAGGCGGACATGTGCTTGCTGTGAAACGCTGCGATATACCCTTTCTCCTATACATACAATGTGGGACCTCTGTTATGTACTAAATACAAGCAGGGTAAGGGATTATTCAAGCCAAACTAAATGATGGAATCAGCCAAAAATGGGGATAGAAAGATTTTGGCTCCAATGTGCACACTTTGTTTATTCATTATAAAAGTGTGTGTGTATATATATATACTTATTTATTGAAATATTTTCATTGTGCAAATTAAACCTGCCTTGAGGCAGACTTCATTTATTTGCTGGCAAGTCACATGAATTTTCTCTCTATTTACTGAACCATTCTTAAAAGGAAACTAATCTCCTGAGAGACCCTGCATTATTCCCCTCCCTGCCCTGTTGCATTAGATATACTTTTAAGGCTCCATCCTTGCTGCAGGTATGTTGGTACAAGGCCTTCCATGGTTGTGAAGTCCATACACAACAGTACGCTGTGCTTGAGGAGCACGTTTTCCTGTTAGTGGGTCCTTGCAGATATTACTTTCTATTATTCAGTATTTGTGCCAGTGTTCTGAAAGAAATGTAAAATCAACACTTGGAAAGTTTTGTGATCATTGGAGCAAAATAATGATGAGGATGGAAAGGTCTGTCTAACGTAGCAAAACACATATTTTTTGATTGCATCCAATATGTTGTGGTCAGTATGCTGTAGAAGTGCGTTAAATCACAAAAAGGACAGAGAGTGTACGCGGAGAAGCTGTAGCTTTGGAAAGGCTATAGAGATGGCTGCTTGTGTAGTTAAACATGACCTCCCTGTATAACTCCTTTGCTAAAAGGAAAGTGCCTTTAAGAACCTAGCTGAATCACTTTAAAGAACATTGAGAGGTGACTTGATCCCAAAGTGTCTATTAAAAGAAGATAAGATGTGGTATGGGTCTTTTTTTAATCTAGTGGGGACTAAAGAGGTTCATGGCTGTGAGCTAGACCTAGGAAAAGACAAATAGAAAATAAGGTGCGTAGAGTTTGACAGCCAAGGTAATTAGCCAGCTGTTTGGCAAGAGGCGAGGTAAGTTCTTCATCAATTACTTTTTAAAATCAAGGTTGAAAGTCTCTTTAAAAGTAATGCTTTGCTTCGGCTGCAAGAAGTTGGAAATTACTGTGCGAAACAACTGTTGTATGGCATAGTCTTTAAAATTGAGTATAGAACAGAGAAGGTTTCATATACAGTGTAGAAATTTCTATCAAATAAAGATTAAATTGGATTGGCAGAGACAGTGAGATAGCAGTTTTATTCCCATCTTTAACCCCAATTTAAAACCCCAATATAAAACAGTTTTAAAAGAATTGGGTTATCATCTGTCAGATAGCTGTCATTCCTCAGTGAAATCCATGGCTTTGGTTGTTGTTGCTTAAAGCTTGGCAGATGAATGTAAAACCAGAGAGAGAATGTTCAGCTTTGGTCCTGTCTGCAGAGGATACCAGATGACATTGGGAAAATACAGAAGAAAAACTGGATTCTAATAAAGGTCAAAGCAATTTGCTTGCACAGGTCGAAAAAGCCCAAGCAACAAGTTATTGAGTGGCATTGAATTTAGTTTTACAGGAAGCATATTAAGTGATTTTCCTGTGGGGAGGCTTCCCTGGATTGCATTTTTTCTAAATCAGTAGTTCAAGGGAAGCGTGTTTTAACCACAGAACAGCCTCCAGAAATAGGATCTTTCAAATTTAGAAAAGAAATGCTCCCAGCTCCCCTCTTCCCTGTCTCTGCGGATGAGAGATTGACATGTACAACTTGCTGCTTCAGCACGGATAAATAGAGTCAAGAGCACAGGATAAGACCAAACTTGCTTTCTCAAGCAGGGATGTATTTTTCATGCATCATTACCTAAAGCGTTATTTGAGGCCTGAATCCTTTTGTTCTTTCACAGAATTAATTCACTGGGGAGTAAAGACATGGAGGTGGAGGCTGCAAGTTCACACCTCTTGTCCTGACAGCCTGAACTGATGACTTGATACACATTTGTCTTTCCATTCTTCCACAAAAAACTTGCCAAAAAAGTAAGATTCAGGCAAGCAGACAATTTTTTCTTCCTTCACTCAAGTGCTGAGAGAACAAAATAATGGTGACGAACTCAGACAATGCAGTAGTGTATCTGCCAGATAAATAGGCCAAGTGAATAAGAAGTTATGCTGTGTTGGGAGGGGACATTGACATACTACCAGGGAGATTTTGAAAGAAATTTTTTTGTGTTAATCAAGATGTATCCTGTAAGCCAATGAAAAATACTGTTGACTATTAACCAAAACATAACCCCTTTATTAAGTCAGAATTCTGAATATGTAGCTAGTTAGCTAAGAGATCTCAAATAATAAAAACTGGATAATTAATGTTCTGAGGAAAAGTGAAATCTGGAGCAAAAACTCACCTTGTTGAACTCTATAAAATTTTTCTGAATAGCTTTATGACCAGACTTTTTTTTGTTTATTGTTTATATTGAGTTCAACTTGTGGTACAGACCTTTCATAGACCTACAAGAGGGTGGAACAGAATAAAATACAGTGTGAAAATCCAAACAAATAAAGTTTGCGCTGTCTGTATTAAACTAAAGACACTTAGATGAGATGCAAAGTCTTCCATACCTACTCACGAAGTCGTGTTTACTAGTGATATCTTTTTGTAAGACAGAGAAAATAGGAAGCGATTTCTAAAGCTAGATTTTAAATATTTAACTTCTAGGCAAATTGAAAGAATGGTCCTTAGTACTGTATGGAACATCCATCCAACCTTACTCACCAAGAAATGATTTTCCAAAAGTGGAACGAGTGCGCTCTAGTCCAGTTGAAGACCCTACAGAAGATTATGGAACAGATGACTATTCAGGTTCGTCCTTTGAACTATCATTCATTTACTCTGTGTATTTACTGAACACATAGTAGGTTGAAGGAGTGACTTCAAACTCTGCATGTATAAAATGTTTCTCTCATAGGACTTTGTATTGTCAATGGTATGGTCAGACATTATCCAGACTCTGACTTGCTTATTTGACATGTTTACTCTTCTACATTTTATGTCTCTTGGTGTTTTTGTGTTATTTCAAGACTAGGATTCTGACCATGCAGCAGGATCTGTGGCCTTCCTTGTTGGGGAAACAACAGATGGTATTGAAAGTTACCAGAAAGAAAATTACGGATTAATAACTAAAATTAGTGAAACGGAAAAAACACTGAGAGTTAATCTTCTCTGACTAGAAGAACAAAGTAATATTTGTATTTCATTTAATTAGTTAGGATTTCAGTGGCACAACTGATACTAATTATGCAGGATTTATAGTTATTATACATATGAAAATTAACATTATGAAGCTAAAACAAGGTGCTGACAGGACGCCTACTCAAAATAAAATTACCTGAGGATTTTCCCATACAGGGATGGGAGTGGTGGAAGTTCAGTGAAGCAGTTTCTTAATTTGAGATCAGAATTATTTGTTTAATAATTTAAAGTTACATATGCATTTTTGTCATTATTTTATAAGCAAAGAAGTTATATTTTTTAACGTACAGTTAAGGTGCTATGAAGAATGCACTGCTTTTTATACATGTGTGTGTATATGTTTGTGTGTGTGTATATATATATGTATATATGAATAACATGATCTTATATATACATGCTGTTTTCCATTGATTCCTGTAGAAGTTTTTCATTATTTACATTAGATTTTAATAGAACTAGATTTTTGGCTCTGCAGAGTGAGTCGAGTTGGCAGTTTCCCACATGTATTCCAGCGGTGCCAGGAGCTTTCTTTAGATGGTTAAGACTGTTGAATCTTAAGTTTCTGTTATTACCATCTCCTGCTACAGCACATCAGACCCCCAGTGCCTATTTTAGATTGAGAACTCCTTAATTCCTTATTTTGGTAGGTGCTGAAACACTATCAGAGAGGTGTCTGAATAGACAAGAGACTGTTTGCTTACATTCTCTGGTCCTGCTACACAGATAGTGTGGACACCAGTGCTGGACAGTGAATGCTTAACAGTTTTCTTTAGGTATCAGTCACATTTAAGCCATTAGTAATTCTTGATGGCATTACCAGTAGATACTATAAAACACTGTAGCTCATTCATTTTTCCAGTGCAATCGACAATGACTCAGTTTTCCATAAAGTGAATAAAGATCCACAGACTGATTAAGCAATGGCTCACATGAGTCAAAGGCATATGTTTCCCCTTTTCAGATGCAAATATGTAGAGAAAAAGTATGCCGAGATCTGTCCATTGTCGTGCATGCACATTCCAAAAGCTTGTCCAAAATTTTATTGTAAGCCGCTGTGATGAGGTCCCTCGAGGCAGTCACCTGAATCTTACAGGGTTGGCGAGGTATTTTCTACTCCAGGCATTCCTCTCTTCAATCTCATCATTCACCTCTGTCCAAGTACAATGTTTAGACATTACAGGTCACCGAAATGAGCTGACTTCAGTTTTGTTACTGAAACATAGTTTGTTATGAATTGTCCCGAAGTGTGATTTGTAGAGTTTTACCATTATATTTTGAGGGGTCTTGTAATAGGGAGAAAACACTTAAAACTGAAGCCAAGAATGTTATCTAATTAAATAATGCAATGGATGTCATCATCACACGAAAAATCACAAGTAACAGGAAAAAAAACACTTGAAGAGGAGTGGGAAATGAAGTTTACTTTACCTCATCAGTTCTGTGACACATTGTAGAGCCCAGGAATGGGAGACCAAACTTTTGGAAGGAAAAGAAAATATTTGAAAGGAAGAGCTGCATTCAGGCATGGACTAGCTAGCAGTCTTTCTTGGGTGTCCATTTTGGTCATCACCACCACACTGTAGGAGGGAAAGAAGAGGGAAAAGATAGGATAACAGAAATTACAGAGGCAGGAGAAGCATACAGAGCCTTGGTCTTTTGTTGCAGGTACAGTGAAGAGCAGGGTCGAGGGTTAATGTAAAGAGTGGATCCCAGCTCTAGGGAGCTATATGAATTACCCAAAGACGCTTAGCTATCTCAGCTTGCATATATGCTGTAATACCTACAATGTGTGTAACTTAGATCTCTGCTGTAAAGGTCACTCACTTCTTCAGCTTTTGTTGTATGAGCAAAATCACTATACTACAGGCTTACCTGATGTTCAGGGGAATTTCAGAACAGCAAGTTACAGGTTTACCCATATGCCCTGTTCCCATGTATAAAGCAGCAGTCAACAGACCTCTCCTCCCTTAGCTGCAAGGACCTATCTGAAAACTGTAAAGATGAGGGTCTGGCGAGATGGAAGATTTGCTAATCAGCAAGTGTTAGCCAGGGCTTTTGCAGCGTGTAACAGCACAGAGGCAGGCGAGTCGGGGCCCTGAGGACTGGTGCTTGTGGGTTGTTGTAGCCACCTAAACCAGTTGTCGCCCACTCAGTAACCAGAGTAGCCACTGAATAAAATTCAAAATGATTTCTAATTCATGAGGAAAGAATCGGTCTGGAGCCAGAAATAGTTTCTGATAGGTTTTATAGTGGATACCATGCTTGCTAAAAAATTGCTAAACCCTTCTCTTTTCAGTGGAGCCAAATTACTATTTGGGCTTCAGATCTCGTAGGTAAACAGAGTAATTGAATTCCACATTAAAATATTGTGTTTTAAAAGATACTCATTACCAGATGGGAAGTGTTAATTTTCCTCCTGGATTTTTGGTTTTATTATAGGTCCTTGCAATGCAGAATGCAGTAAAGTAGGGTGTGATGGACCAGGACCAGATCACTGTACTGACTGTCTGCACTACTACTACAAATCTAAGAATAACACACGGTAAGACCAAGTAGAAAATCTTTACTTCATGGACTCCTCAGTGTGTGTCTTAAATTCCTTTCTCTTCTCTTTGCTGCAGTCATGGATAATTTATTTTCCTCTGAATTTGACAGATTTTCTTAGGAGTGAGAAAAACCCTAGCTAATCAGAAAATAAAGTACAGACTTCAAACACCCCTCTCTGAGTATTTCCCTGTCTCTTGATTATTTTTTCATAAGATGGCTATTTATATAACTGTGATAGCTATTACAGCTTCCGTGACTGAGTTTGAACAAGGTAGGAAGAGATATAGATGGTTAAAAATGATACCGCTTGACTGCCTGACAAGGGTTTGCTAGTGAGACAGCATATGTTGTTGGGAAAGAAAAAGAAGACAAGGAGAGGCAGCTTGATTTAGTGCTTGGGAGGGTCGCATTTCAGTACACAGGTGATCATTAGAAAAACAGCAATGCTGAGAAATACTTCTGCTTTGCAGTCGTGGTGCAGGAACATGGTGGCAGGTTATTATTTCATTAATAACTCTACCTTCTCTTCGCTGCTGTCTGCAGGATCTGTGTTTCGAACTGCCCACCTGGTCACTACAATGCAGACAAGAAGCGCTGTAAAAAATGCTCACCGAATTGTGAAACTTGTGTTGGAGGCCACAGTGACCAGTGCATGACCTGTAAATCTGGCTACTACCTGAATGAAGTAACTAATAGCTGTATTACCAGCTGCCCAGATGGGTTTTACCTCGATAAGAGTTAGTATTGTTTCTTTATTGTGGGAATTTGATCTTGGGGGTTGCTGGAATACTTGCAACCAGGGGAAGCATATGTTCATGCATTTATCTCTTAACCTACTCCACTGCCAATTGAAATTAAGAATCTCCTCGAAAATTAATCTAGGAATCTGCTTTGATAGATAGCTTTTAAAAATTGTACTTTGCAGAAGGATGTCTTTTTTGCTTGTGGCTAAAAGTAACAGCAGCACAACGAGGGCAGAGCAAGGACAAATCAGTTGCAGGACGGAGTGGGTTATCGCTACTTCGGACAGGGATGGGCAGCACCCTATTTCTGAACATGAAGCATTCCCTCTTCCCCCAAACCTGAATGCCGTGGCACCACCGTGGCCCCATGCACATACAAGAAACAGCCAAGAGATCCTGCACAGACACTGAACTTGTGCTTTAAAGAAAAAGAGGCTCCTCAAGTGTAAAAAGTGTTTATAATTATGTTTCTGACAGACTTAAGTACCTGCAGTGATGTGATGACCCAGGAGCAGTAAATCTCTGCCGTGTGAGACACCTGGCTTCGGTTTACTCCTGTGATTGCAAAGTAGAGCACCCATGCTTAATTATGAGCTTTGACTAGTAAAAATACTCAGACATACATTCAAGCATGTGCTTTAACTCCACTGACTTCAGTTAGCTTTAGGCACATGCTTAAAAGATAAATATGTGCTCAAGAACTTTGGTCAGCTGGATACCTTACCTTTTGCTTTCTGTACCATGAAGCTTTGTGTTCATTTTCGAGGATTAGTAAGAGCAGCTGCTACTCTTAGTTTTCTATTTTCACTGTCTGAAAACTACAGTGAGGGGAATTCCCTTCCACCCAGTTGAGATGGATAGATAAAAATTCAGAATTAAATGGGAATGTCATTTTTTTCTTCTCAGAGAGGTACACAGCACTGCATCTCAAAAGGTAGGAGGTCTGAAGACAGAGGGATCTCCCTTCAAGGAGGGACTTTTTGAGATTAAAAGGCAGATTTTAAGTAGTTTGTGTCTTGACTTTGTTAAGATCAGAAGTGTTCATGCAAGTGTGTCCTTGAATGCCAGATAAGGTAAGACAGGAGAGGCTGCTTGTATGGAAGGCGTGAGAAGTAAATTGCAAGAGGGTCGCTGGAACGTGTTGCATTCAGCACTGTATACCCCTGCTGTTTGAAAAGACTGTTTAAGTCCACAATATAAATTGTTAATATAAATTCAACATATTTATGAAGACCTTTATACAACCTCAAAGCACGTTCTTTTTCTAAGGGTACACCTATTCCTTCAAAGGTTTAGAAATAGTTTAAGCCATGTGAGGTTTGATGAAAAAGCTGATGATAGGCAGAATTTAGCTATTTTAGCTATTAGCCATTTTAGTCTAGTTTTCTGTTTCCATTCCTGATGTCAAGCTAGAAAAGCAAGAAATCATGTAATAGTATATCCATATAATTTTATTAAATATAGCTGACCAGGCCTTTCTGGGCTGTTTTCTTTTTTTCCTTTGTAGGTAAGATAGTTTGCCGAAAATGCAGTGAAAACTGTAAGACCTGCGTTGAATTCCAAATCTGCACAGAATGCAAACATGGCCTCAGGTAAGGAAATGATGGATGTCACTGAACACAATAGTTGAAGAGGCTTATGAGTCAGTGGGTGTACAAGGAAGAAAGTTACATAGCTATTTAACCTTGAGTAGCCCTCATTTCATGTATTTCATTGCTGTTTAGGTATTTTCTTGTGCCTTTATGTGCCATTTTGGCTAACAGTGGATTTTTAGAAGACCTTTCATTTCAAGTAAAATAAAAGCCACAGTCATATGGAAAGCTGGCTTCTTCAGTTTTTGTGACCTGTAGTGCAGCCATCAAGGATTATTTTAGCAGTAGAGCTGGTGAATTGTATTAATCTTTCCTATTCATTCCTGTGATAGTTGGAAACTATTTTCTTATCTTTATTGTGTCTCCTCATACATCCAATCATTCACTTATCTCAGGTACCTCAGGCTTAATTCTATTACGATACAGTGTGCACATATATTAAGCAGCAGTGGGTATTTTTTCTTGGTGGGGGGACTTAATCACGCTTGAAACTGATAGGTAAATCCACTAAGCAGCAGTACACATTTCAAGCTCCCTTATGAATGAATGACCTTTTGATCCAAGTGGCAAAGGTCAGAAATCTTACAAAATTTGTAAAGGGCTGTGCGCTGGCTTTATGCCACAACGAATATGAAGTTAGCGTTCAGTATCTGCAGGGGTTCTTCTTTCAGAATATGGATGTTCTATGAATGTTTAACACTGGGCTTTTCCCGTCTGTCAAAGTGGATTTTTGTCTTTCGGTTAGTAAAAGCTGAATGTTGCTTGTTTCCAGGACATTGATAGCTAGATTCCTTTACGTTTGGTAAAGCAACTTTCATTTCTTTGTATGTTGCATTTAAATTTTTTTCATGTGCCTGAACAATTCTTATTACACATATATCTGGATTTTTAAAAGTGACCCTTTAAAGAACAAGTATGGTTAAACAGGAAGGAAAGCATAGGATTGAATCAGAACATTGGTCTGTTTAAACCCTCTGTGAAATAGGAGTATTTACTTCCCTTTTTTCCCCTGTAATTAAATTTTCAGTCCATATTAAGATTTTGGAGAACTTTAACAGACATAGTATGGCCCTTTGTGTATCTGTGAAATCAGATTAGTGAAGCAGCAGTTTAGAAGTTCCTATAGTAGACAAAGTATATCAGAAGACCCAAGATTACAACTTTGTAACTTTACAGGACACAGTCTCTAAGAAAGAATTATGTCCAAATTTTGTTTATTACTCAGGAAATGAGTTTATGTATTTGCATTATGGATCCCTGTAAATTAACACAAGCAGTAGTTTGAAGAAAGGAGACAAGCCTGATCTTTGTGAAAAGAGAAACCAAGGGGAAAAAAAGAAAAGATCCCAAATTTCATATGTTCTTGGACAACATTAGCAGGCTGAGAATGCTTTTGGTAACGTTTTGAACAAGCACCATCTGCGTGGGTGTAACAAATAAATGGAGCCATGCAGGACACGCATTTCATACTCCCCAGTTGTTCAGCACATGCTGCGTTTTCTTGTCATTCCTCTACAAGCAGAGCTCTGGGTGAGACTTGGGAGACCTGGATCTGAGTTCTCATCCTGGTATGGGTCCATTAACTAAACTTGGGCGAATGATTAGTTTTCCTGTCTGTAAAAACATGATAACGCTACCTGCTTTGTAAAGCACTTTGAATATGTGACTGAGGAAAAATAACAAGCAGGCAGGTGTTGCTACATCTGTTGAATTATTAATTTAAGCATTTTTTTTCCATACTGGGACCATATGCGCTCTTGAAAATTTCCAGTGATGCTGAGCACACAAAACTTTTATTGGATCCAATCTGTAAAACAGGATGAATACCCACTTTGGGTGGCACTCCCTAGAGCTGCAGGGCATTTTTAGAGAAACGGCTGAGCTGGATGAAAGCTGGCATTCCACAGAAGATGGCAAGCATGTCAGAGGAGCCCTAGCTTATAAGGTGCCTAGAGCAGGGTCTTTTTACCATGAAAGCATAAACAGCTACTTAGAGAGAAGCATGGAAATGTGACTCCTTATGCTATTCGTTTTTTCTCGGTTACTCGCTGTTTTGTGCTATCATTCAGAAGTGCCTACAGGCAGAACACCTCCAGCTGTAATCTTGACAAATCTCCCAAACTAGGCAGAACTGGTATTCAGTGTGGAGATGTGCAAGCAAACTGCTATTGCAGAAAGAGGTGGTGATTTCCTGCATTGTGAATTTATTCTTAGCCTGTGCTGTAGCATGGTATGGGGAGATTCTGCTGCTCTTTCAAGAGAAGCATGAGATCTTGTTAACAAGTCCCTCAGCATTTTTTTTTAACGTAGTGATGCTGACCCTGTGCCAAATTCCTCATGGGCAATTGTGTTTTACATGCCTGAATTTTCAATGCTCTTTGGCACTGTTCTTTTTTTTTTTCTGCCCTTTACTACTTGGTAGTATTTACTAGGAGTCCGTAAACGGCTGCTGTACTTCACCATAGGCGATACTGCATTTCATTCCCACTTGAAGTGGTTGCTGTCTCTAAATTTATAAAATACAAGTGGCGAAGGAAGCTAGTGAACGCTAATAATTTCTTGTTCTTTCATTAAAAGAGAATTACTAGTTTGTGAATGAGCTTGTTGTCCTCTATTGCTGTTATCTGCTCCGGGCTCAAACGCTGTGCATTTTTCCTTTTTACAATAGTTTGCATGGCTCCAAATGTGCTATCCGCTGTGAAGAAGGAAAATACCATAATGGTAGGGAATGTGAACCGTGTCACCGTTCCTGTGCAACATGTGCAGGTACTTCATTGACATTCACCTGCATCTTTTTGTTTCCTCTATGTTATTACTTCAGATTTTATTTTACTCTATCACGGTTCCAGTACAACATGACTGCTGACATGTAAAATCTTAATTGTCTTGGTAGTTCTTCAGCATATTTTAAGTATGGCAGACTTCTTTCAGTTAACATGAACATCTAAGTTTTCTAGTTGAAAGTGCAAACGCAATCATTTCTTTGCTTTTAATGGAGCTCATTCTAGTTTCTAATTAAGTCTCCATTGTCTTTCTGGAAAGAAGGAATGATTGATGGATTTTGTGGCAGCTTTAGAACTTCCAGTTTCTTTCAGAAAAAGACATACTGAAATTATGTAACGTAATGTAATTCTAGGCATATATCTTTATTGTTTGATGTTACCATTTGCAATACCTAGCAGCAGAAAGGAAGTAAGGCAAGTAAAATGTGGCTTCTAAGACTGTGATAAACTTTTGCTACAGTTAGGCAACGGTAGGAACTGGCCAGTAATATTTTTTCTCTTTTAAGGTGCCGGAGTAGATTCTTGTATAAACTGCACACAGGGCTATTTTATGGAAGATGGAAGATGTGTGCAATCCTGTAGTAGTGGTTTTTACCTTGATCACTCTCCTGAAAGTGGATATAAAAACTGCAAAAGGTAGGAAGGTTCTTCATTGGCTAATGTATGTGTCTAATGTTTGGCAGCATGTTAGTTATTATTGTGTAGGAAAAGGTAAATAATAATTATCTGAACATAAAACACTGCTGACCTCAGAAAATAGGAAGAAGTATATTATATGCTAAGCAAATAAAGGAAAAGGGTTTCTTACTTTAATGTGAATTATATTCATGCAGGTCTTTTTAAAGTGTTTTTTCTTGAGCATATATGCATGTCCTTCACTTTTGAAAGCCAGTATTGAGAATCTGAATAAATATCCAGAGAAATGTAGAATATACAGATCTAGCAGAGGAGCCATGTTTCTGAACAAACTAAAAAAGTCAAACTAGGATTTTTAATAGCAAGTTATTTGCTATTCATAAGGACCATTTCAGTTCTTCAGCTGCACAGACACAGACGTGGCACAAGTATAATATCAGACAGCCGTCCAAAATAGCTCATCTGACTCAGTATATAAATGGGTGGATAAGTCTTGGACAGGGTTGTGCTATACAAAGGGACGTTTTTTTTCTATTCTATTCTTTGTTAAACAAATACCACAGGCCCTTTGGGATCATGTATTATTGACTTACATTGGGTTCAGGGCAGGAAGGGAATCACCATGTGTACAGTTTTCCACAAAAAAAAAAAAACAGTCAGTGCACAAAATATGATACAGCTTGAAGGGTGATGAAAGGACTGGGCAGCAGGTCAGTCTTTTCCACCCTGTGGTTTTGAGATTGTCCCTTGCTAGTGCATGAGTACACAATCCATTTAAAACCTCTGTTAGTTACTTCTGCCTAGTTCCAAGATGTTAGAATAACACAGCGATTCAATTAAGAAAAAGTATGAATGAAGATTGGTTGGGGGAAGAAGCAAGCCTGGTTATAGGGGGAAGTAATTTTTTTTTTTAAATTAAACCAGCTGATACGGTTGAAAACAGCAAGTAAGCCCCTTGCACTACCCAGGAGGTGTCTTGGGACCCTTTGCGTTTGGTGAGTGGCCCTAAGGCCGACCTCTGGCACTCTCTTCCAGATGTGACGCCAGCTGCGTGGAATGCAGCGGCCAGGGAGACCGAAACTGCACGAGCTGTCCAAGCGGCTATAACCTAGACACTGGTGTCTGCGTAGTGGGAACAGTCTGCAAGGATGGTGAGTGCAGTTCTCTGAAAACATTCATTTTGCTGCTGCCATTTTGCTGCTGCCAGCTTCATCTTTTATGTGTATTGGGTTGGTTCAGTCTCTTTCTTCTCCTTTCTTACATCCTTGATCTTAGGTCAACATTATTTCTTAATGTTTTCAGGTTTAGGAAAAGGAGAAAACTACTTTAATGTGTATTAATAGGATTAGTCATATCCACTTTACCTGAATTGTCCCTGCCTACAAACTACTTTTCCCTCTTTATCTGTTTTTCAAATGCCATTGCTTTCAAAGGAATTTTTATGTGAAGATCCTAATGTACTGTCAATAGAGTCACATTTATCTATTTTGCCGCTTTAAACTGTGAAAATGCTGATAACTAAAAGGATTTTAATTATCTGTAGTATTACTTAAATTATGTGAAAGGCAGCAAGAGGAAAAGAAATAACTTTGAATAGGTAGAACCCAATTTGTGGTGAAGATTTGAACTTTTACCGAGGCAACCGAGATATCATGCTTACTGCATATGACTGTCTTACTTACTCACTGTTACTCATTCCTTTAGAACAGCACGGTTACACAGATACTTAGAAGTTTCTAGGGAAACATTGCTATGTGAATTACATCTAGCTACAGTCCAACAGTAAAATCATACCAGAACCAAGCCTGGTGTAAAACAGTGTGAAAAACAGCCAACATCAAATCTGGTAAAAGCTAACAAGGAGTCTTGGGTCTAGGTCACTCCAGCTGGATTCAGTAAGAGTTTTATCAAAGATTAAAAAAAAAAAAGAAGAAAAGAAAAAAGAGCAGGGTAAAATTTTATTTCTGTGGACCTTTACAGCTCCTGTAAGTTTTTAGGCTTTCTAACTTTGAAAAATATGCTATCTGGTGTAAAATCATATTGCAGGTACAGAAGTAAACCAATCATGAGACCTTTTCATATCAGGATATTAGAAAAAAGCATCATTGTCATCTAGAGCTAGTCCAGAGAAGGTCAGATATACATGGACAAATGAAAAGAAAGTTCAATGTTACAAGCTTTGCGTAACCAGAGTCTCAGTATTATACTGCAGTTCAATGCTGCAATGCAAACTTCTGATGTATTGGTTTGGTCTTCAGTATGCTAGGGTAAAGCCATCCTCATCGGTACACATGCTACCTCAAGGGAGTCCAGAGGAATTAGTATCACTAAGGGTGGAAGTTACTTTCTTCGTTTATGTAGAAACATAGCAGAAGAGCAGAAAGAGCTCAGGCAGAGGAATTTCATGTGCCTGAAATTGTCACCTTTATCTTCATATCTTCATGTAATGCTTTTTTTTCCACATACAAACCAACACTCTGCTCTTTCTCCAGCAGACATACTATTGATGAGCATGCATTCAGCTGGGAAGCAACGTTAGAGCAAAATGCACAGAAATAGGGTTCACCGATGTCTTACAAAACTACTTAATCTTGAGCAGAGCTGAGATCTCTGAGGAGGTCCTTTGTTAGTATATCCAAGACAGAGAGGTTGTACGTAAATGGTGTCACCCAGCAGTACTTCTTCACTCATGAGCCTGGGTGCTCACTTTGGGTCTATGCGTAGCTGTCCAAGGCTGAGAGTGCCCCATCTCAGTACTGTTTCCCCAGCTCTGCCCAGTTGCCTTACCAGTTGCCATGGGAAGGGAACGTCATGCTGGAGCCCACCATGTGGCACATGTTCTCCACAGTATAGAGTAGTGGGGGAAAATAAGTCCTTTTTTCTGTAAGTTATCAGGACCAGAGCAGGTCATTTCACTGTTTGACAACCATGCACTGGTTACATGTGTAACCTGTTCTGTAGGGAATGCATTTCTGTTGAGAATGTTTTACTCTTTTTCTGTGATTTGACTGTTTTATTCTTTTGATTCATAAAAACTGAGAAAAAATTCCTTTGCTGTAAATATCACTGTTTTCTAATTATTCTCTTTCTAATCTTTTTTTCCCTTTCACAAATGGATACCAATCATTCCCTGTCGGACCACACAATATCTCTTCCTGAAAAAAAAAATGCTGTTGACTGAAATTCCTTTTGATGGACCAAATTTCCTCCTTGCTACCTGCTCCTGAATGGTCTCTTCAACCCAATCTGCCTGTCTGACCAATTAAACCTTCCTCCATTGTCCACACCATGCTCTCCAAATCTGCAACTCCCCCTCCTTCTCTTACCGCCGCCCTCCGGAAGCCACGGAAGAGTCTTGGGCCGAGGGCGGATTCTGTATGCTGGTGAAAAAGAACAATCTCTGCCAGCGGAAGGTGCTCCAGCAACTGTGTTGCAGAACGTGTACGCACAAGGGGTGAGCTGACACCTCCCAGAGTCCTCTTGCTCCTGTAGACTTATAGATTAATCCGTATTATTGAAAAAGGAAAAAAAAAAGGCAAAAAAAAAAAAAAGCAAGCCACCTCTCTCTCTTTCTCCCTTCTCTTTGTCTGGGGAGATGGTGAACTGTTTGTTGGGACTTAAATGGAAAAAACTACAACACGCCTACCTTTCATAACTGGGTGTTTAAAGCTAAGCATCCAGGATCACAGAGTCAGTATTGTGTGACCAAAGTATTTGATGCCAAAATTAACGTTTAACTCATGATTTGATTTCCTGTCAACCTTCGGATTATTCCTGTTTTTTGAAGGTCCTTTTTCTTCCCTTTTTTTCCTGCTTGTTTCCCCTTCAAGATGTTTAAAGAGTGTTTCAAGAATACACCACACGTTTACATGGATTAAAACTAAACAGTACAAAAATGTTTGCATCAGTCTTTTTTGTGCTATGTATAGAGATAGGGGGAACTTGAGGAAATGAGTCCCTGAGGGAATCAGAAACATCATCAGCTGCAGGACTAAGTTCTGCACCTTTTGTAACACTATTTAAAAAAAAAAAAAAAAAAAAGTGATCATTTCTGCACACATTTTTCTTACTTCCTCTGCTGTGTGCTGTTTTATGTATCACATGCAGTATGTATATATGTTTTTCCCAAAATGGTTTTTTGGTCATATAGATCTCATTTTTAGACAGCTAGCTTATTAACAGATATGCTAGGATTTTTATTTTATTTTTTTAAATTGTCAAAGCTATTTCAAATAAACTTAAAAAAAGTACCATTGTTCCTATTGTGAACAGATGGAGGAGATACTAGTCCTCTTGGTTTGCATAAACAAGAGTAATGTGTGTGCTCGGAAATCTGAAAACATTGGTAATGTGTAAGGAGTATTCATAAATTATTGTTATCTTGTAACATTCACAAAACAGGGGACCTGATCCTGCAGACCTATGGGGCTAGTCGCAGCGCTTATACAGAAATGCCAGCGAGACTATATGTGACAGGATGTGTTTACAGGACTGGATTGACAAGCGAGCTTGTAACACTGTGCCAAATACATCTCTGAGAGTAATTACATATAGGTCAATAAATCAAAGGCTTTCTTAGTGTAACAATCTTGTCATGATGGGCCCGAATCTGCTTTTGACCATTTGCAATACAAATTTCAGCAGGAATAATCCTGCTGAAGCCGATGGAGTTACCTCACTGTAAAACCAGTCTAGGTGGGAAGAGAAGCAGGCCCCTGCGTTTCTCTCTGTACCCCAGTACACAGCTGTCCGTTCAAATTTCCATTTAATATATTTTCATCAGCTTTTCCTAGCATACAATTTGAAAGCTGTTCATTTAGCAGAAGACAGCAAATTGAACTTCAAAGATACTGTTTTCGGAGGAAAATCCTTAAAATGGACGAAGTGTCTCTCTCAGTTATCTTTCCAGGACACACAAGTAGAAAATGGATTGCCGGTGTTTAAGCATATAAATGTTAGAAAATAAAGAGGCTCTCCTTTTTATATACAGAAATGCTTGTGGAAGGTTTACAAATGAATGGATATGAACGGATAAGAGACAATATGCTCCTTTTGCTAGATAGCAGATAAACTATTACAACCCACACCTGGTTCTGTATGACAGGTGAACCTGTGAAGCTCCTTTGGTGACCGTTACAAATTTCCTGATAAACATTCAAAGTTTGGAGAACTTAATTTGTGCTAGTTTAACTACTAGTCTGTTACTGCCTCATTTCTCAATATAACATTATTAACTAGAACATAATGCTTTAAAAGTTTAAGTTAATATTATATATATTATATATAAATATATATTCATAATTGAGATTTAATTATGTAATGGATTGTAAAGAATTTGTTTGGATACTTACAAATGCCTCTAACGCTATTATAGAGAAGAAATTAATATCTTTGTTTTCTTTTAAAAAACTGACACATTGTTAAATCCAAATTCATTTTTACTGAAAAAATACTGTACATGTGTAAAATGTTCAGTTGTTATTTGTAAAATAGGGTAGTTCTGTTGTAATTGATACTGGCCAAAATCAATGTTATTCCATATTTTATTTTTTCTATTAAATTAACCTAAATTCCTGTTCCTTTGGTCTGGAAAAAAATGTTGGTAATCTATATGTAAAACATTTCTACTGAAGGGCAAAGGTAGCTTTATGGTAAAGAGCACTTTGATCCCGCATGCAAGTCATTGCAACAAATTGGGTGGGTAAGGGTGTTTATTTTTTGACTTTTTTTAAGTAATGGAATTCATCAGAGCAGTGAAGTCTGGTTTCCATGGAGGACACCTTTTGTGTAGTAGCAGTACGGCTGCGTCTGAACCCTGGTGTGGTGTGCAATAGCCTTAGCTCCTTCCCACCCGTAGGAACTTGTGAAGAGACTAAATCTCTTGCATACTTTGGATTAAAACATCGGACATGAATACCTCTTGTCTCAGACGGTTTAGGAGGAAGGCATTAGTTTTGCAGTCATACGTGGCCATTTGCACGGTGAGATGTTGGTCTCTGTTCATTTGCCAGTATGCAGATTGAGGACATCTCCAAAGCACAGCACTGGACTGGGTCCTTGCAAAGGGCAGGCTCTCCCTCCCATTAAATCAAGATGGGTCCATATAGGCCCAGATGTGACCCCTGCAGTGTCACAGCCTTGATTTGCTTTAATCAATACACTCCTTCGTTACCCCACTTAATCCTACAACCTGACAGGAAGCCGAACTGACAGCTTATCCACAGAGGTCATATATTCAGATGAAGTTTTAAAAGTTGTAAGCATGTTCTCAGAGGCTGTGTGAGGAACAATCACTTTTCAGACTGTGGTTTATCAACCTGACACATCTTGCTGTCACCAACTTCATTTTAAAACAAAGAGTTAGGTGATTATTCTCACAGTTTCCCTGTCCCTGGGAGTGAGCATGTGTTGGACAGCACACATTCACCAACAGTTTGGTATAACCATACACCAGGAAGTGAAGTTGGCCTAATCCTTACACTGATACCTTATGAAGAGCTTCTTCATTCAGCTCCCACCCCATCTTCAGAACACTTTGAGAAGTTCAATCAATGGCAATATCTGTTACTGTCAAGATTTCATCTTCTCTGGATGAGTAACAGACAAAGAGTGACAATAAATCCATTATAGCTCTGGCCCAACGAGTGTGCTCTAGAGAGGGTGTCTCTAAATGTTGAGCTGTGAAGCCTCACAGACAGTCGAGTTTTGAACTGAGTTTTAGGCTGAAAACCAGAACTTTCTAATGTCAGCTCAGTGTCTTTGAATGATGTTATTTGCTGGTGCCTCAACATCAGTGGCCAGATGCAAACAATATTAGCAAACAGTACAGTATCTCATCCTTATACAAGTGGATGACTGCAGCAGTGGGATTGAAATGGAAGGCAGCTAATTTGCTCCTAGCTTAGAGTTTTCTTAGGAGATTGATCCCCCCCGCCCCCCCCCAATTCAAGGGTGAGTGATTTGTAGTATTCAGTGTTTGACATTATTTTGTTGGCATGCAGAACAGATACGGACCATTTTAGGAAGATCAGAAGCTATTGAGCATGAAGAAAATAACACTTTTCTCCCGGACTGAAAGGACTCTGGATGTTATCAGTCCAAATTCGCTCATTGGTTTCTGCCTTATTTATGTCACAAGTCAAAAAGCAAAGACAGATTTTTGAAGAGACTGCTAGCTTAAACACCCATCAGTTCTGTGGCAGAGTATTTGCCTGTTCATTTCTATTTAGGAGAATCCTTACACGACAGAGTGATTTCCACTTGATTTAAATGGGGTCTCAGCCCCTGACTGGATCTCTTCCTTCCTAGAAGTATAGAAGATAGTAACACCTGTAGGCCAAAAAAGTTCTCGCACATCAGCTAATACTGTTTTTGACCAGAAAAACATAGCATGCCCCAGATGTGCAGAGCACGTAGGCAGAACATCAGGAGAATCCCCCTGTATGAAGGCATCATTTAGTAAGTGGAAGATGTATTTCTTTTTCTGTAATGAGGTTCCAGCCATGTTCCCTTTCAATTGCCAGCTCTCCCCCTCAGCCACACGCCTGTGTTACGGGATCAGCGACTCAAAATCCTGCTAGGTTGTGTCTGTGGAAACCACATGCTCCCCATGGGTAGCTCCTGTGGCTCTTGGCTTAGACCCTGTCTACCTACACACCCCTCTGTGGTGGCACAGCCTGCCTTTTCCTGGGAAGCTTCACGAGCTCCCTCTCTGTGGAGAATCCTTTTTCTAGCAAAGATTTCCCCGGGAGACCTTACAGACTACCCCAGATTCCTATTGGGATTGCAACTTTCCAGTGTCGCAGAAAAGTTTGAGCAACCCGTGCTACTGAGTGTGTTACTGTGGGGGAGCAAGGCGGCTGCTGTTCCCTGCGGTCAGGAAATGAAAGCAAGTATGACAGCTCAAGCCTTTAAGATCAGTAGACCTATATACAGAGATACCATAGGTGACTATGGTCCATCACAGCTATGTCCATCACTAAATTTTGTTGGTGATTACCAAGTTAATCTTCACAATAAAGCCACATCACAGCCAGAGTGAGTATAATCTACATCAGTGGCCACTTCAGGTTGCTATTTGTTACTTTTTCGTGAAATTATGTACTGAACTGCATGACTGTAAGAAGACCTCAGTTATAAATCCAAGATTCTTTTAAAGATATTTAAGTGACTGCCTGTATGGGTCGACGCTTTCAATCGGCAGCACAACTCACCGAACAATATCATGTCTTCGATCCACTAGCATGCCTTGTACTTATAGTGCGCATGCTTGTTTTCATGTCATTGCTACAAAATGAACTGTGACTGAAGAAAAGTTCTGCCATTAGATGTTTGTGCAAGATATTCTAAGCAAATACTAAAAAGTTTTGCAGCATACAAAGAAAAATCCTAGTCAAGTTTTCATCACAAAGAAACTGAACCCAACAGCAACTTGAACGAGCTTGTTCAGAATCTGTAGTTTCAATATATGAAGGAAAAAAAGGTTGAAAATGTATCTTTGATGAACGTTTTGTCTAACATGAGAAAAACTGATTTCTGCTCAGCATATTTATTTGTTGTTTTACTTAATCTTTTTTATAAGATTCCAATTTTTAATGAAATTAATTATCTGATTTCTTTTAATTAATGTCATCTTGAAAGTGCGTTGGGGCTTAAATCTGCCTCTTTAGTATGCATATGAGAGGGACTAAAGAATGATGGGTAGCAACACAGTGTCCTTGAAAACAAACTAAAGCTCTGGACCTTAGGATCACCTCCAACCAGTGGGAGTACAACCAACACCTGCATTTCCATCCTCAGTTCCACACTGGTAAGCAACAGAGGATTTAGACCTATTCAAGTCCTGTGACAATTCTGAGAAGTCTCAGAGCACTGTGATACTGGGCTCCCTCCCCTACAGAAGCCGCTCTGAAAGTCTCAGGCCGAAGCCAGTAAAGTTGCGGGTATGGTCACCTGCTGTGCCAGGGTAGCAGACACCCCCACAGAATTACAAGTAGTAGCCATGCTATGATTAAATTGATCCTGGAAGGACTTTCTCTCTGGATTAGAAAGCAGTGTTTATTGCATATTAAAGGAGCCATTTTTTACTTCTAGCATGGGAAATGTAGTCAAAGGAAACCGTATTATGGCAAGAAAGCTCATGTGTTTAAAATAGAGCATTTCCAGTAAGCAACGTATGCAGACTCTGTGCCGCATCAAAGGCTGTTTTTTGTTATATCTGTTTTTTCTGGGCAGCACATGTGTTCGCTGCCAAAGATGGCCAAGGCAAGGTTTAGAGGAATGGCACATGTACAATCATTTATTTATCAGTGTTTTTCAGTGTTTGGGGGGTGGATTCGTTGAAGGTCTTCTGGGAAAACATCACTTTTCAAAGCAAAAAATACTGTCCCAGCACAAAACACTGTAGAATCTTTCTTTATGGTGTTAGGAGAAGAGCTTATTAAGTACCCATTTTTCCAATCAGGCTGTGGAGGAAAAGCTAGGACATTGATAGGATGTGATTATTTATTTACCCAAAGAGAACAAATAGCTCCAACACACAAACGCCATAAAAGCACTGGCTGTTCACTGAAGCTTGACTGTTAGTGCAATTTAGTTACAATCCAGATAACAGTGCACCTATTTTCCATTCGCAACTGCCCCTGGCCTGTCCCCTGCCCCGCTCCTGGTGGCTGCACAGTCTCTTTGAGCCGCAGGTCAGATGGCAAATTTTGTCAAGAGGTTGCCAGCCCCCGTGGATTGCACTGCTGTAGACCATGGTGCTTGTGACCATGCTAATGTGCAGGTTTTGTGGAATGGTACTGAATCTACAGACAAAAATAACTCTAACATTTGTTCCCAAATAAAATAGCCCATTTTCCTACTCCTAGTCCATACTGTACTGAAGTTGTGTAAACACAGTCCTTGCTGGACCTATCTTTGGCATAGCGTTCCTGAGCCCTTCCAGTCCCAGGACTGAAGGGAGAGTTCAGAAAGCTCCCACAGCCAAGCAGTGCCGCAAAGCCTCTCCCCAGATTTATCTGAATCCAGGGGCTATATCATTTGCCCACCTACGCACCCTCAGCAGGGATCGTTAAAGGAAACATCCTAACCTGTGCTGCCTGGGGAAGTCATCAAATGCTATTATCTTGGCTTTTCCTGCAATGTTTGTAGTGAATGGAGACTAGGATGGAGGGAAATGTTAAGCAAGGGGAGATCACCAGTGCAAGACTATTGAGGTGGCTGAAGAGTTACACATAGGCATAAAATTTAATCTTTTAGGTTTTTTGTGACAAGAACCAATTTATTCTCCTCTTTCTCCTTTACTCTCAAGGAGATAAACATTGCCTTTTTGGCAGATTTCATTTGAGGTTTAATATGTATTCAACTCTGTAAATTAAACAGAGATGGCATTTGATTAGCAGTATGAATCTATGTTGTTATGTCTCGTTAGGACCATGGTTTGCCTTCTGGAATCCGCCCTGTTATTTCAACCCATCTCTGCTCACATCTTGATTAAGTTTGGGATCTCCGGCACAAACACTCAGTGCAGGGGTCGCTCTGTTCAAGACAGATGCCACCTCTGAAATACTACGTTGAGACATCCGGCTCTTTCCATTTCAGGTTTATGTCTATTCAAGTCAGACCGCAGAAATCCCATCGACAACAGGGAGGTCTCCGCTTATACAGATTACAGACTCCTCAGTCTATAATGCAGGAGGGAGTAACTGTGCTACCAGCTGAGTCATATCAACTTGAGTAAGAAACATGGTTTCTCCCAGTGTTAAAAGATTCTCTCTTTAGTGTGCTCCATGTGCAGATATCACCACAGCTACTCAAATGTGCGACGTCTGTCTGCACCTTTCTGTTGTATCTTCTGTGGGAAACTATCTGGATTTTCAAAGCAATATTATCAGCAAGAAGTGCTGAGTTTCAGTGGGATTCAGGTGCCCCCATTCCAATGTGCTTTTGGAAATACAGAGTCACGGAGCTTCACAAAAAACAGGAAGCATGGCAAGACCCAACAAGGACATTTCCAGCTGGCAGACTCCAGCAATGTAGAGGCTGAAGAGACTTTTTCCATAGTTGGTCTAAAATTTTGTGAGCAAAGCATTTGCAATACAGGCCAGGTTCGCTCCCTTCCCCTTCCCATATTCTCATGGGCTTATCGAATTTCAAGCTCCAGGCAAGCAGCAGCCCTGCCAGGCCCTGACCTCCGCGCTTGCACAGGCAGGGGAGAAGCCCTGACCTCAGTCCAGCTTTCACTTCCAGGCATGCAGGTTATTAATCCAAATGGAGGTTTACAGATGATTTTTTTAAGTGCCGAAAAGATCTTTCTGGAGTCTTTTTATGCCTGCTCAGTACCCCTGAGAGCTCTGGCTCTTGCCTGGGCTTCTAACAGTCATTGTGTAAATATCACACAGAAATGAGGGGAGAAACAGGCACAAAGAAGTCAGGGGAAATCCCTTCGTGTCAGCAAAAAGAGCAGCCATGGCTGATGTAAATATTTTTATTCATCTGGGAGACGAACAGAGGGCCATGCAAGATAGCATAGTTGATAAAGGCAGTTGCCTCTCTCCTGTCTGTCACAATTAAAGCTAACCTGAGGCTCTGTGTGATCTCAGCTGATCCTGCAACAAAAGGGCCTTTCATCCTAAAATCGTTATATCACACCCGGCTCCACATACCGCTGTTCAGGGAAAAGATCTTCAGCCCTTTTCCAGGATCTGCCTTGTCAGCTGTCACAAGGGGAACTCAGGAGCCAGGATCCGAATTTCATCCATCAGATTCATCGGTACCTAAAGCACTTCTGAAAAGAAGACTTGCATGCCCGAATCCTTCTGATCGCCTCAAATATCGTCACCCCAAAGCTTTGCTCGTTAAAGCTCCTTTGTGTGTCCTTTCTCCATTCTGCACATCCAAGTAGGGAGACAGGAGTGTGGTCGCCGGGTAGATGATGGAGTGGAGAACAAGAATCAACAAGGGGCTGAAAGCCAAAGCGAGACAAATTAAAATTGGAAACCAGGTGCAAATTTTGTATCACTGGCCAAAATTTAGGGAAAAATGAAATGCTATAATCTCCATGTCCTAACATTTTCAAGTTGAAGGCACGCTTACTTTCTGGAAGCAATACTCTATAAGGCATTGGGCTTAATAGAGAGATAACTTAAAGAGGAATTCTTAGTCTAACATGTGTAAAACAAGCCCTTAAAATTCAGCCTAAGTCCCTTATGGACTTAAACTTTAAGAATTAAATTTCTTTAGCAAAACTCAAGGAGTTAGTCCCATCATCCAGTCAAAATAAAGTTAAATGTATCAAGGGTGAACATGGAAAGAGCAGACCACTTTCTAAGACTGAATTCTCTCAGTTCTTGCTGTTGATCAGCGAAAGCAATTTTGATCTGTTTCCTCATCTGCTCTGTGAAACCTCTGTAACTCATAAGACAGCACACAAAAGCCCACATACAGATTCCGGTGAGAGTAAACAAGCAAGAGGGAGGGAATAAGGCCAATTTTGAGCTGATTATAAAGAAAAGCCACTGGGGCAACACTGCATGAGACAACCAGTGAACATTTTCAAGTTAGATGAAATGATGTTTTGATTAAGCATGGCGGGTAAGTAACATGTGAATTGCAGTGACCAAATCTCATGGGGGTCTACAAGAAGAAGATTCATTTATGACTACCAGCACATGCAACACTGTTTATTTCCAGGCGTACCTTGCTAGGATATTCACACCCTGTATTAGCTGAAACGTGCTGCCAGTGAATGGCAAAGATTTTTGCAAGCAGGAGAGAAATAGTGACTAGATAACAGCCATACACTTGATACTGCTTATGCAAAGACATAGCAGCATCCTGAGAGCTGTGCTGATCCTAGCTTGATGACCTCACTGCAATTCATTTTCTTTTGCCTCCTTAAAGGAATATAACAGTTCTTACCTCATTTTAAAATGCTTCATATCTGCTAATAAGAATGTGGTGTGAAAGTAGCTTCCTGCATGCAGTTGAAGGCCCAAACCACAACCTGACACAACCAGATGAGCAACAGAAGGAATGTTATAAACTAAGGACAGAAAGAAAATCATACATGAAAATCTTCCAAATACAGGAAATCAAGTCAGTTAATATAACTTAACTCCTAAAATACTTCAGTTCTTTTTTTCTCATGTATGTACATTCCCCCACCTGCAAAAGTAACAACTAAGTGAAGATTAAATCTGGGAAGAACCCAAGTGGCTAACTAGTGTTGCTTGGACTAAGGCACAGCTGAGACACATTTTTGGTTGTATATTCCTAGTTATGTACATTAGACAGATAAAGAATTTTAATACTGAATAAAGGGAAAAAAATGAGTGGGGGCTTTGTTAAATGGCACTTATCTAGCAAGATTTGTAAAGAAATTTACAGCCCACAAGGAAGTCTGGCAAACAGTTAAACTACTCTGCAGAGTAGTTTAAAAATCTTCTGCAAAGCTGCACTTCAGTGTTAACTCTTTGAATATCTACAAAAAAAACTGTTCTAATAACATTTACTGACAGATCTACAGCTGTAGATGTGACTTGCAATTCAGAGGGCCCACCATGTAAGTAATTTGTGATGCACATTCTTATAATAGTGTGCCTTAAAATGCTCCAGCTCAGAGAATAAAGTCAGCAGAGAAGTGGCCTTTCTGGCCCTATTCCAGGGCAGCTGAAATGAATTACAGCATTTCCAATGAAAGAAGTAACAAAGAAATAACAAAAGCCTTTTAAAAGTCAGCATTTCTACCAGGTGGGAAGGATTTGAGTGGGCATAACTGAGGTGTATGAATCAGTAGCTCGAGTCGTAGGGATAAGCATGCAGACAGTGCGGGCAAATAAAGAGAAGGCAGTAGGGACTGAAGAAACAACCAGGTTTCTGAACACACATCCCAAAACAACATCGGAGAAGCAATTATTTAATAACACTGCACTGAGAGATTTCTGAGTCATTTAAAGGCAAAAGTATAAAGCACTCAGCCACCAGAGCATGCAGTAGGAAGCATTTCCCGATACTGTATTTTTTCATGGTTGTATATTACCCAACAAAATGCATAGAAGAAAGAAATTGAGCCTCTGGGAAACTTGATTATTTTTCTATTGAAATATGTTTGATATATTAAAATCTCATAAAGTCACCTGAGATCATGGGATTCCATCTTACAGCATCTGAATACATGTTGAGAAGAGTCAGAGAGACCTACATCTAGCAGAAGTTGTTATGACCCCAGTGATCTACTGAACAGCAGAACAGTCTTTTTTCCTAGAATGTGAGGATTATAAATACTCAATATTGTGATATTTAATGATCAGGACAAAATTTTCTCTTGGTAACTTCAGGATAAAGCAGGATACAGTGGCATTCTGCGTGAAAAGGTTGTATAATTTATGCTGTTTTTGTCATTAGTCCTTTACAATGTAACCTATCATACAATATATAGTATTGCAACGCAGAAGAGCTGCAATAATTCAGTGGAGCTATGTCCATTTACATGATTCAAGGTTTGGCTATATGGGCATAGATCAGATGCATGAGATGAATACAGTTATTCAAAATGTTCTTTGAGGTCTTGTGATAATAAGCACTATAAAAATGTGTGAAGGTATGTACATACATATGTATACTTGTTTGCATAGCCACCCTGTCTATGTGCAAGCAAAAGGTATTTTAAAAGAGATACAAAGCATGGAAAGTCATTACTGAAGAGAAATGCGAGAGTCAGGAAACAGTCTAACGCTGCCTGTAAATCCCTGAGGACAGAACAGTGTATTATAGACAATTCTAAAGAATTCCATAGTGAGTGTAAATCCTACCTTGCAAAATTCCTCACGAACCAAGACCGCCCTGTCTCTTTCTCTGACGTGTTATATCATTACACTTTTCACTGGAGTGGCTAACCAAACTTGGAGTGTTGCGGGTAGCTGCTATTAGCAGCAGAAATAATAGTAGTGTTATGTTTCTTTGAAGCACGCATTTACTTGCACATAACACAGATTTCTGTTTCCCTGAGCTCAGCAAGAGACTGTTCTTTTGCTCCCAGTTCTGCACTTCTTCCCGGTCAACACCGATCCCAGAGCAGCCTCTGAGGAACACACTCCTCGTGTTTCATGTGGCTCTGCCACTTTGGGGCTTTGGGCTTGTCTTTGACCTTTTTCCTAGGAGAAATAGGAAAGATACAGCCCTTCCCAAACAGAAAATCTACATTTTTTAACCTATGTTTTGGGTATCCCAACCTTGGCCCCCAGCTGGCTGGAAGTTTCCGTTGTTATGCTTTTATAACTATACTATTCCCTTCCCCTTAAGCATGGTGGGCACTATCCTAGCTTGTACGTCATACCAGGGATTTCAACTATTATGAAATAGTTAATACAGATTTGTATGAAGTAGAAAAGACAAGAGACAGACAGCTCAAATAACAGGATTTTATAAAATACCTCTTTCCTTCATCTCTTTATCTACTTGCTCATATGGTCTCCTTGCTCTTCAACACAAGGAACTCATTGCAACTGAGATCCAAAACCAAGTCATTCCCCATTCAGGTTTTGACTCCTAAAATTCACTGCATGTGCCAAATCTGGATTTCGCAGCAGCAATGCAAGTGGAAAGAGTTTCTCCATATTGAAGTGTCTGTAGAAACCGCAGGCTTTATGTATGCAGGACTCTCTGTCCACTCCCTTCAGTTACTTAAGGATGAAGGAGCAGCCAATTCTCTCAAATATCTAGGCTTGATTAGAAAAAATTTTGCCATAACAAACAATACACTCAATCTTGGGTTTTATAAGTCTGCTTGATAAATTGATTTACTGTCCCTGTGCAATGCCTTTCACAGATACAGTGTTCACGCCACTTACCAAATGGCTGTCTCTGCTCTGAGGGTAATGAAGAGCACAGTTCTTCATGCAAAGAATTTTTTAATGATTATTCAATGAATAAAGAGGTGGACTGTACAGCACCATAATAGCATTACTGCATTCATGATCTGCTTCATCCTTAGCCTCAGATTTCAGACACTCATTTATATAATACAAGATCTTTTCAAGTCCAGGTGGGCACTTGGGCGCCAAAATTTTATTCAGTCTAAACAAGCACTGGGTGTGTAAATCTCTGAAGTAACTACAGGTCTTTCAGGCATGAAGGCACTCCTGGGAGGAATGGGATGGGGGACAAAAATGCTATACCTAGTATCTTCAAGAGCACGACGTCTCTGACTCATGGAAGCTTATTCATGTGCTTCTGCACGCGTAACATACCGCACGCTCATGACCAGCACACTCTTTATACTGGAGCTTGTAATCACGAGGATGCTGCAGCTGCACCAGAGAAATTTAGGTAATGAATGGCTCCTGGATAGCACTGCTGTTGGTGTAACTCTCCATGGTGAATATTAACAAAGTCACATTACTTCCTCCGATTGGTGCAAGAGAAATAGCATCAGCTCCAACAGTAAGAGTCACACTCCATCAGATTTGTATAGAAACAATAAAAATTGAAAGGCCTATGAACTTCTAATTCTGAATATCCCAGTACCGCAGGGGAACAAACACTGGGGTTTTTTGTGCCACAGTGAAACATGTTCATTTCAGGAATTCAAAACAGATCTAATTCCTTCTGCTTATTAAATCTGTAGTGCTTTTTTTTTTTTTTTTTTAACGTGAGATGTTGATTTGAAATTAACACTTGAATATTTCTTTTACCAGGGGAATATCTTGATGATTCCCAGAAATGTCAGCTGTGTGAAGCATCCTGTCAGAAATGCATTGGACCTGAGCAGGACAACTGCATCAGCTGTCCAGGCACAAGGTATGTGTTTCCTAGCACCGCGTAGCACGAAGGCCTTACATCAGGATCTGCAGAAGTGGCTGCACTTTAGCAGTAGCTTGCAGACTTAGATGAAGAGGCAATCGATGAGTCTGGCAATCAGTCAGAATCATGGCAAGAAAGTGAGAAAACAACGCTTATGTGAACAAGACCAGTTGGTTACACAGACAGTCAATATTTACCCAGATGGTTCCCACAGATATAGAAAATTTTCTTTAAATAAGTGAAATAGTCTTTCCTTCGTTGTCATCCATTGTCATCCATTCAAAATCATAGTCCCTGGAGTCACAGCAGATGAATTCAGATGACAAGAGCCCAGGGCATCTACAGTTTTGCACAGCTGTGGAATTTGGCAGAGCAAATGAATACAAACACTAAGGCAATCAGGTAACTTGGGAGATTTTCGTAGCACCTAAACATAGACCCCTACCTGCTAGCTGGAAGGCTAATTTTCCTAGGTTCCCACAGGGAGCGAATGGAATGAGAAAGAGACTCTTCCATAGGAAACTGCAGATCAGGCTTAACGTTTAGGTGAGCTAACACCTGATGCGACAGTCTATTGCATTTGAGTCCAGGTCCTATATACTTCTTTACCTTTATTTATCCTATTTTTTTATTTAGCTTTATTCTCACACCAGTTTTTCCAGTTCTGTTGCTCTGGATTGTATTGAAGCCAGTGGACATTTACACTGATATGAAGTCAGAATCAGGTCTTGTATGACATTTTCCTAAATAGAAAAAACATCCCCAAGTAATCCCACAATATACAGTGCAAATGTCCATGATAAGACCTTGCCATAAAGGACAGAACCCAACGGAGTCCAAGCAAATCCATAGCTGAGGAAACAGTACTGATTTAAGGTGTGTTACATCAGAAATGGCATTAGCAAAGGAAGTTTGTGCAGAATTTTGCACTAAAAGAGCTGAATTGCTCTGATTCAGAATTGCATTAAATTAGACTGTTTCCCATTTTGTGAGTTTTGCTGCAAAGCTAAGAAGGTACACGGCAATGTAGTTATAACGCTATTAGGCAAAATCACGTACGTGTTTGCAGTGATAAAGCCGTCTTGAGTCCCTGTGACATTACGGAAGGGAGCTTTCTCCCCTGTAACAAATCATTTAGCAGTTTTCAATTTTTACGTGCAAGGTATCCACAGACTTTTTCTGCTCCCTCTGCACACTGTGGAAAGCTATTAGGAAAAGTTGTATTAGGACAGTCATTATTAAAAGAAATATTAATAAAGAGAAATCTCAACCAGAAGCTAAATAACAAGTCTTTCCAATGACCATTAGTTTTTATGTACTGGAAATAGACCTGTTCAAATGACAAATTCTCCTAAATCCTGTAGCTCTTCAGAGCTTTAAATAGTGTCTACTGAAGACAGTAATGAGTGGCTGTTAGATAACACGGACCAAAATTCAGCAGTGGAGCTTTCCTACAGGGCAACAGCTTTCCTCTTTGTAAAGGACGAAAAGAGTTGGGAGATGTGGGGGGAGGATAGGAGGTTACTGAAAATCCCATGAAAATGAAAATACTGAACAATCCCTGTTCTTTGCAAGAATTCAGCACTGGGCACCACCTCATTTCGTAATAAACTCACTGTCAGATCATTTTTTTGTTTGAAAAGCCAAAATGCTATCATCTGTTTTTAAAACAGGAGGGAACTGCAGATTTTTGTCCAGCCAAACAGTGATTTTCATAAAATCCCTCTCCCTCTGTTTATTGTTTGAGCTACAGAGGTGAGCTATAAGATCTGACCCGCTGGTGTCTATTATTAGGGGCAACATAATGAAAAGCAAGAAAAATGTACTTTACCACTGTGCCAACTGTTTGTAAGAAGGGCTGTTTCAGGGAGCACATGTGATGGAGTACAGTCATTTTTGCAGGTCGTAGAAGCACAGCCCAGCTACCTCCAGGACTTCTGTTATGTTCTCCCATTTGCGCAGAAACCATCTAGTTTGGGTGCAAACCCCAGGAAGAGCTGAATAATGGTCTTCAATTTAATGTAGGCACATCTATACAAGCAGCAGTCTGCATCTCACTCTCAGGCTCCTGAGCTGTATCTTTGCTGAACACCTCGTACACTGTACAAATCTCTCTTTCTCTCCAACAGCCTGCATTCAGCCTCGCAAGCCTTTTTAACAGTTCCTAAGTTGTCTTAGACACTGATTTGTTACGCGTACTTCAGGAAGGCTGTTTGCATGATAGTACATTCTTCCATCTTCACACCTCATAAGCCTCGTCATTTCCAATCATGTTAAATTTTAGATGGTTTCAAAGACTATTTGACAAATTTGGTTTTAAACTTTGCAGATATTTTTCCCCTTTTCTTTCAGAATAAATCTGACAATGACCATAGCAACCCAAATTTATATTGTAGGCATTTTTAATGACACTAGCTGGCTCTGAGGGACCGTGCACTATTTTAATATTATAGAGAGCCTATTGTTCCTTAAGCATGTAGACAGCATAGTCTTGAAATCTGTACTACAATCCTGACTGGGAAAACCGAGTCCCAAGTCCTCAGATACCAGTGAAGGACAAAAGCAATTGAGTGAGAGATGATACTCTCTCGCCTCTTATATTCTTATTTTCTTGCAAAATACTCAAAACATTTTCAAATTGTAGTCAACTTGTTTTATATTCTTTTAATTGCCATATTGTTATTGATGCATTTCTCCATTTCCCCCAAACAGGTTAAAATTTTCAACAGATAAACAGATTCTGTAGAAGATAGATATTTCACTACCCAGCAAAGAAAGAAAACATTTAGCAGCAAAACAGCTAAGAGTTTGCAGAGATGCAAGTCCAAAGAGACATGCTCCTTAAGGCTCCAGGCCTGCCAAGATTCAGATGGATGTTTGACTTTATGTATAAAGTCATTTCACTGAAGCCATTGTACAGCTCAAAGCAAGCCTTTATAGTGAAACTAATAGAAAACTTCAACAGATGAATAGTTCTTTCACAGAGGAAGACCTGTTCTTGCTTTCTTTCTAACAGACATGAGGGAACTCTTCAGAGGTTGTGGTGTAAGGACATCTAGGTACAGGACCAGAAGGTGATTCTTCTGGCAAAATAATCCAACTCATCTCTGAAATCTAAGATTCGAGTTCAAAACATAGTTGACCTTTCACTTTATCTCAGCAAATTCTATAAGATCAGGGAAATGAAGGGGAAAAGTACAAAGACTCTAGCAAATAGGACAAAGGAAGAATATCTTGTTTTCTTGTTGGTTTGCTTTAAACTTCAAGAACAAGATGTTGCTGCATATGTAATTCTGCCTCTCTCTGCCCCAAAAGAGCCTTTGACGATGGTCGCTGTGTTATGCAGTGCCCCAGAGGAAAGTTTGAATTTAAAGGACAGTGCCATTTGTGCCATCACACCTGCCTGGACTGCAGTGGAAGTGAACCTAACAAATGCACTGTTTGTGGAACGGGTAAGAAAGATTTCCTCTTGCAGCCTTTTCACCTTGCTGGGCCTCTCAGTTTCCTTTCCCCTCTGCTCCCAGGGTCAGTTCTTGGAGCCAATTCAGTATATCGTGCTTTTGCTACTGATCCGAATCATAATCTTGTTTTTGCCCTGAAGGGATCTTGGAATTCAATTTTTTTTTCAAAAGTATTTGGAAACACAGCTCTACAGTGTCCTTGCGTCTTTATGCATTGCCCTAGGTATATTTTGGATAGCACCTATCCTAACAGGAACAATAATAGGAGAAAAACGATAGAAAACCTACACAATCAGCTTCTGGAAAATAAAGCACAACACCCACCTCCTCCAAGCTCTGCACACTATATGTTACACCAAAACAGAGCAAACCTGCATGCACAAGTAGGCAGGGAGCCAGGGTGCTTTCCAAAACATCTGCCTGAGGGCAACCGCAGGGTCCACCACAAACTGCCATGTCCCCGTGGCTGGGTAGATGGGGCCTGCGAAGAGAAGGTTATCACTAGCACATATCTAAATATGTCTTTTGCCACATTTTTATACAGATTAAACTGAGACAGAGGTTTATATCATCAACTCTGTGGTTGTCTCAGAAAAGCAGTTCTTCTCCTTTAGAAGTGCCGGTACTGTATACATTAGGAAAATTACTCCCCATCACCTCTCTTTAATGCTTGGTTGATAAAGAACTTGAGGGTTATTACATGCAAGCATTTGTGAATTGCCTAAAACGCCCCTGGAAATGAGGAGTATTCAGGATTTAACTTCACTTCTTTTCATAAAAAAGAATTTTTGATGAGGTCGTTCTGAGGACTGACAGTGGATTCACAGCCTTTTTCCTCTCAGGAGTTATTTCAAATTCAGTCCTAGTGAGGAGTGACCCAGGTTTTGCTTAGCAGTGAGTGTCCAGCTTGCAAGAAAACACCAGCATGACTGGCATTAATTAGTTGTACTGATGATGAGACTGCAACTCAGATTTCAGACTCTGCAAATGAATAGACAAAGGCTTCAAACCCTAGGTCAGACGTGAGAGGGAAGTTCATATCACTGTTCCTCAAGTCCCTCCCTGCTGCTGCGGATGGCAATGTAAATTATCCAGAAGTGGGGACTTGGATGAGAGTCACACCCTGAGGAGACCAGAAAAGTTCACTCTAAACATTTGTATATGAAATCTAAAAGAAACAAAGTCTGAATTGTTGCTTGTACAATGTGGCAGCTATTCACTAATAGAGCTGCCTTCTTTGAAGCTGCAGAAATATGCTACCATAAGCAAATACTTTGAGTGCTCTATAGTCAAAGCTGTATAATACCCTTAGCACCTTAACTGAGGTAATTTATCCTGTAGGGTGGCCTGTAAAAAAACCTCCCCACGTTGCATCACCAAGTGCATTGAGTTACAGGTGTTTCCGCAGGTCTCATTCAAAAGCATTTCAAGTAGGGCACCTTCCAGTGACTCGGTCCACTGGAGAACGCTATTGCTCTGATATCAAATAGAGGCACATTTGCGCTTCAGAGTCAAATCTAAACCTTTCAGAGTTTAGCAGTGACTAGGAGGAGGATTACAGTTTAATCCGCTTTGGAAACAGACTGATCCTTCTCAAAGGTGAAGTGGGTAGTTTTGCCTTCCTAATGGTGACTTTGCATCTATAAAACAAATATTTTTTGATTGGGGAGACTTTTGTGTTTGCGGCAAGGGAATTTTGGGATCCCAGTAATGGAAATCTCTTGATCCCTATTTGATTAGATTGATGGAGGTAAATGGTAGTAATTCACTAGCATAACAATTTTTATGCCATAAATGTCCCAACAGCGTGGAAGGGTTTGGGGTTCCAAAACATTTTCACATTTTAGCTCATCTGGTGTAGAACTGTAGAAATGGTGCAGTTAGTAGGCAATATTAATTACCTCAGCTAAAAGACTGCTGCCTAATACCGCTGCTCTTTCTGCCTCAGCGTCATCTGTTACTGAGCTCTCTTCCCTGTTTGCCCCACAGATAGGCGAGGGATCGACCGCTTCTTCTACCACGGGGAGTGCAGAGAGAGCTGCCCTCCGGGGCACTACCATGCCGAGCACACCTGCATGCCCTGTGCTGCTCACTGCGAAGTGTGTCTGGACACCGGCCACTGCAAACGATGTTTCAGAGGCTACTACCTAGCTCAAAACATATGTCAGAAGCACAGCTGTACAGAAGGTAACCGTCCGTCAGCAGCACTAATAAATACTCTCTTCTACTCTATTCTGCAAATATGCTAACAGGTTTTGGCTCCTCTTTTGGGATGCACAGTGCACAGCCTGATGCTGAGGTCCTTAAACTCCAGCTCTGATTCTCTTCTAGTATTACGTTAATGTAAAATAGGAGTATCCTCCTCAAATTGAGTAGGCTTACACAACAAAAAACTAGAAAAGAAATTGTTTCAAATCTTTCTTCTGTTTGGACATGGATAAAGATTATTTTCGGGACCCTTGCTGAATGCTTTCAAATGTTGGCCTTCCATTTATCTGTAATTAACCCAAAATTGGGGATTTTCAAAACACAGGTGAAGTGGAAGACCCTGACTCGGAAAATTGCATACCTTGTGCAGATGGATGTCAGAACTGCAAATGGGGTAAGTATTGCCTTTATGAACCTTGCTCCTTATTCTTAAGGTAGGAACAAATTATTCCTCCTCATCTCTGATCATAAGCCTTTGTACATGCTATTGAGCAGTTAGTGAATGCTGCATCCTCTCACCAAGCAAGCTGCATTTTTCCAGTGTATTTATTCTTGAACACCAATTCTAAATTCTAGCAACAGCATAAATAAGAATAAGCTTCTGTGTTCATTTAGTTATTAATCTTTGCAGCACGTTTTCCTGCTTGAATACGACACTAAGGCTGAGAGTTTTACTGACTTTCTGAAGCTATTATCAGATCCAGAACTTTACCATAGAGGTTCAAACCCTACAGGCCTGAAAACAGATTATCAGATTGTACTTTTTTCTTTAAAGAAATAGATATGAGGAATTTAAATTTCGTTCTAGAGCAAGTCACTCAAACAGCGATTCTACAGCCATAAAAAATTCTAAAACATTGGTTCATTTTTCACGCAGGATTAAAAATAATGTTCTCTCTCAGCACAGTGTGATGCTGGGAGAAAGTTTGTTGTCCTCAGATAAACACCATTTAACCTGTTGAACTCAATTCCTCAAATCCTTATTTTGTAAATGTAAGTGGATGCAATCTAGTACAGCCTGTTAGCTCTCGGGAGCTGACTTTCATCACAACCATTCACCTTCACAGAGGCTTTAAAAAGTTCAAATGACATTGCAGGCCACTGCTGCCCCTGTGTTTCTGTTAAGAAAACTATTTCCTGTGGCTGTACGGACTGGAGTACAACTGGTAAGTAGCTAAAGACAGAGGGACAACATATATTTCGAAAGGCCATTTTTGAAAGTGCTGAAAGTAGCGACAACCAGGACCGCCCATCTCTTGGCCCCAGATTCAAACAGATTTGCACAGAGGACTTCATACTGAGCCCTTTGGTTTCTCCCAGCTGCTACCTAATGCGTTTTGGGGTCTGGTAGAACTGATGCTAGAGTCTGTACCAGGAGACTGAACATTGCTATACCGATAAGGGTGAATACTGGGAAAGAAAACACTGCAAGCATCCCAAGAGAAAAGAAAAATCCCACCAGTAGTCACAAGCACTCTGATATTCTCTCCGCTTGCTTTTATGTCAGTGCCATGCTCACATATACCGAATTTATGTAAGCATTTTCATCACATACTACTTTCTCCCCTTTTTCCAGTCATCCAGTCTAATATATCATACTATAAAGCTCCTTACAACTCCATTTATGCAGCCACTCTGTACAAATGCAGTCAAGCCTAATGCTTGTCCCTACGACTATACCTACAGCTTTCTGTATTGCTGCACGAACAGCTGGAAGGAGCAAGTTTTAACATGATTGCAACTATTTTGTGGTCCATACCAGGGATGTTTAGCAAAGTGTGTCTTCTTGTCAGCTCTCTCCTTGGCTGTGGGGAGAAAAAAGAAGAAAAAAAATAAATAAAGAGAATCTGTTTTAACACCAACCTTTAATGCCTCTGTCAGGTGTTACTTTACTACGTTATGGTAATTTTTTAGGTGCTTTTCACAACACCACAGTGGATTAAAACTCTTTATATCTCTTTTACAACTGTTTAGTGCAAATCCTTGGTTTGAATTAGAGTGGAATGAACTAAGAATAGCAAGTTCTCCTAAAAAATAGTCATTGCAAGTACCTCAGAGGCTGATTTTCTTCGTACACAAGGAGACTGCAAGGCTCTTCGCAGACGGTCAGCATACAGAAAAAGGGGCTGTACTCATTTGCCTCTAATCTCAGTAGGTCACTCATCTCCTAAATATTAATCAGCCATATTCACTTCATATTTACTCTCAGATTCTTGCTCTCAAAGTTCTGGTTTAAAACAGGCTTTTCAAAGGCTTCAAAGATCAATGAAATGGGTGCAAGTAAAACAAAGGCTGAATTAACTTTCACTGCAGAGTAAAGTCAGAAGTATTGAGAAGCCAGAGTTTGATAAGGGGCATGTTACTAAGGAAACTGTCTGGAGGTTATGATGCATATAATACCAAGAGCTTAAACAGGTTGGTTTAATGCTGGCTCTGTTTGGAACAGCAGCACAGCAGTAGGTTAAAAACAAGTTCTCAAGCAGATTTTGCAAATTATCATGAGTTTCTGAAATAAAGCATGAAACTTCAAACTTAAAACGAATCAGATAGAGATGGTGTTTGCTTGTGTTTCTGCTCCTAATAGTCAATGAGATTTCTGGCATATCAATAATTTAATTCATAGATAAGATGAGCACAGAAACAGGTTTCTCATGTCTTATCAGAAAACTGATATATTTAGAGACATCTGTGAAAAAAATAGCTTTACTATCTGCCTTTTAGCAGAGACAAATGGATTATTTTGATAGCTGTAAAGAAATTACATTGCCACAAAAATAATTAAAAACAGTAAAATTTCAAGGTGAGAAAATATGGAATATGATACATTTAGTTTTGCATCTTTATGGCCTGCTACAGACTCTCTTTCTAAAATTAAGATAATGCTGCATGATTTTGCAGTCTCACTTTGGCTTATCTTTCTTTCAGCACCACTGAGGAATTTAATCTGAGTAAAAACTATAGAACAGGAGTAGGACAGGCATTCTAGTGCTATGAACATTTCTATTAGAACTGCAGCAGAACGCTCTGGGGAACACTATTAAAAAAAAAAGTAGGAAGGAAAACGTAATAATCACAGCAATTGGAATAAAAATTATACAGTTCATGCCACTGAAAAGTAGCTGTTAATATACAAATATAAATACATTTAGTGTACATTTATAGCTTTGCAAAAGAGTCTAAACCATTCACTCATATAAAGTCATCAGGCACCTGCTGCTTGCTGAAGTGCTTTGAGATCCTTCAATAAACACTAAGAGCTAAGAATAATTATCTTCAGTTTATGCTGAATGTTCAGTTATGCAGGATGACTTATAGAAACTGTATGAAACAAAAAATGAACATGAGACTTTTGTAAAATGTACGTGTAAAATTTACTGTTACATTTTAAACTGTGAGCAACAAAATGCCAGTGGTTCTCTTACAGTCTATAAATTACAAAGGTTAATTGATATTTTCTGCTGTTTTGTAGAAACAGATCTGGTTTTAAGGAGAGAGATAAATGCTAATTAGGATAACTGAACTGACTGTTTTCCTAGTAGCCTGAAGGACTAGTAATTTCTGGCCAAAAATTTATTTCACAAAGCACTGGAGAACAGATTAAACTGCTGCCTTCAGTCTTGGACAATGTTGTCTGGTTTTGTACAGGCAAGAAAATGCATAAGATCTACTGTTTTGACTTGCTGCCAGCTGCCAGCAGAACAGAGCAAGTAATGGAGGCAGGATGGGTGTGAAATCCCTCTTCTTGATCAGTACTGACCTTACTGACACATTAAGATGCAGCTATTGTACATTTATGTCAGTTTGATACTTTACATCCCTCATCAGGCATTTCAAAGAATGTAAAACCCTCCCATGTAAGTATAATGTAAGGTGAGCACTAGGGGACCCCACCAGCTGTGAGGATGATGGGTTGAAGGACTGACAGTGTTTGTAATACTTCCTGGGATCCTCAGGGAACACAGTGAAATCCAGCTGTTTTCCTCCAAGTCCGGTCCCTGCTTAGCTTCAGGGCTGTGGTGAGGCAAGGCAGAAGTTGGTAAAGACAGAGACAGTCAGAAAGACTTAATCAAGGACAGATACAGTCTTTACAGTTTAAATACAGATGACACATTTCCTTCTTTTTCACTCCATGAACTCTGAAGTTGCCTGTATTTTAAGGAGATGAAAAATCTCTAGAACTCACAGATACAATTTTGTGTTCATGCACGGTCAAGTCCTGCAATACATAGCAAGAAATTTGCATTAGACCACACGGATCCCTAAAAGACCCATAGCTTTGTCTATCCAGTGCCACAACATGGCCACGCACAGCAGGGTTCACCTCCCTACCTTCTCCTGCCCACAGGCTCCCAGAAGCACCTGGCTGTGCTTGCTGCCACACTAGCCCACATGGTATGTTCAAGCACATGGCATCCCGTGCGCTCTTGAGTTTGAAACTTGAAAGGGAGGACCAAAGACAAGTCAAGTCTTAAAGGTGACTTTGAGTAGGTAGGTTTAGTCTTAGACCTTGTTTTCAAATATTTTCCTAGTGCTGTCTAAGCAAACGTGACCACAAAATTGGACAGACAAAGCCTCTCAGAAAGCATGCTGAAAAAATTTCAAGCCACACTTCCAAGTTTATGTTTCTGACTTTGGTGCCTCTGGTCTGATTACTCATTTTGGGACACTGTGAGCCTGCTTCCTAGAGCAGCAATCAGCTATTGCTCCTTCTGACACAAATAGACCCATAGGAACTGCAGGTTTTCATTACCTATGGCCATAAAGCCATGACTAAATTTTAGAGCCCTGTCTTCTAGTGGTCACCAGAAGACACTATGAAGTCTACAAAATTAAATCCAAACCTTTGCAACATTTCCTCAACAGAGGCATGCTTTGAAAGGGAAAATTCTGCTGAAGCAATGTGGTTAAGGAGGAGGATTTTCTTTGTGCTGTTGCAGCAGCTACATTCTGCCCTTCGACACAAGTTGAGAATGTCACTCACATTTTCTCGGGTCTCTTAAAACCATAACAGGCTTCAGAAACTTTCTTCAGAGTTAACCTTAACTCTTTAGACAGCATGTAGCTATAAGCCCTTTCAGGACATGAGAAACGCACCGAGGTAACCACAGAATTTGAGCCATTAATTATTTTAAAAGAATTCCAGAACTAATGCAATGCCAGAACATAACAATACCAGCCATTATTTGCTGTGCCTAAAATTATAGCCCATGGACCAGAGTGGTTGCTCAACCAGTTTCAGCGCTCTTTCTAATAATACAAATTGCATTTGCCCTTTTGCATCTGCCAAATGAACACATGAAATCTGAGTATTGATGCAGATGACAAGTGACATAAACTTCAGTGATATGCACTACCTACTGACCTGTACTTCACAGGCAGAACTGCCACGTCATTAACCAATAATGTTAAATACGAGCACCTAGTCCATGGAAGAGTTGCATATTTGTAGCCCACCAAGCCCATATGGCCATGGAGAAATTCGGAAGGATCGACAGGGTACTTCTTCCTCTCAGGAGGGAGTGTGAAGGTCAGGCCTTTGCCCAGATTTGTGTGCTGTTCTGCCAGTGTCCTCCAAAATGGAGCCCCATGTTCCTGATCCAGTTTCTACCCACTTACTTGCTGAATCACTTCCACCCACCTCAGCCAACTTGCCGAAGTATGACATGTTGCAATATGAGTACTTCTACTTTCCAGATACTACCTCATCTACTCGTAGCAAAACACCATCCGTCCCACCACATGTTGACACATCCAGGGTTCTGCAGAGAGCAGCACAATGTGGCTCTTGCAACCTTTGCTTCAGGACTATTTTCAAAGTCTAACACTGAGAATAAAGTGCTCCTCAGTAAGGGAGTAGAGGGAAAAATATTCAAAAAAACCCGTTGCTTTTCTCAGTCAAAGATTCCTTAGAAAAAGGATAAACACTGACAAACCCTGAGAAGCAGTACACCTGAAAATAAAAGCCTACAGAATAGGCATTTAGGGATAAGTCTGTCTCTCAGTTATAGTGAGGTAATGCCTGAGCAGCTCTCAAAGGTGACCCAGAACCTAATTGTTGAGTTTGATCCAGATTACAAGGGAACAAGCATACAGACACAAAGGCAGAAAGGGAGACCGAATAACACGCAAATACTCCAGAAGATCCATTGTACAAAGTGTGTGTGTTTGGGCAGGGTGGGCTACAGACTATAATGTGGTAGGAGTGAGAGAGAAGGTATTTGGAGAAGGTTTAAAGAACCCATGAGATAGCTGAAGGCCAGCACTGTGAACAAAGACTCAAGCTCACAGGTACAGATTGGGATTCTGGCTGTTGTGCTCATGATAAACGAGTGGAAAGTGATCTAGTTCCCATAGCAACCTGAGAAACAGAACGGAAACCTTCATTTCTTCAAGCCATCCCTGATGATGAATAGACCTTGGCTTTCAAAATACCGGAGAAAATTGTGATAAGGATCCTCTTTTATCTCAGAGTAAATCGTCCTCAAGAGGTTAATCTTGCAGGATGGGTTTAAGATTTGCAGATAATAGGACTCATTTCCACAGGCTTCTGGAGTGAGAATATGCAGTCTGTGCAAAAAGAATGCCCGGCAAGATTTGGAGCAGGGTTTTTTTCGATTTTCATTTCTACCATTTTAGCATAGGGCAGAACATTACATTAAATATGTTGTCTTTCTAAGAGTATAGGTCAAAGAAAATTTCCTTACATTCTAAAAATATAAAATGTACTTATTAAAGAAAACTGTCTTTGAAAATTTTATTTCTCTGAGAAAGAAAATTGCTTCTTAAGCAAATTCCAGGGCTAGGGGCAAGTCAGTGAAATTCATATAGACATTAGATCGAACTATGAATTCTGCAAACACAGACATGCAGCTCCTTGGTTTCTTCACCCTGATACTTGCGCAGGTGATTCCTCTGTAAATAGGAAGAGTAATGTTCAGTGTCGACTTCAGGGAACTTTGAAAAATTCTCCTCTCAATTGCGTGAACAAGATTACCAAATTACTGCAGATGAACAGTGTGACTGAAAAGCGAAACTGGGATTTCTGAGTATCAAAGGCTCAAAACCTCATCTTCAGGAACCTGTAAATCCTCTTGAACACCGCAGTAGTCTGAGGTTAAGATGATGTTCCTTATACTACATTTTCATAACATGTTTGTAATCTGTTTGGCTTTACAAGGCATAAATACTTCACCCTTTAGAGTTCTCTGTGGAAAAAAGAGCATAAAACACAAACACTGGATCATACCTAAGGCTCATCTAGCTCAGTATCCACTGGCCAAGCAACAAATGTAATCCTAAAATTGCAAGGGCAAATAAAATATGCATTGCTCCTCCTTCAGCAATTTGCAATTCGGAAGCTTCCTGAACTGAAACAGTAAAGAAATGCTTATTGCTGAATCATTTTGCTGGAATCCCCAAGGAAAAAACGTATTAAAATAAACAAGATCTAATCAGCTCAAGCAACTCTAACTCAATCTATAGTTTCAACTATATCTATGCATATCTACGAATCTTTGTTTCAACTCTTTGGGTTTATACTAGGCCAAAGTTTTGGTCTTGATCTTTCAGAAAAGGAATTGTATTTATGGAACCACTTATGAGTGGAGCAATCTCGAATGCAAATTTTGGATTATACCCATACAGAGGAGACATATCCCATATGAGTCCTGCCTGTAAACACATTTTTTGTTAACAGGAGGTCAATGGAGTCCAGCTGTTGAAATTCGTGATTAACTTGCACTAACTTCTGTGGTGTAGAGTTAGGATGCTCTGGCCACAGTCTGCATCCTTGCTTGTAGGAGAGCAGGCTCTGAGTAATGCTATTCACTCAGAGGAACTACCTGTGTGGTAGGAAACCATTCAAACATAAGTGACCATGTCAATGTGGTAAGTGTGTTCAGGTTCAACACACCGAAAGCTCAGTTTTGGTATGTGGCTTTCACACTGCTTGAAATCATCGCACTGGGATTCCAATATGTGGGAAGAATAGCCAGTAGAGGAAAAATGAAAAATAACATATAATCCAAGTGGTAGACTCTAAGACAAATAAACTTCAGGGAGATTTCTGAACAGCCTTGCTTAGCGATTGGATACTACTGCTGCTGTCCTCATTTTGTTTCTGTTGAAATACTCTTACCTTTTACTTTAATAGGACTAAAAATGAACCATCAGTTCTTCTCCGCAGCCCCATGAGCAGCATCTTCTCTGCTTGGCATCACTTTTTGGACCTTCACTTGCAGTGTAAATCTCACCACAGCACTGGTTCAGTATGTCTGGTGAGAGACTAGAGAGCTCTGACCCAATTCCTATTTCTTAAACCAGTTTTTAAATTTTTCTGTTCCTTAAAGTTTCCCAGTCCCATCACATTCTCTTAGTCAAATCTCTCCCAAAAGTTCAGCTCTTCAGAAAAATATATTTATCAGTCTTTCCCCCAGTCATCCAAACCACAGAACTATTAACGTGGCGCATCTTACAGCGATAATCTTTGATTTCATGTCATCTTATTTACACTTCACTACTCCCAACTACACTATGTTAAGATCCTCATTTGAACAAGAAAATATGCCTCTTTCCTTTTATTTTATCAATGAAATACAGTAACAGCAAGTGACGCTATTCCTGTTTTATAGATATGTAGTTGAGATTAGAGCTGTGTGAATTTTTCAATTAACTGGCTGTAGAGTGAGAAAAACACTCAGAACATTTTTTGCTTTTATCTAATTACAGGTAACCATAATTTAAAACAAAACCTTTGCAAAAAATTTAATGTAGGTAAGTTTAATAAAATAACATTTTTTTTCAAAGAAAGATAAAAAGTATTTTTTCTTCTTTGCCATAAAAATATTTTTAATTCATTAAATATCTTGGCTGGATCCAACTTACTATTTTTTGCCAAAGCAAATACTAATGCCAGTTTTTCCTCTTTAAAATCTAATTAAAAAAAAAAAAAAAAACAGAATCTAGCTCTCTCCTTGGTTAAAATTCCCATTCTCTTCTTTCTCCCACTTCCTGGTAATCTGTCAAAATAAATTGCAATGTCAGAATTCAGAAGAAAGAAGATAAAGCAGATTTATTGACAAAACCCAGAAGGAAGAAGAGGTGAAAAGGCAACAAAAAAGGAAGATAGGCAAACAAATACCTTTTCCCACAAACCAGAAGATCCAAACCACAACTGCTGGATCCAAAACAGAAGTTTCCTTCATTTTTAAGGCCTACTGTAAGCTGAGTTTTCATTTGGGCCAATGTCTAGTCAAAAATCCCATTATGAATGGAGTGTACATTTCAGCTATTTTAATTGAGAAGTCATAAAACTGAAGTCAAAATGGTCTAAGGTAGTTAAAATATATAATTACACTTGTTGGTGATGTATTACAATTTATAGTATTTCTTTTACATTATTGTATGTTATTGTTCAGGGGAATGTAAAAGGCAAAGAAAATCTAGCAGTAACCGTTGAAATTAAGCAATTACTGCATTTGAACCTTAAAGGAAAACTGCAGTGTAATATGAAATCATTTTCAGTCATTATATTTAACTAAACTCAAAAAGAAAGGTAAACCAAGCATTTAATCCCAGGCACTGAATATCCTCAGCTTCTGAATGCAAAAAGTGTTGAGCACATTCAGCACATTCTAGGCTCACAGCTGAGCCAATAAACACGTCAAGAAATTTAATTAAAAATAAAAGTGAACAAACAAAACAGGAAGCTAAAATAAGTTACAGTCTAAATACAGATCATTCAAAATGTACCCATGCACTTAATTTCAACTCCCAGCTTTATTGTATACAGTAGATAAAGTTAAGCATGCATATGAGTCATGGAAAGGGCTGGGTCTAATTTGATGGTATTCTTTAAGTAAGTGCTACTCAATAGTACAGTGGGCTAGTAATGTAAAGTTTCCAGAATTAGGATCTCTCTAAATACCACAAACACACAGATATAGCGAAGCAGTGACAGGGATCTCCGAAACAGTCTAAAGCTCATTTTTAATGGGGATGAACTTATGTAGCAAATACTTCATTAAGCCTATAAGGTAACACTACAAAAACTGCTTGCAGTTTTCTTTTATGTATTTAAACAAAAATACTCTTCCAGCACAACAATGTTATGCCTGTAACACTGATGCCCATACTTCCCTTCTGGAATAGGAAAAACCCACTAATCCATTTCAAATCAGAGAGCTCCAGCTGAAAGCAAGAACCTTTGGCCTTCGACCAGTAACTAATCTTTACACGCACCTTTTCTGTATTAAAATGTAGCTCCACTCCACATATATTGTGTTTGGGAAGGGTGGGAGGGAGGAGGGAATAGGACTATGAGTTTATTACAGAAAAGGAAAGAAACCAAATGACTTTTTCCATGAACTCTAGATGATCTTCACTTATCTAAGAAAGCTGCAATAAAAACAGAAATTCACAGAGGATTTCATCTCTGTCTGAGGCCTTATATTTCAAAAATTCGTTGAATCCTACTTCCATTGCTATCAAGATTAGTTTTGTTTCTGTCTTCAGAGATGTAGCATAGGATCAACATGGTAGAAATCAATACAAACAGACACAAAATCTAGCTAATGTATAGATAAAATATTAGTGGTTCTTATAACAAGAAGTCATTTGGAGCATGACATACCAAGAAAGTGACTGCATGCCACAGAGATCTAGTTATTTCATGGGCTCTAAGTGCATACAGGATGGACACACTGACTTCAGCCCAGCAGGCATTTGTACTGCTAGTCCAAGAACTGATTACGGGAGATTTCAAAGGAGCCAAAGTTGCAAAGCTGTACGTAAAGATCCATAAAATGCCCTAGACTTAGTTCATTCTTAAAACTATTTTCCAAGATTTTGGAAACATACCATGTATTAAAAAACTAATTTGTTACTACAGGAATAGTTGCGTGTTTAGTTTTCTCTCTGCATGCTATCAGATGGTTGCCCTCTCTGCATTCCTTCTTCACCTAAATTCATTATTCCTTAATAGCTTACATTTAAATTGAAATTTCAGTAACTCCTTGAATATAAAAGACAGTAGAGCTTCCATTTAGTGGGTCTGTCTTTAGGAGAAAAAGCAACAATTTAGTGGGGGTTGATAAACAATATGAAATAGTAGACAAATAAGCAAATGTACTTAAGCCACACAAGCCCCAAAACGGCAAGTTTAAAAACTTTATTAGATTCCAGGAAAGTCTTAACATAGAGAAGGGACATAACAAGATGTTACACTGTACCCCCGACACTGTAACCCCAATGTACCTTTGATGACAGCAAAAACCTCTCTAAAGGGATAAGTATTTTCAGAAGTATCATTATTTCTATTCCGAATGCAAGGTGTGTACCCCCTGCAATCCTTTTCTGTTTTGAAAGTTCTTTGGATAGTAAATCAGAAATTGCAAAAGTCCTGTCAATTTTTGCTCCAGCTACATAGTGGAACCAGATAAAAGGAAGCAGCATATATATTTGTGCAACTGTGTCAGCATCAATAAGCAAACAAATTCCTCATACCTGCCACAGTTAGGCTGACATCACCACTCCATGACTGCTGTTTTGTCACGTGACACAAAAATGTCAACAAAAATCCGATTCCATTTTTGCCGGAAATTTAAATGAGACAAAACTTTCATCAATTTTGCTTTGCTTCTGATGTTTTCATTTTGCAAAATTATCAAGAGATCCCCCCCTCCCCCTCCAAAGATCTTCAGTTTGAAGGAAGACTCAAAATATTCCCAGGTGAAAAAGAGCAAACTAGCTTTTCTTATGAGGTTTGTGGCCCTCTGATAAGCGTTTACTATCAGCATTTCTATCCAGATTTGTATATGAGCAGCAGCATGCAAGTACTGTTTGGGATATGTGTTTTTTACCCTCTCTACATCGTGTACCCAAACATGCAATCTAAACCAGCTATTCATTCATTCCTAGATGCTTTCTCTTAGACCCTAAACCAATTCACATGATAAAAATATAATGAACTTAAAATAATCCAAATTTTAAACTTCTGCCTAAACAACTGACTTACTTAATAATTCATTTTTCTAATCTCTTCCAAGGACAATCAGACATTGTGTCTTTGCTTGTAATTACAGCCGAGATCCGTCTAAAATAGAGCTATCCAGATAGTCACCTATGCAGGCAAAAACTGAGAGGGCAGTTAAGAAAAATGTCTTCAAAACCTCCCACAGGCAAGAGAGAAAAGAGTCCTTTCTTCAGAAAAGCCAGAAAGTATATGGAGAGTTAGGCAGTAAGCCTGCCAATGGTCCTAGAAATTTTCTAACAATGTCTCTTTGATGCGTGCGTGCTCTGTTCTTTCCATCAACAAAACGTAAGGACTGCCAATAGTGCCAACATCAGCATAAGTTTCAAAGGTAGCAGGGGTGCTGATGCATTAATTCTGCATACACTAATGCCAGCCTGGCCCCTGGCGATGCTATATCGGAAGGAAAAAAAAATTAGAAAATAAATGCCTGAAGTAGTGTCTTTAAAAAAAATCTTATTAGTACTTCAAAAACCATTCAAAAAGAAGCCTTAGGCTAACCAAATGTCTTTTATCTTGGAATAAAGGAAGACTTTTCATAGAAACTATTTGTATATTTTAAGAGTATTTCCTGTCTCAACATAAGAAAATCTAATCCAAAGAACACCAGATTAAGTGATTGCTGTTTCTGCTTATGCTCTATACAGTAAAGAGAATATTTTCACAGATCTGCAATATTTCTGGAAAAAACTTTACACTTCATAAATAAATTGCCAGAACTACTTGCAAAACCAAGTGCGTGTTGTCTAATAAGTTTGCATTTGTAAAGTGCAATTTATTGTAGACATAGTTCAAATAGACTCAGTGAAAATTTTGTCTTACGAGTGCTATTAATACCACAAATAATTTATAGGCATTTCATGGTAGAACATTTTACAAATATATTTGCCCAGGTTGCTCTGTTTCCTTCCATTCTGCTCCCTTTGGGAAACTTGAGCAAGGTAAAGGAAATGGAAAGTCAACATGAGATAATGGAAGGTTATAGAAAATATTCCTTCCTTCATATGAGCATAAAGCCAAATCCACCACTGTAACACTTTTAAGAAGTTGTATAACACTTTCACTCAACAACATTTCAGAATGTAAAAATTAATTTTCTGATGAGAAAATTTACCCAAAAACCTTGCCTCATCATAATATAGAAGTGTGTTCATGTGGTTCAGGATTTTCAAGATTAAAGGATTACTTGCATATTTTTGAAAAGTTGGCTGTTAGAGGTACCAAATGCTTATAACTTGTCTCTATCACGAATAAAGAAATAGGCTGAAACCAAACAGATTTGGATACTTGAGATTCTCATTTTAGGAGTCCATTTTGCCAGATCCAAACTCCTGGGAAGAATCTGCTTTTCAGAAGATGGGAACTCTGCACTTCCTAAGTGCTCAGCGCTTTCTAGCTACCTTAAGCTGGACACTCAAAAATTACAAGTCACTTGAAAAATACAGATCAGGACCTCTTTGTGGAAGAGCATATCTCCAAAAATATAAATAGAGCTTCAGAGATAATAATGTTGTAGTTATGGCTCTAGCGATTTTAATGTAAGAAATTTTAACACAAAAACAGTGTAACCGTGCTGCTTTTTAGTACTTTGATTTTTAACTCTGAATATCATTTTCATGATTTCACATTTTAAATTCCAGATGACCCGAGAATCTGCATGACCTGCATTCAGAACTACTACATGTAAGTATAGCTCTTCATGCCAGTACATTTTTCCAAAGAAGTGGTGCATGCTTTGCTCTATAAATCAATACTGTGTTGTCCCATTCCTTTTAACTATTGCCTACCTGAGAACAGTGGCTTCGGAAAAAGACTTGGGAAACGCTAAATAACTAGGCATCAAGGTCTTTTAAAGCTTATGGACTGATGTGATCTTTGTACGTATGAGGAGAGGACTATCAAACAGAAAGTGTGTGAACATTAAATGCTGCCTCTAGATTTGGAACTAATATGCTTTTGATATATTTTGTGCAGTTCTGGTATCAGCATTTCTGAAGGCATGCTGAAATATTTGAGGAGGTTAAACAAAGAATCAAAAATAATAGATTAATGGAAAGTTTAACTTAGAGGGAAAGGAAATACTCTGAGTTTTCCAAAGAGACAATTAAGAAATCCATATGACAATTACCAAGACAAAAGAAAATTTTGGCAAAAAAAGGCTGTTCCATCTAGCTATGAACAATGGCATTTTCTTATATGCATACAACTGATCAGCTCTTTACAACCACAGTGTAGTAATTTCTAATTAAGCATGTATTTTTGTGCCTAAACTTAAAAAAACAAATTTAGTTATACTTAAAAACCCAGATATTTGCAAGTATGTCTTGTTAATGCTTAGTAGTTGAATTGCTAGCATATCCACAAATACACTTTCAATCCTTCATTAGAGGAATAATTTCTTTTAATTAGGGCAAGAATAGAGCCTTATGATCACCATACCTGGAAATATACAGAAAATAAACTTGATGACCTCAAAACAAACCCAGCAATGGTGTTCTACTTCGTCTCGTAGGTATAAGGACCATTGCTATAAATACTGTCCAGAAAATACTTACAGAGACAAAATTTCCATGAAGTGTATAGAGTGCCCAAGCAACTGCGATGGCTGTGACAAGGATGAGTGTGGCGCGTGTAAGGAAGGCTTTTATCTCTTGGGTAAGCAAAGAGCAAGGTACAGTATACACACAAAAGGATTTGAAACTTTCTTCCATAGAGAAAGAGTTTGGACTCAGCTTCTGAAATTTCCAAATCTCTCCTATAGCAGTCAGTGGATGCTGAAGGCATTTAGCCCTTTGCAGACTCAGGTCCTATGCATTAACATATGACGCCATTTGGTTCCAAACTCCAAATATTTCACTACAAATTCCAAGGATTATTTCCTGGTTTTGTTTTTAGATGCGTTTCCTCTCTTTCTGAGCACAGGCAGAAAAAGATTCTATTTGATTCAGACTACAGAGAAAGAGATTGCTTTAATTCCCTGAAAGACATGGAAACTTTTCAAGTCTAGCAAGTCTAGCTTTACTTTAGCTTTCAGGTCCACACAATGTAAGGAGACTTGAACATATTGAGTAAAGTTCAGTTAAAAACCACTAAACTTTACATCAAATTCACACAAGACTAAGAATCTCTTAGTTTTATTATGAAGCTATAAATCAGGCAGGTCTGGTTCAGACATTCTGCCAAATCTGAATCACGGGATTTTGTTTTGGTTTTGATATTCTTGTGCACTGCCTACTGCACGCGCCAGTAGCAGAGTACAAAGCATCGTGCTCGTGGAAGGCTCTGTGGTGACAGCCTGATGCAATCTGGTGGTCTTTTTTTTTTTAATTCAGATTGGATGAAGCAAAAAACCTATCAGTGTCATAACTTATATGGTCTTTGCTGCAGTACACAAACTCTTAAATCAAATCAGGTTTACCTGTGTTTAGCTTATACTCACCAGAAACTAGAGATCCATCCAGTCCTCAAAATGGCAATGCATCTAAAAATCTTTGGGATTTATGGACTTAGATTTTATATTGAGCCAGTATAAAAATTGGGACTTAACCATGAAATTATGACCTAAACTTGGACTTTGTAAGGCTTGTATGTGCCAGGATTTAGCATATGAATGAAGACCCAGCTGGATAAAAACTTAAGTGCAGATTGGTTTGAAGGGTTTATCTAAGCAGCTGAGCTGAATTCAGGATACACAGGAAAAATCCAGAATGTAGATAGCTACAAAAACTTTCACAAGTTCTACTGTATTATTTGTTTTTCTTAAGCTATTTCTTGTTGGAGACAGAGAGATGCTATACCCCTTCCCAATTTAAAGTACTGGGAGCTACGCCAAACACATAAAGGTACTTTTTTGAGAGAAAAAATCAAACAAATACCAGCTCACAGGTTGTACTGCTTCTCAGCCTCAGAATTCCTAGTTGTCTGCTTTTTAATATCCTACCTGCTTTTATGTGAACCATGTGGCTGGAACTACAGAAAAAAATTTCAAGATACGTCTTTAGGTTTCCAATAAATTTGCATCATAGATTAAATGGGTTTTGTAGTTGTACAGTGTCTATGTACTAGTTAGTAATCCTCGAGTTAGTGCTATTCTTCCTCACTGCATTGAGCCTGATGAGGTTTAATAGCATTTTATCCACCTCGTTATCCTGACAGACATGGGACTGTTGATACCATGATTTCAGGCTCCATCTCTGTTGCAGGTGGCACATGTGTGAGTGAGTGTGGAGCTGGATTCTTCAGGGATGACATCTCCAGAGAATGTGAGGCGTGCCACAGGAGCTGTGCAACGTGCGTTGGGTACAGCTATGAGGAGTGCACCGCGTGCAAGAGTAACTTCCAGTTATCTCGTGGTCAGTGCCTGAATCCGAGAAATGTTCCGCCTAGTGGGAAGTTCTGGAGTGGTAAGTTGCTGCAGATCCCTTGATCTTGTTTTATTTCACTGAAGACAGTTTAAAAGTTTATAAAGAGGATATTAAGATCATGCAGTTTTGGTGAAAATATCCATTCATCTAACCAGACTAAAGTAGTTTTTAAAAATTACTAAAAACATCTGTTTGATCACAAAGTGAAAGTCATCTCTCCATAAATAGTATAAAATTTTAATTCAGCTTAAATGCATTTTATAGGCTGTTTTATACCAACTTTTTGGCTGTTGATTCCCTACACCTAGATGAATATGAGTTGGAGGAAGCTAAAAAGAATCAAATAAATGTGTGTGTGTGGAGAATATTAAAGAGCAACCTCTCTTCTTCTCCCCTGATGCAGATATGCACCAATTGTCTAAGGGACCAAGCACAGGATGCAGAACTAAATTCTTGAATTCTTGTCCGACTTTTGTCATTTCCACAACTAGTGACCTTGGAAAAATTGTCAGTTCTTGCTTGGTTCCCTCATCTATATTGTGGGGAAAACAATTCCTTTCTATTCCAAAAGAATGATAAAGAAGAGAAAGTGGAATGAAAATGCTCTTAAAAGTTAAAGCTGCTGAAAAGAATGATTTGTATTATTTTAATTATTTGCCTTCGTGAAGCACCTGACAGTGCATCATGGTACTGTCATATACTGTTAAAAAAGTATTAAATGAATGGTGCATTGTAGAATACTAGTTGTTTGCATTATGTCAGTCATGTAAAGTACAACTGAATGGGTTATGTTACCACATCAGGCAGTGCTAATGATGAATTTATTGTCCAGCCTGCAAATTAAAACCAATTTGCTATGAATATTGTTTCTAAGTGAAGCTTGTTGCTGAGAAGAAATCCTGTGCGGTCTGTGCAACATCTCAATAGTTAGGCTTGTAAGTGGTATTTAAAATGGTTCATACACCCATAGCCTCCAAAGGGTAAAGTTTTATCTAATGTTTCACTTGTATCTTGGCTGACCACTATAAACAGAGGGGAAAGTCACTGTCATATAATCCTCCCACTCTCTTTTAGCATTTGTAACGCATTAGTTGGAATAACACATCCAGTTTGGGGCAGAGTGTTTAAAGAAGGAAGTGGCCCAACTGGAGAGAGCAAACAGTGAGGATTACCAGAAGTCTGGGGAAAAAAATATTTACAGGGAAAGACTGAGAGAATTGAGGGATCTTGGACTAAATGAGAAAGCTAAGAGGAACATGCTCACAGAGAAAAACAGCACAGATCAGGTCTCTGTACGTGCGGTAAACAGGACAAAAAGTAATAGTCTTAAAATGCAGAAACGGAGATTTAGATCTGGCATTGGAAAATAAGCAGACTTTCTAATGGAAGAATGGAGCAATCATATAGACTTTGAGGATGCTGGGAATTTCCATCTGTAGGGGTCTTTACGAACATGCTAAAAACAGCAGTCAGGAGTGTTTATTGAGTAGAGTGATAGACTAGGTTACTTACGGTCCCTTCCAGCTTTATTTTTCTATGAAATACACATTTTCCTCTGATTTGCATGTGTTTATTTGGCTCAAACACATCAAAGAGAGGCTATCCTTCACTCTATATGACCTCACATTAAAATTTAAAGTATACTAACAAATATTTTCAGAAAAAATGTTGACCATTTTTAATTATTGCCTATCGATGGAGAAATGTTATACCAAAAAGATGAGCACTTTTTTACTTCAAAAAAAGGTCAGAGAGATCTAAAAAGGCAAGCTACTAATAGAAAAGCAGCCTCCTCTGGATATTTCATTGTGTCTCGTCCAGATGTGTAAATATTTTTTTCCATCTGAGACGCTCTCAACCAGTGTCATAGAAAGAATACATCTATATTTTGGTCTCCCCAGCCTCATAATTCAATCTATTTTTGACACCACCAAATGAGGTAATTCATCGTCAGCTTTTTTCTTTTGAGCAGGCAGCTGATGCAAGCCTGTACGCTTCAGCATTACTGTGCTGTGGACTCTCTTTCTCTCTCTGACTCCTATTTTGCTTTCCTTCAGGTAGATAAAACACAGCTCACTTGAGGGCATTTCAAACTGCAAAATACATCTACCTCTGAGCCACACTGGCTCGAGCAGTAGCAGCTGCCCCAAAGTCACACAATCCTTCCTCTAGCTGGTGATGCTACCCTGACCAGGGAGCTCGGGTAATCTCACTGACAGCTGCTCAGCTTCTCTTGGGTGGACTTGCTGTGGTTTCCACCACACGGCAGCAGATTAGGCAGGTAACTGCTGAGAAAGTGATGTTGGTCCTGGTGATATCTTGGGCCTTTTCTCACCAGGGCAGACTTCCAAATAGTAGCGCCCATGCAGTCAATATGTTAATGAGGTCACCAGCTTTGCCAAAGGTGCTCCTTGAATAACTGCATTCATCGGCAGTTTATGCAGGTTCTTCTTCAGACGCTGTAGGATCATCTGGCTCTCATAACGTTCATTTTTACTTGCAAATTAATTACGAAATCTAACTGGTTGCTATTTTTGGCTAAAATATCACTCTTTCACTCACTTCATCTGTTGATGTGTTCAGGAGGCAGATATCAGCTGAGTTCAGATTGCCAGCTGCACCATCCTGTTTTCATTTTGCTTTGCTTTTACTTCTTGTTCCATGCTGAAGATCCCTTACATAAATGAAGGATTTGGGAAAGACAGAAAAAAGTTTGTTTAGCTCTAGTAGTACATCACACCGACAGACTAGTTTCCATTTAAAGAATGCCTGACAATGGTTTGAAATACCTGGATGATTAAAATACATGTATATGTGTGTGTACGTGTGTTAGGAAACAGAGTTTCAGAATCTGTTACAGTGACCTTCATCATCGACAACAGCTTTCTGAAAACCACTAAAATTTAGGACGGGCAGCTGCTATCATTCACTGCCTTGTCCAACAATACTACATATTACAAGAATTGCAAGAGTGGATGAGATGAAATCTGCCTGTGCTCCTTGAAACCTACTGCCAGCGGGATTCTGACGGGCATAACTGTACAGAAAAAACTCCCTGGCCCTGGAGCAATGATCCCTCTTCAAAGCTTCTTAAACATTTCTACAAGGTGTCTTCTTTTCCATTGTTTATTTAAAAGGGGATCACGGGACAAAGAAAATATTCTTTCTCTCATATATGGGTGCAAAGTCACGTCATTTTTCCAATTTATCACCGCTTCCTCTAGACAGATCTCTAGATATTTTATCTCCGTTTACTGCTCTTTGATTCTTTAGCTTAACAGTTATTTTGATTGTCTGTAGGGTGATTTCTTCTTACTAAAATATAGATATCCAGCTCATCTGTTGTCAATTTTTTTTTCAAATGGAAGGCTGTTTCGTGCAGCATGGGCACGTTCCATGGAGCTTGTTGTACATCCTTCAAGGGATGTTAAAATATATCCAGGTTTCTTCACCAGTCCAGTGTGGGCAAGACTGTGGCTGTGATTTGATTTTTGGCTCTCATCCTCTGTGTTGGTTTATCAATATATGCTCTTTGCGCTGGGTACTCAGTGTGTCCTCAAAGCATTTACACTGGTGTACTACCATGGCAGAACTGCCTCCCACCTTCAGTGGCCTGATGAGCTATTTTAATTAAAGAATACAGGCCAAATAATTAGTAGTCCTCCCACTTTGGTGGATTGGGCTGGGTGTGGGGGCCTGAAGATAAAATAAACAACCTCGCCTGTGTCATGGAAACAAAGATGAAATCGCACCAAGCTCATCCTCAGCACGTTCCCTGCCTCCAACAGGAAGACAACGCAGCTAGGAAGAGAGCCAAAATTTCCAAATCCAGTAGTTTACTTCAGCTTTTACTACATTAGACCTATATCAACCCTCTTTCTTTCAAAACTCTGCTAAGAAATAGTTGATGTACTGGACTTCGAACGGTATTTACAAATAACGAAGCCATTTCTCCTCAGCTCTTCTGGACACATGGGTTTCATTAAGGTTTTAGTGAATGAGTTGACCAACCATGTGGGACACTGTTTAGGGAAATGGAGGCAGGTGTTTTGTTAGGTTCCCAGGCTAACATATATTCAAGGGCAGCAGAGTAGAACCTGCCATAGATAAACCAACATAGAGTCTGAATTTCTCTACAGTTTGGGAGACTGATGCATCTAGGCGAGGACTGAAATGTCTTTGAGTGTGGAATACACTTTTTTCCCCATGTTTAAGCTTTATTTCTATTTCTTGCATAAGAATAAATGATTGACCAGCCTTATGAATTTTCATGAGCACACACTCCAACAATCAGAACAGTCTATGTAGAAACAACTTTCTAAAATGATATTTATTTGGGGGGAATACTCTGCTGGGCAAACAATTCAGTTCATGTTGAGAATCATTAATAAGTCATATCAAAGTCTGAAATAATGAAACAGATCTTGTCTGGCATCCAGGCTTTTAAAAAGACAGGACAAGCCAAGAAAGAAAAAAAAATGGAGATTGAGCTCTGTGTTTGTAGCGCGAAACATCTGTATTTTATCTCATGTACCAGATGATGAAATGACTTTGGAAGCCAGGAGACACACTAGCGTAAGCTTGATTCACCAAGCGAATACGCACACCCTTTCAACTGGATTAGACGTTTTGCAGGTTATGGTCAGGTCTTCATTTTGCCTGTTCACTGTAAATACCACACCCAAAAAACACATTCATCCCTCAGCTACACAGTTTAGTCTACCACACTCTTTTGAAAAGTGTGAGAGGAAAAGCAAAAAAGAAAACAGTCATGGAAAGGGATCTGTTTCTGTCACAAAACCAAAATGGAGTATGTGCTTCTTTACATGCAGATAGGATATGCTGTAGTAAATTATGCAGCAAAATAGCAGCTGGTTCTGTTTACTATTACATACCACCCCCAATAATGGGAGTAACATCCCACAAGCAGCCATTGACCAACTGCATCCATCTTACATATTTTACTTTTCCTAAATACCACAGTAAAACAAATAATAAAAATGTAATGTGCTAGAAGAGTTCTGGTTGACAGAAAAACAATAATTCAGACTTGAAAAGGATTATTAGGGTTCTCTGACCTTAATGCGGCTATGCAGATATATACATAAAGATCTGAAAATAGTGAAAGAAGAAAAAAAGAGAATGGGGTGGGCAGAAGACAGCTGAAAAATCAGTAGGAGGAGAGAAGGGAGTCATAATCTTACAGATGAGAAAATGTTATGACATTTAGAGGGGAGCATTAGAGCATCATGGGAAGAGTTAGGAAACCTTTTTAAGCATCATCCATATGTGAAATTTAAGGTTGCTAGAGGCAAGCAAAAATGATTCACTATTCTATATGCTCTTAGCCATGCCGATTTCATATTCTAGCCATTTGTTTGTAAAATAGTGCTATGGTTGTTACAAGATAACTGGATTGGGAATTAATGGTTATTGGGGATTGTGATTTACTTCTTCCCTCTCCTATGGTTTTCTTAAATTTACAGTTCACATAAGTCTTTGAAATGGGATAGGTGTAGTATTTTATTACATCTGTATATTGTTTTTATTATGTTTTATCATGTCTCTGTAATTGTAATTACCTTGTGGAGATATGCAACCTATTTTTGTATCTTTATTCATGACTGTATCAGTTTTGCAAGGCCAATGCCACGCACAGAATGAAATCTAAAAAACTAAGTAGCGTCTCGACCGGATCACATTCAAATCACATCCCACAAAACAGTGCGCAAGCCAGAGAGGTCACCTTCTAAAAGGAATATGTATGCAGTTACCGAAAACCATGGCAGTACATTTCCTTCCATATTCCCCACTGCAGCGACGTGCCATGGTCTGAGAATAAAATATACTATAAAAATACTCTCCTTCTAGAAGCCAATGCCTTTTTAGCTAAGAAGCTAAGGGCATTACATTACAAATGTGCATGGGAAGCTGCTTTGATTGCAAGTTAAAAAATACAAATACTTAAATGCCCCTTTTACCCTTAGTAAAGGACAAATAAATGGGATTCAAAATGGAGGAAACAAACTAGCTTTTATCAGTCCGAGAACTGATGGCTTGCTGCTTGCACTGCCTGGCATGAAGGTCCGTTGTCTGTAAAGAGCAGGGAGGTAGAGCCAGATGGACAGCACAAAGAGGAGGAGTATATACTAATATGACTTCTTACAATGCAGTTGCAGGATTAAAAGAATTAAAGGAAGGACCATCAGCTACTTTAAATGCCATAGATTATATTTAAAACTGTGTCTTTGTAGATATGCCCATTTCTCTGCTCATATGTCCCCAGATCTTGGGGGACTTTTGGGTTTTGTTTTGTTCTCCAAACCTTACATTTCTCCAGAACAAGTGGCAGGCATGTGAAGAGGATCCCGCTTCCTGGCACCTGGACACAATATTTCATCCTGAATATTTTTGAGGACTCAATGAACCTTTTTTTTAAGCCAGATCAAAAAATTCTGGAAAACATTTCAAAATAAAATCACTTAGGTAATGAAAAGAGAAAATTTGGGGGCATTGTTTTAATGGAGCTAGAATTTCACTCATCTTTTCCTTAATTCTGTCTGGAGATGACAGCTAAAGTCTTAAAGCACTAAGTTTCACCAGACTCTGCCATGGTCTCATTCATGTTGCACAAGCCCAAATAAGAAAAGAAAACAGAAGAAAAATGCTTTTCAGTCTTCCCCCAGTCTTTCAGTTTGATAAGCCCTGGAACAGCCCGGATGGGCAGAGTGCTATGGTAGCTTCAGAGCTGCAGTAAAGCTTAGCTCAAGAAGCGGCACAGCATGATTCAGTTTCTCAGTTTCTAGAAAGGAACGGGGAAGATTGAGCTGGATATATGTCAAAGTTGTTACTCATTCTGATAAAGAAACAAGAATCAATGTGACATTGAGTCAGATTCTGCCTTGAATAGGAGTTTAAATTGAAGGCACTTTAGTTTGAAAAATCCAAAAAGAGCATAAATGTAAGGATCAAAACAGCTCAGTAGGTCTGAAAAGGTCATACGCTTTGGTCCTTAAAAAACAGCAGAGGAGTACAATAATAGCATATAGCGTTTTTCAGAGTCGATGTCCCATTTTTAGAATGGGGTCAGTTTACACTTCTCTCTGATCCATTATTTCACAAGGCATTTAAAATCCATCAATCAACATCATAGACATATGGCTGCTATATTTAAAAGTTTCATTTGCAACCATAAGACCTGCAGACCAAAAATTTTAAGGGAAAGCTTATAGGATCCTCAAGTACACAGTGGCAGTCTTCAGGGGCAAAAGAAATGCAACAAAACTGCCCGACAATCAGCCATGAACCTTATTTGGCCTTACCTGAGACCTGTTCTCATGTAACAGCGATGGGTCAGAAGAGAAGGCTCAAGTCTGAAGCTGCAATTCTTTTTGGTGGCCAACAAACCCTTTCCTTGAAGACAGGCAACTTTGTATTAATTATTGAATTAGTTATCCTGCAGCCTTTCACAACCCCACTTGCCACACTTCCCTGAGCAAAGTTTTCACTGAAAAGTGAAGGATTTTTCTATGGCTAAAACCAGTCATTTGCTGTTTCATTTATCATCAGTCCAAAGGCCAAGGAAATATATTTCGCCTTTCACATGACCAGTTTTCTTGACAGCTTTGCAAGGATGTTCTTGGGAAAGCTCTGCTTACATTATTGGAAATACTGTGCACAGATATCTGCAGCAAAATCTTTTGCATTACATTTTCCCATTCCGGGAACTTTTTGCTATTCAGGAAAACTACCTTTTAAAAACTTACGTTATTCTAACAATGCTTTTTTTTAATAAATGAAGGCTTAATTCCATTCCTTCTATAGTCAATAAGAGCTCTATCATGGGAAGAATTCATTTCAGAATTAGAAACAAATTAATTGCAAGATTTTTGTATTTCTTTTAGAAGTCTTCAAGTTGGGCCATTTAAGCATTTGCATCTGACTGGAAAATTAAAAGTTGTCTCTCATGCCAAGTATCAGAAGCCCAACTGCTTGTGTACATTCCCCTCTGGTGGTGACTAGTACATATTGCAGAAAACAACAAATGCTGCCAAAGGGGCAAAGATTAAATGGAAAAAATTACTCCACTGAAAAAAGATCTTTATTTTTAATTATAAGGATTGAAATGTTTTTGAAATGATGAGCTCCTATAAACATTCTTCAGCAGTAGTTAACAGCTTCTCTGTTTAACCTTACCTTACTGTTTTCTTATTTTTTATATTACAACAACTCTCTTGCCAGGATCAAGGTTCTTTTCCTGTGGCAACATCTACTTCAGCAATATTTCTGGCTTGCTTCTTCACACACGTAACTGGTATTAAATTACACCACTTAAAACTACCCAGCAGGGAGCTTCTAAAATAATGAAATAAAACATAAGCTAGGTAAGGTAGCTGGATGCAAAGCTGCTGAGAAGTGAAATGAAAATTTGCATTCACCGCATGTTTAGAAAAAGGCCATTGACACTTTCAATGAAAAAATCAGAACTCAGCCTTGACAAAGTCTGAAGGTTTAGAGAAGCAACTGACAGAGGAATGGAGGATGTGTAGCTGCAGTCAGACATTAGGAGCAGATGGTCTTCCTTCCAGCCAAGGGTTTCAGAGGTAAAGTGAAAAAACATTAATTAAAAACTACATGGCTGTGCAATATACCATCATTTATTCAAGGTTTTTCAGAGAGTGCCAAATGACTAGCCTTTAAAAGGGAAAAATCTGAGTATTTATAGGCCAGTGGGGATCATCTCTCAAGAGGAGAAAAAGAGTAGAAGGTCTGCCTGCCTAAGGATAAAATAGAAACACTGAATACTGCTTGGTTCAGTAAAATTAAGAGCAAGCATCTAGCTTTCCCAGAGCATTCCTTATGTGCTTATCCCAAGAAGGACATTCTGTAAGGATTTGTTCAATAATAGAAAGTCAGGAAAAAAATGAAGGAAGGGTTTCTCATCAAAAAAAAAAAAATCTTGTCAGTGAATTTCTGCATCTCACAAGAGTGGGCAAGGGTCACCAGCAAGTTACTTGGAGGGTCACTTAGGCAAGCAAACTGAGAATGCTCATGTGCTAGTATGGTTGGGCACATCTAGAGGCACAAGGTGGACTTGGGCTGCCCTATGTATTCAAGGGCATTCAAACAGACTAGCCTTTGCTTGGAACAGCACGTTGCAGCCTGACCTACAGAAAATGAATCTTCAGCAGGGAAAAATGTCGTATAGAAAATATTTCAGCAAGAGAAAGAAAAGATCTAAACTCGCAGGACCTGCTTTTGCGGAAAGGCTTACTGGATATCCACATCCTTGCGCTTAAAAAGGGCTAAGAACAGCTGAACAAAATGCTCATTCTCTTCAAGAAAGAGACACTTACAGGCAGCGAAGAAAGCCAGTACAGGCAGGCTTTGAAACTCCAGCTCTTTGCTGCCTAAACTACAGTGCTGCTAGGATAGATCTAAATATGTAAGCAATACAAGGATAGCACAAACTACAATGCCTCCTCATGATTCTTTGAGAAAACTCTTTTCCCCCCAAATTTTAAATGAATCTAAATGAAACCTGTCTCCTCAGTAACCCCATTTCAGGCAGCCCCAGCACTGCTGGTCCCGCTCCCTTTTAGGGTGACAGGAAAGGCCCCTGGCCCTGCTTCCAAACCAGTACCTAACATGCAGCCAGCGGCTGTTGCCACCAAGGGGTAACGCTCTCCATGCCAGGCTCGGAGGCGACAGCCATCCGCTCAAACAAGGTTTTAGTTAAAACGACACAACATTTAACCGGGCACGCTATATTGAGCAGTGCTAGCTTCTCTTTTTTTTCTAGCGTAGGCATTTTGCTAATGCCCTGATTTCCAAAATTCAGTATTCTTGCTTCGTATTTGGACTATTATCTGTAAGGTAAGGGACCTTGAAATCAGTGATGTTACTGTCCTTCTGTAGCCATCGATTTTCCTCCCCACCACCTCCACGACCAGGGGTCATTTGTGGGCTGGTTGGTGAGTTTGGCCAAAATGAGCTTCACCACCTCAGCCATCAGAAATAGCAAAGAGACTGCAGCAAGGAGTGAGGTGGAGTTTGGGTTTCTGAATGCTAGGCACCTTCTCCAACCCCAGCTCTTCCCAGAGATCTACCTCTCAGGGCAATTTGCCACCAGCACTGCAACCAGGTATCCTCACCTATGGTCACCCAAATCTATTGCACCTGGACACAGTGACTCAGATGACTGCTTCCTATCTCACAGACCTGTGTTGTTGCTTAGCAGTCAGTATTTACCTCTCCCTCAACACAGTTTTCCCCTCAGACTAGCATCCTCCATCTCTTTGTGCTCCAGCACTTCTGCTTGACCCCATGGAAGTGCAATGCTAGCTCCGGGATGGTCCTATCACTCGCTGGAAGCCACCTCAAGCATCAGCGTTCCCAGTCGGTTCTTCTCCCACCTCTAACCTCAGAAAGACAAGCAGTCACCTGGTCTACCTGCCCTTAAAGCTGGCACTGGTACCAGTTAGTGCTGGGGGAAAGTGAAACTGGTGATAAAGTGAAAAAGCTGGACACTCAGCTCAGGAAACAGTAGTCCCATGGACATAATCAACTAGGTCTATGAAGAGCATTTTCACAATTATCTGCCTCACTTCATTTCCTTAAATAAAGAGCAAAAGAAGAATGAAACATATCAGATGTAAATACTGACTGTTTCCTATAGCTTATAGTTTTCCCTTGACCTCTCCTAAGATCGTTTGCCATTACTCTTTCTGTCTTCCCTTCATCACTGTTTGACCCCTGCAGGTACAGGCTGCAGGAGCTTAAAAACCAAGGACTAGAACAGCCCTATCTTGTGATCTTCACACACTTATTGCCTCATCAAACTCTCTGGGGCACTTCAGGAGGGCTGAAAGCAGATGCCCATTCTGAAAACCCAGCAGGAGAGTTTCTTGAAGACCTGTCAGTACAGCTCAGCAATGTTGGACCAGAAGGCTAAGTTAACCTGGGTGTGGTGTTGTATTCATTTAAAATAGTGCTAAGACTAACCGTACTTTGCCTCTCAGCTAGCTCCAGTTTCACACTGCCACACCAACAAGGCGTTGTGCCTTTTGGATCACGTCTGCCTCACTTCTCACTTCCTCAGAGCACAAACAGAGCACACGTAGTCTTATCTGCACCTGACTCTGCAGGTGTGCCTCAGAGCATATGGATTCTGCTTTTAAAAGATATGCATTCCTGCAGCGTTTGGGATCTACCAAAGGAACTTGTACATTTTGAACCTCCTGCAAAATCTAGTTAGAGTAAGACATTGAAAGGCATCTATTACTACAGCTGATACCAGAAGATGAGGCATTTCATTGCTGCTTTAGGCTGAACTCACTTCACGCACTGAGGCCTCTTTGTGCCTCTCCAGTCCCCGCATCAATCACCTACCTCCGATGCCCTACTTCTACCTCTGCAAATTCAGAGATTACTTAGGAGTAAATCCATCCTCCCACCCCTTGGTTTCTCTATGCTTCTACATTATTCCCGTCTTTTTCTTCCTCAGCAAGCCAGGGACTTTGTGCCTTCCCCATTTTTTCTTGTCTTTCCACAGCAGAAGTTTTCATTTTTATACACTGATGATTGCTTGATACTTAACCCTTTCGGTAAATATGAAGTCATGATGCTGTCTTCCTGTGTACTCAAACCCAGGGCTTTTCTTTGATTGTTTAGCAGTGCTTCAGGCTACACACCTCAGAATTAAGTTTCAGGCATTTTCTTCCTCCATAAAGCCTCTGTAGCTTTGGAGTTGAAAATTGTCTTCAAGTGGTACTTATTGAAATACAGTCCAAGTCCCATCCGTCTGGGTATTATCCTTGATAATAGGTCTCTGACTCACCGTGGCCATCAACTTATCTGGCTGCCAAAGCCGAGGCTAAAGCTATCTGCTATCTTATGGGCCTTGCACAGATTTCTAACACCTCTCACACTAGCTTCAGCAGCAGACTCAGTGCTTCAGTCTGGACTTTCATGTCCCACGTTCTCCTTGACAGTGTGCAGCTTTCTTCTGTTACGTGCATTATGCTAAGGACCGTATGGTCTATACTGGGAGCCTGCAAATGACCCTGTTCAGCACAGAGGCATTACTAGACACAGAGGGTTTATAAAATGTTCTGGACTGCAGGTAGGGTGGGATATGGATGTGACTGACATTGTTGCAGACTATCTTCTAGCCACATTGAATGTAGACCCAGACCTCGGCTTGTCACTGAGATAGCCATGGCTCAGCTTGTTTAGTAGTGCATTTATCAATAATCATTATAATTTATTATTTTATTGTTATTCCTCCTTCTTCCACCCTTGTGCCATAGTGTGCACCTACTCACTTTTCTACACTGTGCCTCTCTTCATAGTGAAATGCGCACCATTTCCTCTAGTGGGAAGGGGCTCTATGTGTCTCCATTTCTGCCCTCTCCTCCTTTCACTTAAAATTTTTGCTTTCCTTTATTTCATTCAAGGCTTTTAAACTACTTTGCAATAACAGGCAGAACAAAAAATGCAGTGATTTGCTGCATGGGGCTAATGGATCCTGCCAGCCAGTCCATCCACTTGCAGAAGTCGTATGTATTTGAACCTGCTGGATGTGCTAAACAACATGCCAAGCTCAATCTGCACCCCACTTCTACTTAAATCTATTTTTTGATTTTCAGCAAAATCAAAAGCCTGCTGTCTTTTGTCCACTGGTCCACAACTGCTCGTTCATCAGACATTCATTTTGCCATTGTTAAGACTGCCTGGATCAAAATACAGAATTGCTTGCTGAGACCTGTAGGGTTCCACAGCAAACTTTCTGTGCATTAAGTATGACCCTCAAATCCCCTTGACATTTGGTTGCTGAATAACACTTCGAATAAAGTCTATGCAAAGCATAACCAAGGTCTTAGTTTTCTTTAGGCATAAAATTACTATGCAGCACATCAGAGCCTTCCTGTTGGAGAGAAATGGTAAGTGATAGCACTGGGGAGAACCATTTTACAGACCTTCTTTGCAGACATTCATTTTATTCTCCTTTATATTCAGAGTTTGTTCCCTTAGAGACAGAGTAACGGTGTTCTTCAACTAGCTAGTACAAAAACTGACATAAGAATACCTTCTTGCTACACCTGTGTGTAGCACATCTCTGAATTTGCACATCTCTCAGCTTTTCTTATTTATAATCTATTAGGAGTACAAATCTGGATCTGTTTTTGGAGCAGAGTGCTCAAACTAACATTTAACTAAATTATTCTCCTCATTTGCAATGAGCAGTCCAGAAGTGAATGAGCAGTCTAGACTTAGCAAATCTCAGGATACCATTTATATTTTCCTTTATTACAGCAACTCTATACTTATCATTTAAGAGTGTGGAATTTGAGACAATCACCAATTTGTCCAACTTTGTGAATAACAAAGTTAAGGAGGTACATTTTAAAAACAGCTTAGAAAAAGCCAGCAAGAAATGGGAAGACAAATGAACAAAAAACCCTGTAAGAAAATCAAAACCATATTTTATTCTTTCATTTCAGAAGCAAAAAATCAGTTACAGTCCTGTGATCCTTCATGTAAGACCTGTGACAAAGATGCTAACATGTGTACTTCATGTCCCAAAGGTAGGAGACTTTCAGCCTCTTTGGGCAGTTTTTGCAAGTGGCTAAAATACTCTGCACCCTAAACACTTCCAGGGACTAGTCTGGTCAGTGTTGAGTAGAAAGTTCTTTAGCAGCTTGAAGCATGAGAAGGTGAAGTGAAACACATACCAACTACGAATAAAGCGCATGGCCTTCACAATAAGGGTGAAAAAAATGAAGTGAATGTTTTTGCTTTCTTTTCTATTCAATCAATAGTTGTAGAAGTGATGGAGGAATTACTGAGTATGGGTTTCAGGAAGGATGTACCAGATAATGATGAGGATCCTTTCTAACCTTACATTTCAGAGGAGGCTGTGCAAACTATTTTGGGAAACAGTTTAAAGAATATTTCAGTCATGTTTTTAAGCATCAAAAAGTTATGCTTTTGGGAAGTTTAAAGGGTTTTTTTTTATAGCCATCTAAGACAAGATTCTTTTAAATACATTTCTCTTGGTCCCTTTCTCCACTTGGGTTGCTGTTTTGCCAGGAAAATTTCTTAGCCATGATACCTGTGTCTCTCAATGCCCTCAACAAACTTTTGGCAATGTGGAAAGCGGAAAGTGCGAGATGTGCTTGGACGACTGCGAGGTGTGCTCTGACCCCTGGCACTGTCAGAAGTGTCAGTCCGGACTGGACCAGCCACTCTTCCTCCACAAAGGCAGGTGCTTTCAGGAATGCCCGGAGTAAGTAATTTTTTAAACTTCTTCCTATTTGATGACTGTTCATTAATTTATCTCTGTGTTCCTTCTTCATGTAGCTCAGATTTGTTATAAACCTTTCAAGGGGAGAACTTAAGGTAGGCTAAGACACCAGAAACTGCCACGTGGTAAAAGCCATTTTCAGCTAGCTTAAAGTAATAGCACTTGCCCTGGACCGAGATTGCAAGTGAGACTAATCATGACTATGGTAAAGACTATGTCTGATGGTAAAGCTCCCATTGACTCCAGTAGGACCACAGTACTGTCCTCAAGGTGGTTCTTTGTGGCAATTGAAAATAATCCCCTAGTCCTTCTCCCAACCCGCTCCTTTGCTGTCACCAAATGCAGGTACTTCTCATGCATCCTGTTGTGGTTTTTTTATCCCAGCCTTCACACTTCCAAGGATTTCTCTTCTCTTTTTTCCCTCTAAGGCCACTATATTTAGGTTAATTAGGTTATATTACTCATTCTATTCCTGATAGTATTGCTGAGGGTCAGCTGAGCAAGACTGCAGACTGTGTCTTCCTTTTCCCAAACATTATGTATTTTCCCATCTTATATAAGGGGGAAACCAGAGAAAAAGCAAGGAAGGAAGTCCAGCAACCCCTAGAGTAGGTACAAGAATAAGGGAAGGACAAACACCCTTCGTGGTGTTAACCATGGAGGTTTTCTGCTTGCATGAGGGAATGTAATGGATTAGAGGATAGACAATAGATTGTTTCATACTTCTGTTTCAGTGAAATATATCTGCTGGGAAGCTGATATATACAAACATAATTCTTGCAACCTGTGTCACTTGGCTACTCTATAAACATACTCTGACCAGCAGTTTGCTTTGTGTTTGTTTTAATTCAATAGGGGATATTTTAATGACTCTGGGACTTGCAAGGAATGCAGTGGATCCTGTAAGACGTGCATGGGAAGTGCCACCAAATGCCAGTCCTGTGAAAGTCCTTTGCTTCTGGAGCAGTGGGAATGTAAACATACCTGTTCAGAGAAGTATTTTGCTTCTGAAGGAATCTGCAAACACTGCCCTCCAATGTGTCAGGAGTGCATTCACAATCAAATGTGCAAAGGTATCACAAGGAACTTCTCATGACTTAGTTAAAATGAGAGAGAATTAGAAAAACAGACAGATAGAAACATATATCTGAAAAGAAATTCCATAACGAGCAAAAATGAAAAAAATGGGTGTACATATCATTGCTAAACTGCTAAAATAGAGGCTAAGCAACCTGTGCTTTGTCACGAGACTCAGTTGAGAATGTTTATCTGCAAAGGTGTTTCGCACTGCTTTTTCCGTTCTTTTTATATTTCAGGAGATTCCTGTTGGTTTGATTCTATTTCTGATTTAGCAAATGACAGGTCTTTCCATGCCTAAATTCTTTAACATTTACACCAGTGTGCAATACAAAATGTTTCTTTCCTAGTTTGGTTTAACTACATCTCTTTGCCATTTTTGCAAACCGCTACTCAGGATAGAGGACAAAGCCTCTGTGATAGAACATATCTAGTAATGCTCAGAAGTCCTCGTAAGTCTGACTGCAAACCCAAAAATTTAAGGGGTAGTTAACCCTTAATGAGCAAGCCATTCTGGAAACATTATCATGGATGAAAAAGAATCATAAACAAAGCTATTAAACTAGGCAGTTATAATGAAATTAATAGCTGAACCCCTATCCCAAATCCTAACACCATTGCAGCTCCCTGCAAAGTCAAACAGCCAGGTGCAAATATTCCAGCCAGACTCATAGTTTAATAATAAACCAAAAAAAGCCTTCCAATCTGGACATCCCTAATTTTGCAGGAAGTTCATAATCCAGATATAGCATCTCATCAGAAGCCCTTCTCTATTTAGTGGCAGCCTGGTTTGGTTAATATCAGCAAAGGTGAGTAGCTGACTTGGTTTCTCAGTCCCTCAAGGTAGCGCAGAAGATATGGCATGAGCTTTGGGCTGTTATGGGCAGATTGGAGGGGAAAGAGTCAAAGGAAAAAGCAATCCACTCCCAAGTTGTCCATTTATCTCCTATTAAAACAGGCACTGTGGGATTTATGGTTTCCCAGGATTTCTTCACTCCCTCACTTACCAAAGTCAGCATTAGCTGCCTTACCCGTTGTCTCTGGTTCTCCGCAGGGTGCATGGATGAGTTCTTCCTGCACGAGGGGAGGTGTGTGGAGGATTGCCCCTCTCGCTTCTACGCCGAAGACAAGCAGTGCTTCCCCTGCCACGGAGACTGCAAGGATTGCGATGGGCCCGACTCAGACGACTGTAATGAGTGTGCCGTCAGCTTCTTTGTCCTGTACAACGGGAGGTGTTTTGAAGAATGCCCCGAGGGGACTTACTATGAAGAAGCGACTGAAGATTGCCAAGGTTGGCAGCTTTGTTTTCTCCAGAAGAGTACTGAGATGCAAGTAGAACCGGTTGGATATTATTCCTAAAAGGTCTGTGGGTTGCCAATGTAGCTGTGAGTGTCCTGAAAACAGAGGAGATCTCAAAGGCATGATCACACATACTTTAGAACAGGAAAAATTAGAAAAAGCTGAGAGGGAGTTAGCAAAGCTAGAGTTGTTCAAAATTACATGTGGCCACTCTGGAAAAGAGCTGAGTATTGCTAGTGATAGTGTGTTGAAAACCGCTGCTCAGCAAAAGCAGTGCCAGTGCAAAAGGCAACTGATGGAGTAGGCTGCATAACATTGAAAATATTAACCTGTTTCATTATGCAAAAGCAGAGCTATTGCTCATTTCACTCAACCTGTCATCCTAAGTTCATGGTGGCTCCTTGTGAAATTAAAGCTGTTAAAAAAAAAAAAAAAAAAAAAAAAGCAATAATTTGAAATGAAAAAAGAAATGGTGACATGCCTGCTGTTTGTCCTTTCCAGCATGCAATACGACATGCCAGACTTGTTCTTCTTCCACTGCCTGCCTTACTTGCAGAAATGGCCTGACGCTGAACCACAATGGGCAATGTTTGGCGTCCAGATACTGCTCTCACACTGAGTACTATGATGAGCAAACTCAAACCTGCAAGCCTTGTCATAAGAAATGCTTTCGCTGCTCAGGACCCACTGAACACCAGTGTCTTAGCTGTGCGAATAATCAACATCTTCTCAGTGAGTATCTTGATCTTGATTTTATTTTACATTGAAGAGCAGGAGCGCATGAAATAGAAGTTTCTGTCCTATTCATGAAACATCTATGACCACTTCAACCTAAATATTGCAAGGCTGACCTGACAAGTAAGTAGGTGCAGAGATAATTACTTCTTCAGGGCTACTTGGGATATTTTTTGAGGAGGCCAAAAGCAGACCTTCTAAGTAGCAATGAAGTCTATGGCTAAACAAAACTTGTATTTGTTTCATTTACTCCCTATTTATTGGCACTGTTGTTTCCTACAAGTAACTTGAAAAAGACAAAAGGGATGTCCTTAGCTCATGGCTGGTAAGCACACAGAGTTCACATTTGCATGTTGGCTCATTTAATCCCTGCAGAGATTTGATGAACAAAGACATACTTAAGCAGAGAAGTTAAAAAATTGTTTCCAGATCATTAGGTCAGTCCCTAGTGGATGGTTGAGATGCAAAACTACTTTTTTGTTCTTTCTTTGGAGCAAAAGACCCTATTGTCTCAGAAACAAGTTGGTAAAGACTATAAAATCCCAGGACTTAAACTTTCCTTCTTTGCATGTTTAAAAAAAGCAAACAAAAATTAAAAAATTAATTTAGAGAAAAACTGGTTTAAATGATCTGTAATTCAGGAAAAATGTAAAATAAATTTGAATTAAAAAACTGACTCTGAGCTGTCTGCATCTAATTCTGATGCAGATTTTGAAATCTTAAATTTTTCAGAGCTCGTCTCAGACTTGACATTATTACTAGCACACCCAGCTTACCATTACCATTGGTGAAGTAGAAGGAAGTACATATAAATAAACAGTCTGGAGTGGAGGGAAAAAGTGCAAAAAAATTAGAAATAAGGAAAAGTACCTTCCTTTGCCCATTTGTAATCTGAGCAGCAAAACAATAAGGACAAGCTAGATAATGAGTGCAAGCTATTAAGAGTAATCACTACTCTCTTAGCTCCATGGGCTTGCAGTTAGTTGATTTAGTCCTAGCTTTTCATTCCAGATTTCTATTCTGCTAATGAACCTCTGAAATCTCAGGCGAACAATGTAATGTACCTAGTGCATTTAGCAGCATTAGAGGTGTGTATTCCCATAACACAAAGCAGCAGCCACACACAGGGACAAAGACCAATGAACAAACATCATTAAATCTCAAACTTCTTTCCATAGGATTTACCAAATACACAGAATGCAATGAGCCTGAAAGAGTGCACTTAGAATCAGAACATGGTAATGCAGATAGAGAGATAAAGTTTCCTGATTATTATTTCTTTCTTTGTGTGTTCTGAAAGAAATCACAGCTGCTGTTCAGTATTACTTATTATGCATTGCATTTATATTTTCTGAAGATTAAAATGATCTTTCTGAAAAGCCTGCTAACGTACAAAAGACTCAGAATTGAAGACTAATGAAGTGACAAGACTTGGAAGAAACAAAAAATAACTAGCATGTCCTGACATTTCCCTTACTGACTTTGTTACAATCTCTAACGGCATCCCCTGTCAGAGTTTGCTCCAGCAGAGGTGTATGAGATTTTTATAGCAGCAAATACTGAATACGATCTGTTATTCTGCATTGTTCTCCATGCAGATACCTCCTGCGTTGAAACGTGCCCACATGGATATTATGCTGACAGCAATGAGGGACAATGTTGCCCATGCCACATCACCTGTGACACTTGCTTTGGAAAACACAGCTCACAGTGCCTCTCCTGCAAACCGAGCTGGTACAGGAAAGGAAAAGGATGTGTAAACCAGTGTCCAGCTGGGTAAGGTCCAAGGTCTTTAACTAAGAGCTACATCACAGAGAGAGCTTTGAGAAATCCCGTCATTTCGCCTTCAGTCCTATCTTAGCATGAAAATTTCTCATGTCCTCCTAGTACACAGAGGTGGTGTAAAACCTCCCTCTCCAGTGCAGAACTGGAGAGACGGAGCTGGTGCCCAAGCTGGAACCAGCTGGATGTGATGTGGCCATTCTTAAAAGCTCCAAGGATGCTTTAAGATTGCATTTATACAGAACAGCGTGAAACAGAGTAAATAAACTAAGTCATCCCTCAATTAGTCAGCTTGAGCACAGGAAGCAGTATAACTTACTTCAAGCACCATTGAAGGCTTTGCCCAGCCTGAAGTTTAGATGTGGTTACTTTTGTTTCGCATTGAGTGAATGTTTATAATGGATCGTAATAAAACCGACCATTAAAACATCATTTAACTGAGGACTCATAATTTTAGGCAGCAACTTCATTAATATGAGTCTGCAACAGCTATACATCAATACAACCACTCTACAGCTATTCCTCTTTTTCCCTGACTGCACAATTTAGATGAACAAACTGTTTCCTTCTTGGTGTCCTTTGGCTGGGTCTGTTTGTGGGCTGTAAGGAAACATGCGATTACTGAATTCCCATCTGGCAGCTGGGCATCAGAAGCAGTGAGGAATTACATGCTTTCCCAACAGCTCACAGGATGCTTGTGGTAGCGCCAAAACCAGAGTTTAGGATTTCTGAGTCATGTCTGTTTATTTGCTTACTTCGTACCTGAATTCACCCTCTATTTCAGAAAGTCTTGCTTTATAGCTGAACTCCAACAGGCAAACGCAGTCTAAGCAATGCACGCTACTTCCACTGAGGTGCAAAAGGTATATGGATGTAACCACAGCAAGAGCTCAGGAGGAAGGATGTTTTGGCCTTTCCTGTCATTTTCAGGCATTTGCAAAGCCAACGCTATCATCTGATCTGTTTCAGATACTTTGCACAAAACTCCACGGGGTCATGTGAGAGATGCCACAAGAGCTGTAAGGAGTGCATGGGACCTCAGCCTACAGACTGCCTTTTCTGCGATACGTATTTTTACCTGTTGCGTTCGAAGAATGAATGTGTTAGCTCTTGCCCTGAATATTACTACGAAAACAAGGACAACAACATGTGCGATAGATGCCACCCTTCCTGCCGAACGTGCGAAGGTAAAAGCATACGCTCTGCTTCGACAAAAAAAGACTATCAAAACACAAGCTATATCCTTTTTTGTTTGTTTTATCTCTGCTCCAGTATTTGGAAACACTTCACGAGTAAGTGTAGTAGTAGCATATATGGTCCTGCTAAACTACCTTCGATCTAAGGAGTCTCCCAGGCCCTGGTTTACTCGCTCAGCTGGCTGATCTGGGCGGCCACCTTATTTATACAGTATAGAATCACCAAAACTAAACAAAAAATCAATTCCTACTGCGCTGCCTCCAACCACAGGGTGCAGAAGCACCTGCAGAAGAGGAGGGCTGGGAGCAATCACCCATACAAAGCCATCGAAGGTAAACAGGTTGACCACGTAATTAAGTTCATTTAATTCAGCTAGGCTTCTCAGAGAGATGCTCATCAACTTTAAAACCAGGGCTCTGATGCTAACAGGGCTGGGCTCTGTTTATCTCACAGACACTGAATAATATCTCACTCCTTGAGCTATCATATTACATGTGGCACTCTGTGCAAGCCAAGGAACCTAATGGAGCCGCACATCTTTACAGTCCCTAAAGGACAGAGTAGAAAATCAACAGCCACCAACACCAAAAATAACAAAAAGGCCACAGAGCATCTCTAGGGTGAAAAAGTGTGGTGTCTGCTGCTTTGAATATAGTTAAGTATTTTTCTAAGTTAACTTTGAGAGACCATCTGTTTTGTTCTGTGACACATTTATGTGTTCCATCTCTTTTTTCCCTAAATTATACTGCATCCAACTCTGAGTTGGGCCGCGCTATTCCCCTTGGACCCATACAATGTCCTATTCTATCTGAATGGCATCAGATGATAGCTAGCTGGTCCTGCTCTGCAACTCAGACTACACTATATTAAAACCTAAAAATACTCTTTCAGACAGTGGATATATTGGATAGTGCAGATGGCTGATTGCAAACATAACAGTATTTAAAATTGTGGAAATAATTCCCAGAATGAAGCCACCTTCAAGAACCGTGAAAACTTAACTATACAAGGACATCATAATAAATGACAGCAATATTTTGGCTTGGATTTGGAACAAAAAGAGATTGCAATTTTAATTTACAGACTGCTTCCTATGATTGATTTTTATTTTATTTGGGATTAATACTACGGGACAGATTTTCTATCTTAATTACAGGGACAGTACGATGAAATATGAGCCAGTCTTTCTAAACAGCAAACCAGTAGCTGCTCTGAAATCAATCTGCATTGCTGATGTAGGAGCCAAGAAGCGGTGCAGTGTCTTGTGTTTCATGTGACCGGGGAGGCAAACCCTGCATTGCTCAGAAAAACCACACAATGAATTCGCTGGATCATAAAGCATTGCTACCTTCACCTGTTTAACTACCGCTAACATTAACACCTTCTTTTCAGAGAGTGGCAGAAGATGCCAAGTGGCAGGAAATTGGACACATGCATTTTAACATGAAGGACAAAACGTTCACGTCAATGTTCTGCAGAAGAACCACACACAGCCTGTCTTCAAAAATGCTCTCACACACACAAAGCACATACAATGCTCTGTTTGCACCTAGTGAAACACAATTTTTTCTTATGCAACTATGCAAGAATTTATATTTTTACTAAAAACATAAATGTATATTAATTCATTGCGGTTGGAAAAGGGGTTAGCTAACAGGCCTCATACCTATTGACTTTGCATATGAGAGAATTTGGCCAAGCTTTTACACGATTTTAATTTAGTTCACTGATTTAATTGATTCTCCTGAATGCCTCTGAAAGTCCCCATGCAGATACAGCACAAATGGCCAAGCCAGGTGGTAAACCAGTTGCAACACTAAGAAAAAGAAAAGATAGAAGTCCAACACACTCCTTGTAGTTCATAAGCAGCTTTTCATGAATTTCAAACACATAAGAAATACACTTTGTGGGCACATAAAATTTCAAGACGAGGCCCAAGCTCTTTTTATTACTGACCTCCTCATGCTAGACAGTTCATTGCTGAGTCTCAATGATGACAAATGTCCATTTTCTTTGGTGGAAGTGATCAGTGTATTTCTAGATGGAAGTCAGAGGACATTTTTTCCTGTTCTAATACAGTTTTGTTTGCCTTTCTAGGGGATGGAGCATTCAGCTGCACTTCTTGTGTATGGAGCTACACTTTATTAAGTGGGATGTGCAACTCAGACTGTCTTGTAGGTGAATACAGAGTCCAGGAGTCACCAGCACAAGAGGTACCTATCTGTAGGCATTTTCTCCTGTGATTTATATCCTGAAATTTAACTTCTGAACACAAGAGGAAGAACACAGAATGCTCCTCTCTGAGTTTTCAAGTCTGTTTATCTTTCAACATTCCTACTGTTGTTATTCTCTTGGTAGAAAAAGCATCATTTCTCTTTCTGGGGCTGTCTGCTGTAGGAGGATTTCTCTACCAGTACATATAAAGACACAATGATGCCAAGGGCCATACCAAACCCACGTGAATAAATTCAGCTATATCAGTAACAGAGTATTTTTTCTTGTGCTATAACCGAGATTTCCCCAGGGATTTCTGCTGCTTTGTTTGTAAGAAATCACATCACATTTCTGACCAAGAATTCTACTGGCAAAAATCTCTAGTGAAGAGACAGCCTGAAGTTAACAGAGCTACATGTCTCTAAAGCAGGACCACAATCAGGTTTGGGTCTGTGCCACAAGTCTGAGCACCCCAGCTTCCAGATTTCCAACTGCCTTCCAGAGCTGTTTGCTCAAGAATATAGTGCCAAGGCAAGCCAGTTGGCCTGAGATGCTGGATGCCCTGGAATCTCCAGCCTGGAGGATCTCCATAGCAGGGCTGCTCCACAACTGTGAACCTGAGAAGGCAGCCTAAGAGCTGGGTACCATGATGGTCCACTGTTCTTTGCAAAAGCTTTGAGAAACTGGACCTCCCAGTATGGTCTCCCCATCTCTTCCATGCTCTCAGATTCAGGGCAAGAAGCCCACCAGCTCTGAGAGACCTATCCAGTTTGACATAAGGTTACTGCACTGGATCTGGGGTCCTGGTCTCACAGCAAAAGAATAAGGAACTTTTGCCCAGTAGGCCACCTATGAACTGCAGACACTGGAAGCCCTGAATTACCTGACCTCAGAGCAGTCTACAAGGTATGTGTGACAGCAATGAGCTCCAGTAGTCTTTGTACATAGATGCTCCCAGAAATCTACCTGGAATTTGAGAAGAGTACCTGAATCTAAGTGGTTTGTGAAAATAGAATGTGAAATAGAATGAACACCATCTAATAAAAGTCTGTTTTGCTAGAAATTTTCCAGCTTTATTCTTTATTTCTCCTCTTTTCCAAGTTGGAAATTGAATTCATTCTCTCATCTTTTTTTTTTCCCCCTCTTGCTTATCCCACCTCAGTTGCTTCTTTAAGGCTACTTTACTGTCACTACCATCATTAGTGCCAAAGAGCCATAGACTAGCCAACAGGGTTCTAGCAAAATAAAAAACACAGCTTCTGGCCAAAGAGCTGACAGTGTGAATGAATTTTAGCTAGCTATCTAGCTAGGTCAGATTGCAAACTAAGCTTCTCCTACACTGCTTTTTCACTCTCCTTACCAGCAGATCATTGAGAACCTAGGCAGTATGAACCAAATTTTAGTTTTCCCACTCCGCGATGTATTTTGCCATAGACATCCATGGTGTCTGGACATGGAGACCCGGAGAGTGGCAGGGCAAAACAGTGAGGTCCAAAGGAACAGAAATGAGAGGTGCATTGCTTGTGTTCTGTGTCTCAAGGACGACCAGCTCAAATGTGAGAAATGTGACAGCACGTGCACTGAATGTAAGGGACCTGGGCCTCTCAACTGCACCATGTGTCCAGCCAGCATGCAGCTCTACCTCGAAGAAGGTCGCTGCCTTCCCTGCTGCGGTGACTCTGACCTGGCAGATGGCCCAGAGTGCTGTGACTGCAGTGAAACACAAGGTAGGACCATGCTGATAAGTGGTACCGGTATTGAAGGGCCTTATGACTCACTGGGCTGACATGTAAAAAGGAAAAGCAGAAAATAACAAAAATGTGCTGCTGATCTGCATGCATACAGTGTTTCTCTACTGCCCCATCACCAGAGGAGGAAGGGCTTTATACAAAAAACAGCAATTGCAACAGATATTGCCTCCTTCTCTTGGTCACGACGCTTGTTTTAAATGGCTGTGCATTTCATAACCCAGTTGACTGGGAAATGCTTGTTTCAATGGATAGCAATCTGAATCGCACACTTTAAGCTCATCATGTCAAAACCACGCCATTGACTTTGAAGTAGCTACAGCACATTACACAAGGGAAGATTTGCAGAGAGAAGAAATGTTTTTATTTTACCAAACTGGTATGATTGGGAAAAACAGACAAGCTCAAGGCACACACAACCTGTTTTCCAATCTTTCTAGAAGCTAGAGAGTTAAAAATACAAATATTTCCAGGGATGCTATGTTTCTTGCCTAAACTTAACAAGTAGGTTGTGTTTGTGTGCTTGTTATCTTTTCTGCTTCTTGCTGCTTATTCCCAATCTGATGAAGAAACTTAGCTATTCCAACAACCCTCCTTGCTTATACCCTTACACCATCACAGCCACAAGAACACAACTGTTGTACTGGAAGAATAACGTATTTAGTCCAAAAAATTTAAAGATGTAAACAGGCCTAAATGTTCTGCTGGGTCATTTAAAACAAAAACCCTCACCTGACCTCATATAATTTTTTTTTTTCTGTTGTCAGATGACTGTGTCTTACGGATCACTCTACCACCTGAGCACAAAAGCAAAACTGTTTTCTTTGTTATTACCTGCATTTTCCTTCTTCTTATCATTGGAGCTATTATATTTATCTGGAGAAAATCACGAGCCAAAACCCAGGCTGTCAATAAAAGGGGATATGAGAAGCTAACAAATCACTCCAAAGCCTTTGCTTCCTACATGAGCAACTCCCATGAGAGTACAAGCTATCGGGAAGATCAAGTGATTGAGTACAGAGATAGAGATAATGAAGACGAAGATGACGATGATGATATTGTATATATGGGCCAGGACGGGACAATCTATCGTAAATTTAGATATGGACTTTTGGAGGAGGATGAGGAAGATGAGCTTGAATATGATGATGAAAGTTACTCATTTAGATAACTCTACTAATCTATGGATTTTCTGCTCTGTTGCCTTACTTATTAAATTACATCAATTTAGTTAAGTATGTTTAGTTATTTCTTAACATGCTGAGCTCAAGATTTTAGCTAATGCATATTGTGAGAGCAGAATGGTTTCTAAAAACATCTCTTTCATCTTAAAACTTTATATAAATCCTTGCTAGGCTTTTAAGTAGCACTCCAGATGTAGGCTGGTTAAGAGATCACATTTCTGAGCATTTGTGTGGAGACTAAATCCTTTCCCAATGTTTGTGTGTGCATTATAACTATTACAAACACTGCTTCAAACGGCATACACACACATTTAATGAGAACCTTGCCAATCACTACTAAAAATGTGCAGATATAAACCAGATGGGTGTATTTGCCTGCACAGTGAATGTCACTGGCATAGGGTGCCACTTTACTGTTTGCTACTTTGTGATTATAGTTGTACAGCAATTCACACAACACAATAGGTAATTTTGCTGATTTTACCTAGACTTTCTTTCTTGAAATGACCTGGCACATATGTGCCCCTCAAAGCTGACACATTTCACCTCATAAACTTGGAGCATATTTCGCAGTGAAATTATGTATTTATGACATGATGTTGAAGATCTGTGATTGTGAATCTGTTCCAGATAAAACTCAACTGTATTCATAGTTTGTATGAAAAAATATGCAGTATTTTATACATCATCAACCTCTGATGAATCTTATTTCTAGTGGTTATAAAGCTTAAATAACCTGTCATTACACACATTTTTTCCTGTTTACTGCAGAGGAAAATGTGGTCTATATGTATGCTTAGAAAAAGAAAAGATGACTCCTTTTGTCTTTGTAACTACCTTCTCAGGATTCAGGGAACTGACACAGAGCATTACTCAAGCAACTTTTGCATTTCTGTTGTAAATGTCTCAGGATGTTCAGACTATGGCTAAGGGAATAGTTAGCACTTATTTGGTAAAGTAACCTAAAGGAACACAACAGTGAGATTTTTTTTTTTTTTTATCATTACAGAAATGTAATTTATTATACTACAGATAAGGATGCTCTTTATGGCCCCTTGCTGTGAAAGAATAAATTCTTTGCACAAAACCATTTTGAAAGTGCTGTTATTTGTCAACAGTATTGCCAGGTGGGTAAAAGAGTGGCCTTATCCTTGAAGTCTGGCTTTGGTCTCCTGCTCTCTCAGAGCTCCTGTAGCTTTCCAGGAAGAATTATTTCTAGAAATCTAAATCAATTAGATTTAGCTTTTACAGAGGAATTCCACATAAGAATACCTATTTTATATGGCTCAAGGCCCAGGTAGAATGTTTTCTCCTAAAGATGTCAGGACCATTCTGCAGGTAAGTATAAGGGAGTTCTACAGAAAGGTCTATTGCTTCTACTTTAATCTTTTAATCATTGTGCCTTCAGGAAAAGAGAGGAATTCAAGATCACATGACAGATGACAAAAGACAAAACGAGGACCTATATTTATCAAAAAAGGTATAATAACCAGTCACTTTGGAAAGACACATCTGTCACTTCAATCCAAGTTCTTATCTTGGGAAGCTCTCCAGACAAAGCAAAGGAATGAAAAGATTGCTGTTGTTCTTAGTGGCTTATATAACCTGGCTGTAAGCATGTGCTTTGACATAGAGTATCTGAAATCACCCCAATCAAATTTCAAAGGCTTAATCAAAGCTACACTTCAGCAGTTTGAAATCACTTCAAGAGAGGGATATAACGAGCATTGTCACAGGCTCTCAGACTATCATTATTTTATGAAAAGTTTGGTGTATTTAGGTACCCTGAAAAAAGACTATTTTTGAAATGTGATTTCTTAAGAGAATTTTGTCCAAATTTGTGCAAGTCAGACTGGGATAAAGCTACATTTCTGAGCATGCACCTAAGAAATGAACTTCAAGCTCTTCTCAAACACCAGTTCTCTTCAGAGGTTCTTCATCTTGGTTCAGGCATACCACTTCAACCACATTTTGAGTTTATCAGCTACATATTCTTCTTTATTTTTGAGGCTTTCTACTCTCCAGTTTGACACTTTCTTTGCAGCATTCAGAGCCTTTTATGTGTAGTCAGGGACCCCAGATGTCACAAAGCAGGACATATTTCTTGTAGTGCTAAAGCTGCACAGGCAAACCTAAAACAACATTCATAGGATAGAATCAGCACTGTTAATCTTCTCTCCTCCCAGAAAAGCAGTGCTGGGGGTGGGGGGAGGAATTCAACTGACTGCTCAGATGAGAAGCCAGTTTCTAAGAGGCACCAGGAGAACTGCACAATTTTATGCTGCGTGGGTAGGGTGAAAAGGTCCATGTTTTACAAGATGGCAGATAATTGGCTTGAAGGTGAACTGGTCTTTTTAGGAGAGCAATAAATAACTGATGAATGACATTAGCAGGACCCTGATATGAGGAAGAGAATTGTAATAAGATAATGTTTGGTTTTTGTTTTTTAAAGCAGCAGTTTCAAAACAGTGGTCAAGGAAGCCCAAACTAATGACCCACAGAACCACATTGCTTTTAGTGTTTTCAGTTAAAACGCCCTGCTGAGAGTGCACAGGCAGATCAAGAAAAATTACATACTTTATAACAGGTCATTGGTCTAAGAGCTATTGGCTGAGGGAGAAACATTCATGAGTCAGTCACACCTCTGCAGAAACTTCATGCAAAACAGAGCACAACCAAGGAAGTCGATAATAAACGTACATAGAACACAGCACAGAAAGGATCTGAAATACTGCTTTTCTGTTTTACTTTATAGATTTCTAGTGGCTAAACCTATTGCACTCTGTCCTGAAAAAAAACTAGATATATTCAAAGCAACAAATCCATAGTTTCCACAAAGCTAATTCTTCTTCCTTCCATTTTTCTGGCTTCTCCTCCACCCACCATAGCAAGAAAGACGTCCTAAAGGAAATACACACATTTAAAAAACAAAGTGGCTGTGGGATCTCTTTCATCCACCTATTCTCTAGTTCATTTTCTTTTAAATCAGGCTCAAATTCCTGTTATATTTTGTAAGTTTTTCACCTTCTTGCTGGTCAAACTTTTCTTCATCACCAGGCCTTGCTCTGTTTTCTCTTCTCTTCACCCTGCATTTCTTTCTTTGCCATTCTCATTCCCTGGGGAGTTCCCCAAGTCCTTCATTCTTCTCCAACTGTTTCCGTCTTTGTCCTACGCAATTATCTCTCATTAATCTTTCATTAACAATACTCTTTCAAAAAGAGCTTGTAAAAATCAAATCCTACACATTCTTCCTGCCTACTTACTTCTCATGTAATCCAGTAATTAGATTTCAAAGGGAAGCGTAGGTTACTGGTGTTCTGCAGTGGTGTTGCTCTCCCAGTGGAGTTTAAGTGAATAGGGGAAAGTTTTCACTTCCATGACTCCACTCTGAGGTTTTGCCACAAAGGCAGTGACAGAAGGTACATCCTAGGAGTTACACTTCAAGTGCCTCGAGGCCCAAGTCTCCTTCCTCTACATGCTATTCCCTGATCAGCCTGCCTTTTCAGTTTACCAGGCACTTGCATCTCAGTGTTGTACAACAGATACATCATTTCTGGCTGAGATTCCAGACTTTCAGGAATTTCCAAACAAAGAGAGGAATGAAAATATGAAAGGCTCAACTACGTACTTTATTGTAGAAGAATTTCCATTCCAAATGGAAATTTTCAGGCATTTGGTTTTCTCATGAAGAATAATGGGTGTTTCAAGAGAAAAACATTTATTTGCACTAAGAATGTTTTGTTGACAATCAAATTTTCCAATGAAAAAGCTACCTGTCGAAAAACCCTGATTAGCCTTAATGAGTCACTACTTTCCCAAGGTTACGTATATCCTTTGAATCCAAGGGGGAGCAGAAAGATATCTTTCTTTCAGCCGAATAGACCAATGTTAACTACAGATTTTTCACCTTCTCTACAACCTCATATGCACGTGTGTGGTTTCAAGCCTGAGTTTTGGAGTAACCAGATGTGCAGCCTCATGAGGAACAGACAGATGTTCTCACTAAGGGTTCAGAAGGATTAATAGATATTTTAAAGTTTCTTTCTACTCTGATTTTTTTCATAATTAGTATGTATATATGGCAATACCAAAGATGCCTAGGACTAGACATCAAGGTTTAAAAACTCATGTCCAGTCCCAAATCAATTTAATACAAAATATTTTAATAGTGATGTTACCTTTTCAAGAATGTACAAGTAAATACATAATCTATCACATTTACAATCAAGCAGCAGACGACAAAAGATACTGGCTGGGTAACAAACACCTGCAATGAACTAGCCAAATGTAGAGATACTAAAATCCAAAATTAATACTAGACATCATACGCACATGTAATTTCTGCTCTCCTTCCAACATACATATTATATGTTCCCACTTTTATCGATTGTTTCCTACTGCTTAGAAATATTAAGGGAGTTGCTTAACACATGTCTGCAGGCTGATTTAAACAAAATCTCTGTGATTTTATTGTGAGCATGACAAAAAAAAAATTTCCCATGGAAAAGAAATAATGTTATAATGTTGACGGTAATTATGTTTTCTTTTTCCTATTGTCTCTTTTCAGAAGGTTTAAGCAGGAAGAAAAGCTCTTCAGATCTTAACCAAGGAAAAAGATGCACTAATTTTTTCTTTGCATGATTTTGCAGGTTTATATTACACATTTAATTGCACAGTAAAAAAGGAAGTATTCTTTCTTGTTCCTCATTTATATTAGTTATTCAGCATCTAGATAAGTACATTTTCTTTTTCAGTAAGAGTTCAGGTTCTACACTTATCTGACATTTGTTATTTTAATAGTTCTTGCTGAGTTTTTTTTCCCTCACATTACTCCATCCTTTCTCATTGCATACATCATCCAAAACCCTCATCCAATTATTCTGCTGTATGCTTTCTCCTCTTTCATGTCACTTAACATCATCTTCACTACCCAGTTTTCTTTCTTTGTTCCTTATGCCTAAATATACCTAATTTCCTCACTTAGGTGTCTCATCTTTAGAAAACAAAAAAGCCACATAAAAATCTTATCATTACATTGAATCCTGCCTTTTACTTCCACTGACAAATCTTAATATTGTGGGAAAAACAAACTAAATGCAAAACTAAGAACAAAACAATACCAAAAAACAAAAAAAAGCGAGCACTTGGCTATCCTTAGCCATCAACATGAAATGAAAATTAATTCCCAAACAATAAAAATCATTACCTTAAGTTATATAATTAATTATATAGTAACTGACATTGGTAGCCATGTTATAAAGCTTCAGGCTACTTAAAAAACAAAACAGGCCATAAATCCATCCAACTGCTCCCCTGGAGCAATTGCTAATACAAATTTTCTAACCATCGCAAGTATGGCAACCATAGCAAGTATTGCGTTCTATTCATTAGGGTTTTCTTAAGTTCTTTCAGAAAAATACAAACAAATTAGGAAAAAAAATATAGCCCTATAATAGAGCACACTTATTACAAAATAAATTTGAAGACAATTTGATATTTTTCATCTCATTTCAATCCCAGAAAAAAAAAACTAGTAGAAAATCTGGATGCTTGGAAATTATAGTGCTGAGTATTAAAGAAAATCCTAAACAACGTAGGAGCTTGAGGAGTTTTAACTTTTAAATCCATGCCTCCAGTCTGGATGCTGTGGTGTTAGAACCACAATCTCTGACAGATACCAAACTACACCCAATAGACCAGTGCACCTAACACAGAAAGCAACCCCTACAACGTGACCACAATACCACAATATAATACATTCTTTCCTGATGTAACTTCAGTGGTATTAAGTAGAAAGCTGCATATAAACAGTTGCCAAGTGTGAAAGTATGAGAGGAGCTTCTCCCCTCCTCTCCCCCCACCCCCCACCCCCCACCCCGCAAAGAGCCCCAAGCCAGATAGATTAGTTTGCTGTAAGATACAGGTTTGATTCCCCTTCAGCAGCAGCAGATGAACCTTCGCCATGACCTAAATTAACGTTTTAACAATTGAACCAGCACATAAGGAAAGCAGGCAGCTTCTTCCATCTGACTTTTCAAAGAAGCAAGCAGTTTTAAAAGGTTTTGAAAGAAAGTGTAAAGATGAATCTATTTGCAGCTTTCAGGCTATGAATTCTAAGGATGGAGCTCTCTGAAATCCTGAGTAAAGCACAAAAAGTCCCCAGGGTGCACCCCAGGTTTACAGGTGTATTTTTACTAGTTTTAACAAACTCCAAGTACTTTTTTTAAAATCCTTCTAATTTCTTTGGCAATCACACTCACCAAGCTTTGCATAGGACTGACAATTAACTCTGCTAGGCATGGCAAAGGAAAGCACCTTAGGAGCCTAGGCATTATCATAAACCTCATTAAACACAATTATTGAACAGCAACACTGGCAATAAGCTTCTCCGTTACAAAACAAAGTGGTGATTCTCACAAAATAGAAAAGAAACTATTTCCAAGAATTGCTAAGACAAAGAAGTCTAAGGCAGAATAAAAAATTAAAAGGGCATCTCATACTCTTCATACTGCTCTAGAAACAGCATTCTAGGAAAGAGATGCTGTGTGTCAAAACATGAAAAACAGTAGAAATTCTTCTAGAGAAAACTTTCAAAATTCACCTATTGCAGCTTTGCAATTATTATATTTAACCACAGTTATCGGATACATGTTTTTATCTATTTAAAAGAAAGAACTTTCATCTCCTTTGTCTCAGGACAAACTCTCAACACAAACATGTCAGATGAGATTGCAAAATATCAGTAAACTACACTTCACAACTTCCACTCTTCAGCAGACACATTACGAGTGCCATTTTCCTGAATTTTTATGCATTTGGAAAGCTATGTTCAACAGCCTCCACATTCACAAAATTTATGAGTTATTAAAAAATAAATGAAGATCTATTCACATTAAGTAATGATTTTAATAAAATAACTATTCTAATTTTTATAAGAATAGATTAAGTTTACAAGAAGAAAAACAGGACATTTTTATGCAGGCTTCAAGTTTTAGTGTTTCTTTTAGTTTTAGAGAAAGTTATATACAGAGGGAACCTGCCCCAAAGTAAGAATACCAGCTGAATAAAGGTTCCATGTCTGTTCCTAGTAAGGCTCCCAATTCAGAAAGTAACTAGCCATACAAGAAGCCACTGTGAATAACTATTCCAGACTATTTTTCTGTGCAGATTAGGCCTTAGGTTTTTCTATACATGAAGGCATGCTGCATTTTAACATCTGCTAAGCATATGTTCTTTAGGCTGTCAGGACCTCAGGTAGTTTAGTGCCACGGTTATTCAAGTAAAACTGTTTTTGACTATATGCATTTTGAAAAACAAATTATTATACTGACATTCTCAAGATGTCCAACAAACTTCATTTCAGAATAGTAAACGAGGTAGGCAATTTAAATTGAGAAAAAAAGTCCACATTTTATTGTTAAAAAAATTTGAAACTATGGAAATACTTATATTTCTCAGGGTTCAGCATTTCAGTAGTCCTCTAATTTAGATGAAGCAAGATACGAAACCCCTTTATGCTTCACTTGCTGTTTGTAGTGCTTTGCATGTAAAGAGGTGCAAATATCTATGGTTACCATCTCTGACTCAAATATTGTGGCACTAAGTTTATAAGCATGAAGAACAGAATTCTTCCTTCCTGAAGCTGAAAGAAATTTGAATAATGAAAGAAATCCACAGTGCATCTTTCAGAATATGCTAAGGAATATGCAAACATGATTTGTATCACATACAATCAGAAAACTTATGACGAGTAGAATTATAACTTTCTTAGTTACATTTCATTTATTAATGGTACAGTGCAGCAACATTAATTGAAATAAATAGTTATCTGTACATAATACAAAAATATAAACCTTCATAAAGTTCATACTGCACTAGGAATTATGTACTGAATATAAATAATTGATATACAATATTTTATCTTAAATAACATGCATGGATAAGTACACTCAGCGAAATGAATGTACTTACATTTTCTCTAACTTGAAGACAGACAAACAAAGAGCAGTTTATTAGTTCACTGTAGCCATACTTCACACTTCAGGTGAGAGTTGTGAGCAAACTAACAGTTTTTCAAGTTTTCCCTTTGTCACCATTCTCTATCCTTGGCACAGTGGCTCAATAGCCAAATCAATTTTGGATAGTAGCATTCATTAGCAGTTACAGAAAAGCACCACTCAGACAACCAGCTTAAGGCATCATGGTTTCCACAGCAGACACATGAAATCACTGCCCAAAAACAATTTTAAAGAAGGCTATAAGAGTTTAGCTATAATACTATGATAAACAAAGATTTATTCTTTAAATAGGTTCTTGATAACATATTTTGCCAACTATTGCTTCTATTACTAGTCCCTCCAAAAAGTAAAATGTAAATAAGATTTTGACACTGTTACAAACTCAAAAATACCTCAGCTCTTTGTACTGGGGAGAAGAAAAGTCCCTTCATCCCTCCATTTTAAAGTGAAAAAAATCTGTCACTCTTGCAAGATAATCATTGTACAGATTTTTAGAATACAGTTTCCAACATATTATACAGTAAAAGCCCATTAAATCGCTTTTTTTTTTTTTTAAGATAGCATTTTTAACAGCAGATAATTTTCTTCCTAATATTCTCCTACTAGGAAGGCAAAAGTGTGCTGAAAACATCCAGGCAACAGCTAGGACAGAACTGTCAGCGACTTCGGAGAGTTATATCTATAAGCCTCAGCTACAGAGGTCAAAATGCTGTTTACTCTAACCAGTGCTTATGTAGAAATCACATCCCAACCCTCTCAAGATCTGCATTCCTGCTATTGTTGCCATCAATAGAACAGCTGAGCAATTCGTTTGAAAGATCTCAAGTTTCTGCTGAAGTCCTACATAGCCAATCAAGACCTTTTCCCTAATAAAGCCCCTTGATACTAGCGGGAGAGTTAAAGCAATAGGAAGCAGAACTAGAAGCTTGGCATCCTGACGGCACCTGCCACAGGTAAGAACTGGAAGCCTACCTTCACAACTCTCTTAAACCTTGGGAAAAAAAAATACAGATCAGAATGGGATGGAAGGAAATTCATAAAATTGCACTACAGATTGTGCATTCCCAAATTACACGCAACAGTTCTCAGTACAACTGCAGTTCAGACATATCCACAGAATTGTTTCAGTTTCAGAAAGAGATGCTTCAGCCACATCACAAGCCAGTATCAAGGGAATGTGAAGACAAAGTCACTGCAGCTTACCTAGTTTCCCCCCATCGAGCAGGGGGTAGAAAAAAATTGAGGAGGACCAGGAAGGGGGAAAGAAGTAGATTCAGAATCATACATTATATATACATTTCAGAGATATTTTCCTAATTACTATCAACTTTGACAACACACCCTCCATTTATCTGTGCATACTTTCCAGAATCAGAAAGACTGCAGTTACTTGTAATAAATATTCAGTATCTACTACAGTGTTGATATACTATTCCAAGAATTCCCAAAGGCTTTCACTTGTATACTAACCTAATTGGCCAGCCTAAACCTTGGATCTTACCTGCACTTGGTGCAGAGGGTTGAGGGGATTCTTTTGTGCCTTATATTCCAACTTCAACCTTGAAGTCAGTCATTTCATGGCCAGTATGGGGAACAACCCATAGGTTATCCTCGTCTCTCTGAGGCAAGGATATAGACAACTTTGCCTTTGGTGACCTTTTCTGCCTTAGGGCCTAAAGAGCAGAAGTCTTGTTGTACTGGTTCTGCATCACTTTAGCCTGAACCTTTACAGTACACCAACTTTCACCCTGTCCTTCATTTCCTGAATTTTAGTGAAACACTTTCTCAGAAGTAAGCGATGCAGCTCATACATTGTCATACGCGCAATCAACTGGGCAGAAGTGTCTATCTGATTCCAGTAACTCAGTCAAGCTCTAATTCAAGTAAACTTACAATAAATAATTTCAATTAAAATGCCAGCTTCCACCACAACGGTTCTACAGTATATCAAAAATAAGAAATATAGTGAATTATTCTTGTTATTTTTACCTAACGATTGGCTTCCTGCACCACAGGTAAATTTTTGACTCAACATTAAAATTTTCTAAGCTACTAGCTATAATGCAGATGCAAGAATGGTGCAAAACTGAGAAAAGAGTTTAGAATAACATTTTATATGTCAATAACAGACATTCTTCGCTTAAGTATTTGACTTTCCACATCGTGGGAGCGGAAGAGGTCACAATTAACTTTGGTCATGTTCTGCATGTGCTAAGATTGCTAAGCAATTGATAACTTTAGAACTCACAATTACAAGGACCTAAAACAGCCTTCTACTCCTTTTGCATGACAGGTTTAATGATCAGTTAACACAAACAAACTTAGATCATCTTGTATGGTTTTACAGTGTTCGGTTCCAATCTCAATCACCTAAACAGATACGTGACAATTAAGTACCTACAAAAGCAGTGCAAAGAAGAGAGCTCCATGAGAAAAAAAATTGATGAGGAAGAGCTTTGCTTAGTGGTTGTTTACTATTTTGCCTTCTGGCAGATGAAAGAAGTTGTCTTCTTTGAGTTTAAGATGCTCCGGTAAGTCTAGTTGTCTTTTTGCTTCTTCAATGTCTTCCTGAATTGCTGAAATGAGTGCCTCTATAAAAGAGAATTAAGAATAGGGATATTTAAAAGCTGAATTCTGAGCACACACAGCAAGGGAAAATAAAGTGTACCACAGAACACTAGAAAACAATCATAAAATCATAATAAAAATTACTACATAGTTCAAAAGGCAAAATTCTCTACAAAATAAGTGAGGGTCAGCATTACTACATTCATAATTACATTTTTCACCAAAAGAGTGTCACGTTTGATTAACATGAACAACAATTTTCCAAGTCTTAGCATACTATTTCTATTGACATCTTATACCTTAAGAAGTACACTTTCTAAAGTACAATTTGAAAAAAGAAATCTACAGTAAGTTCTGAAACAAAGACGTTAAAATGCTTTGTTTTTAAACATCAGTTACACTTTTTACAGCTGTAAGGACTATCCTTTCCTTGTTCCAAACATTTTAACAACAACAACAAAAAAAAAAAAATCAATAGAAATTCACAAACTGTTTCAAGTATAAGAGCTGCATTTAAAAAAACAAACACAGACTGATGCTTTTACAACATGCTCATGTTTTTAAAAATACTCTTCAGAGGCAACAATACAATTTTTAGACTGAAATAAGTAAATACTGTTACACCAAAGTAATTTTTAGGCTGGAATAAGTAAGTATCAAAGATGTGGGTGGGTGGATGTGTTTTTTAATTGAACCAGTTTATACATTAGTAGATTTAACTTACTAAAATGTTTTAATGCCATTTCAATGGTTAAGAGATAAAACAGCTGATTATGAAGAGAGACAGTGATGACGCAGTACTTCCAACACATAAGAAAAAGACAAATAAGAGACTGGTTTAAGGGACATCTGCAATACTGACCTAGAGAATCAAAGTTTTTTTCTGGTCGAATATATCCTGTAATGACTATACTAAGAATTTCTCCATAAAAGTCTTCTTTGAAAGTGTGGATTATGTGCGTTTCCTAAAGGAAGAGAAATAAAGTTGTATTTATTATGAGGAATTTTGAGTTTATTTCCCTTGTTGCAAGGGCGCTCAGCTAGTATCCCTAATTCAGATTCTCCCCAATGCGGACCAAGAAAAATGAGACACTTAGTTTAACATGTATTATGCAAGATTAATAGGCTAGATCTTTTGCTTATGTTAAGAGAGAAAAATGCTTATGTTAGCAGAGAGAATTGTACTTTGCATGCAATATGAGTAAAATTATTCACTTAAGAGTGTTCCAATACTCAAAATTAAAAAAAAATAAAAAATAAAAAGATTCTCAAGAAGAAACACTTCACCGCCACTTATCTCAGAGGTATGATTTCCAGGGCAGCAAATTACAAGCAAAACATAGATTTATTCAACCATTAAGTTGATGAGTCCAAATAACTGTAATGATTTTCATTGAAATAGCTGGTTTAAGGAGCGCTTTTATACCTAGAACATGTTGGAATGGAATGAGAAAATTCTAAAAGGAGTGAAGGCAGCTATCTTAGAGACAGAGATTCATGCCCAAATAAAAGGGTTTCCAAGTATCAACAATTAAAACACAGTTCTGCAAGACTCAGGAAAAGCACCAGAACCTGATAGCAAGAAATACACAGCTGTCACAGCTCAGGATTTTAACTCCTCTGTCCTGTTATCATTTACTTTTGGATACTGGTTCTGTATATCAAGCCACAGCATCACATATATGCATTCCATCATTTCAGAGAAGAATTAATGAAAAAGCATTACAAATTAAGATGCCCCAATACCTCTTATTTTAAATGTAGATAACAGATTGTAGAGTATGAAAAACTAGTGTGTTCCAGTTCATTCTAGGGCTCTCATAACCAATAAATTCAATATAACCATATAAACATAAGTATAATAGATATCAGAACCATAAGCAACCATTTCAGAAATAAAATTAAGTTTTTATTTGAGGAGTATTTATTTAATGATCAAAGAAGAAGAAAATACATTTTATTCACCTATGGCTGCATGTTCTCTGCCTACTGAGACTCTTTTCTTTTCAGAATACAAACATATGAGATGGATACCAAACAATTTCTAACAGCAAATAGGATTTCTAGATCTTCTTTATGGATCAGATTCTGCTCACCTTACTCAAGTGTTTAGCTCATTTAGTATAATCAAAGTACCACACAAAGCAAAATTCTTACCACTGATTTCTTAATATTCTTATAGAAAGGATTCCATCCTATGCTCAAAACCATTTTATGCACATCTCCGTTTCCAACACAGGCCCATCCATAGTATATACCAGTAGAGATATCAGATGGAAAGCTTTCGACTACTTGCTCAGAAAAGTTAGCTGCAAAAATTTTAGAAAGTGTACATTTGTAAGTCAAAGGCATCACGGCGTTTTCAAACACTTAAAAGCCAAGATCTGCCTATATGCTATTTACATACAGAACATTGATGATGATCATAATGATACAATGTGCCATTTGGTAAACTGTAAACTACCAAACAGCATCACAGAACATAATCCCTATGGTAATACCAGAGCTACCATCTCTCCTACCTCTACTATCTGATGGTCATATTCATTCTATTCTACAGTTAAAATTAATAAACTGAGATAAAATATCCAGTCTGAACGCATTTCACTATTGGGATGTCTTCTACACCTCTAATATGGTCGAAGAAGGGAGAATCAAGTTTCTTCTGCACTACAGAGTATCATCTTAAAATTTCCTAAGTGTTAGTAAAATAATTATTTACTAAGCTATGCAAAAATAAAGTTATGACTGAGGCCACCGGTCATGAATGGTCATACACATTGCCTTTCAGAGTATCTATATTTGGGGATTTCTGTGTTTTTAAGAATATTATGCATCTAAGGTAAAGTAAATTCTTTTCTGACTAAGGGAAATGAACCAAAGCCTCTCCCAAAACAACTATCCTACTTTAGCTTCTTACACACATAGATCTATTCATGCAAGGTTTCTAGCTGATTTGACAGAATTTATAGTTTAGTTAATTTTTATCATAGATCACAAGCAGTAACAACTTCTCTCCCACACTTCCTGATATCAATAAGACATTTATACATAATCAAGAAAAAAATACTGAATTTGTATTAACAGATGCTGTTACATATCCGGTACCTTAATACTTGTCTTAGGAGGTTTTCTTTTCTACTAGGAGATACAACATGCCTGCTAGCTGCAATGGCACTTTAAAAGAAGCTGAAGTTCATCTGAATTACACTTCTACCTGTATTTAGACAAGTGACACAGACAAGGGCAATGGGAAAGTACACTTTTTTTTAGGTCAGCTCCAGCTGCTCTGCTTTTTAGCCTCTGTATTATTCCCCTTGCAACTCCTGTACAGATATTCCTAATGCCTTTCTTGTCCTAAGCGAAAGCACGACAAGTTTACGAGAATGGGTATTTCCGAGCTTCCACATTACAACACAGGGCGGGTGATCACTTCTCAGCATCCCACATATCATCATGATCATCATCAGACGACTTAACTAACAAAAAGAGAGAAGGAAAACATTAAATAGAAGGGTGGAAAGTGACGCAAAGGAGGGGACAAAACTATAAGCATTAAAAAAAAGCTGGCAGTGAAGAAAAAAAAAACCCTAATCCTGAAAGAAAAGCTAAAACTATTTATAGAAAGCGCAAGCCATGCCATTAGCACAACTGTGCAAGGCTGCCAGCCGTCTCCAGAGTTTACGGGAAAGTTCACCCCACTCCACCGCGCAGACCTTTGCTCGCCACCAGCAGCCAAGCCCCCGCACTGGCCACCCAGCCCCAGAGCTCGGCGCGGCAGCGGCCGGCCCCCTGAGGAGGGCCTCCCTCGGGCGGCCTCGGCACAGCGGGCTCCCAAAGCCCAGCCCCGGCCCCGGGGGGGCCGCGCCCGCTGAAGCACGCCGAGCGCCTGCGGGCCGGGCCCCTCGCACCGAGGCCAGAGGCGCCGAGCCCGGCCCTCGGGAGCCGCCGCGCCGCTCACCGGTGGGGATGCCCAGCTCCTTGGACCCCCTGCCGAAGCCCTTCACCACCTCGCCGCGGCAGAAGTAGGGGAGGTGCCTCATGGCGGCAGGAGGGCGGCGGCGGCGGCGACCGTTGGGGCCGGGCCGGGCGCCGCGTGCAGCGGCCGCGCACGAGCTGCTCCTAGCCCGCGGCCGAGACAGGCGCAACCGCCCCGCAGCGCTGCTTCCCGGCCTCCGCGCAACGCTCGCTTCCGCCTCGCCCCGGGCACCACCAAGAGGTGGGGGGGGACAATACCCGGACTGCTCCGGCTTCCAGTTCGTAGAACTCTCGGGCAGGCAGCGACCTCCCCTCAAGAATGAGCTCGCCCGCGCCCTCGCTCAACCCCGCCTCCCTCCCAGGCGGCGGGGGGCTTGTGCGCACGCGCAGTCTCGCCCCGTAGCAACGGGGGAGCGGCGGCCATTGCCGAGGCGGTGCTCGGTCGGTGTCGGTGGTTCTCGGCCGCGCCGGCTCCTCGGAGAAAAAGGGCGCCCCCCGTCCCCCCGTCTGATGCCCGTGCTGTCAGGGGGCCGCTCCTTCCCCTGCGCCCCGCTCTGTTGCGGCCGCGAGCCGCGGCGCCTGGGCCCGACTGAGGCGGGCGGCCGTTGGCCCGGCGGGCGCCTTTGGCGGCGCCCCTCCCCCCTGGCAAAGGCTGCGGAAATTCCCTCTGTGCCCTGCTGAGATTCAGCGCCAAGAGAAAAATGGGCTCTCCGAAATACTCTACTTTTTTTCCCCCACTCTTACACGTTACAGGCTGCGGTGGTCGAAGCAGATCTAGTCAGTTGTGTCAGTTGCCACATACTGCTTTCCTTTTTTTAACCTTTTTTTTTTTGATGCTAAGGGTTACATCTTGCATGACGCACCCGTGCAGGAAAACTTACTAAATAAAAGTCACTTTTAATCCGCTGTGATTTGTCATCCTGCTCACAGTCTCCTTTTTTGTCCTTGATCCTGGCCGTGCAGGGGGATTTCCTTCAGAAAATGCATGAAGATGGAAACACTGATCTGGAAAATGAAGGGCTGCTTTGCTTTTCCCTTCTTTCTTTTCTTGTTTCCAGGTGCTTTTTAAGTTGTAACAGTGTTGCTAAATCTCTTTAACACAGTCAGCTAACTAGCAATATTTTTCGGGGGCCTGATCCTGCTCCCATAAATTGAGTTTGCAAATGTGCCATGCAAAATAGCAGTATTAAGTGTGATAAATCTGCATATTCAGTCTTCAGTACGTAGCAGACAGCCGAAAGTATATATGCCAAGTTCTGGGGGTCTCTATTGTGCGTGTAAGGTTATTTATATATAAACATAAATCTTGAAATACCGCCAAAGTCCTTGAACTGCATTTCCAATCATTTCCAATTATTCTTCCATAGAACTGAGTTGCTAGTTTTACCAAATTGATATAACTAGTTACAAAAATGATTCAGGAGTTACCTTCTAATTTTATTAGATAATTTTTTAATGGGGAAAGCAGTCTATGTATCTATGACTTGTGCTCAGATCTAGTTGCGATCCAGTTTGCTGTGAAACCTAACTCATTTTAATTATGGGAGCTGTCTTGAGAAACTGATTGATGTGTCATACCACAAAACACTGACTGCAGTCAGTCCATGGGAGCTGTGGACAAAAATTATTTTACAGAATAAGGCCAAAATCATTAAAAAGCATGATTTCTACTCCAAATTTATCCTCTTCCTTTTTCTTTTTTCTCTAATCCCAGTTCCCCACCATCCTTTTTATGCTAGCATCACTTTAATTTATTACTTCATTTTGCATGACTTTGACTGAGTTCAAGAATCATTATTTATGTAACTGCAGTTGAACAGGATACCATGGTGGTAATATGTTTAAAAGGAAAAATGGGGAAAAAATCTCTAAATACAGTATTGCTTTCTACATTCTGTTCTGCCTTCTGATAGCGTGTATAATGCAATGTTTAAAACAGTGTTTTCTAGTGAGTGATACTTGTTAACAGAATTATCTTGGATATTACCTACAAATCCTGAAGTTGTTACTTAGTTGCCTAACTAATCCCAGAACGTAAGAGCACACAACCAGACCCACTCTATCGGAATTTTTAGTTTATTTCAGCTAAAGAGCAACAACGAAAACATGAAGCAGATACTTTTATGTCATTCAGAATATGTTTCTCCCTGCTCATAATGAGTTATACATCTACTTATGATTTGTATTAAGTAGGTGTATATTTGTGTTCTTGTCTTTTATTTTTTTAAATGAATAAATCTTTTCAGAATACATTTTTATGTTCTTGTGATATCCACAAGATGGCATGCAATCTCTTTCAGTAGTTGCAGGTTTGGGCATAGGATTTACAGTCTTACCTCAAAACAGACCCTGAGAAATATTAAGTCAAGGAAGTATTTGTTTAAGAACTACGTGGTAAGTAATTTCACAAAAGTCTAACTAATGACTGGTATCTCATTCTGTCAAGTAGTTATGATGTTAGTCCTTTCTCTCAGTCTTTGTGATGGATTGCTGTGATCTTACTAAAACTTAAACCACCCTTGATATTGGACATCTTTTTTTCGTTATTAATTGTACCTGGTTCACATTGGAGGGGAGATTTATCTGTTTTGAAATTTAGTAGAGTTGGTAGGCCATTATTGTCAGTGAAAAGTTTTAAATATTTTTCTAGTATACATGAAGCCATAGAAACCAGAACACCGAAAACAGAGTAGGTATTGTGTCATCTGTGCAGGCCCTGTGTCAGTTTACCCAATCCATTGTGGCCCAATATTTAATGTAATGCCGGAACATACTTCATTCATCTTGTTTTGTAATAAAGCATATGGCATGTATCACATCACAACTTCAGGCCAGAGCCTTTGTCTCCTGCTGTCATACTGTAAATGAATGCCTTCCTAGGCACAGCTTAAGGTGAGATCAGGAATATCTTGTTTTCTGTATGTAAAGGCTGGGAAAAATAGCAATTAAATGTTTTGCTGATACTGGGATATTTTAGAGTTGTCCTGGCCAAGCTGGAAAGTCTGGTTATACTGGGCTCTGCTGAAATATTCAGGAGGTGACTGAGAGAAAAGGGAGGCATGTAATAAAACCAGTCCATTTTAACTAGCTCCTTGGAAGTTTCTGTAGCTGCCATGACAAAACTCTCATTGATTCAGGAGTTCATTCCAAGGACACCCTGGCACTCCTTACTTTCAGTAGGCTGAAACCAGGTGATGAAATCAAGAGTACAAAGACATATACAAAACAGTCTTGCCAGAAGCTTGCCTAGTAACACACCTGCTTTGAAAGTATTTTTCTGCATTTTGGTCTGAAATAGCAAAACAGGAGCTCGGTGCTTTTTTTTCTGTTTTTTTCTTTTTTTTTTTTAACAGTCTAAAGTTTTGTTCCATTTGAAAGGACCATGTTATGCTAGAAGAAATAACTGCAGATTCATTATGTAATCACTAACAAGACTGTACTACATTACGCTGAAGCAATGGGAACTATGAACATCAGCATACCAAAGCACAGCTGATTAGCTTCCGATAATTTCAGAAATTAAATGAAATTTTCAGAAATGAAATGACAAACAATGTCTGTTTGCTTACTTATGGGTGCAACTCAGACATTGCACAAAGAAATACTGAAGTGGTAGTGCTTGATACTTTTTGAAAGCTTATATCAATGTGTTCAAAAGTTGCCCTTAGCTTTTGAATCACTGTTTCTGTTCTCTCTAGCGCCTTTTTCCACCCTGTATCTTCAACTGGCTGCATGAAATATGCACGGCACCGCTTTCAATCAGCTAAACTGCTTCCCTTTGTCTCTGCACAGCATAGTATTATGCTATGTAGACATACTTTATGATTAACACTTCTAATTCTCTATATTCTAAATCTGCACCTAGGCTCTCTTCCGAAGAACTTCTTTTAAAAGGATTTTGCAGCCATCGCAATTTGTCCCTCTTCCAAGAATGGTTGAACAGGTGCCTCGGTTAAATAATAACTGTGTGATCTCAGTCTCTTTAGGCTGAATCATAACAATGGCAATTTGAACGTCAATGCTGTATATCACACATGTTTTCCAAGACACAGGTGATCCAGATTAAAGTGATGGTGTTCAGTATAACACACATTTTCTATGAGCATTATAAAAGCAACTCAAAACTTTGAACATCTAGATTTCCAATCAACTACAAACAGAAGGATATGTTGCAGCCTGATTAATGGTTTTACACAATCTTCCTACTTTCCTACCCACAAAGACTTTGGTAGCATGAAAGTTTAATATGGCATGACATCTTGGGCAGCCTTCACCCCTAAACACAGCTGAATTAGATTCTCATGCGTTTGAGAGTCCATGCTCTAGAATATCTTGAATTTTGCAACAAGTGGCACAGACTGCCAATATGAATCCCAGAATGAAGTGGAGAAGAGCAAGACTGCAGGGATCTCAGTGAAGTACATTGGGAGATATTTAATGTGTTGTCAGAGGCTGTGCAATGCCTTGTGGATGAATAGGCATTAGGGAATTTGGAGGTTAGTGTGAAGATATTTCTGATCTGTATTCCTGCAGAAAAGGCACATGAGGAGGGAGGGATAATGGGTTAGGGGACACCGTAAGCTCAAATCTATTAAGAAAACCGCAGGCAAATACAGCTGGATGGATAGTGGATTTTTCAGCTCATTGAATGAGACAGAAAACAGATATACCTTCCTTTCAAATTTTGATGAGTCTGAATCATTTCTGATTCTGATGAATTGGAAAGCAAAAAAATTAAATACCCAAATGTTTAAATTTTAATAAACTTTTCTGGCCTGGAACTTACTTTTGTTTGGCTTTTAATTCCTACTTTTCACTGCAAAGAAAGGCAGGCAAAGATGCATAAGACTTACATAGTAGGGCAGTATCTCTTAGCAAAGAACCTGTTAGAAGGGAGGAAGCTTAAATGGGAATGAGCATGGAGATAAAAGCACCAGATATTTGATGCTTGTGACACCACTTCACAAGTCTGGATACACCCTTTAAATTAAATAAGCTGTCTTCCTTATAAAGCAAGCTAGTCTGTCTTTACCATGAGAACTAGCACAATGACTAAAGGCAGAAAAAATTAAATCTGTGACCACTAGACTCATTTATGGATGTTATACTCAGAAGTGCTGGGAAGAACAAATCCTCCCCCAAAACCACAAGACCCTTATTGCCCCAGTGGTAGATTTGCTTTTTACATCCAGGAATTATCTGCAGAGGACCTCATCTCTAGACTCGTTACGGAAAGTTGAAGAAAGACCATATTCATTTCCAGACTACAAGGGAAAAAACCTTTTCGCCTGTGTGATGCCATTGGAAAGAGAGGATGAACGTAGTGATACTGGTGACTCACATTGCAGGGAAGAGCTAACAAACAAAATGGCCACAGGTTTTTTTTTTTTTTTTTTTTTTTTTTGGCTGGCTCATTACTAGTTGTTAGGATCATTCTCTTCCCACCTTCCCTGGGCTGTGCCTTGGTATGATAAGCAGGCCTTTAGCAATGTGTTGGAAAAAAAGTGTTGCCATTTCAGCCCTGTTCACACACTAAGCAATGGCTGAGCAAACAGAAAAGATTCTGATTACATTTTCTCATTGTTAAAAGGAACCTGGAATTTGTGCTACACCTGTCATCGCTGATATGCCATGCTGGCTCCCAAGCACATGCAGACCATTCCTGCATTTATTGCAGCACTACCATCTATATAGGTCAATTGCTCTTTCACTTAGCAATCTTCTTTCTGAAGAGGATTGCTGCCTTTTGAAGAAAAAGCCCTAATCATCATTCCTGTGCAAAGAAACCCTTCTTGATGCATCCTATTTATCTTTAGTCCTGTGTTTTCTTAATACAGGAATATTTGCATAACAGTTGCAAAAGGTGTAGCCATAATTCCACTCCTGACTTTTGAGCTACGTTCCAGTTGTTGTACATACGACTGTAGTTCCCACAAGCAGCCTGCACCAGGCCATCCGTGCTGGCACAGGGGTTACCCAGCTCCTACCACATCGCTCTCCACCTCTAGGGAACGACTGCTGTCACGTAGCCTTGCCAGTAAACTTGGCCTGGTGCTGCCTTACCCATCTGCAGAATAGCCTCCAAGCTCAAGCCAAACCTGTATATACAAAAGACATGCATAAAAAAGGAAACCAGAATTAATACAAGATTGCTTTCTCTTTTCTTTTTTTTTGGGGGGGGGAAATAAAATCCTAAAATTAAAAGGGGAAGAAAAAATTGTGAACCTGCCTGAAGTGATTCTTCCGAAATTATTTCCTTCCAGCAATGACACAGCACAGACAGCAGCAATACTGATTCCATAAGCACAAACAGTTTAATAAACCAGATGCAGTGTAAAACCACATTCTGTTCAGCATACATGGATTTAAACAATTAAAGGCTTAAACAAGGCGCGTTTCCTCCAAGGTTATTTCTTCCCCCCATGGACTAGGAAGTAATATTTGGAAACAATGAGCAAAAGAAAGAAGTTATTTTTCTTCACTCAGTTCTTCTCAAATCATTTCCTACCCAAATGTAAAACCAAGCACAACTATAACATGTGCTATCTAACTGCAGAAACACACAAATACGAAAGGACAAAGGTTGTTTCTAGGGTCAGGGGCTGCTAACAAAGAATAACAGTTATTCTATCCATGTGTTTCCTGGTCTTTTTGCAACCGATCATGCATTTAGGGTTTGCATCCTGTGATAAGCAATTACCAACCATACCAGTAAAGAAGGTATTAAAGAAGAAAGTAGCCCTATTGCAATACTTAGGATTGATGTGTTAGAAGAAAGTAGCCCTATTGCAATACTTAGGATTGATGTGTTAAACCAGATTCACTTCCTCATGTAATTCCTTCTGACTCTCATAGGAGTTCAAACCCTTTCATCCTATTTTCTTTCTCCTTTCCTTCCAATTTCTTTGACTTTTTACTCAGTACTGTACAACACTGTATTGTATTAATGTATAAATGCAGTAATGATGCATATGCCAAGGAGTTGGATCTGGTGACGTTGGACTAGATGCAGGACTGCCAATGAGCAGAATATGTCCTTTGGCTCAAGCATGGAGTCTGGTAGATTATATTCCTACTTGGAAGATGTATTAAATAGCTTTTTGTAACTGGGATATGAGTCTTATTCCATCCCCTCCCACATCACCAATTTGTCTAGTAGGGCTCCTTCAAGCACAGGCATTTGCACCCTCTTCCACCGTAAATGCGACTGTGTGGTTTCCAGTGAATCCAGCTTGTGAGATCCTTGCTGGAGGCTAGGAACTTGCTGCTGGCAGGGTAATATGGAGGAGCTAACTCACGTGTCATGTGTGAGCTCTGACAGATCTGCTCTCCAAGCTGCTGCTGGGTCATTTCCTGTCACCCGAGGAGTATCAGGACTTGGGCAGTCTGGATAGTGCAGCTGCTGATGTTTGTTGCTAAATTAATTATGGTGTAGAAGCACTGTGTGCTTCCCCTTTAGTTCTCCCAGTTAAGCCACTTCCTGCTGAATTAAACCAGTGACTTTTCTGCTCTCTGGGAGTTATAATTAACAATCACTTCCCTCCCAGAAACAAAACAAAAAAAATTCAGTACGGTGATCTCTTATTCCATGTAGTCTTGAGCCATGGAGGCTCATCTAATTCAGTACTAGACTCAAATACAGTTGTTCTATCCAGTTTTTCCACATTATTAGTATCGCCGTTTCATGCACATGGATTGTTGATTTTTCCCCAAACTATTTATCTTGACAAAGAAGTATTAGCTGGAACCCATGGTTTGTGCTACAAGACAAGTTGAGCAGAAGGTTGTGTTAAGCCTACTCTAACTTACAGAGCTAACTATCCCTAGAAACTCAGTTTTTCATAGCCATCATTAATGCAGTATCAGATAGGCTTAATAAAGAGGTATATTTTGTTTTTGTTACCTAAAAATGAATCAGAGGTTAGTAAATGCCATTGTGAATTTTGGGCAACCTCGTACTGAGAATGTACAAAGGCTGAACAGATATTCTGAGGTATTGCAAAATATCTATTCACATATGAGAAAGGACATAATATTCTGAAGTGCTTTCAATAATCCTTCACTTCCTTCTTTGACAGAAAGAAAAACTAATCTGTTTAGTTTTCAGACTGATATCTTTTCACATCAGACAAGCAACTCTACCATGCATTACCTGTCTCTAGGATTAAGTAATAAGTAATAAATAATAGAAGAAGGAGCACTAAAACTCTTTTTAGAGAATATATTTTTTAAAAAAAGCAAACTGCCTTTTTCCTCTTCTTTTAAGGGGAAATCAAGCAACAGAATAGAAGCTGCGAGAAGGTCAGTTTTTGAAGTACACGCTTGTTTTCATGCTAAAGAGATAATACACTCCTATTGCCCATAGCAAACCTGTTAACTAGAATTCAAGTTTCTGATTCTGTTGCCTTTTTGAGGAAATATATACCAAATGATTCAAAAGTTCAATATACTCTGAAAAATCTTTGACATGGAGCTGTGAAAGAACACATGCAAACCGTCAACTGCACCCGTGCTTTTGCTAGCCTACCATCTGTACCAAGAGTGAATGGGAGACACCAGACTTAATAGTATCACTAACACTGAGCAAAACTTGCACCATGAGGTGTTCTTACTGGACTGGGTGAGGCCACAAATTGTGACTCTGAGCCTTACATATGTGAAGTCTCAGCCCAGTGTGCTAGTTAATAAGGTCATGGGCTTACGTACTACTGAGGTGAAACTACATACAGTGGTACTGACAAGCCCACACAGTCACATCAGTGCCTTATTCATGAGCGCTGTCCTAAGATTCATGTTGGGTTTTGTTTTATTTTAATTTGACCTTTCGGAGGATTAAAAGTATAAGCTGGGTATTGAGGACTGATGTGGAGAGCGAGCTGCCAGGGAAAGGCTTATAATGCACAGGGAGGAACACGTAAGTTCAAGGTAGATCAGTACTTCTTACAAAGCTGAGTTCAGCTTGGACTGTAGCATCCCGGACCATAGCACTCCTTTCTGCTGTGCAGGAATTTAATCAACTGCTCTAACCACTTTTGTTTTAGCTTTCTCATACACTTGTGCCAAGGCCATGGATTAGTGTAACCAAGAGAGGAAAGGTTAACAAAAGACAATTGTTTACCTGAGCACTCAGAAATGCTACCAGGTTGGTATCAAATTTTTATGCTGGTTGACCAGTTTTTGAACGAATTTCAATGCTATGTTTAAACAAAGAGAAGTGAATGTCAATATAGAATTGAAGGCTCTTTCCATTGCAGTCCTTAGAATATTGCTAAATTAGATAAAAGTCGTCTACTACTTTCTTGGCAAGTACTTCTGCCAAATATATCCATATCAGACAGTTCCACTGTCCATAGTTTTTGATAAATTCATAAAACATATCCTGAATGTGATATGAAAACATATTACAGCAGTCTCACTTGTCCAGAAACATCTGAGCAATCATGAAGGATTTATGATCCGTTCTCAGTCAACACCAGAACAAGTTAAATGATTTGAAACAAAGCTTTCTTCAATGGACATCCCTAAAAAGTTGATCCAACAGGTTGCTTAAACATCAGGCCAAATTCTCATCTCAGTTACCTCAGTTTAAATCCCTATTAGATTTTTTTTAATCAATTAAACTATAGTGGTTTAAATTAAAATAAATGACAATAGAGTCTTAATCTATACATCTCTTCTTCACAGCATACTGAAATCCCACCAGTTTTACAAATACCTGTCTGGGCTAGCTGTGAGTGTATATGTTTGCCAGAAATATGGATTATATTCTATTCTAAACTAGTGGGATATACCTTTCAAATTTTTGCTTTGAAATATTTAGGAATTCAGATTTTAAGGTAATTATTTCCTATGCAGTATTTAGTTGTCATTTTATATGCAAAGAATGAGTATAGCTTTTGGGAGTGATTTTTTATTCAAGGAATTTTTAATCCTGAACTGATTTCTGAAGACTCATGTCTGATACAGAAAAGCAAAAGATTCTCTAGTTTGATCTTCCTTCATCATCAGAAAGCCTCAGCATATTCCAAAGAAGCACTAAGCAATATAACTAACATCTACCACTTCATCTTTTTTTGTGTGTCTCTTCAGGAGTAGCACATGCAATGCAATGTTTTGCTGTGGTAGGAATGAGGGTAATTGTTTTCTTTTTTAGTTTGGCCTGAATATAATTGTTGCCATGAATTCACAGAAGAGAGGAGAAACAGGACCAAAGACTTGTGCTTTGTTCTTTATTTCTGTGAGAACATCAAGTCAGTTTCCCAGAAATTTTTGTCCGTCCATAGATTAATTTTTCCTTAGTATAGAAAGTTGCAGCATTATGCCAAAGGAACAAAACAGTCATCGCCAGACTTCATTCTGACCTTTAGGTAAAGTTTTATGTGTTCTGGGCCCAGGCCATAAAATAGTCTTGAACATATTTGGTTTGAGATACTATTATTACGAAGAAGGTGACTGAAGGAAGCAATGGTTGCAAAAGGTTTGGGCAGTCAGGTTAATAATATTTGTGCAAAATGTTTAGTCAGTAAACCTTAAAGCACTTCACTGAATTTCTTCCTTTACTTCAGTCAGAAACTACAGATATGAGAAAATTTATATATCAGGTAAATTTTCTGCTTAGAAAAATTTTTTTTTCTCTTCTATTATAAAGAACACCTTGGAAAGGCACCACTTCAACTGCATAAATAAAGGTTTCTTCCTATTTGCTTAGTAAGTGCAATATTTCAGACTGAGATAACATCACTTTTTTTTATTCTTTTTCTGGTTTCATGCTAGAAAAGTATAGGCTGCAGGTCTTTTCATACTACAGCTTTTTCAGTTCAGACTATGGAAAGAACAGTGATTTGCTGGAATGATTTTTCTCTATCATATCTAGTTATAGGGCTACATTCTGTTGGTGTCTGCCAGAATAGAGAGATTCCTAGCATCATACCTGCTTATGGTCTGCCCCTTTCTTGCTCAATAAAACACAGAGAAGAAAATGCTGTCTGAGACTACTGGACATTTTCTTGGCAATTAAAACCAAGTCTATTCATATCCAGTCCTGATTTAAACCCTTTCTGTGAACACTATCCTGAGGTACAGACTGCTGCCACAATGACAGATCAAACAACTTCAAGAGTGAACAGGATGGCTAATATATGGTGTAAATGAAAATATGTCAGCCAGGAAGCTTTTGTGCAGGACCGAGGAGTTTTCTTGAGGATGCGATTCCAATCTTCCTACGCAGGTCTGGAGAGAAAGCTGGTCTTCTTCAGGATGGCAACAACCCCACTTCCTTGCAGAGCTACAGGGATGATTTTTTGGTGCATGCCAGCAAGATGGGACATAAAAACACCTCAAAATATTTGTCTAGAGTCCTTTTCACTACCAAGTTTTTTACATTATAGAGTGAATTTTGCTTGCAAAGCAGTTTTTATTTACAGAGATCTTTCTCACACAGGGTTCTAGTCTTTCAAGAGATTACTAGCAGTGTAAAGGTCTCTCTGAACTTTTTATGGAGGAAACATTTTTTTCAAAAGTTTCATTCTTTTGAGGACTGAGAATCCTTTAAGAGAACAAATGTGATCTTGAGCTGTTAAAGTTCAATGGTGAGAGCACTGAGAGCAGGAAATGAAACTCTTTCTTTCTCACAAGCTGCTTACTCATGATGTACCATCAAGGGGTAAATTCTTATGGGTTTTTTTGAATACTTAGCTCTGCCTCAAAATGTAACCACCTATGAACACCACGTGATAAGAGTGGGCATAGGAAAATTAAAAAAAAAAAAAACACAAAAAAGGAAAGCATCACAGAGGAACAGCCAAACTTTGAAGAGATCAAGCAGGTATTTTGTCCCTTATGAAGGGTCAATGGAGGTGCTGGAAAGAAATGGAGATGATAGTTGTTTTTTCATATTTCTGGATATTGATGTTTTCTTCATAATTGAAACTTTGGCGATAATATACAGTTATTACACATATACAGTTATGTACGAAAGAAATGTGCTAAGTACTCTTGACCTGTAAAGAATGAAACTGTTAAGAGGCAGCAGTCATGTATGAAAAGGAAACTTCTGAAGCACTTACAAGTGATTCGCCTTGTATACAAGTCTTAGGGAACCTCTTGTTCAGCATCTGTCTTTGACAGTGCTAAGACACTTGAACCTGAACAAAATGTCTCCATAGAATCCGGATTTAAACTTAGCATAAAAAAGGAGTGGTAAGTTGCCAAATATAAATAGGCCAGCCTATAATTACGACCCCATTTTAACCTTGGGGGCAGAATAATAATGGACTACATCACCAAACCACAAGCTCATGGGAATGTAAGGAAACAAGATATATTTGAGACTTAAGTCTGCAAAATTCAATCTGGTGAGGTTGGAAAAGACAGCCTGAAAGACTATATAAAGTGTGGAATAAAATACAGATCCAAGCACTACCTGTCCTTTTGATAAAGATGCTACATGTCCAAGAACTTAAGCCACATGACAAAGCCTGCAGGCAAAGAAGAACTTCCGAAAAAAAAGGAAAGTATACCCATACCATACGGTATGCCAGTACTGATTCAAGAAATGATTCAGCAGACAGTTCTATCTAGTGCTGTGAATAAAGCCCTTATTATTCATATGGTAATGTCCAACTTATATGATTATATGACATCTAAATTTACAGCAAAGTCACAGAGAGGTAACAGTCAGATCACACACTGGGTAACAACTCTTACTACCAGGTTATGTGTATTAAATGTAGAAGTAAAATACAACCTAGGAAATGCACAGACCACAGTCTCCTTAAGGAATGGCATATCTAGTCCAGTACTGGAAAATATCAGTCAATATATGTTATTCAAAGTTGATGCAGTAGAACCAACTCCCACAGGAGTGCCTGAAAATTCATATTTCTGTCGTTTCTTATGAATCACATATAGTGTACTTTTAAGAAAGTGGTGTACAGGGAGACTGAGTGGCCCAGAGGGACAGCTGGACATCCTCTTTCCAGTTGAGCAAAGGCTGGTAAAAAATAGGTGGCCTCCAAAAAATACTCAGCTGATCCCTGCTAACAAACAGAGCAACCTTGCTATAAAAGACAAACACAAAGATTATGTACGGAGAAAGCATAACAGAATGAAAAAATAACAGAAGTACTGCCAATTTCACAGAAATATGAGAAAGTGTCACAAAGAAAGTTGTAAGATGAAATTCTGAGTAGGTTTTGAAAGCTTGGTTATGAAGGAGCAAAGTAAAGACAAGAGTCTAATGCTATATGCATAAATACACATGCAAAGGAAACAGGTGTGTGGTTCAGAACAGACATTGCTTTGTTTGGATATGCTGGGAAAAAAGTGTTGATACTGAATTCTCTTTCTTTCTTTCTAAAAGTAAAAACATTAGAGAATATAGCATGAAATCCTATTATCTAGATACGTCATACCAACAACCCAGAAAGCTGCAGTACCTGCAAAATGCAAACTGGAAACTTAGAACCACACTACCAGTTTATGCAACTACTGATGGTAAAACACTGTTACTGTAAAAATCTTAGAACTATATCAAAGATGCTGCTCATACGATAAAGGATCACATGAGTTTGGACATTCATAATGGAAAGGAAGTATATGTGTATCTAGCAAAACAACATAAGAGGCAGAGAAAGTTTATTGTGAAGTTCTTCCTCACTGCTATGACAACCAAACAACATCCCACCTTCAACGAGAGGAGGGAAGAAGAAATGAGACTCAAATTTAGATTATGAGAAAAGGGGCTCTGAAACAGTCAAGTGATGATAGAAAATTGAAGGAAAGGCTTGAGCAGGGCATTGCAGAGGCAAAGTCTGCAGTCTTTCAGGAGCCTGAACTCAGATCACCTTAAAGACTAGTGAGATGGGGCTCCGAAATTCCTGAAATGCTTCAAGAGTGTAAGAATGAAAGGAAACCAACTCAGACATTAATGCAGAACTCCTGGTGAACGCATATGTATATATGTGTATATATGTGTGTATGTACATATATACACACACACACACACACACACACAAATATATTGTTATTTGTTAATTTTACTTTGGGAGAAGGCACTTTTTAGGACAACCGGTACTTATAGTAACTAAAACTTAGAAAAGTTTGAAAGGTTGAAGTTAGTATAAGTTGTTGGTGTCTCAGCTCAGTGTCTCAGGAGGAGCTTGACTGATGCACCTCATGGTTTAGGTTTCCTGTGGTTAAAATACAGGCATTGCCTAGGCCGTACCAGAAGCTTCTTTCATCATTGCTGCTGGAGAAGACAGGGCAAGAAGGAGTCCTTGGTTTCCCAGGCAGACATGTTAATGCCGGGCATGCTTCTCACCTCTTCAGTGCAATCAGCAAGTCGGGCCTTTTAACTGGGTCAGAGTAACAGAAAATAGTCTAAGTGGCACAATGAGAGGCCCCTAATTTATCCGGTATATGCTTTACAGTTAATTTTGGCAACTGCAGTCCGCTTCATTTCTATTTTCAGTTCTGTAATTAGGACTCGCTGCCAACCAGCCTCTTGGAAGGAGCTTGTCCCAGGGTGGCCTTGAAGTATAGCAATTTGTGTGAACGCACAATGGGTAAAATGAAAGACTAGTTCCAGTGTGTACTGCAAATATCCTGAAAAGGAAAAATTGACCTTCCCTTATTAACTCTAGCTGTGAGCCATGCTCATCCCTGCAATTAAGCACTCATCCATTTCACGTGCCTTTTTGTTCCAGAAAGAAACACGCTACAATGTACTTGAGGTGCATTTTCTTAGGCAAGCTGGAATGTAGGAGTCCTCCTTCTGTCATACAGCATTTTGCGTTAAAATGATTTTTACAGGTATGGTCACTTTCAGACCTCTTTTTTCACACAGCATGTTTGCAGTTCAGGCAGATACCCCCTCCCTACCCCCACCGGGGTTCTGCTTTCAAGACTGTATTTGCAAAATGAAGATTAGGATTATTTTTTTCCCCCAGATGAAAGTTGAAATTTTGAATTCGGAACACAACTGTGAAGCTTGGAGCTCTCCAAATCTTCCTCCTCCGCTGAGGTCAGCCCAGGCCCTGAGACCCTTGAGCAGGGCTGGACTGTGCTGGCACATTGCCACAAAGCGCCACAAAAGCGCGAAGGATTTTGGGCACGTTGCTCGTGCCCTCCTTCTCCAGGGCGGCCCAGGCGGTCTGTGGGGCTGGGTCTGCCCTGAGGAGCTACGAGGGTACAGAGCAAGCTCGAGGTGGCCGGTATGTGTGCACACACACAGGGTGGGGAACTTGGGCACGAACGTACATTAAGGCTCATAAACTTTACAGCTAGTGATGTCTGCAGAAAAGATAATACGAAGTTCTGGATTATAGCAGCTCTTCCATTAGAGAGGGTTAGTATAATAAAGGCATATTCTCCATGTTAAGACGGCTCAAACATGAGTCCTCTAGAGGAAGATTCAAAATCAAGGTTTGGCTAACTCTTCTTAATGTTAGATCTGAACTAGCACGAGAAACTGATATTGGAGTTAAATTTACTAGACACATAAAGTCATAGCGGTGATTATTTTAAAGGGTAAGCAGAGAATTTAGAGCATGCCTACCTGTGCAACAGGTGTCCCCCCAGTAGAAATATATTCAAGGCGTATTGTCCTGAAATACTCTTGACCATATCTATGTATGTTTAGCCATGCATAGAAAACTGACTGTGTTCCTGAAACTTAGCCTTAATTATGGTGTTTGTATGCCTTGTTCTAACTGGATGGCTGGTCTTACCATGGCTCTTAAATATTCATGTAAAAATTGCTTTCATGCAAACCGGTCAAGACTTGCAATAAAATCAACAATGTATTCTTAATTTCCCATGTTTGTGACTTTGCTCCTTGTCCATTTTGGTCTACATTTTGTCTCTGAATTCCTCCTTTTCTATTATTTCATTTTATTTCCTGAACGGTATTTCCAAATCTTGAACAACAACTCTTTTTTTCATTTTTACTTGATTTTGTTTCACAAATGTCTCTCACTGGTCTACCACACAGCAAGTAGCAGCCTGGGCACTCTATCCTCGACGTATCGCAGCCTCGAGATCAGAAGTTTGAAAACCACTGTGCAAACCCACTTTATCCATGTTTTTCAGGATGAGTTGTCAAAAACCATGCATGAAAGGAACCATAATTAAAATGCACTCACTGAAATTTCTTTCTTTCTTTTTTTTTTTTTTTTTTTTTGGTAAATGTGCATGCAGATGCTGAGATCACCCTTATGGTTCACACAGCTATGCAGAGATACAGCTAAATACACATATGGGATCAGCGGAGTTGTGCCTCTAGATGCAAGTAGCCTATTGCCATCCACCGTGTGGGTATACCCCTACTACAGACTCACTGAAAATTTGCCCTGTACAGTCACATTTTTATAGAACATGCTAACATTCAGTGCCAAAATCCTGCCTGTGTCCGTTGACCAAGAATGGCTGACAGAAAGAAATGAAGTGGATCCTCCTGGTCACCCTCCTTTCCTTCCACCTTTGTATCAGGTTTGTTCTTTCTGGTGTATACCTGTGTCCTGATACAACTCATCACATTGCAATGCAAACTGTGAAGTTTTCCAGACATTTTAGCAAAAGAAGGAACATTTAAATTTACCCTATCTTTCACTTCTCTTACTGCCCTACTTCACATGCGAGACCCACAGGATACCAGGCTTATCTGTTGTGCCAGTAGCACCACAAACCAGTGTGCTCTCTCGGGAAAGCAAGCAGGAAATCTCCCCCGGCCACCTTCAGAAAAAGCAGTTTTTCACTCCCACTGAGAACTTCAGTTACCAATCACCACTGGGTTTCCAGAGGAAAAGCCTTTTTTTAATACTGCGGTCTGCCAGAACTCTGGCCCTGTAGGTGACAGACACACCAGAAAGGCCACTTTCCCCCCCACTTGCCCGGGAAGGGGGAGGACTGCCGGTCTGGCGCACGCTACCCCGGAGCCGGGCGCGTAACGAGGCGGTGCGAGGCGAGGCGAGGTCCGGCAGCCCGTGCCCCGGCCCGACCCGCACCCTGCCCCGAGCAGCGGAGCACCGGCCCCCACTGCGGCGAAGGGGCCTGCTCCGGCGTAAAGGGCCTCACCGAAACTCGGGGCGGGGGGGGAGCCTTAAAAACACACGTGCACACACGCGGCTGCAAGAGGGACCGCAGCGGGGCGGGGCGGGGCGGAGCGGCCGGGCGGGGGCCGGGGCCGGGGCCGGGGCAGGGGCAGGGCTGGCGGCAGCAGCGCTCCGCGCCGGGGCAGCGGCGGCTCCGGAGCCTCCGCGTCGCGCCGGGCTGCAGCGGCGGCCGCCCCGCAGGTGGGTGCTGCGGGCGGGACCGGGCCGGGACCGGGCCGGGGCGGGCTGCGAGCGCCGCCCTGCCCGGGGCGTCCTTCGTGCCCGCCGCGGGCCGCCTCGGCCCCGGGGAGCGACGGGGGTCGCCAGGCAGGTGCCGCGCTGAGACGGAGGGAAAACGAGCTGCCGCGCCTTTCTTCTCCTTCCCTCTCCTTCTTCCTTTCCCCCTTCTCTCCTTCTTCCTTTCCCCCTTCTCTCCTTCTTCCTTTCCCCCTTCTCTCCTTCTTCTCTTTCTTCTTCCCCTCTTCTTCCCTTCTTTCCTTTCTTCTTTGCCGCCCACTTCCCTCCACTTTTCCACGGCCAGGCCAGAGCGCCTGCCGACCAGCAGCTCCCATGGGATGCGGGGAGCGCACGGGAAGCTGTTGGCCACAGGGCACCCGCCCTGGAGAGAGGGAGATGATGATCTGATGCTCCTGAAGTACCGCACTCCTGAAGTGGAGTTATTGCCTCCCCTCCACCTCCCCCCCTTTTAAATTTGCTAGAACAGGGAACACCCTGGCAAAACCTCATTTTTTTTAATAGCAAGGTGGTTTAGGAGGTTGTAAATAGGTTTTTGTGACCCAGGTTGGGCAAGAGGGCTCAGACGCCTGACCGGCGGCGCAGTTCTGCTCTGGCGCTTTGCCTGCTTTGAATGTTGCTCTGAAAAGTGGGTTTCTTTGTGGAAGAAGGACGAGCAGCAGCAGCAGGGAACTGCCAATGTGGAGCCTGCAATTTTTAACTGCTTTTTAATGGAATGTGAGGTGGGCGACTTCAGAGCTGGCAAGAACGACAAGACTTCAGGAGTCAGAAACAGTAGTGGCAGGAGAGAGGACAGATCTAGCATTTGTGTCTATCAACTTCAACTGGAAAAGCCTTGTGAAGCACAAAGAAAAATAATGCAGTGTTTGCTGCTCAAGTTGGAGCTCAGTTAGGATGGTACACTGCTTGTGGAAGTAGGTGTATACAAGAGAAAATTCTGCTTTTATTTTCTCCCCTTCTGTGATTCCCTAGTCTGCCTGCAGTAGACATCAATCACCAGCATTGTCTCTTTCCTATGAACCTGAATTGCCTGGGGCTCTACAAGTGAAACCATGTGCAATACTTTTTTCCTGAGGTTATAAAAGCCAAAACTTGCTTTAAGAAAATATAAATCCCTTTGCAAAGGTCTATTTTCTTACTCTAAACTTCAGTGGCAGGCACTGGGAAACACTTACTCATACATGCCAAAGATTTACAGTCTGCTGTGTTGAGAATACATGGGAGCAAAATGCAGCTCTCCAGATTTGTTGCTACGGTGGAAAACCCACTGCTGGTCTTATGAAAAGATTTACCTTATTTTTTCTAAAAATGTCTTCCCAGTTTTCCTTGGAATCCCAACATAATCCCAAAGTTCTCCGCTTGTTTTGGTTCATAAGCTCCTGAAACTTGAACATACTTAGCAGCATCAACCTACCGTTATCTCTGAGGAAACCAAAAAAAAAAGTGATTCCCCAGGAATGCAGCATGCCCTGCTAGTGCAGCTGACATAAACTTGTGCCACTAGCTTTACTTCGTAGCTCCAGGGAAACTACTCCTTATAATGTAAAATGTTCTCCTAAGTAGGGTGGTTGTCAAGCGAGAACCTCAATAAAAGCACACATGCACCTCATCACGGCTCAGAGAACTCTGAATTAGCTCAGAGAGCCATTTGCATCCACCAAACAAGAATTTTGTGAATCATGATGAACACTGTATTTTGTAAATGTTAACAAAATATTCCCAATTTTGTTTCTCCTATTCTAATTCTACATATTGTTCTCCATTAGAATTTTATGCCTTTTTTGTTTATTAGGGGCAGAGGGGGGCAGGGACAAAGAGTTGGGCTGTTTTCATACTGCAAAATCCTCTCAGGAATAACAGAAAGAGGTGGCAGTTCTCAGTCCGAACTGCTGCTGTATAAAGTGTCTGTGATGGCAGTGAAAGTTAAACAATGCTCATGGTATATACAGCACTATAAATTGTAGTGTGACTTTTGTCTATCTTCTTGTGTATGTTGCAGGGGAACTTACTTTCCAGTAGGGTCTGCCCCTCAGGCAAGTAAAACTTGTATTTTTGAACTGGTTTTTTTTATGTGCTGTTGTCTTGAAGATCAAAGTGAACTCATCTAAAGTGAATGGCAAAACTAACAAAAATCATAGAGTACTTCTTGAACTACAGATTAAGAAGGTTGTTTTATTGACTTCTTGCACAACAGGGTCAAGCCTGTGCACTTGAGTTGATCCTTATTAGGGCTGCAACCGTAAGGCAAAAATCTGTTATTTTCAGAGGAGAAAGTTATTGCTGCTGGTACGATTTGTCCTTTAGCTCACTGACGAAGTGTTGCTGTAGGCATGGCTTGAAAACGTTGCCTTCTGAAGAGGGCTAAGAAAGCCTCCTCAGAAGAGTATTTTAAATGTTATGTTTGAAGAGGGAATGTGAGTACTCACAAGTTTGACAGCCTCTTCCGTTCCCCACTGAATTTAGTTTTGGTTTAGTAGATGATATTATTTTCCTCTAACAGGGTCTGCTGGTTTGGCCCTTTCTGAAACACACAAGGCAGCAAAGAGCAAAGTCTACAGGGAGGCACCAGAGATGCCAAATGTGCTCCATCCTAGGGGAATTTATAGATCCAGTTTGAGAATGGTGTGAAGAAATGGGTATACGTTTCACTTCAGTGTAGCCAACGCATAGATTATCCTGAGGAACATGAAGCAGCTCTACTGTGGGTTAAACTGGGCAGTATTACCTTTTATTTTGGGACTTGTGACTGCACTTTTTGCTGAGATAAAACACATCTCTTTTCTTCACTACTAAGGGACCTAGACTTTTCGAGGGAGAAATTGGTTGCTCAAACGCCTTTGCTATAACAGCTGTAATTTGCTTAGCTGAAATTTCTTACTGTTTCAGTGCTGCCTGTGGGACCTGTACAGACAGACAGGAACACTAACGGGGATCGGACTTGGAGCTCTGCTCAGAAGATAATTTAATATATATATTATATAGATATATATAAAAAATGTATAGAGATTACTAGAAAGGCTAGTGAAAAATACGTTTCTTCCAATGCTATTTTCTACATTGACTGCATGATCACGTGGGTTTAGTGTTGCTGGTTTTAAAGGGAAGATTCTAGCATATGACATTTGCATGCAAAAGCACAAAATAAACCATAGTGTTGAATTTATTTTCATGCATTTTCCATGAAAATCAGCTCACCAGCCCTAGCTGCTCTTGTTCTTTTATCTCCATGTGGTGGTGGGTGTAGCAGTACTAGTCATTTGTGGAGTTTTGTCTAAAGCTGGCGTCTGTACTTACATAGAGCTAGAACATTGTTAATTCTTTCTAAAAAAAAGTGGCTTTTATTTTCCTTATATATGTTATTTTTAAATTAGCTTTGAAGGAGAAGGTCCTGATCTTGCAGGGTGCTGCCAATGATCAGGAAACCTGCTTTCATGGAAACTCGCTGCTATCTGTACATGGCTTTCAGAATCAGGGCTTTAACCCCATTAAGTCTGTCTCCACAGGCTCTGGTTATGACAAATACTTACTTTCGCTAAGACTGAAGACACTCTAACGGAAAAAACATGAGACCTTCCATTCAGTTGCAGGCACGGCTGCTTTCAACGTCGTGCTGCTTTGGTGCCACAGAAATGCTGAGTAAAAGCGACTCCGCTCCGCGGGTGGCACGTCCCTGCAGATAACCAGGGGCCTGCGTGCGTTTGTGTTTAGGCAACTCGTTTGTGGGTTTAAAACACTCACTTCCTCCTCAGCGCTGGTGTTCTGCATAGCTGAGCCTGGATGGAAGCAGGTTAATTATAAAAACCGCTCGCGGGACGTGCATGCCTGGTAAAACACGTCCAGGACTTGGCAGCAAAGCAGCCCTCTGCGGAGGGCCTGCTGGCCAGGCGTCGAGGAGGAGCCTCCCACCTCGGGTGGGATTTGTGAATAGCGGAGGGAAGAGCAAGGGCTTGACTTCAGGTCGACGCCGGCTCGCTCGCTGTTCTGGGGGTCGGCCAAAGGGTCGCTACTTCAGCTGGTTTATTTACGCTTCAACTGTCTGCCCAAAGTCACCAACGCAACCACAAGCGAGCTGGCGTCACCATCTCCGTCCTCGCGTATTCTTCAGCAGCGTCTGAACAGGAGGAAAAGAGAAAGGCAGGAGACAGGGGTTGCTTCATCCCCCACTGGATTTAGTTTTGGTTTAATAGATGATATGATATTATTTTCCCCTCGCAGTCCACGAGGCCGAGAGCAGCAACCCTGGACATCGCAGCTGGGCCTACCAGCCCCGTCAGATCTTGCCCACGCTCATCAGGGCTGGCGCTCAGCCGGAGGCTCTACCTGACCCCTCGCGCCTGCCGGCCTGCTTGCTGCCACCCCTTTACGAGATGGCCAGGCTGCCAAAGTACCTCAAAGTACCTCTTTCTCCTTCGGCCAGTCCCCTCTGAGCCTCGGGCACTGGTCCTGGCCTGCGGCGCATTTTGGAGGAAGAGTGGTTCCTTCCTTTCGGCGGCTGAATCAGCGTTTGACATACTGCCATAATTAGTAATTAGCTGTGTGCTGATTTGCCTCGATGCTTTTTTCATTCATGTGAGAAATGGCTGAAGTGCCAAAACCAGAAGGTACCTGCTTTTGGTCCCCGTGCCTGCAGGCCCTGGTGATTTTCATCGTGGAGCGGGTGTATATGTCTTTTCACAGCATGCTCTAATTGCTTTTTCTAAGGAAAAATTACACTCCTCTTAAAAAGTAAAACTATCTTAAATACAAAAACTAAATATTTAGCTTTGGGGTTGGCTCTATTCTAACCTATTTTAAACAGGACCTGCGAGCGTGGTGCATTTTGAATGCTTTGTTGCAAGGAAAGAGCTGTGATGCATGAAAACTAGGGAGCCCATGCTGTCAGTTCTGCTGATGCTTTTACTCTATCAAGTATTGGCAGTAGAGCTTAATAAAGAAGCATAGGTTTGCACTCTTTCGAGGAGACACATCCAGTAAGAATGATTACGTGGCATTGGCCTGTGTTTTACCTGTTTGTAGCCCTGCAAAAGAACTAGGGACTACAGTCCCTAGACTATAGTCTTTGGCAGAAGGAGGTAGTTGAAGTGATGTCAGTTGAAAAAAATATATAGTCCCAGGAAATAGTACTGCCCTAATGTGGTTTAGGGAAAGATGCCTTACCTATTTTCGACCGTATCAGGCCAAACGAGACCCTAAAAATGGCCGTCTCAGTTTGCTGGACTGCAGAGCTGCGCGAAGCTACATTTCCGAAACCTTGCTGTCGGGGGAGGCTTTCTGGTGCTGGGAACGGGTGGTGGGAGCGAGAGCTGCCGCTCTTCCCAGCAGCGCAGTGCCGACGGCCCAGGAGGGCTGCCGCCCACCAAGCGGCACGTGTCCTCCTTCAGAGTGTCTCGTGGGAGCGATGTAGGTGCGTTATGTCTACTTCAAACCGTCAGGAAAAATCTCCTAGCTTAGGAGAAAATCTCCTAGCTTAGCACAGACCCTACAGCATAAGTACAACATACCGGTCATCTCACGCTCCTTCCCAAAAGCATTGCACGTACAGTGCACCAGTCGACATGAAAAGTCCGGGTGAACTTTGGTCTCCCTCCGGTTTGGTCTAATCTCGCGAAAGCTTCTTTTTTTCCATTAAAGAGTTACATTCGTTGTGGGATTTTCTGTTTGTTTTTAGGTACAAATGAAGTCATACTTATCTGAAACGGCATGCTGAGCTGGGCTGAGCGGGTGCTGCTCCCTCCTGCCTGTGGCTGCAGCTCTCCCTTGATGAAAGTTAATCCTAGTTAACGCTTTTGGCGTAAGTGCCCATATAGCCTCTTGCTGACTTGTTTCTATCAGTAAGGTGGGTCAGGTGAAGCATTTAGTTTATGGGGTTACCTTGAGTTTATATACCAACCAGGTAAAGACATCCATATCAGGATCAGCTATTTTATGCCAGTACCTTTATGATAATGTAAAAGTTAAATCTGAACCTAACTTCTTCCAAGACATCCCCCAAGCTGCCATGTAATGAGCCCTTTATCAGAGATGAATAAGCTAAGAGGCAGGTGATCTAAGTGATTTGCCCTCTGACATGGAACAAGTGTCAAAATTAGAGATTTATACCAGAGGTAGTAATCCTTCTTCCCAGGAGCTCAGCTCTATTTAAACACCAATCAGGAGTCTCTAGCAAAAGTCAAGTCAAAACAACCTTGTGCTTTGTTGTGGTGTTTAGTCATACTTTACAGCCAGTATAAGGCAGCGAAGGACAATTTTTGCTGGGAAGAGGAAAGCAGGCAGAGGTAAACCTTTGTCGTAACTCCTCCAGGTACCAGCATCTACTCTGTCAGCGGCTTCCCCTTTGGATGCCTGCCGCATCAAAAATATAGTTCAGATGTGAGGAGGCAGTAAAAGAATGAATCTGGTCAAGCAGGTAACTTAACGAGCCTGAACTTCAACGAGAGCGAGACCGAGGCTGCGGCATGCAGTCTGTTATCTGCGGCTATGCAAACCTCCTTCCTGCCCTCCCACCGTGCAAAGCTCCATCTCCAGCACTGTGTTTTTCACTGTGCACACCAAAGCGACGTACAGCTTGAGAAAAAATGTTAAAGACTTTGCTGAGCGCAGTGTGAAACTGCATTAATGAGTATTGTATCCCAAGCTTTCTAAAACAAAAAAACAGGCATATTAGTAAATGAAAGGTGCCAAATCTTTTCTTACTCTGTGAAGGTCAGCATTTGCAAAGAGTAAGATATGGTCAGGTTTTAGTACTTCTTGCAGAGGAATTACAGGCATGAGCAGATAGCAACTTATTGTTAAGACTGTTCAGAAGGAGCAGGATGTCAGTGAGACAGACTTGCCTATGGAAAAACTTTCACCTAAAGATAAGAGCCGTGCTACGTGTAATGTTTGCAGATATTTCATTTTTGTATAATGGAAATGCAAGGTGTGATTATTCTCAGCTCAAAATGACAGGGGAACTGCATGCAGGTAGATGCAGAAGGGCTTTCTGAAACAGATTCTTTGCTCTGTATTCAGCTTTTTTTTTTCTTTTTTCTTTTTTTTCTGCATAACACTGAGAGAAGAGTAAAACAAGTCTTGTTCTAAAACAGGAGCAGGGAAGACTTCATAGCAAGCTCTGTTCTTTGGGAACTGCAGCAGGTAAGGATACTAATGGTAGCTTTCAGTGAAGGCTCTGACTCCTGTGTTGTGGAGAACAAGGTGGGGTGGAGGTGGCGATCTTTTTAAAGCATATATTACTCCATGATGCTAGTGCTCCTATATGAACTGGAAGTACAATAGAATAGCCATGTTGACTGGGATCCTGGGATTGACTGGGAAAAGAGGAAGGATTACAGCTTCAGTCAACTAAAGCTTTGCAAGTACAAGTGTGGTGTTTGAAGTGCTTTTTAACTTGTAGGAAAGTCTTCATTTCTAAGCTGGTAGGAAGAAATCAGTAATTTAAGGGTGACTACTATCAAAGCTTCAGTCTATGTAAATATATGCTGTATGCATATTACGGCAACTGTCACAAAATTAGTGTCCTTCCTCTTTTCAGTTAATATGTAAGGGATATTATTTTTAGTGGACTGGATATATGAGGCAGAACTAGCAAGATCTCATGCAAGTAAGTGTGTGATAAGTTATAATGTATTTCAGTTTAAATGTTGCTCTAAACTACATCATTTGGTTTCAGGCCACTTCCCAAGTTAAAAACGGTAGTTGTAGAATTTCACTGTTCTTTTTTTAAATTCAGATTCAGAAGCCTGAGACCTGATACTTAAAAGGCACATTTACAGATGCAGTTGCACACTAGTTCACCTGGCTACTTACTGTAAGAGGCAAAACTTTAACTCTTTCAGTTTGACTTCGCTATTTACCTTCAGCAGATTTGGAATAAATGTCCTTCTTCACAACTGCGGGTTAAAGTAATTATAGATGCAACTCTGGGAACAAAGTACCCTTGGCAGTACATAAGATATTTGTATAATGTTGTTACTCACAAATAGTTTGCGACTTTTTGCCTGGCAGTGGCTTCAATTATGAAATATTTGGTGACAATACAGGTGTAAAATATCTCTGATCCTTACAGCTGTGCAAGACAGTTGTGCAGTGATCCCCCCCCCTCCACCCACACCCCCCAACCCAGCCAGGTCAGTTCCCCGAGTCAGTGTGATGCTGTGGGCACAGCGGTGGAGGTGATCCGTGGGGCATCCCAACGGCATCGTTGCGGCCAAAAAACTGCGTAATGCCAAATCGCAACCTCTTATGTCCACACACGTGTTCTGTGACTTGCGAGCAGCGAGTTAAAAGCCACGGTTTGAGAATTAAAAGCTAAAATGATATTGGGCTAGCTTTAAAGAAAAGGGTAAGCAAGAAAAGCTTTATGCTGAACTGGCTACTGCAAAGCCCAGAACAGGACGCAGTGCACACGTCTTCATAAAAATAGATACTCTTACCAATTGTTTTTGGTAAAAATTGCTTTTTGAGCTGGTCAAAGTGTTATTCAGAGTCACTAAAAACGTTCACACAAATAGTATGAATGAAAGGAATTGTACGTCTCTATAATACTTCAGTGTTTCATGAAGTTTTTGACTTACAGCTTAAAGCATTGGAAGATGGTCTCTACAAGCTATGTCGGCTTTTGCAACTACGGCTTGTTTTGAAATCCAAACCTGCACTGAGTTACTCAGACAAAAACGTTTTACGTACAAATGACATTCAAGCAGCAATGTAAGTTGTTTAAGGATGTCATATTCGTGATCAGTTTACCCGTATGGGGAGGAACTTACAAAGCAGAAATCCAGTTCTTTAAGCCTCTCCAGACTGCGGGTTTCCCAACAATTACTGCTGTAGCAGCTGCATAACTGCAGCGATCCCTCACAGAGTGCCGATACAGAAGAAGGTGTTCAAGGGGAAACGGGACTAATGAACAAGAGCAAAGTAGTGTCTGTGAAATAAGGCTGAAAATGACTTTGGCAGATTATAAATGTTGTGACTCAGCCTTGCAGAATGTTTTCATGCAAAAACAGACTGCTGAATCGTAGAGAATAAGTGTGTCTAAAGGAGAACAACACGGCCCTGCTGTGCTCCGAGGACTGTGCATTCGCAGGGACTCACACAGATCAGGTTTCAGGATGGATCATAAATACTGCCTTTATGCTTTTACCTTGACACAGATCCTTCAGCAATTCAGTCTCAGCTGTTTTGTACTAATTTCTTTCTATCTTTCTCTTCAGCTCTTTCCCGATGGTATTCCTAGGATCACCTGCAGCACGTTAAAGAGACCACATCTCATACACAAAATCTTGAAAGTCTTCAGGGGCTGCTTTCCAGGCATGAAGATGAAGAGTGAATAGCTTCCAGGAATTAGCGGTAAATGGAATATGTGGTGAAATCTATGTCACTGGCAAAGTGGGTATAAAACGTTCTCATCAAACTCCAAAGTGCGATTTAACACCAAATACTTGCTTCTCAGTAACATATCCGATTTACTGGCTTTAATTTTGTCAGATGCAGCTGAACACGCTTGCAGTCTGCACCGCGGTTTGCAGCCCTAGTACTACAGCTGATAGAAGCTAGGAAATAGCGGCTCATGAAACTGTTTCTCCCAGTCTTTTTTTTAGAGAAATAAACCAGTTTTATTCATTAATCTCTACATTTCAAAAAAATCCTTTTGTCTGAACTATTCACCTTTTTACAATCAGTAATTAATAATGGAACTTTTAACCAGTTTTTTTTTTTTTAAGTAACCTTTTAGTAGCTGCCTGTCATTCATTTTTCATTTTCTCATAGGATTTTTCCTTCCATCTCCCCTGACAAATGCACCAGCCTCATGAGAAACACAAACTGATTTTTCTGAAGTTGTTGAAGCTGGTATGAGCAGAGTGGAGGGCAATTTTTTTAGCTCTGTGAAGGTACCGGATATTTGAAATGCTGAAAAGGAAACTACGGTTCTGCCACAACTCGCTCTTCAGGCTTTTCTTGGGGCTAACTCTTATTCTAGTAATAATTTCAGTTTTGAAAGTTAACCAGAAGCCAGACTTCCTAAATCGGAGGCATCTGGAGCTGACTGATGAAGATCCTATTAGCAGTGTTAGCTGCACAAAGGTATTGGAGGGTGATATAGAAGAAATTCAAAAGGTAAAGCTTGAGACATTATCTGTGTCATTTAAGAAACGCCCCAAACTAACAACAGATGACTATATTAACATGACAGCAGACTGTGCCTCCTTTACCAAGACTAGGAAATATATTATGGAACCTCTCAGCAGTGAAGAAGCAGAATTTCCAATTGCTTACTCAATAGTGGTTTATCACAAAATTGAGATGCTTGATAGACTTCTAAGATCAATCTATGCTCCTCAGAATTTTTACTGCATCCATGTTGACAAAAAGTCTCCGGAATCCTTTTTTGCTGCCGTGAAGGGAATAGTTTCCTGTTTTGATAATGTCTTTATTTCCAGCCAGTTAGAGAGTGTGGTATACGCTTCATGGAGCAGGGTGCAGGCAGACATTAACTGCATGAAAGACCTCTACGGAAGAAGTACAAAGTGGAAATACTTAATAAACCTCTGTGGCATGGACTTTCCTATTAAGACCAACCAGGAAATAGTAGAGAGGCTGAAAGCCCTGAAAGGTGAAAACAGCTTGGAAACAGAAAAAATGCCTGTCTCTAAAGAAGTAAGGTGGAAAAAGCACCATGAGATTATTGACGGTAAAGTAAAGAACACAGGCGCAGACAAAAAACGACCACCTCTCAGTACTCCAATTTTTTCTGGTAGTGCCTATTTTGTCATTAGCAGAAGATTTGTAGAACACGTATTAGAAAACAGCAAAATCCTTTCCTTTATTGAATGGGCAAAAGACACTTACAGCCCTGACGAGTACCTGTGGGCAACAATTCAGAGAATCCCTGAGGTCCCGGGTGCAGTTTCTGCCAGTAATAAGTTTGATGTCTCTGACATGAATGCGCTGGCCAGGTTTGTGAAGTGGCAGTACTTCGAAGGCGACGTGTCTAAAGGTGCGCCCTACCCACCATGCAGTGGGATTCACGTTCGCTCCGTCTGTGTTTTTGGAGCAGGAGACTTGAACTGGATGCTGCGAAACCACCACTTCTTTGCTAACAAGTTTGATACTGACGTTGACCCTTTTGCTGTGAAATGCTTGGAAGAGTATTTGCGACACAAAGCTTTGTATCAGCAAAATAACTGAAATACTCACTTTAAGTTTTATAAAATATAGATACAAATAAGATACGGCTATATGCTTTAATGTGTATGGTGATGGTGCTGATGTGCTTTCTCATCACATCGGTGTGGTGGTGATGAGACCCTGCCTCACAGGGAGGTCCATGGACAAGGAGGAGAGATGACCTGTCTCAAGTGAAGACAAGGATGTGTCACGTTTTATGTTGAGGCTTGGAACTTTGGGTAGAAACTATGGGACTAGATTAAAGACAGCAGTTTTTGGAAGCCCAGATATTTGGAATATTTATTGTTATCTAAAAAGTGTAATTAATGGGCTTCTTTCATCTAAAGCATTTGTTCAAAGACCTGGAAAATGCATATCATGCATGGTCGTTTTCCATGACTGTAATACTAACTGGAAGGGAAAGATGAAGAGAAAGGGGGAAAAGAAGCGGCTGGACTGCACAAAGTTCATGTTGAGATACTGAAAGATCTCAGGAAATTCACATTGGAATTTGTTTGAAAACTAAACAAAAGGGAATATACCAAAGCCAATTGTCATCACTTGATGTAAATTTGAGTGCTGCAGTTCTGTAATACATGATTTTTAATTTGCTTGGAAACTTCATCTTCAGCTTGAAGTATTAAGGACTTATGTTTCAATTTTTTTGTAGCAAAATCTTGCCTTTGTACACTTAAATTCTCTCTGATTATGTGATACAAAGTTTATAAACTAGTTTGTAACGTGTGTCTTCTCAGGGAAACTTCACTTCTGTGCCTAATGAGAGTTAGAATTATAATTTTACACTTGTTACTGTATCAGGAGTCTTGCTTTCTGGTACAAGGTGACTCTTAAGTTTCTCAAAAACTTAAGAATTGCAGCAGTGTCCAAATGTTACTGACAGAACTCTGCTTCCTGTCAGGCTCAACTTGCATTCCAGATGCTTTTAACACTGCATATGCAAAAATAAAGTTTTTTTTTTCTAAATAACATTGCCTTTTCCCACAATTAAAGTCCTTCTGCAAGTACTGCCAAAAAAATCTTAATGATGAAGACCTAAAATGTTTTTAGCTTAGCATGACACCTACTACTGAAGCTGCAGCTGAGGCGGCAAGTCCTGCCTTTCCTCCGTTCATTCATGCATCCGCGTCCCTGCAAGTTTAGCTGGTGCAGTGATTTTTATTTAGTTAGTTGCTTCTTTTAGTGGAAGGGGAAGGAGGAAATCTGGACTGGTTTTCATTCAGCTTAGCTGCCTGACTAGATCAGCTGCTGCAACGCAGTCCAGATACAGGGAGCAGTGCAGAAGTAAGGTGCTGAGGGAACAGGACAGCGTGAGGGGTGACACGGTTTCTTTCCATGGCAATTCTGGTTTGCCTGGCGTAGTTACTGGGAAATTACTGCCCTGTCTTCCTCCTCAGAGGACATCGGGACTCATCAGAGGCACTAGCAAATGGCAAAGTAACCTACATTTTTTGCTATGACCTTCTGAAACCATGTCTTGGAAATGTTGCTGTAAAAGTAGCGCGCATTTCTGGAGAAGGTAGTTTTGCATTAATTTTCTCATAAGATGTATGCCAATATTTGGGCATAACAAAATAGACTGCTTATGGTTTGATCATACAAACATTTAAGGAGCCAAGCAATTTAATCTGAAATAGGGCCTAATCTTGCCAAACTCTGCCTTCAAAATCACCTGAAAGCTCTTTAGAGATTCTTCACAGACTTGTACACAATGCATAAACAGGTAACTAAGGTTAGAGAGCTGAAGCAGTGGAGAATAATACTCTGCTGAAACCTAGCCTGTGTTGCCCACCCTTGGCTTTTCTACAAGAGGGCTCTTAGAGACAGCTGTGCTCTGCTACCTTTGCACATGCTACAGCAAAGTAGATCTTTGCTGTACATAACATTAGGAAGTGCCAGGAATCCAAGTTACATTTTTAGCGGAGAAGAACCTGTTTGCTTTTAAGAGTTTCTAGCTGAAGAAAAACTATATAAATAGCTTTGAGACCACAGCTGCTGGTTCAGATAGACTGAGAAAGTGATAATGAAGCTCTCTGCACAGGCGGGACTACAGATTCAGCTGCCTGAAATCCTCTAGACAACTGGAGCATCAACCCCTTTACTTGTAGCAGCATGTTCTTTACTTACTCATTTGTATAATACAATGGATGCCTGTCTGCATCTCTTTGCTCTTCAGTGATCCTGCTACTGTAGCAGTGAAAGCGCTACTTGATTTACAAGCTCCAAATCTCACAAGTTACGTTGCTGTTTGGATAGAGTCAAGAGAGACCCCTGTGTACAAACTGTTCTGTACAGAAGGACAAATATGAGAACAGCACTGCGTTTAGCACGCATTCTCCGTTAGATACACAGGAATTTCTATTTCTTCTGCGAAAAGTGAATCACGAAGGACAACCTCCCTCCCCGCGCCAAATACTGAACGTGTAGAAGGAATTGAATAGATTAAAAGTACTGTGGCTATGTGTATAGGAAAACATCCTATCCACCCCAGCCAGCTTTAACGAGTAAAGAAAGCAATTAATGAAATCCTAACATACTCAGGTTAGGATCTGCCAAGAAACTTAGCCAAACTAATTATCATCCCAAAATCACGCAACTTTGTGTCACCAGAAAAACCTCAGATGAAATCTAGATTGTATCTCTTACAGACAATAGCAGCTGAAGTTTTTCATAACCGACCTCAGTTTTCTACAAGATGTTTAGAAGGCTGGAGTAAAATCAGGTACTAACTTGAGTGAACATGAAGGGAAAATGGTTCACCTAATACTTCAGCAACCAGTCACTCTTGATGCTGTGCTAAAGACACTGGGCTTCATGTGCTCTGTTATGCACAGCTACAAACTAAAAATTTCATGATTGCATCAACCTTTCAGCCATGAATCCTGAATAGAGTAGCTCTCCGATACAAGAAACCTGCAAGATTTCTCTGACCATTTCTGGATTACCAGATAATCTTTTCTTTTTCCCATTTTAAAATTGGTTGAATTTCTCGGTCCAGCTCACCCGTGCTAGGAAGGAATGAGTAGCCAAGGGAACAGTTGTCTGAGGAGAAACTTTTCACAACACTGTAAATTGTCTTTCAATTTTTTCTCCTCGGCAATTTTTTTCCCCTCTGAAGGAGCTCAGTGCGTCAGGTACACTGCTCTAGTTCAGCCATAAAAAAAGGAACAAAAAAATTCCTCACTTATACATGAGCCTTCCGAGTGGCCTTGATAACAAGAGTTTGCTTTGGTTACTAATGCAAATAAATAACTGTATGGTAACCAAGTAACCTGTATTACTAAGAGTCTCCAGGCTGAAACCCATTAGGCTCAAAGGCTAACTTTATCCTAATAACCTAATACTCATGCTTTCATCTGAAATCTCCTTCCTGCTTTAAATTTATTTTGATAGCTAAGTATTTGTGTTTGGCTGTCATACTGCTTCCTATGCTAACACATCAGAAAACGATAGGATGCTTCGAGTTGAATTCCGCAGCTGTAATTAAGCCGTCCAGCCAGCTCACCGTTTCCTGATGCATTTCCAAGTGACTAAAAACAGACCCCTGCATTGTAACAGTAATGCATTAGAAGTTAGAAGTGAACGAGGAGGCTGTCTGCTCCAACATAGCCGCGCTGGGCTGAGGAGGAGGATGTAATCGCTTCCTCCAGATTCAGTGCTATCTCTAACTCAGCATGCCTGTGGCAGCTGAGGTTACCAATGGGGCTAATAAACACAATTTAATTTAATTTCCGCTACAATATTTCACCACTTCAATTTATAGATTGTTACTCTTGAGTGTATTACTAGTGGACTTTTTTATTCAGACTTACAGAATACACGTGTATGTGTTACATAATCTAATATCAAAGTGAGCACCTCTTCGGTTGACTGAAACATGGGAAATTGTATTACATAAAATGGCTTTCCTCCAGTCAGCAGTCCCATTCTTCCTCAGCTTAACATTGCAATAATTATTAGTTCAGTTTTCATAGTTCTCAAATTCTCTTCTTCCCAATGGATCAGTTGCATTAATTGTGCTTTTACTTCCTCAGCCTGCAGTGAAGTCACGTAAAAGTGACCTGCTTTCAACAGGCAGGGAGGCTTCCAGCAGTCAGAAAAAGGCAATATTTTTATGGTAGGATCTCTATTTCAAGTCAGCTCACTCATCTTTTTCCCTCAATATTGTTACTCAGTTTCCAGGGACCCGTGCTAATATTATTTACTAAGTTATCTTCCTCATTTGTGTGTTGAGTTTTTCTACTTGCCTTAATATTTTGTAACTGAGATAAGCCCCTTTCTTACTCGTTGCATACAAGAAGCAGTTTTGTTCTACAGCTCTGAAACTGAGCTTTGCAGATTGAGCCTTGCGTTGGTGGATGCATACATACATGTGGTCTGTTACTTTTAGGATCTGCCAGCATTCATTTCAGTTTTTTGATCTTCTATGGTTATAATAGAGCATGACAAGAAAAAGCTAAGAACAGAACCAAATCCTTAGAGCCAAAGCAAGTGGTTTAAAAACAGAAAAAGTCCTGTCTTTCCCCCCTCCCCCAAAAGAAAAGTTGATACAGAAAACTAGTCGGTCAAGAAGAAAAGGGCAGGAAGGGCTCCGAGCAGATGGCTCCTACTGCAATCCATGTCGCAGACCCCAAGACAGGATACTTGAGCACTTCCTGACAGATAGTGGTCTAATTACTCTTCTTTAAATAATTTCCTTTGGCTTTGAGAACCTGAGCCCACGAGGAGCTGTAGTCACACAAAGTTAATGCTCTTTGATTCTGTATCATCTAAACATGTTAATCCCATTTATCTTCATGTTTTTAGTTATTTCAGTATTTGGCCCTAGCTCCTTTCTCTCCTTGAAAGGGGCAGTATTTCAGAAATCCTTTCATAGATAGTGTTCAGTTATTAAGGGCTCCACTAACATTAGTGAAATCAGCCTGTCTACACCAAAACTCTTTAGCTCGCCTCCTTCCAACCGAATTGCCTTTGCTACACATGGGGGTTGGAAGCTGCCATGTGGTTTCCAGCTATATTTTACCCACTGGCATGTGATAGAAAAGGAAAGTGAAAGCCTTGGCTCCACGTCAAGAGTTTTAGGGGAGCCCTTCATGCGTTCGGGCACCAGCTGTGTGAATCACATTAGCAGTGCTGGCAAGTGGGATTTCCCAGCACTGCTGTGAAACTGGTTTGTTATGGGAGACAGCACACCACCTGTCCATAGTTAATGCTCACAGTCCTGTTTAATAGCAGGCTGATGTTAATTAAGCATGTTACCTGCACCGAGCCATTAAACCTTGATTACCTCTGAATCAGCTGGATTATCAGGATTGTGCAAGACCTCTTCCACATGCAGGAGTGGGAATACTGTTGCTTACCCTTTACTTTGGGTTAGATCCCAGGCATCCTTTGTGCCTTTTAAAGTTCAAGGTGGACAGGTCCTTCTGCAGAGGTCACTGGTTGGACCGGGTGCTCCCCTGCCTGCACATCAGCCCAGCACAGCCTTTTATTTTGCACTATGTTGATTTAGCTACCAGCAAGGCATGCCCATGGCAAGGGAAACATTTAGGAAACAATGTACCATGCACTTCAGAGCCACGCATCCAGACTCTCCGTTGCTGCAGAGGTCCCAAAGAGATGGGATTTGCTTTCATGCTGTGACAAGCCCCAGTGAACCTGCTCTGGGGCGCCGGGGCCAGGAGCACTTGCCCTCCAGTTCGCACGCATGGCACAACAGCGCTGCGCGAAGGAGCCCCACTGCCTGCGGGACGCCCACATCCCTCGCGAACACCCAACAGCAACAGCACACAAGAGGCCTGAGAAAACAAATATCCCGATCACACGACTCCCATCTTCTTTAAAGGCATCTGCCAGAATTTAACTTACAGGCACTGGGCACACCCTTCCCTCCCTCCCACTAAATTTAACCTGAATTTCTTCCAAGCCTTGAAGCCCAGCAAACCCAGTACCTAGTACCCAAGATAACGCCCCACTCCTGCACCTCCTCCCAGGAGCAACTGACCTCAGGGAGCTCTTGCTCTTCCGCTGACAAAACCCAGGCAGGACCTTCATTTTACCTTAGCAGGAGGCTTCGAGATCTGTTCACAGCACTTTTCTTTTGGTGCTTTTTAACCCTCTCCTGCCAACTTCCCCACTGCAATCAAAGATACACAGAGAAAGGAAGTCCTCTCCTCCTTGACAATTTCCATAAACCTTTCACCTTCCTCAGCAAACAAACCTTTTCCTCTCCTCCTGCCCCTTTTTTTGCACCTCCTGCCATGACCTGCTGGCAAGAGAGGGCATATGTTCCCCATAATGCGGAGCGTAAGGAGAAACACCTGGTAAATGTTACTCTGGGTGGCCAGTGAACCAGTACAAGTGAAGTTACAGTGAAATTATCCTCAGCCTGGATCACAAATCCTACTCAGGACCAGGGTACTTAATTGCTTCAGTTCCGAAGCGGTGGGTTTTTTTTCTCCCTAGGTTCCCCACCCCTAGGTCCCAGGGGTATCTAAACTGAACATAGGATGCAAGTTCCCTTTCCTGTAGACAGGAAAAATCCTGTAGTGGGATTATTCTGCAGTCTGCACTGCATTTAGAGATCTTTCCAAAATGATACGATGACTCAGATGCACAGGGAAAAGAAAAGAGTTTTCTCTGAACAAGTATCTGAAATCTTCCTAAACAATTCCTAAACGATCAATTTTGAAAGCAAAAGCTTTATGAGTTACAATCCAAAATAAGTGCTACTGCATGCATCACATTTATTTTTTTGGTACATTCACTTCAGTATAAGAGTAATTAGACTGGCATTTTGGATAAAATAGAGATTTGAGTCATAAATTTAGGTTAAATTCTATCATTTAGGAATAGTTTTAACTGTCTGGATGTAACATGTAAAATCTATTTCTTAGGATCTATAGGAACTGTCCACAAAAAGTACACAAATAGAGATGTTTTACATTGAGTACAGTCCCATCTGCACTGTGGTGTAACAAGAGGCTCATTTATTTATTTAGGGAAAGGATGAGCAGAGCCAGTTCTTCCATATCTCATCCTGGCTCTAGGCTTAAATTTCTCTGTGCAAGAAGAACCACTACTGAAGAGAAAGTGGGACCTAGGCAGTGAAATGCATCTTGTGTGTAAGGGGTGACGTTGTTTCTCAATTTGGTAGCTGTTTCTAAGTTTAGTTTTTTAGTCAGTTCAGAACCTCAAACCATTTTAAGAGTAATTCCTTTTTCATGGCTGACATTTCTTTGGCAGGAAATAATTAAAAGGATCTGTTTTTATAAAAATAAAACACTCCGTTGCAGCCAATGCATTCAGTTTTGCTTAGAAATCTTAATATAGCGCAGAGGTGTAAATATTCTAGGAAAGATCAGTTGTTTCATAAGGTCTCTAGTTTGCCTTCATGGGGATGAAGTCACAGAGATCTCCAGGCCCAGGCAAGCCCAAAATTTTTCAAGTCTAACTAAAACAATATTCAACTATATACCACCAACAGGTCATCTCGTACTTCTGAAGAAGGCTGCAATATATACATATTCTAGAGTGTATATACTTTACTATACTATTGATGGACACTTAAAACCACTAAGTAATTCATTCCTGATTAATTAGAATAATTAGAATTCGTCTTATGACTTCACAGTGCTTCCTACAGCAGAACTCCCTGACCGCTGGGGTTCAGCATCGCACCTGGATTTCACTGCTGTTTTACCTGTGAATGTGCGCAAATCAGGGGCTAAGAGCAAATTCAGGCCTTTCCATCGGTAACACTGCTCTCACTGCAGTCTGTAAAGCAGGCTTTCAGCCTTTTTGTCCTTTTGAGGTTGAAATTTTACCAGTAGCCTCAAGAAAACTCAGAAAATATACTATCCGCTACACTGGCAGCTCCAGCGGTACTTCATGTACGTCAATTAATTCGCATGAAACTGTGACAAGTTTCCACCAACTAAGCATCTTTCTAGCATTAAAAATAGTCAGATCTGGAAAATTTTTAAAGGAGAGGGAAAATCCTTTACAAGTCTACCTTTCATCAACTGAAGATGGATGGCACAGGCCGCAACAGCCTCTGCAAAAATTAAAAACTTGTCAAGAGCAGAAAACGCTGAAAAGTGGCAGTCACCACAGAATAAAATGACAAACAACAAATCAAAATATTTTGCATCACTCTGTCTGAGAGTCTATAATTAGCAGCTCAGCACGACTCACCAATTGCTTTCAGCCCGCGGAGTTTAACCAAGCGTATTTGGACAAGCTGCTGGATGGGGCGGGTGATTTAATGACGGAGCCGGAGGTACTTGGTGTCTCGCATGCAAGCACTCAACTGTACGTGTCTGTGGGGCCTGATGGGTGGCACCCTGCAGATGCCGAGGGACCTGGCAGCTGTCCTTGCAGGACATGTCAGCTTTGACAGGTCATGGAGCTCAGCGGTCACTGACAACTGGAGAAAAGCAAGTGATGTGCCCATCTTCAAAAAAGCATGATCTGGGGAACGGCAGGCTGGTCAGCCTCATTTTGGTCCCTGGGAAAATCGTGGAGAGAGCCCTCCTGGGCACTGCTGGGCACCTGTGGGTGGTGGTGCCATCCTGAGGGCGCTGGGCAGCAGGGACAGCTTCAGGAGGGCACCTTGTGCCTCCAGTACCTACAAGGATACCAAGACGCTGGAGCCAGGCTCTCTGCCAAAGGTGGCTATAAAGGGAAAGAGGGGAGTTTCCAGCTGGAAAGAAGGGGAAAAACTTTCCTGGCATTGGGACAGGCTGCCAGAGAAGCTGTGCTGGCTCTGTCCTCGGAGGGTGTCAAGTCCCGGTTGGGTGAAACCCTGAGCAGCATGGTCTGCCCCCACAGTACAGCTGAGCCTGCCTTGGGCAGGGGTGGACTGGAGACCTCCCGAGGTCCTCGCCATCACGTGTGACCCTGTTACTCTATATTCCTCCAGCAGATACACAAAACCAGGGGAAAGAGAGCTGAAGCAAAATATTTCCAGAGTCAGAGAACTCCGTTCTCATTAACTCAATGTTTTAAGTAATATGCAATACCCAATATTTGCTGTAATTCTTTTCCCTGTGTTTCACGCAGCCCCTTCCTCACCACCACAAGTGCTAAGCCCCGCAAAACCCCAGCTCATGTTTCCTGGGTTTTTTACCTGTTGTGTTATTTTTAGCTTATTAGCCCTTTCACAAGAGCCAGTCACATCTGCCCAGGATTAAAGTTGGTAAAAGGTTTGCTTACATTAACGACAGAATTACACGCTTGGGTGGGCAGGCTGCTTACTACATTTATTGTAGAAGTGTTTGCCCATTACAGAAGTTGTATTTCAGAGGCTCTATTAGCCCAACTGGCACTGTAAGTAGTGATAAAGAAAAGCTGGGAAATGATAAAGATCATTTAATGGTGCAAACACCATTTGGCTCTGCTCACATCCTCAAGCAAAGCCCCAGACTAATGCACTTGGGCGATAAGACAGTCTGCGAGCGCGATAGTAGGAGCACAGCGCAAAGGAAAGTCAGTCTTGATGTAAAGAGGAATCAGCACAGTCAGGTCGATCTTATTGAGACATGGTGCCGGGCAGCTACACTTGTGGACTGCAGGAAAGTAAACCTGGTTTGCGTGATTATTTCCGTGAGTGCTGCTTTCTCCCTAGGAAGGGCTGCACCTCTGCGCTTGTGCAGTACTTTGAAAAATCTGTTGTAAAAAAAAGGGTAGGTTTTCAACTGTGGGTGGGGTGGCTGGACACTGTCTCTTTGGACAGGAACTGGTACTTAGAATAGTTTAGACTAAGAAATCACATCATGCAGGCCTTTGGTGGGAACTTGATACTTAAATTTTAGTCTGACCTTCCCATGCAAAAGCTTGGCTTACAATTGGTACATCAGAATGTGCCAATAGAAGTATCACTCTTTATATACATGCATTGTGGTTAAAGTAGTATAACTGGTTATTCTGACACCTGGCAGCATTTACAGAAAGCCAGAAAAATTGGAGTATTTGGTTCATGTGTTTGTTGAGGGCCATTCTCTTTAACTGCTGGAAAAAGAAGGAAAAATAGTTCCATCAAAATGATTTCACATTCTGCCCAAGGTTTTGTGTCATTTGTTGGCAAAGGTAATGGAAGGAAAAATATCAGTGACAAAAAGTGACCAAGAAATGGGTTTTTTCAATTAACAGCCCTGGCTCCAATTTTCTTTGCCATATTTGGTACTGCCCACACTGCAATAAAATGACATGATGTATTTTGTATTTCATGGTGCAACTTTGGCCACGATTCAAAATGAGTAGAAAGCACCTGATGTCTGAGCAGGGTATACATTGGACAGCCATGTCCAAAATTACCTCCCTGCCCACTGGCACTGAAAGCTGGAGGCATCTCCTGTCTACCACGTTCATCTCTTTAGACTTAGACTCAGTCTCAGCAGCAAACAGCCAAAAAGTTGCAAGTCTCAGGCACAAGCTGCCAAAGTCCTTTTGGAGCAAAGTTTTAAGAGCTGTTTGCACACTGCGCCAAGGCTGCCTGAATAAAGATCAGTGCCATCCAGGATCAAAACTTCTCTGTGCCCAAGGCTAGAGAAGATGTGTTAATACCTTTTGTTCCTAACGAATGACCATGCCCTTTGCAGGGGTGTTGTGTGGTAGGTCTGGGCTGATGAAACCACATGGCAGCCTGTACCTTGACCATATGTTTTGCAGTGTGTGCAGCTTCACTGATGCCTGCAGAGCTCTGTGCAGACACCGCATGCTGCTCACGCTTCATAACCCCCATGGTGGAAATATTGCACTATTTGCCTGTTGCCAAGTTTCCTGTGTCTTCCTCTGAAGTCAAGGTACAAGCCAGTATCTGAGACAGACTAAGGGGATGGCTCAGACTGACAGTAACTCTCAAAAACCAGTATCTGAAAAATGCCAGACAGGAGAAATCAGGAAAATGCAAGAAAGCAATGCAAGTTTCAGTAGCCTGGGCTCTGTCTAGTTTCAGAAAGAAGTTTGTCACTGTCAAACTTCCTAGGTGAACCTCTGCTGGAGATAAACCACTGCCCTGGGAGGTGTTATCTTGCCCTTTAAACATCTCATCTAATATCAGAGGGAAGATTTCCTGCCTCTGCTAAAAGAAATGGCAGGCTGAATTATATGTCAGCCTGAGTGTTAAACGGCAAACTTCTCTGATAAATTCAACTTCAGCTGAGTTGTTACTGTGAACACGGGACTGCCTCAAGGAGGCGGGGAGGGGACACCATGGGACTTTCCTGCTGAGAAGGATCAAGCTCTTGAATAAAACGCTGTCAAATAATATTTAAGTACTTTTCAAGAGGCCACTGGCATTGCTCTCACTGAATCAATTCCAGCACTGCAGTTCAACGTGCAGATCCAGGCTTCGGAGCTGCTCAGGCCCCGTTTAATCATGTTATTCCGGCCACCAGGACTGCGGCTGCTGGGCACGGGCAGCTCCGCCGCGCATCCTCTGCTCTAGCCATGGTGAGAGGCTTCACACAGCACATTTCTTCATTAAATAAAAAACATCAGGAGAGATTTAGAAAGCACAGCGACTTCTGGGCAAATTGACATTGCCCGCATAAACTTAGAGACAAGGAAAAACGGCTTAAAAGCGAGCTATGAAAAGCAGAAGCAGTGATGAGACAGCCTGTCTGGCACAAGCGCTTCCTTTTTTCATACTGGCGGGAGATGGTGAGAGGGAACAGAGCGTTCAGTGTTAGATGTGAAAAAGTGAAACGGCTAGGGGAAACCCATGTAAACTTTGGGAGTGCAGTGGCATAGAAAAGAAAATGGCATGGGTCCATTTACTTTTTCTATAGCGCTGGCATAATATTTTATTCCGTGGAATCATACAGGAAAAAAGAAAAAGATGAGCCACATTACAGTTTTTACTAAAGTTAAATATTAACTCGCCCTGAGGAAGTCAAAGGCAGCAAAATATCACTTCTTTTAATGTAACATTACCCAGTTGACTGCTGGGGCAAGGACTGCATAAACACAGAGAAACACAGGCCACCTACTCCAAAGATCCTACGTCAGAAAATCACAGGGCAAAGCACTAAAATGCAAGTGAGAGGAAGAGTACATTTTGTTATATTGGCAAAAGTAGAAAGAGAAAATAATGTGTAATTAAATAAATTGGAACTAAAAACCTGGAAAAAAAACAGGAAAAATATGAAGGAGGATGAAAGAGAGGAGAAAGGGAGGTGTAGAAAGACTAGGATAGGGCAATGATGGTAAAATGACTGGAAATGGTGGAAGAAACCATTGTAACAAAGTTTTGACTTTTTTAAAAGTAGCCCATTCTTTCCATTCATTTCTATCCATCCTGTTCACCGTTAGTGTGCTGAAGTATGATAAATGACTTGGAGTTTTACTTGTTGAAAACTACCAGTCTCTGGCAACAGAAGCCCAAATATTAGCCAAAGGTGCTAAAAGCAACACCTAGTAATAAAACTAAAACATAGTAAAACTAAGACCTTTGCACTAGTCTCCCAAGCACAACTGACATAATCTCCTACTGCCTGCAATGCAGCTCATATGCAGTCAAATGTCAAAAAAGATTTGACAGTAAATGGAAATAAAACCCTTTCACAGACGCTCCCTGGAAAGTTGAATTTGCACCTCACCTAAAATGGAACAACTGTTTGGGATAAACTCTCCCCATGGAAAATTAGTTCGACATAATAACACATTTGCCTTTTTTTTTTATCTAACTCTTAGGAACAATGGAACTTAGGAACAATAGGAACAATGCAAATGTTATTCTGAAATGAGACCATCAATACTGAATTTTCCTAAAGGAAAAAGTCTGAGATAACTCTGTGTATAGAACAGCGCTGAACAGGATACTCATTTCCATCTGATGGTTGAAAGAGCGAAAGTTAGGGCTACACACATCAATAGCCTCAAACAATGTGATACTTCTCTTGCCCCAGCATGCAATCATTTCCTAGTGCTTTTTTACAATACATTGCAAACTTGCCTAAATCGTATCAGTAGGCCATCTAGTACTCATTATAAAACATGTTTTCATCTAGTCTTTGTAGGCTTTTCTTTAGACCTAAATGTAATATAAATGAACTTTTAGGTTTATTAGTACCAGCTGGCTAGGATTGTTTTCCCTCTTCAGGAGCCCACACCCCACTTGCTATAATGATTTATGAGGCACTGTAATCCAAGCGTTTTTGTCATGGGTAGTACAGTCACTACAATTATTATTAGAAAACATTCCAGACACTACACACACATGAAACAGAGACACAACTATGTTATGTGCTTATTCCACAAGCAAATCCTCTTACGCTCTGTAGTGAGCATCTGGGTGAGCTCAAAAACTGCACAAATTACAGGAGCACAAAGCCAGCACCGATAAAGATCTGAATTAATGCAAGAGGTTTGTGTCTCAGAAACCCACCCTAAAAGCACAGATAAGAAAATGCACTCTGTCCCAGCAGAGTAGGCTGTAGGGAAAGTCACGCTGACAGGCAACACCACCCTGGCCTTCCTGCTAGGCTGATTTTGCAGTCCCAGATGGCCAGATTCAAAAATCAGAGAATCATAGATGTCTTGAGAATAGTAAGTGTGAAAAAAATTAGTATTTACTGGAAACAGAAAAGGATGACGACAGTAGGGATTGGTGCAGCAGCCGCTGCTGGTGAGCTAAAACACCAAAGGCATATTTTGTTTCACATACCAAAATGTTCTTCCATTGAGCTACTGATTTTTAACAGTAGATTGCCACAGAGAGCACAGCATTTATTCTTAGACCTGTTACCACAATTAAGGAAACCTCACAACCCACAGAACATTTCTTTAGAGAAGGTGTTAACTGCCAAGTGACTAAGACTGCAGACTGGAGACTGACTGACTTTTAACAGAGCCAAGTAAGGTGTGTGTTTAACAGTAACAGATGATCTTTAAATGGAAACCTTTTAGTTAACATCCTACAGCTGCCTCCATCTCTAATCTTTCCCCCCCAAATACACTTTAAATTCCTCCTTTTTATCTTTGTCGCAATCTCCTAGGACCATGCAGCATCATATTTGGACATGCCCGTTTTCTGCAGTATCAGCCATTTATGAAAACAAAAAGTTGGACATTGAAAAAATGTAATAGTTCATTCTTCTCACTAGACACTTTAAATACAATGAATATAGTTTTATGACTTCAGGCACTGTGGGAGACCTTTATGCAGTTACTTTAAAAAATCATGCATTTTTAAATGACAACATTTTCTATACACTCCCTCACTACAAATAGAGCCATTAAATACTGCTACTGTCTTCACAACAGAGAAATGAAAGAGAAGTGAGAAACATGCATGTGTTAGATGTATACATGTGTAAACACGTAAACTACCATAAAAGCCACAATGTCTCGGTAATAAAGACAGATTCCATTATGCCATATGGGACACAATTTTTCAAATACTGCTTTTAGAGATGGTCATGGTATTTTTTAAGAAAGCCTGGAAAAGACAAAAGGATGGATGGAAGAGAAAAGCTTCCTCCCACATCTCCTGGACTGCCTTATACCTCACCCACAACACCTATGGCTTCGAATAGCCGGCCTGTGCCCAAGCTTCTCCCCGTAGTGAGGACACTCTCCAGGGAGGCAGGTGTATGAAGCTAACTGCTCAAAGCCCATGAGGGACATTTGTAGGTTCACAGAGCAGACATTGAAGCTTGCATGTTGTGAGGGTCTAGTTGCATCAATGCACATAAAAATCTCCGTTGGCTCAGTCTCTAAGGATTTACATGTCTCCCTAGTATCTGGATCCCGGCCAGACTTGAGCAGCAGATGGATGCTGAGCAGCCCAGGTTTGTGTAGTTGTAGGTAGCAGCTGAGTAGCGGGTTTTATTTTTGAGGTTGGGTTATGGAAGGAGATGGATTGCAGTTTAGGGCCCATCTGGCATTGAAGTGTCTGAATCCTGCCTTCGGTGTGCACGTCATTTGCTGGATCTAAGTCAAGGTTAGACAAACAGCTCTTCAAAGAAACACTATTCCAGACCCATCAGCACGTAGCGTCCTCTTTCCCTAGTTTAGTCTGAATCAAAAAGTGCCATCTACTTTTGTGGAACACATTTTCCTTTCCCATTTCTCCAATCCTCATTATAAGCCTTGCGCTGAACACAGGAATGAGCTGTCTGGAACAACAAGGTCTCAGACACCATCTCACCCGTCACTTCATCAGGACTGCTGAGGTCACCTGAGATGTCTTTTTTGGCTCCGGCAATCACAGTGCTTAGGGCAGGGGCCAGGTTTGGGCTGTCCATTTTGGCTACAGTGCAGTACGCAATTGGGCTTTCTGCCAGCCTGGTCTCCTAGATGCTACGACAGCGGAGGTTTTAACTCCACTTGCTCCAGCAGGTCTCCAGCTTTGCAGGACCTTCCCACTCATCTTTGCACGGACAGACTGGCAGCCTCAGAGAACACTATATGGCTTTATTTCATTTTTCACCGAGCTGTTCATTTGTTTATTGCTGGCTCCCTTTCTCCCTCCATCTGGTAATAAAGGATGGCAAGTCGTGACAGCAGTTGCAATACCTTTGGGAGGTTTGGTGCCTATAATTCAAGTCATATACATTACCCACTTGTAATTTGTTATGATGACTGATGACTTGTTCAAAGACCTTCTAGGCTCAACACTGAATCCCATACGCACAGGAGCAGACTCAACAGAGTAAGGATTCGTCTCTTCTCCGGTGCAGGTATGTCAGCTTATCCCAATCTTATTTATAAATCCTGGGCATACCTGCAAGCATATCCCACAGGGAATAAGAGATCAAGAGATCACTCATACAAAAAATGGGGCAGAGTTGGACCTGCCAGCAGAAAACAATTATCAATATTATGGAAATAATTAAACTGAAAATAAAAAACAATGGAATTCATGATATGGGCATTCTTGAATTAAAAACCACATTAGAAATAAATTCTGCTTGCTTTATACTTAATTCTTCCATGACTTGCATCTGGAATTTGCTCATCAGTAAAGCAGGAAAATTTCTTTGCAGTGTAAGAAACACCTTGCTAAAACAACAGTCAAAGGAAGCTCTATATAAGAAACATGGGCTCATTCTATAAGATGCAGAGTAGTTTCAGTTCCTATTTATTTCAGTTTTCCTTGAAGTATTTAATTCTCACTTAGCACCTTACAAGATTTATCCCAGAGATGCCTTCCGCAAGATCTATCCCATGCTAATTTTGATCCCTTTTTTCTGTTATCGTTTAAATTTTAAACAACATAACATATATTTTAGAAACAACCACTGCAACCTGATATACAACCACACTACTGATTTATCCACATGCGGAACAGGCACTGCCCAAACAAACTCCCGCATTTAGCCTGGCTAACGAAAGCCGAGATACAATTGTGTTTCTTGGCTGCACGTCACTAGTTTAGTCCATACAGCATAAAGTATTTTTGTTCCAGGTTCATACTAACAAAGAGATCAGAAAAGAGAGTCAGATATCCACATCTTTTAAAAGTTTACAGTAATTGTTATGCCAAGTAAGGTTTCAAAAAAGAGAAGAAACCTGTTTGGTAGGTTTCAGTTTGATACAAGCCAAGAGGCACCAGGAAATTCCAGTTCCACAGATGTTCTACCAGTAATGCAAAGGTCAGGGCATTTGCTTTAACTTCCCTGGCTTTAAAAGAGATGTAATAGGTTTTCACATTCATTAACCTACATTTCCATTTAATTGTCTTAAGTGCAAGTGGAAAATGCTAAGGAAATGCCTATATGTTCTTAGATACACCTTATTGATCTGATTTATTTTGGAACAATTCCTCTCTTTCTAGAGTGAATCTTTTTCGATCTCAATCAACCGAGATATCTATTTCTATGGACAATGAATTTACTTTAATAGTAAAGTTGATCTCAGAGTTGACCAGCTTTAACGGATCACTTCACTCCCTATTTAGTAACCTTGGTTAATGTTTTCGAAAGCTGCCAAACAAGCTGACTGCAGAACAACAGGCTACTTGGGTCTGGCCAGATGTTAAATTTCAAACCACTGTGAGTTACTTTATTGTCCTGAACACAAGCTGACCCTTTTTCTGTACACAAAAGCAAAAGGAACAAAAATTCTCCCCCAAAGAAGGGTCATCCCACAATAGCACTGTAACATCTCATTTCAGCAGCCACCTGCAAAACCACCAAATGACCCCTGGATGTCTAACCCCCTACCAGCCCCCAGAAAGCTGCAGTGGCAGCAGCAATGCCAGCCCCATCCAAGCCGTTGCACAGGCAGCAGCACCGGCCACACTGCCAGCAGCAGGGAAGACACAAACACCAGCAAAGGCAAGGGTAGGAGCAGTAGTGGAGCTGCCCGGAAAGGAAAAATCTTCCTAAAACTGAAGCAGAATGTGAAATCATATGCTATTCCGGGTCAGCTTATAGTCAAAAATAACACAAGTACTATCCAGCAAGCTTCAAATGGGCTTTAAAACTAATTGCCCAACAACAAAACATATTACAATGCTCTTACATATCACATATTACAACTGTAGAAAATGAGATGCAAGCACTGCCCTCTTCAAGGATGGAGACATACCAGGAGATGTCTCAGTTTTGTGGGTTACTTGCCAACACTGTGATGTCTCTAGAGGTTTTTGTATGCAGATTTGAAGCTTCTGTTTCCTAGATTTCATAATGCTTGAATCTGTATCCTACAGACACTTTGCTGGGTAACTTCTCTTACTTGAAAGTCAAGGCTCTAGGCTGCCTGTGATTTTGTCAGTTCTTCTCTCATGAACTCCCTAGAGGAAAAATCCAGTTTTATTATGGACTATTTCACCTACAAGGGCTTGGTCAAAGAAAATGCGGGGTGCAACTTTACCCTTTTTAATCACGTTAGGCATCCCCTCAGACTCCTCAGGCTGCACTTATTTCCAAGCTGGTATCACGCCAGCCTATGCAAGGTGCCTTGTGGCAGATACCAGCCACATGCCATGATGGTGTGATCCTGTGACTCCAGGAAAGAAGTGAGCCAAGCTCATAGGAACTACTGCTTGGATGGAGGAAATAGCATCTTGTCAGCTTTCTTTTCTGCTTGCCTTTGTTAAAATGCAAGTTTTCCATACCCCATCCCCTCGGGATGCAGCACAATCTTATCTCGAAACTACCATGCACTTCACAGCGAGCCAGCTCAGTTAAAGCAGAAAACCCCCAGGAAATGTTTATAGCATTGAGCGGTGGATTCTCATTAGCATTTCCTAGCTGTTTGTGTGGAATAGCTTGGTCTCGGAGGCATGCTCCTTTCCTTCTGTACCCGTCTGAACAGACTGCACTGACTTTAGAGGGTGTCCCATCTGATGAAGTTTTGGTCTTAAAGTCTCATTTATTTACATCCATCTGGAAATGATGATTCAAAGCAAAAACAGTGATATAGCCCTGACTATAATTTTACAGACTTTCCTCCTCTCTAACCTCATAGTAACAGGAGTAAAATTGAAGAAAAATAGCAGTTCTGTTGAAAACTCCTGAGCACATACTTTTGGAAACTTTTAAGAGACTAATAAATAAGAGCATTTGAGTGAATGCGGCTGTTATGCTCAGCTTGAGACTGCAGTGGCTGAAACTGATACACAGCCAAATTAATATTAGGCACTCTCAGCAGATCTGAACTCTCTCACCTATTCAGTAGCAGTTGCTCCTAACCTGAGGTAAAGCTTTAGGTGATCAGCGATTAATATTGCGTATTGCTTTGGTGTAAGGACTATAAAAGAGGATTTCAGCAGTAATTGTATCCGCCAACTTGAAGAAATACTTTCCAAATTTGGTGAAGAGAAGACAATCTCTGAAGAGAAAATTGGCTCACATTGTGGAAACACAGGCATTACGGAGGCCTTCTGGATGCAGGCACTGAGATAAGTAAGCAAGCAAAAGTCGCTTTCATGCTAATCAGCCGGGTTTGCTGTGCTCATTCTCCTGCCACAATCTCCACCCTAAGGCAGTGCACATTTCTTATAAAATATTGCTAAACTTTAAGAACAAACTTATCAAGCATTTCATAACGTGAGGATATGAATACTTTGTCAATGCATGGCAGCTTCCCTCGCACAGTCTGCACAGTCCAGAGGAGTACTTACAGAAGAAACCTCTGTGACTGAGGACAGTCCCCAAGCTGTAATTTTGTCCTGACACTGCTAACATGACTCCCGCATTTACACCAAAGAACAAAAGCATAGCTACAGATTTTCAAAACTTACACAACCAAATATATACAGATACAAATTTTCACTTGTGTTCACTGGTAAATGATCATTTCAGCACTGATGAAACTGAATTCATGATCAATGTGGTCACAAATTATATTTCACTATTTAGTCAATATTTAGGTGAAAAACAGAGTCACCAACAAGAAGGAGACGGAGCCACAGATGTAATCAACATATTACATGAAGCAAAACCTTATTTTAACCCTTGAACAGACAGCTGCTGTTCACCAGTGTAAGTGTTCACATTTTAAGAAATGGGACAGCTTGACTGGTTTGTTTTTAGCTGCACACATTTGCGTTGACTCATTCTGGAAGTTTTTGTCAAGCTGAGTATCCTGATGCTACTTTTCGGGGTACTCTCCACTTACCAGCAGTAAAAATATTTACAAAGGACTTTTGGGCCTGTTAAATCAGCTAATCACAATAATTCAATGTTCATCCCCATCTCTGCAATGGGAGATTAGTAATAATAATGAGTAAACTGTTAGGGGATTGTAGTGGGGCTAGAAGGAAAATATAAAAATAGTGGTAAGATTCACCCAAAGAAGTCTGAGTGCACCGTTCTGTTTATGCAATTTCTTATCAAAAAGAGATCCAAATAAGTATTCAAATGAGCAAGCAACATGAGACGCTGTATATTTGTTTACCCAGACTAATCTGGTGCCAAGAGCAGAGCTGCATTACTTAATTCATTTCTGCTCCCACGTCTAAGCACTGTGGGCGAGTTTGTGCCCAGGACAGGAGCACAGGTGATGTGTGGGGAGCACCACAGGCAGGTACACCAGGTATTGGTGTTCATATACTTAATAAAGTATGTATATCATCATATTGCTAAGACAAATTATCAGTATTTTTCAAGGCCTCCTTCATTTGCCTAGTGTTATTTTCCACTTGAAGTCTCCCTGCCACATTGTTAAAGTGTCACTGTAAAAAGGAGGATGGAGCGGAGGCCTGAGAGCCGGACTAGCGGACAGGGTTTCCAGCTGGTATGCCCAGCCTTGGTGTGCTATTCCATTTGCCACGGCATTACCTTACATACACCTTTCACCTAAAACAGCTACAGACCTACCTACCGCACAGACATCTTTTAAGATTAATATACCTAATGTTTATAAAACACTGTGGTCTTCAAAGGCCAGGTACTGCCAAAGGGCCTATTACACCCAGAAGAGGAGAAGCTGAAAACCCATTAAAGGTAATTTGATGAAAAGGATAGGAAAGCAGAAGTGAAGGCAACGTGTGGAATAACTGGAAAACTTCTAAGCTAGTAGTGAGACGTGAGAGCACATAATGGTCTGAAACTAGAAAAGTTTCAGCCCTTCAGTGGGGAAGGGCAGAAACATTTGCAAACCAGACTTCTCCTGGGGGATTTATATAGCTGTAGAAATTGAGCCAAATAGTCTGAATTCAACAGTGTTGCCAGTAGCTACCACAGATTTGTTACTTGCTATATTTTCCCCACTTCATAATGACCTGCTTGTCCCAGCACGCCAGACAGACGCACGGTTCAGCAAAACTGCAAGCTGAGAGGGGCTTGGTTAGTTTTAATATGACTATTTATTGAGCAAATGACAAGAGCTGGTAGTACCGGGTAACATTTCAAATGAAGGTGTGCAAGAAAGCCTCATGATTAAGTATTGAAACAACACGTTCATCAAATAGCAGGGCTAATCCTATATCACCCGCACCAGCCCAGAATTAGTTGCTACCTGGTTTTCTCCTTCAGGAGCATCACAATGATAGGTAAAAACAGGCTTTGTTAGATTTAACTATAATTACAGTGGACTATTGCATTCTTGAAAGAACAGACAGAGAGCGTAGGTGTATAAGCATACTGGCCCAACACCATTTTCGACCTACGCAGATAGTTACGACCTATTACATACACGCTCAGAAGTGCACTGGGGAAGACAGAAGGGCAATCCGGGCAAGGAGAAATCTTGGAAAATGCAGGAGGCTGGAGGAGAGCTCAGCATTTGGAGGGAGGACGGCAGCCAGGCAGCGCATGGCCAGAGGCAGGAGAGGATCTGGCAGCTGGTGAAGAAGGTGCTCAGATAAGATGTTTACTCTGAGTGACAGCTTCTCCGCAGGCTCCTCTGGGAAGCATAAATAGCCCAAATCTGGCTTAGGCGGTGCAGTGTGGGGGACACGTTTGCTGCTGCAAGTTGTTGGCAGCACAAGGGAGGCTTTCTGGCTGCACAGAGCCCTTGGAGGGCCAAATTCAGCACAGTCAGGGGAACATGGTGGAGGGTTTGTCCTGCTGACCTTGGGAACAGAAGAGAAATAGATTCTCTAATACATTAAGGTGAGATCTGGGTCTATATGAAGAAGACACCAGCAGATCAACTGGGTCAGCTTTTCACCTTTCTGATTAATATATTTAGGGAAATACCAGATCTGAAACTTGGATCACCAGCTGACTGATTTATATTTTGGACTCCCTCCATACCCTCAGTTTCTAATCCTTGAGTGAGCTTGGAAAAGTTGACAGAGAAAACTCTCTAAGATGAACCCATCTGCTGACGACCACAGCTACACTGCAAACACTTGTGTTTTGTACCAGGAGTGAGTTTTTCAAACACAGAGCAGAAGCACTGAATAGGCACCTCTAACTTACACATGCTTAAATGAATGTGCAGACTAGGAGTTTTTGAACAGGGCTTAATAAAAAAATACCAGGGACTCACTGTAGTTCAAACTTATTTAGACTGAGTATTAAACTCTGACAGGACCTTTTCAGAATGTGGGGTGTTTTTCTTAATTGATTAAAAAATATTTTCCGTTTTTTCCCTTCTTTATGAGCAAGTAGACTTGTCTGCTCTCTTTTCCCCTTTCCTCCCTATCAGCTATTGTCTGGACTACTTGTGTTTACTTCCTTATTCGAATTTCTTAAATGGAGACAAAGTGTCCAGGCTTCCAACAGACCCAGCAAACAATTTGAAAAACAAAAGTCCTGGGTTTAGCAGCACGACATTACTCGGGATTTTCTTTCATACACTTCCACATCTGCATTTGTCTTCAAGTAAGAAGTTATAACCTACTGCACAACAAGTTATTCTGTTTGATCATAAAACAGACGCTCCCAGGGAGAACTGCCTAGTAACTCAGTGGGTCATAGCCTTCAAAACTGAGACACCAGTCTTCCCCATCATCTGTGAATCAACTCCTCTGCACAAAGAGGAACAACCTCAAAACTTGGTTTCTTTAAAGAACTTCTGAGGTCCCAAGAGAAGGGAATAAATCCTTAAATAACTTTTTTTAAAATTCAACCAACAATGAAAATAGAAGAATATATGCTGTAGCAGAGCTATTAGTCATTACATTTTACTGACTTAAACATTCTTGATGCTCACGTCTGCAGAGATCTCCCACTTAGCTTAGGTCCTTCAAAATATGAAGTACAACATATCTGATTTTGTAAACATAGGCTGAGACGGTCTTTAATAAAAATATATGGTTTAATACACTTCTGAAGGGATGTGGATAATAATGGCAGCACATTGCATCTGTCCAGGGTCACCTCCAGGATTAGCAGGCAGCTGGCTGGGGTACAGGAGTGCCATGGAATTGGTAGAAGAGTTTGAGGAAAAATTTGAACGAATAGTCAAATTTTCCTTTCCCCTCAGCAAAAGCCCTGAGAAGTAGTCGTACATCTGCTCAATGCATATAGGCCACAGCTGGAGGCATTGCCAAGCTGGCTGAACCGGTTGCCAGTGCTTGGTGTAGGTTCCTCATGGGCCTCTGCAGGAACGGTGGGTGCAACCAAATGCACTCTGCATCACGCTGCCATGGGAATGAGGAAGGTGCTGGACCCAACCAGGCACCTCATGGACATCAGACAAGCAAATCTGGATGCATGGACATGTAAAGGAACAAAAATTCGCAGCTCTCCAGAGTTTTCTTCCATTTCCTATATAAACTTTGCTTTCAATTCACACTAAAAAGAGGAAGAGGAGGGGAAAAAAAGCAAGTCTGATTCCTGTCTGACATTGTTTTCTAACACTAATCAATGGTGCAACAAAACATATGCTACCCTAAAACCGGCTCTGAGCAAGAACCTCAAGTGTGAGAAACAAAACAGCAAATGTTTCACGCCACTAATCAGATAATGATGCTGTGCCAGGATCTTTATTCTCCTACGTTCTTTGTCTACTCTTTTCACAATGCAATAGTCCTTGATAATTATAAAATCTATCACAGATTGTTTTTATCACTGTTATTGCGATGCCCCTCAAGGAAGTAATAGACAGGAATGAGCGAGACAGCAAAGTGAGGAAGTGAAGTGCATCTTAATGAAAGCATTAAAAAAAAAAAAAAGAAAGAAAATGCCAGCAATGGACTAGCTAAATTAGCCTTGCTGCAAGAGGTAGACCACATTTCAGCAAATTCAGCAGGTACAAGAAAGGGGGACAGGAGGGAAGTGTAGATAATTGAAAGATGGGATTGAAAAAATCACTGTGCCACCACTTAAGCAAATTCAGTGAGACTTCCTAATGAGACAGCAACATCTCACAGCAGTGGGATGTTGTGTTTCCAGATGGTGAATTACCACTGAAACAAAGTTAGAACTAAAAACACAGAATGTGCTTTTTTGCAGAGCACCTAAAGAAGCATACTGTTTTATCTTGCTGGGCATAACGGAGGGCTAAGAGTATGCTCTCCCAGTGGAGTTCAACCAAGGTAGCTCAGCTCACGTGAGAGCAGCCATAGAGCAGATCCAGTGCTCTTTTACCAAGTCTTTGCTTGCATTGCACTTCACTGTGAGGGGGGTTTGGACTTCTTGAGAAATATCTCCAAATTAAAAGCCCTGCTGTACACAGAGGCAGGTGCTGAGTTCTTTCCCAAGGCACTGTGCAACAAGCTGTCTGCCCTTTTGGACAGGAGGAAAAAGACCTGTGCTAAAACACTGGATGTCACGGCAGTTGTCTTATCCTGTGGCTGCACCCTAGAGCCATCCTTTTAGCAACTGATGAGTTGTGCTGACCTGAAGTTTAATCAGCTCATTCTTGGGCCATTTTTAGAGAGCGGTATTAGCAAACTCAGTAGAAGATTGTGCATGTAGATACAAATCACTGACGTTTAATGCTTGAATTAACTGTGTGAAGAAGGCAAGTCATAAGAAGTTACAGTGGGGGTTGGAGTCAGAATTACATGCAGATTACATCTTTTCCTCAGGAAACTAAGTACTGGAACACATTCAGGAGAACCTGAATAATATTAAGATATCAAAAGCTTAATTTTTCCTGTTTCTTCACAACACATTTTGACATGGTAACATCAAATGATGAGCCTCAACTCTCTGATGTTATCTCCACACTAGAAAACAATTAAGTTGTTGCACATGAAAGTAGCTGAACCCAGCCAGTCCTTTAACTGTTTTATCCCCAGAACAGCCAAGTTAACATCTATCCCAGAATCAGTCAGCAATCAGTCTACAGATGTTTCTTTGAAGTCTGAATGCTATATAATCTTTTTCATCTCTGGCTTTGCTCATATATACATACGTATATATATACACACACACGTGTATATACATACACCTATATACACACGCATACATACACATATACACACATGTATGTATTTGATGTATTATATCTGCCCACCCACACCAACCTCTGTGTCACAGTCAGCAAGCCCAGGAGCTTCAGGCTAGTAAGAGTCCCAAAGAAGCTTCCCACAATCTCCTTGAGATTCCCGTTGCACCACATTCCTGCTTAGAGAGGAGTCAATTCACAAAATAGTGCTGTTTGAATTAGAAACATGAAAAGACTATGCCTTTTATCTGTAGGAATCTCCCTTTCGAGGTTTGAATGAAGTCGGGAAACTTTGCAGCAGTAGAAGTGCTATTGAATGGTAACACAGAAGTAACTACACTTAATATGGAGTAGTCAGAATAAACCAAAAAGGAGCTTCTCAGACTAAATAAACCAGAGAGAAAAATCAAGAATTGGCAGCTAGGGATGAGCAATGTAGTGTCCCTTCTGGATTCTGTTCAACGTTCACAGAAAAGCCCTACTTTTGATCTCCTCTCACTCCTTCCTGTTCTCATGGTCTCTGCTGACAACAGAAGGGAATGGAGCACTTGCTTTATGGGAACTGCGGCAGCTGAAATCAGAGGGGAACATGAACAGCCATAAGAGAGGAATTCTGCGGGCACATTACCCTGGTTTGTCCCTCTCTGATTTTAACTGGAGGAAGGAGGAAAAAAAAAAAAGAGTGTCTTTTTCTTTCCAAGACTTGTTAGAATACAAGTGGCAGAAGAGACCTGGTAAATGAGTTAGCCGAATTGTTGACCACATTGTCTTTGTGGGTTCGTGTCACCATTCTCATCTATTTTTAATCACTTCATAACTTCAGGATGCAAGAAAGCACTCTGCAGCATGTGCTGAACTTCCTTGATCCTTTGCTGAAGCAGAGATTTCTACCAACACCAACAGCATTTAGACCTGTGTCTTGCTGACCACTGCTCTGTGTAAGGCAGAACACCTCAAAAAAACAGCTTGAAGTGAAGTTTGCTAAGCCAAGATTATGCTTATTAAAAGCAGCCTGGGTTTGACCTTCTTTAAGATGAAGAAGCAAAGCAGAGAGGTCTCCATCCAAGTGTAGCAGTGAATGAAACACTTCTCACAGATACTTTCATGCTGACAGACAGAACAGAGATTACAAACCCACATCTATGGAAATCCAATGAAAATGATTTTTAAAAGAAAATTATTACAAGAAAATTGTTTTCCAAAGAAAATGGCACCAGCCAGGAACTGTGTTTTTCCTCCTGGGAACATAATGACCACCTAAATGGTGCTGCAGTGTTGCCAGGTTGGGAATAGTGAGTGTTCAGGAAATACAATCATACCAGTGATGGACTTCCTGTAAAAATTATCAAAACCAATTATTCTAGTAATAACAACTTGCTGAGTATCAGAGCAGCTTTAGCAAGAACAGCTAGGTCTCACTAATTTTGGTGTTCGCTTCCCAAATCTGCACAGTATTAAATCTGCTTGCTTTCCTGAATATCAATTTTCTTTCCTGTTCCAGTGGTGATAGGGTACGAAATGGGTGAACAGTCAACTTTATACATGTTATTGCTGTATACCATCATACACCTGCCGTTAGAAGATGGCAGCTTCTCCACCGAGTACTGCTGTTGACCATTAAATACCACAGGAATTCTCCTCTGTGGCAATTAGCATTTATTCCTTTTACATTGCATTTCTGGTCATCCTCATTGTCATCACTCATTTCTTGTCCTGTCATTTCTCTCTCCTGAAGCTATCTTCCCCTTATGAAATGTTCCTTTTCATATGCCTCCACATTACATTTTGCTGTTTCCCTTTTGTATTTAATTCACACCTTTGATGCTTTCTGATTTATGCTTATTTGGTCCAAGTCTCTATGAAATACAGGAGTATCCCGTCATTTTTTTTTCTACCTTCATGCAACGTTCCTCAGGCTTTCTAGCTTCCTGTTTTGTTTACACAAGGCCTGAGTGGGTTTCCTTCTGCACTGAGGTAGTGAAAGCCAGATGCACGTACTAGTTTGAGGCTTCCAGGGATTCCACGATTTCTTTAAATGAGGAAAAAATAACATCTGGATTTAAGCTTCTTTTGGGCTGCTAGACCTGGATCAGGTCCTTGAGTTAAAAGACTCCTAGGCAAATAGGACTTGCTATTTTCCCAGAGGAGAAATGGAATTTGGAGAAAGGCTGGAGTCCCAACCAGGAAGGTATCTGCAGCATTATCTTTCCCCGATCATTTCTCTGACCTGTCCTCCTTTTTTTTTGCTTTCCCAGGCTCTGATAACTTTAGCTTTGTTCTTTTTCCTTTTAAAAATCCCAGATCTCACATTAATATTCTGCGTTCTTCGGGTTGACTGCTTAAAGCAAAGCTACTCAAACTTCAAAGGGATGACGACAGAGATGAAGTTTTACAGTCTTGATGGCTTAACATAAGTCTGTCACAGAAAGCCGGTGCTTCATTTTCTGAGTCACTTTCTCATGGTGGGAATCTGCCTTATGGTTCAGGCCTCAGGGGGCAGGGAAGGACCCTGGATTTCTTCCCTGATCTCACCAGAAGCTGCTTTGCTTGCTGCCTAGCATACTGCATATTGCATACATATTGCATAGCTGCCTACATAAGAGAGAGGCAAGAAGCTGAGGTTCTGACATTTTGCTTTTGAATTTTCTTTGAACTGTTTATCTTCTTGTGGTAATTATGACTTAACAGTAAATTGTGCCTAAAGAGATAACAGCAGAAAGAGAGCTTACGCGTCTTATGTCTTCATCCGAACCGAATTCCTCTGAACAGTGTGGCTTGACAATCTTAGAGTGGATCAGATTCTTCTGACAGACTAGATCCTATATGAGCAGATGCAGTGCATATTTTTCTGCAGTAGCCCACCACTGAAGTCACCTCGATAAACACAAAAGCAACTTAATTCTCTGGAGCTACCATTTACCTCCTAGATCATTCACAGTTTACCAGTTAATGGCAGTAGTGCTGGTGCCTATCCTATAACATGGACTATTATCTATTGTGTGTGGCCACACGGCACTTAAAAATCATGCAGACATAGTGTTATGCTGGATTCACATTATATGTTCATGATGCAATAATACTGGTTTCAAACATTATTCTTTCTAACTTTTAAAACCCAGATACAATGCAAACTTCATTGATGACACAATATATTGCATTCTCGCATCTAACACAATTGTGGATTTAGGACCAAAATCTTAGTTCACTGAAGCCAACAGGCACTTACTAACAACACTGATATATGCAAGGTTTAGCACATAAAATGAGTTTTTCCTAAGAGTATTTATGGAGTAACTATTTTAGGACTCCTTTCTTCAAAAGCAGTTAAAATCTTGATAATAGTTATTTAAAAAAAAATCATTTCATAATTTTGGCTTGGTTTTCCTTCCTTGCCTGAAAAAACAGCCCTGTTCCCTTTCCCATCATAAGGAAAAATGAAGAAATCACAAGTGCTCTTGAAGAATCTTAAAAATAGTAATTGCTACAGGAAAAGCCAGCAAAGAGTCATCAAAAAGCCCATCTCAGTTTGTGCATTTAAATGCACTATTGTGCAGAACAAGCCTTGAGAGGTGTTTTGCCTTACTTCTGTAAAGCTGGATTTAATAGGGTTATCTTAAGTTGAGGAAAGCAAAGAGGAAGAAAAAAGATGCAGCAGCCTCAGGCTGCACTTAGTTTCAGGCTCTCGAATTTGACAGAGTTCAGTGCAGCAAACTCCACTGCTCCCTCTGAATCGACAAATCCAGTGTATTACTGGAGGGGCTGCTCAGTGAAGTTCCTCTATGCAAGCGGCAAGGGATCCTTTCTCCTTAAACTGGTAGAGCTCTCAAGAAAAAATTACAGTAAGAACGAAGCACGGGATCCTTACAGAGACTTATCTAGCTTTGCAAAGTAATTCCTTTGGGCAGGAGTTTGTATTTTGTAGGAGGTGAGCATTCATCAAGGCAAGAACAACTGCGAAACAGTAAGTTAAGAAAAGTTCAAACAAGAATAGCAGACATTTTACCTTCGTAGCTCCAATCTTTGCCTCTTTCCTGGTATTGTATCCCTAGCATTCCCCTGAGCATAGGCAGCCAATCATGCACATCATCATCTATGAATAAAATAGGTAGTAATTTGTTCTTCATTAGATGCTGCCTTCTACCAAGAATCAATTTTAAAATGAAAGTTAAATGATGCTATAAGCCATGACTGCAGCTCCTGCTGTTTTTTAATTACAGACCTGGAAAGTCAAACCCTGTCTTTGTACAGTTTTTTTTGCAAGTTTTCACTTGCGCAAAACTACTGGGAAGGATGAAAATATGGTGTTATTTACTCCATAGCAGGAAATGGGAAAATGAAATAAAAACAGAATGAGGAAAAATCTACTAGATAAATGGTGGATCAAGCTATTGTTTAAGAAACCAAAACTTGCTCACACCAAACACCTCATACTTAAGTCACAAATGTTTGCCTCCACCAACTTTAACTGTTCATACGCACGGGGGCGGGGGGGGGGAATGCTGCATTAAAGGGAAAGCTTACATTAAAGAAATTAAAATATTCACAGAAACAATGCAGTAGTCCAAAGACCTCAGTAAGTTCCCCATACATTTGAGGGATTTACGAGCTCCCTGGTGAACTTACGTTCTTGTTTCAGAGCTTCACAAACATTTAGTTAATTGTCACCATCTGCCTCTACAGTAGCTCCATTTTGCAATGGGAGCACTGTGCTAGAGGTGGTGAACTTGGGGAAAGGGATAGCGAATAAGGAATAAAATGGCAAACTTTTTGATGCTTACTCTGTTGGCTTCATCTATGCCTTGTGCTACAGGGATACCCAGGGTGTCTCTAGAAATGGCTATATATGGCTACACAGCTAACATCATCTGGGACCTGTTGTGTATTTTCACTGGTGGCACTAGCATAGTGAGCAGTACTTCTAATTCTCAAAAATTACAATATATTATACCACAAATTTGAAAATCCATGTTTGTAGATTTTGTATTTTTAAAAGCCAGCACCGTCATAAGCCTTCAACACTAACAAGTTTAAATTTTAGAGGCTGCAATTTTAGCAGCCCAAAGGATTCACAGTGCAGGAGACCCACACCAAGATCAGGCAGATCTGAAAAAACCAAAGATGCCATGCACTTATCTCACAGGGAGTGGTTAACATTTCACATTTCAAATGTCCATTCAATCAAGAAGACAGAAGTAACTTTTCAAATCAATTAAAAAGACGGTATTTTCATTTAATCCAGTAACTTCCAAACTCCCGTGAGACTGAAAATACCATGGCACCATTTGCCAACTCTGTGTCTGTCTTTATACTTGGAAAAAATCTGAAACACCTTCTTTTAATACGAAAATAAAATGAGATTTTCTTCAGTTTTTCTGTAGTTATTCTAATGCACAGCTACGGGTCTCAAAGAGTTCGGGCAACAGCACTTTCCTGACTTACCAAGTACAGCATAGTTGAGGTTCTCTACAGCTTTGTTACAGAGCTATTAAGATTGGTATGAATGCAGGATGAACGGAAACACGTGTGTGTGAAAGCACTGGGGAAAAACAGCAGAACAAGGGTTAAAAGAACAGCACATACTGGTAACAAAGAACACGGTTTCCAGGACACGGCTCCCAGGGCACTGTTCCCAGCAGTGAAACTGAAGAATCTGTTTTTTTATGCCAACACTGCACTCCAGTAAGTCCCCAGCGCCAATGATTTGTCAGTGGGAGACCCTGCATGCTAACACCAGAACCGCAGCGAGGCTGCAGCAGATCACATACACGCTTTTCCTGTTAGCCCACCAAGAGGACAGACACGCTACAACTAAACAAGGAAAAACAGTGAGCAGGCTAACATTTATGGAGACTGAAGTAAGCAAGAGTGCGAAGCAAAGGACTGCCCCACAGTAACCACTGACTCCTAAATGGTACAAAGGAGCCAAAAATCCTTTGCCCCACATCTAGCTTGTTGCCTACAATGAAGAATGCCAGGAACGCGAGGAGGGCCTGCTAGGCAGCACGTCTTGCCCTCTGAGCTGCCCACAACCGCTCGTGGGCACACCGGCTGGGCACGTGGGTGAGCTTCAATGAATAAACCCTATGGGAGAAGGAGTGGGAGCAGGTCCAATGAACTTCAAGATTTTGTAAATACCTTCTCCTTCCGTACTATCTTGCACTGAGCTTGTCATACTGCTTCTCCTACACAAAAAGCAATGCAGGTCACCGTTTTCTGTTTCAGCTCCAAAGACGGAGCCAACAGGAATATAAATCTTTGAGAAGCAAGGAGGCAGAAAATGAACGCAGTCAGGCAAAGAGTGACAATGTTAACTTATGCACAGCAATATATTTCCCTTTCAGTGCTGCACTTTTTTATTTTATGCCACTGAACTGTGCCGAAAATGTAATTCAAGAGAAGCATCTACTGAAAATCTACGAGAAAATGTCCTTTTCCCACGCCTGAAGAAACAGCAAACGAACAGAACATACAGTTCTTAGAATTGTTACACTTTTTTCTTGAGAATAAAATTAAGATACCCTAAATGTTCACAACATGGGCTAATTAGAGGCTACCGGAGAACAGCAATGTACTGATAGTTAATTACTAGAACTTTTTTGAGTTCTGTGTTACTACTTACCAGCATCTTCAGTTTCTCCTTGTATAAACAGCTGTTTCCGTTGCACCAGTGTTCAGAGATACCAAAGCCATTAATCAGTACTCTGCAAATACTAGTCAATTCACTGGAAGATATAAAATGCCAGGTTGTGAGGGCACACAGAAGGTAAGGGAGAAAAAATATCTGAGCTCTGAATTTAAGTGAGTGATAGTACTAGCACTATCCACACTTTTTCCCAACTACAGTATTACAGAAAATTTGATAGACCTTCCAACCTGTGAAACTTAGCCTATACATGATGCCACATTACTGCATCCCAGAGATTAGCTGCCAACAAAACACTTAAATCGCAATTAAATTACATTAGAAGGACCTGGAGAAGGACCCTCAAAACCAAAATACAGTTTAAGATCCCTAAAGCCTTACTTCTTGTCTGTGGCAGGGCCAACTAAGGCTGCTGCTAAGGCCCAGTTTAACACCCTAGGAGCACTCTGAGTTGCCTGCAGTTGGGATGCAATTAAAAAGCCATGGGTTACCCTCACCCAGCTCTGATGTGGTACCTCACTGGCCAGCACTGCTGGGCTGGCTGATCCCAAGTCAGTCAGCTTTACTTAAAGCACTAGCAGTCTAAGCTGACCAGTTTAAGCTTTAAGTAGAAGGGAACAGGAGTAGTGCCATGGGTACCCACTAAGTGATACGGCTGAACATCCACCAGCTCTGACTGACGCTTTCACCACCATCAGGAAGGCTGTGAAACCACCCTGCGTGGTTTCACAGCCAGCCTGTTCCTGCCCCTTAGCTTTCAGATGCTGCCCATGGGGTGAGACGGAGTGATGCTACCTATGCTTTTGATCCAGACATAACAGCAGAGCCACAAATTAAAGAGCAACTTGCAGAGCTCCTGCTTTCCCTCAGGAACGACGTTACTAGTATCAGCAAGGCCAGGATTTCGTTAGAAGAAGGTGACGGGTATGGAAGAGTGAATGGAAAGAAAAGTTAGTTGTAACTACACAAAGAATTGCAAACTGAAACTCCTTCCAGGCACCCAGGGAATAACAAAAAAACCTTGGTGCAGAAAGGAAATACTTTTAGCGCTGGGTTGCAGCTCTTTATTTCTGATTCATACGTATATATGTACATACAACGATATTAGATATCCTTGTATTGCTTAATCTATAATTCAAATTGGCATAGGTCTTTTAACAAAAAAACAAATTGCAACTGTTAATTTATATTTGATCTGAGCACTCTGATACACAGTAGAAAAAAATTGTTTATAAAAGATTATATTTGTGCAATTAGATGTACTATATTCCTCTTCCAACAAACTGCTATTAATATTGATACATTATTGTTAGTATAATATATAATTGCCATAATATAACATTAAAAAAAACTTTTTCAAATATATCAATAAGCAAAGGTAACCACACCTTTTTCTTGCAACCGTTTTGCACCATCACATTGGTGCCCCATTTCATTTTCGTGTGACATTTGGCTTAAATAGACTCCTTCCATCTCAGACTGCCACTATTAGTCTGCCCACATTAATAAGATGAATTAATGGGTAGCTTTGCTGTTCAGTAATTTCACACAATACCTGTAAAATGAAATTCACCTCTGAGCTGACATCTGCCACTAAGACTCCAAACCACGTCTGCTCCATTTACGCCCCAATGAATGCATAAAGATTTATGCTGAACCTCCGCCTGGCGGTGAACTTCACTTTCAGCAAATGCTCCTCTCAGCTATAGTGTAACACAAGTCAACTGGCTCATTCTAGGTGGCTTAAACGATAGGTCTACAGAAGGTGTGACTTCATGCTATTAATTGTTTTTAATAGTTCAGATCTAGGCCAAGCTTAATTAGTATCTGGAAGTTAACACAAATATTAATTTCTACATAAAGCACTATCTCCAGTATATTACGTGGCAGCACTGTTATAAGGCAGACACAAGCCGAGGTTCAGATATCTGAGGAGCTGTGTAAACTACCAGATCCTAATTTAGGCCATGATAAGGTTAGGTTATGGAGCAGCAATAATGGTGAGCAGGATTAGGCCCTTCCCCTGTGAAAACTACCAGGAACTGACAGAACGGTGTGATAAAACAGGCTAACTAGGGTGACGGAGACACAGTGCACTGGCTTTCAGCATAAAACAAGGACTGCAGAGGTGCGGATACTTCAGTTTCGATGCTGGCAGATAAGAAAGCATTTGGCAACTTCTTGTCTTTCCGACAATTTTGTCAGTCTTTGTTAGAGCAGCTGAACTACTGGGCACACAACGATGGACACATGCTCCCTTGCCTGCAGTCTCCCTTCTTGCAAACACATGGTACAAGGTGACAGAGATGGAAACGTGCAAAACACATAATGAAAATATCAATCTTTTAAAAGAAGGGCAAAATTAATTTTCACTCACTCTCAGTTTAGCTCCTACTGAAAATCAAGGTTCCACTGTCCTGCCTCTTTCTTAAAATTTATTCCCTGCAGAACTTTTGCTCGTCTTCTCTTTAATTAATAATATTGGAAGCAGGACTAGAGTTAGTGCACACACAAAAATAGGAATGAGCAAATCATCTTGAATTGTTACTTCTAAGAATTTCTTATTTACAGACAAAGTAGAGAATCCACAGACGTAATTCTAGGGTATACGAGAATCTCTTGAATCTAAGAATAATATTTCAGACAGTGCATAATACCGTTAGTTCCATTGGGACATCCCAAAAGGAAGGTGGGTCAGCAGGTTTGGGATTGTGTGCATGCGTTTGTGTGTTAAGGGAAGGGAAAGATTTATCCAGTTCTTGGCTCTATAAAGGATACAAGCAGAATTAACTTGAGTATTATTTTGCACCCCTTTGCAAAAGAATGGTCTGAAACATTGCAGATATTTTCCATTTGAGAATCAGGACTTACTACAGTGTTTTCTGCACCAGCATGCAGGACAGCAGCAAAGAAGAAATGCTGGGTGTTTTTTTTTCTCTTGTTTATACTGGTGTGTACCATGATACAGACAACAAAATGTGTTTTAACACTTATTTTCTGATATGAAACACATTCTGAATAATACTTTGACATCTATCCCTAAAAAATGATCATGACACCCAACTGTAGATTTAAATATTTAACCTTCAGTTAAAGTTGTTAGTAGAAAGTACTAAGTATTTGTTCCACATTCATAGCATTATTAGCCTTTATCATTTGAGTTCAGATGCCATTTGAGGACTCGTAACTTAAAAAAATAAGTTCTGGAAAAACAGGTTAAGAAAACCAACAATAACAAAACAATGTTCCAAGGCTTTCAAAATATCTGACAAACATTTACAGGATTAGCTACTTTTTAAAAAGCTATCCTTAAAAAAAATAAAAATACTAAATTAAATTATGAAAATAAAATTAATTTCAGTTAGTCATTTGTCCTCTGGGAAGTCTCTTTAATGATTAATTTAGAAATATATTAGGCTTTTCTGTGGCCAAACTAAAAAGTCAGTAGGGTTAAGTGAACATGGAGACTTTTTAGACAGCAAGAAACAGACAGCAAGAGTCATTCATAAAAAAAATTCCTGCATCATTTCTCAAATTCTTTTAAAATAACAAAGTTGAAGCTGCTTTGTGAAACAAACTAGGCTAATATTTATTGTAATAATAACTATTCTGCTTTGTTATGCATAAACATTAATATGCTGAAGACAAAATTGAAACACAACCACATCCTCACGGACTCATTCACGAGGCACATTGTTGGTAAGATAGTATAATAATTTTAAACAGAAATTGCACACACTTATATAAACCAATGCTAGATGGTAGAGCTCTCTTAATCCAAACTATATTTCCAAAAACAACATACACAGCTAAGTCCAAATTTCTGCTGTTCCCATGGCAACAGGATTGGCCCTTTTGCTTTTCTTGGATTGCTGAATGGCACTGAAGAACTATAAAACAAATAAAATGAACCAAACTGCCTATTATACACCATGGCCATGGGCATCTGGGTGATGAAAGTCCATGCGAACCCTCTTCTTCAAATGCCTGCAAGCGGTGCTTTTTATTTCAGCCTCATGTCAATGCTACATATAAAAAAAAAGAAGAAGAAGAAGAAAGAAATCAGTGCTATGAAACACACTGCTACTAATTTTCCCAAATTTCAGTGCACGCAAAGTATGAAGCATCCTCATCTCTCATTTACTTTATTTATGTATTTATTACTTGTGTATTTATATACAAGTAAATTATTATTATTTTCTTGTGTAAATAATTTACACAGATCCTATCTATCTAATTTATATGGAAAATTCAGACCTTAACAGGACCTGTTATTGTTTTCTTGAAATCCATAGCTACGTTCCCAGCAACCCCAGTATGAGTAGAATTAGACACTGGATGTGGAAATGAGTAAGATACGGATGCCTCTAAAAATGTTTCTAGGACTATGGTTTTGCCATTTAGTGCAAAGAACATGTCAGCCAATTCTTTAGAAGTATTCTTTAGGGTAAGAAATTGTCATCATAAATACTGCATCAAAATACAATATTCCTTCATAGAATACATTCCTACATGAAAATTGATGACCTGTGAAGGTCACTAGCAGTTACAGAACATGCAGAAATCTTTATTGTGGATTATTTCATAACAAAAATTTTCAAAAAGTCGTCAGGTAGTACAAGAAACTCTAGCAAACGAGAGAGCATGACAATGAACAAAAGCCTTTGGAATGGATATAAAAAGGAAAACGGAAGCAAACTAAGAGCTGGGCAGACTCCAGAGAGATTCCAGCAGAAAGCATACAGAAAAAGGCTGTGCAAAAATGCCGTCATCACTGTAGTGGCATTTACAAGGGAAATCCTATTTCCTGAGGAAAAGACACCAGAAATGAATGATACAAGCACAGGAAAATTGTTGCCGCCTCTAAAGACAGACACACCATTTTGCAGAAAAAAATAGCAGGAATTAACATTATTTCAGCCCCAAACCTTACTTATTTAAGCTAAATAAAAATTTTCTTTCATATTGCTTTTTGCTGCCCAGCTTGTTTTTTGTAAAAAACAGAAAAATAGTTCATGCCACAAAAGGCCCAAAGCATAAATAAATAGTCTTTAGTATGTTATTTAATTACCGCTGCCATATTTTAAAAAAAAGTTTTAACATTGACTAATTATTGCATAAACTGTGTCTGCAAGAAAAAAAAAAAGTAGAAAGTGCTCTGTAGTTTTATGCCAACTGGTCTAATAGTAGGAATCAGGAATTTAATTTTGGGTTCTGACAGATGTATGATTTTTAACACTGTGACACTTTATTAGAGTATAATTTTATTTGAAAAAAGTGACAAAAAAAGCTCCACTTGATTCATTATTGCTCATTTACACTCATGTAAGTGACAGAACCTTCTACTGAAGAGTCGGGTTTGCTACACTATTTCCCGAGCAGCGTGCCGGTGTGACAGACCGGTGCATTTCGAGATGCCAGTGAGGCAGGTGGGCACAGCAGACCCTCCCATCGCTCCTCCCCGGTCCACCCTCGCCAGGAATGCACCCGCTGCTGCCCTGGCCATGCTGTTCGAGCAGTGAACTGCTAATGCTCGTGTGCAAATGTCACACATGGGCTACAAACCGCCCCGCTGAGGCACAGTATGAGCAGTGCAGGGTTTTCAGTTCGCCCGCCCGGGTTACAGCATTAGCAGGAAGAATGGTCTGCCACAGCGCTGGCATGTTCCCATTTCCAAGGGAATCGGTCCGGCTTGGAAAAGGGGGCAACAAAAAGACACCAGAGGTTTAGTTGGAGAAAATAAGTGTGAAAGAAGCTGAGAGGCACAAAAAGCACAGAGAAGGAAGGCCCTGAGAGCATGCCCCAGCACCCAAAGGGAGGAGTTTTGCACTGATGGTTTGCTGAGGATAACCTCAGAATTAGAACAGCAAGTTGAGCACTTTTAATGGAGCATAACACATGTGATCAGCTTCACCCTGATCATGCCGTACCTTTTCACTTCATCTTTCAAACAACTTAACCTCAATATCCTTCAGGCTAAGAACTGTATCTCTCTCTGCTTGACAAGGGTCTTTAACCTTAAACACTTCTGCAATGCAAGTATAATAAACCTTAACTTCAGCACTTCTTCTGCTTGCATATATTGAATCAAGTTGCCAGGGGAAGAGAAAAAAAAGAAAAGGGTGTTTAGGTCTCCAGAAGGCTTCATGGAGTCTACCCAGCCTCAGTTCCTAACTGCATGGTGGTGAAATTATGTTAAAATGTAATATTATCAGGCATAAATTCTTACTCCTGCTCCATTGAAGTCATTTCTGGATCATTTGAGAGGCAGCCAGCTCTGGGTGCAAGGAAAAAAGAGGTAGTAGTAAACATTTCTTCCATGTTTCTTTCTTTCTTTTATTTAGATATGAAATCAAATTTGGGGGATGTAATAACTAACTGCAGTGAGTATCTGTGACTGCACAAACACACAAACATTATTGATAGGAATGTAACAAGCTTAGTGCCTGCAACATGGATTAATCTGAGTAATACTTGTTTATAATTATTTCCATAAGTCGAGGATGGGGAATGCACTACAGTGACATCATACATTTAACAGTAACAATAATCAGCAGTGCCGCATATGAATATTTAGTTCCTCTCTCACTGCTATGCTGTAGCCTGCATCCTTTTAAATGACAGGGGTAACAAGAAAGCAGCTCGCTTTCACACAGTTTTCATTGTCATATACCCTAAAGTATTTGAAAATATTTGAATAGAAGGGATACAAGTTACATTTCATGGGTTGTTGGGTTTCTTACTTGCTTTGGGTTAATATAATATCCAGGTGGTATCAGATAATTGCTTATGTGAATTTTTGCTTCTTAGGCAATTAAGTACTGGAATCAAGAAACAGTGGCAAGTGTTTGGGGTATTTCTCTGTGGCATTTCTCTCTGGTGATTTTAAAAGCCAAGCTCAGGAGAACTGGAGGAAAATGTGTACCACAAAAGTGGAGACATCGTGAAAAAAAAAAAAAAAAAGGTAAGAGAAAGAAGGAGCTGTGAGGTAGAAATTCCGAAATGCTCAAGTTAAAGGTAGGAGACTGAAAAGAAACTTCAAAACCAGAATCTTAGGTTACAAAAACCCCAGGGAAAGTGTCACATGAGAAGCCACCGACACAGCACCCTGCTCTGGAAGGCGGTGCACAATGCACACGCAGAGAAAGCGCCCAGGTAAGTTCTTTCTAAGGGCAGTGTAGCAAGTGAAGGATTGCATACTTCCAGTTCAGGATCTCTGTGGTACTTCATCACATTCTGCCTCAGCATGTCAAAGTCAGAGTAGAGACTTCGGAGTTTAAAATATCTGAACATCAGCTGAGACATTGCTTTATAAATGGAACTTCGACAACGCAATATTATCAAGTATTAATCCACTGATCCATCCAACTAGCAGGTGGAGACACAGGGCTGCCTTAACTGAGCGTGAGATAGAATAGCCATCCTTAGCTCAGCAAATTGCTGTAAAATGTCAGTTTTAAAAAGAAGTGCCTCATAAAAAAAATATATGAATCATCTGACATAATGGACAAAGGAGAGAAAATGTTTAATGAACCAGTTAACTGAGTAAAAAAGTGATTTCGGTCCTTTCTGTGGCTGTAAAAATATTCACCAATAACAAAAATGTTTTTTACAGTCTAAGAATATGATTATTCCTTACTGAGACCCAACTGTAAAAAGGCAGGCTGCATATAGTGAGAAAGGAAGTCAATTCACAAATGTGGCAACTCACACAGTAACCAAAACAATGAGCTGACTGCTATACCAAACACATCATATACCGTTGCATTCAATCCATTCCTGTGAACCAAGCAAATACAATGCCAGCATCTAGCTGAAAACTATCTTACTTAGCTGTTTCTGAAGCTTCCCTTAGCTCTTCATCCAGTCTGCGTGAGTAAAAGTTATTGATATAAAGAAACAAAGAAGCAAGCAGAGCATAAGAGAAAAGCAGAGCAATAGCAGAGCAAAGAACAAATACTGTACATGCTTCTAAAATAGGCACCCACTATTACGCACTGACCCTAAAGCTCTTCAGTTCAATATAATACCACTTACTCTCGTTCTTAACCCCCCTTTAATTTGTAACTCCTTATTTAGCTCATTTGGAGGCAGAAACATAAAAGCAGCAGGGATCTGAGGCATGCTCAGTGGACAGAGCTGAAAGCATTCAGTTGCTCCATCAGATAGAATTAAATTAGCTGCAGCCTGGCCAAGTCAAGGGCATTTACAGTTTAGTTAGTTTTACTTGCAAAGGAGGCTGATCTCAATAGCTTGAAAGGGAAAGTAAGATTGCAAACTATTGCAAGGCTTCTCTCATTCAGCTGTTGAGGTCATCTCCTGGTGGAAGGCTACATCACACAGTTTTACTCCATTATGAGCAGTAGCACAGGCTAGAAAGCAAGTTTTACCTCATTCTTCTCTTAAAATACTTCTCTTCATCATACCTTACAAGGTAAGAGTGGGTGAAAGAAAAAAAAAAAGATGTACAAGTTTGTATGATAAAACAGGCACACTGTACCTCACTTCAGTAAAAGCTACCAAGCAACCACAAAAAAACCCCCAAATCGTGGCATAAACCTATGTCCTCTCTATAGGTGGAATTCTTTCTGTCCATAGTGATATTTTTGCTCTTGCCAGTGGAGCAAATACAATGCAGAAAGCTGCATTTTATTTTGCTACAGGAATCTTTCTCAATTCAAAGCAGAAATAAAACTACCAGCTGGAACACACCTCTGCTGTGACCTCTGCTCTTTTCCCTTTTGACATTGGAATATCCACTCACAGTGCCTTGAATGCGGACATCCACTAAATCTTCATACCATGACATCTTGAAAATGCCTGCCACCAATGGGCACACTAGTGACCTTTTCATTTTTTTCTTCAGTGCAATCAAGATCTGTCCTCTGCAGCTGATGACAAGAAGTAAGCAGTTCCCTAGAATTTCTTAAGCTCTAAATCCTAAAGTTTCTTCGGTGCTGGGAACCTTTCACCTTTGGTCTGAGAGTTGAATGGACTTTCCAAGGAGTTTTGGTGTACAGGGAAGAAAAGACATCATAGCATAACAATAAAACAAAGCAAGAAGTAGAAAGAGTGGAAAGCACTAAAGTATCAGGTTAAGGTCTTTATCAAAGGCAACTATAAGAAACTACAATGTTTCAGGAATCAGAAGAGGAAGGGAGGAAGAAAGGGTAAAAGAATTTTAGGTATGTTAAAACATTCTGGACATCTTTTTAGCAGCCCATCTCTTACCCCTCTCATACCACCTCTTACCCTAAATTCTTTGCAATTACTCTACCTATAACGTAATTACAGAAGCAAATAAACTTGAATGAAACTCCCTTTGACCCCCCATTTCAAGACAGCAATTTACTAATTTCACAAGTGCTGCTGCAGAATTGAGCTTCCCACTTGCTCTCTGGAATTGAAGCACAAGAGGACCTAACGTCAAAGCAACCACCAGTCTGATGAAGGAAACTGTGCTGCTTTCACAGCTACTGGCGGACAGCTACGAAAACTCCTGCCTGGGTTGAAGAGATCTGTAACAGCTCCATACCTAGTCACTGATAAACCGTAAGGAAAAGATAATCAGATACCTCCCTATTTACTCATCAAAACAGTTTCTTGGACAGAATCTTTGCATTTATTGAAAATTTAGTACACTTGACACACAGAAGTAAAAAATATTGCATTCCTTGACAGCATATCTTTGTAATAATGAGCTATAATGACCCACTGTGATTGATTTCCAATGTTTTAAGCTTGGTGTATCATTTCAGTTTGTTGTTTTCTGGCCTCAAAAAAGCCACTTTAGGTGATCAACTTCAGATCAACTTCTTAATAAAATTTTTTTAACAGGTATCTTTCCTTTAGAAAAATTTGCATTTAGAAAACCTTTACACACGAAAGGCAAGAATGGAAACACTGCCTTTCAATCTGGTTATGGGTTAAATCATGACCAATCAACTAGAAAAGGAAAGGTGAACCTATGGACTTTCAGTGGATTTCTACTAAACTGCTATCTTTAGAACTATTGTTTCAGTTCAAAGCTCTGTATGACTAAAACCTAAAAGCACAGTAAGACCTAGAGGTAAAAGTTATGGAAAAATATGGTATAAGGGATACCTGTGGAAGTGTACAGGTTTCCTGTTTTCCTTCTGGGTTATGATTAGTGAGCGAAGAGTTCATTCCAATTCTGATTATATAGTCATAAGTGTGATGAAGGGACTTTGATTCTGAAAGTTTGTCTTCATTTTACCAGCTGTTTCATTTGGTCCAGTACAAAACTACAAACTTTAGTTCCCTTAGGAATACATACCCCTTCTGGTTTGTTTTTCAATGACAAAATGTTTTCCTCCTTCAGGGTTTGCTAGTGGAATTCTTGTAAAACAAAATTTAAGTATTTGTAATAAAATCACATGGAAGTTTTTAAATTTTCTTACAGACTCTCAAACGCCACTATGCCTAAATAGGACTTGGAAAGTAAAACCTGGTTATACTTCTGGCTCGTAGACAACCTGATTAGTTAGTGGAAATACTTTCCATTAGCACAAGTACACCACTTACTTGACAATACTCTCTGGTATGTGCACATATTCCATTGGAATCATTTCACGGAGCTCTGCCAATGTGCTGACGTACTGTATCTTACTGCTGAACTTCGAGCTGAAACACAGAAACAGCGTAAGTAAATTGAGTTTCCTCCACAAAATCTCCCACGATTGGAAAAAATAAACAAAGAGAAGACATTTACTTCTAATCTAAGCATTTGCCTATTCATATTCCAGTTATATATAACTATTTAAGAGTTATATAGTTCTGATGATCATTAACATATCTGTGTTCTAGTGGGGCTGAAATCAGGCCTAGACCTTTTGCTGTTCTTTGCCAGGCAGCATCACAATATTTAGGACACCATTATAAATTGTAATGCCTACTTATTAGGCAACGCAATTGGTTTTACAGTTTGAAGATGATGTATTCAAATTCTAAAATGAACCAAATCCCCTGCAGCATACTTAGACCGAAAAAAAGATGAGAAGCATTCACTTCAGCTGATCATGATGAATTAGCATTTAGATTTAACCATGACTCCCAACCAAACAGAATGCAGCTTAACTTCCACTTTTGTTTGGATGAGTACAGATCTGACTGAGTATATGCAAGTCTATTCTTAGTGTAGGGCCTTATCATGAGGAAATATTTCCCTTGCTTAGTTCAGTCTGTGCTGTATGATCATTTATTACGTTTGAGAAATGATCCTACAGAAAAATCTAAACCATTCAGAAAATACATTTAAAAAAAATCAAGACTATTCACTTGTTTAATCTGATTTATTGATATGTAACAGTCTATAAGGAATGTATCTTTTTCATTTGACTCAAAGCAATTTTCCAAATCCAGCTCTGATCATATTTAGACAGTCTTTTAACATCACTGACAGTGACGAATGCATATTAAGAATGAATGTTCTTAAGTCTAGGCCATGAAAAACAGAATATATTGTTCCTATTTACCACTGATTCATGGATATGATCAGACAACACAAAGCATCTGAAATAGCTCTTATCCAAAAGTTACTGCCCCTTGCCTTACCACATTTATCTTCTTAATCAAAGAAAGTAAGACAACTAAAACAGGAATCCATCAAGGTATTGTAAATAGGTGTTTGAGCTCATTCATTTTACTTTGCATTTGTAACAGATGAGCATCATTAGGGGCACACAGCTGCCACATGCTAATCTCAGATTTTAAGATGCATGAATCACTCATAATTGTCTGATCAAAGCCATGATAACTTATAGATAATTCTTAGCATTTTATTAGAAATGTTAATCACAGTCTAGATCATCTGAACTGCCAGTTGAAGCAACTTGGCAAGCAGCAACCTGATCTGGAAACATCTAAAGACTGAAAAAAAACCCAAAAAATAAAATTGTGTAGAGGTTGTTTTTCCACTTGGGGTTTCTCCGGGGTCCACTAATTCCACAACAGTGACTGATTTTTACCTAACTGCTTCATGTGGAAGTCTATGTATTGGCATCCCAAATATATGCCTAAAATAAGAAGTCCTTGCTTCTTTCTGACTTTAGGCGAGGTATGCTGCCACTCTGTTAACTTTCTACTGCTTAAATATTTCCATCAAATGCCGAAAATCTTTCACAGACACTTATTTTATTAAAAACCTAATTTCCTGCCTAACACAGCTAAAATGATCTCTGCTGTGACTAACTGATCCATAAATGATATCCAGGACCTGAATCCAGCTTTTTTTTCTATCTTTGCAACCAATGTATTTTTCTTCTTTTTGGCCTCCCTGGGCTTTTTATTCAGTTTCCTCACACAGCTATTCTGTCCTCAGTGAGGGTTCAAATACCTCTCACCCTCAACTCTTCTTCGGCCTAACGACATATTAACTATGTGTACTGCCCATCTTTTCACAGCTCCCATTTGTACTTTCTTTTACTTCTAACAGAGACTCAATCTACTTCTTGGCTGAAATGGAATTTTTAATTGGTTCTATTTTCTCAAGTTCTGTACTATTAACTCTCTTCACCAAACTCGGTTTATAAGCAACTTTTTCCCCAGTTTGGCAATGCAATGCCTGTGGTCACTGCTACTCCGTATGGCCATCTAGAACAAATGACTCACACATTGATAGAGGCATCGCGTCTTTGATTTTGTTTTAATTTTACTGCCCACCTTTTCCCTGGGAGGAAATAGGGTGCCAACAGATTATCTCAGACACCAAAGGCAACTGAATCAATCTCCCATGACTACTATTGCTAATTTTACCTACTGCATCCCTGTTAAACTGTTTTTCTTAGTTCTCACTTTCTGCTTGGTATTAAAGTCACCATATCAGAAAGAATAAGCTTTGTTATGATATTCTGTCTGTCACGCTTTGGCAGCGATGGGAGAACTTGTTTGCTTCTCCATGCTCAGATTCCCCTGCCAGGACAGAGCACCCCATGACCAACACCTTTGGTGCTCTTGTCTGTAGCCTGGGGGCAGATTTCTCTGCAGTCTGTCATGATGTACGTTATTTTGTGTAACTTGTGTAGATGAGAGGCATCTTTTCTTGCTTGGAAGCAACTCTTTTTCACATCTGTCAGTCCACTCTCTCTGATCGCAGGATTTCAATTGCATACTTGTCCATCTCCTTCAACAATCTGCAAGTTCTTCAGTGTCTGAAACATTTCCTTGCTTTTTTACTGATCAAAGAATTATTTTTGGTGGCGGAAAAACTTTTTTGGAACCTGGCCTCCTAAGCCTTCAAACAGCTCAGGGTGCTGGAAGTCTTCTTGGCTAAGCAGAATTTTTATTTTTATTTTTTAACCAGAATTGCAGCTTAATCTTGTTCTGTAGCCACATTTTTTTTAATAAGGTGATAAATTTCCAGTTCTGCATGCACATATGGGCATATGATATCATGCCTGCAATGTATGCACTGTTTACTCCTTTTAATCATCATTCAACTTTTCTTCCAATCAGAAGAGTGGGAAGTCAACTTCAGCTGCCAAAATCCCAGCAGGAACTGTAAAATGAGTACCTTTCAGTGGAACATTAACAGCCATGTTTGATCATTTAAGAGTCTCAGTATTTTAGGGACAAAGAAAATAACAATATTCACCGCGTACCTTATAAAAGGTCGTGTCACAGCCAGAATTGTCCTGATAAACCATGATGGATGGACAATTATAAATGATTTCAAGTTCTTCCTTAATCTAAGACAAAAGGAAACACATTTCATTAAAAAAATATAAAACATACAGAAAGATCATATACAGTGAACGCTGTCATACAGGGGAGCAACAGACATTGTTAGAGCTTAAAACAATGGCTGTGGATCAGAAAGGAAAATACTGCTCACCGCCGATCAATCATTTGGTAACATTTTTTCATCCAACCAAGTCCTGGCATCCTCCTTCTTGGTGTTGCTCCATTCAAGTAGACAATCATGTAGTCTTCGGCTACCATCAGTTCTAAGGTACTTATTACATATCTGAAAAAAGAACAGAAGCAAGTGGGCACATTTTTTTACATTATCCATTTAAACCTAATCAAAACCAAATCTCAAAACCATTGAGAAAATTCTCATCAGTATGTTTGTTCAAAGCAAAAATAATAAGGATCAGGAGAGAAACTTGTCTATAATTCTTGTGATCCTCAGATCACCATTACTGGGTCTGTGACTGCCAACTACAAACCTTTTGAATCTCAAAGCTAACAGAAGTTGTCCATCAACCTGCCTTCTGAGGGGATGCCAACTCCATGGCATCACTTCATTTTGTGAGCACAACACTCCAAATACTCATCAAATTCCTGAGCTCTACAATAAGTATTCAGACAGACCAGCATTCCCAGGGCAATATCCATGTCACCTAGGAGAGCAGGGTGTTCAGTCAAATGAAAGGGTAGCTTTAAATTTTTGTCTGGGACTATAAAAGCAGACGCTCTGTCCGGTTTCACTAGTCCCCACCTAACTGGGGAGGAATTCATCATAACAACATGCAAATTGCTCTCTCTCCTGTCCAGTCCCAAGGCATGTCTGTATAAAAACTGCAGTGAAACATCACTGAGCTTCATCTCAGAAAGCCTAATGCTTGAGAGTTCTTGTTACAAAAGGCAGCTCTATCCCTGCATAAATAGCCCCCTGCACAGGCGTATGTGAATAACAGGATTTAATCTGACCCTTAAGTTCCTCAAAATGCAGTTTCTTTAAAACAAGAATAGGAAATTGAATTCTCAACACAGGGAATGTTATCTTAAACAGACAGAAAGTAGGCAGCAACTAATTGAGTAGTTCCATTTGATGAATTCCATCTAACTCACTACTCACTCCATGCTTTTCCGTGCTCTCTCTCTCATCTTCCACTTGCACGTTGTCTATTTTGCCCCACATTTGTAAAGGCTCCTGTCCATCAGTGAGATATGAAAGTGTGGGCTTGTACAGCCAAGACAGTGGCTGCTCCATGGGAAATGAAGCCAGCAGCAGTGAGCAGCAAGTCCTGCATTTGCAGTGTGCAATCTGGAGTCACTGTGCAGTCTAGATCTCTCTGCAAGTGCACGGGGATGTCAAGCTCTCTTGAAAACCTTACCTATTTCATGCTAGCAAGTTATTTATTTGAAAAATAATTTTATTATTTGAGAAGATGTGAAGAATTTTTCTCATTGACTAGAACAATTCACCCATTCTGAAAGCAAAATCACTGTTTCTGAATTTCAAAGTGTAGTATTTCTGAGTTGTAACTCTTTAAGAAACTTTTAATTTCTAGACTGTACCAGGTAGCCACAAATGAAACAGCAGAATTTTCTGTGTGGATCTGCAGCATCCAAAAGAAGTGCTTTGGAAGGTGCTGTCTCAGAGGTTGAGTTTTGGCTCACTTAAAGACAATTTTACAGGATTGGTCAAGGTAACAAATAGGAAGAAAATACCTAGAAACGTGAAGGGAATCCAGAGGGCAATGAAATTGCAGAATACACGAACAATTGAGGATAATTTTTAATTACAAACTAGAGGGGGCTTGCACACTGCAGCTGCAGGATTATTTAAGGGAAACATGCTATATAAAAAATGGGAAGAGATTTAATGACTTGCAGGTCTCCATACCGCTATATGACTTAATAGTAAAGAGCTCACATATATTAAAATATATATATCAGTTATTGGCCATGTTGTAAATTGTTAAGCTCCCTCTATTTCAAAGCAACTAATAGGCTTATATGTAAAAGAAAGGGATAATCTGACAATTTCTTTTCTAGTTCTTGTTATGCTAGAGAGAATTATGTATCTCTCTGTCTTAAAACAAGCTGAAGGTGAGCAGCCAAAGTGAATTCTCTGTTACACTACCCCAACAGAGACAGTGGGATGTAAAATATACTTTGACCATATCCTTAAGGGAAGTGGAAAAGCCTCTTGAGGCTTGAAAAGGCTTCCTCTGCGAAGTCCATTTACCCGCAATTCTATCTTTGAAAAGGGGTCTTCAGTGAAGTCAAAGAAAAACTGTTTAATGTCAGTCACGGTTATCGGCACATTTATTTTCTAGTTGTCAGCTTAAAACTACTGTAGGAATTCTTCACTGGGCATTGTGTAAATCTGGTACTGTAGATGACATGGGGGACCTAGAGACCTCTTTACCAGATGAATGCTAGCAGTTGGTCTGACCTGGAACGGAACCGCTCGCTCTTGTTTCTCACATGTAGACACAACATTGAGGGCTCTGGCTATGTCCATACACATCTTCATGGGCTGGAATTTTGTGGGGCCTGGGTCTGTGCTCTTGCAGTGAGGCCTGGCACCTTGTAAGCAGCAAATGGTGAAGGCCAGGCCTCCAGTAGCTTTGAGACTGACTTATTGGGTTTTAGCATATACAGCCCTGGAATGATTGATTTTTCAACAGCTGTAACTGGAACTAGCTGCAGTCTGTTCAGGGGAGTTGCCTTCACAATTTTTGGCTGCCAAGCTAGGTTGTTATTAGCAGTAATTTTTCTTGTTAAAAGCTGTGATAAATTTGGGTTCACTTGGCAAAATTTGTGTCCAGCCCAACAGGTCTCCACTATTTTTAATAACTGATTTGGGAGCAGCTGAAGTCAAGAAAAGTACTTTGAGCTGTTTGTATCAGCAAATGTCATTTATCCTGTATTTTTAAAACAAGTGTCAGCAAATGCCCCTGTAACTCCTAAAACAATGACAACCTATATTCAAAATATAATACATAGTGATACATCCCAGTAATAGATAATACACAATGACACTGAAAAACAGTCTGGTGATCTAGGTCCCTGCTGACTGTTCTCAGCAAGTGCTGGAAATCACTGGTGAAACAGTGCAATCCTTGTAGGTCCAAGAAGCTGCAGATACTATATCCCTTGTCATTTAGGGAATTATTATAATCAGATTTGGTCCTGACAAATACACCTTAATTTTGGGGGGCAAGTAGATAAAGAATGCCTACATCATACTCCACTGAGCAGTATACCTAAAATTGCTATTTTACTTGTCATTCAGATCACTTCCCCTCTAATGACCCAAATTACCTCTTAATTAAAGACAGGTTCTCTCTCACTACATAATTATGAGTACTAACTCAAAAGTCTGTCACATTGCTACATATCACTCACAGGAAAAGATTTTCCATGACATAGTTGTAATCAGTTCGACTGCTGTCTGGCAAGAAGCATGCAGCAAACACAATGATAGCATTCAGACCATCACCATAGTATCCTGTGGAACAAACAAAAAGGCATTTTTATCTTTGTCAAAGGCTCTAAACAAGATAAATTTAAAAAGAAATCTCAGAGTCCTGGAATAGAGTGTATATGTCAATACTGAAGAAGCCTGAAAACGAATGAACTACCATCAAGTGATAAGGAAGTAGGACAGTCTGTTATACCGAATTCCTAGAAAACATGCTTAGCACTACCATGAATAAACTTTTTATAGAAGCCAGTGAGAAAACTCCTTCTGCTTTGTTAATAACACAATCTTACATGAAGCCCTGGTTCACTGCATCTCTACTGTAATCATGCGCTGAATGTTCCCCCTAGCAGGAAGAAAAAATGGCTGAAGAAAACATCCTACACTTATTCTCCAGTGTCTTTTGAATTTGGATTTTGATAGTCTCACCATCCAACTTTAGTTTGTCTGTGCAGCTCCAAAGGCCTCATGATACCACAGCTACGATTGCACCCCACTATGCTTTAAAAGTTCCTGGGGATCAGTTCAATCCTTTGCTGCAAGCTTTGTGGAAAATACTTGTTAGCCTGGACAGTCCAGTTGCCCAATGCTGGCCTTCTCTTGGCTCCAGCAGGGCCCAAAAACAGCTGTAAAGCCCCAAAGCTGCTAGGCCCCAGCACAGTTGCTTGGTACACGTAACAGAAAGGGAAAATACGCAAAATGTATGCTTTATTAATACTGATCAGCCTTTTCCACAATCTTTTACAATCCCTATGGGCTTCTGTGGTACGACTAATAAATATAAAATATTCCTGCATTACAGTTGAAGCCCGGGGATTCATTTAAAAGATGTGTGTAATCATGAGGGAATTTATAAAGATATCATAGAAATGGTTGTACTGAAAGAGCACTAGTGATGCACAGTGACAGAGGCTGGATATACTTGGAGGAAGACCTGAAAGACAGAAGGCTGGGAGAAACTAACCTTGATGCAGTTTCTCCTTTCTCACTGAGCACCTAAGCTGAGTCTTAGCTAGCTGAAATAAGAAGTAGAAGATATTTATGTTAAACAAGTCTCTCCTTACATTTTAATCCCCATTATCTTTATGGCTTTGAAGAAATCTTTTTTTAAAGACTCCAGAATCCCTGGCAAAGTGCCTCAAGCCACCTGTCCATGAAGTAATTCATGCTACGAAGAGGCACTGTTGAGTAACCTTAACACAATCCCAGTCAAAAGGGGAAAGAACAGAGGCTCTTCATTCAGGGCTCTCAGCTGTTCCTACAAGGACATAAAACATCATTGCCTCCCTTTTTACAAAGGGCAGCCATTAAAAAGGACAAGCCTCAGAGAGAAAAATCTGCATGTCAGAAGTAAGCCTCCTGCCTTGAGCCATATTGCTTCAAATCAAGTCTTGGCAAAGCAGCCTGCTGAAAGATGATATTGAGCTTTTTTCTTCCTGAATTTGATTTGGCAGATTTGACTAAATATAATGCACTAGATAAGCTGATGGTACATATTTATTTTGCCAACATCAAATTAAGAATGCTAGCCTAGACCTCATCCACTGCAAAATAATTTGGACACTGCAGGAGGCTATATATCCTTAGCTTTAACTCCATCCCCCCCATGATGCTGGCATCTCCTGTCTTTCCAGTACTGTGCAGTGGCTCTCAGAGGCCAGAAACCAGCCAATCTACAGATATGCTTCCAGAGCTAGAGGGAAGCCACTGTACAACAGCTGCCCAGCATGTGCGCTCTGTCTTCTGCAATCCCATGCTGCAGCCTTACAGCCCATGCTGTTGGGGGACAGCGGCAGGTAGAAGAGCACAGGACGAGGGTCTGAGTTCAAGCCAAACAGCAATGTGCATATAACCAGGGTAAGCCACATAACATAGCATGGTGTGGGAGAGCTTCATTGCATGTTAGGAACAGCTAAGAAGGACAGCCTAGGTAGAGATACAGGTATGGCTGATTGACTCTGGTGTACCAGAGAAGATCTCATAGTTACATTCAAAGAGCGGCATTGCGTTCTCTAGCAGGAATGTATGCAGTGATGGGGGAAGAAACTCCAGTCCTATTTTCAGCACCTTCACCTTCTAGAAGTGTAATATGAAGGAATACACCAGTCTTCCCAAAAGGAACGACGAGAAAACAACCCTGCCTCCCACACTCGCCACTTTATTTTACTCTCTGATATGGTCTGTCTTACCAGTTAGACCCGCACATTTCCAGAGAGACAGTGGTCAGTTCACCTAGCCCATCCTAGCTAATTGCTGAGCTGAATCATTAGGGAATAAGGCAGTAGTTTTTTCCTCTGCTTTTCAGATAGGGAGGGGACTTCCTTATATAATTTTTTAAATATAAATCCTTAAGAGATTTTCAGGACAACTAACACCATGCTGTCACAAGGCAGTCCTTCCAACTGGCTCGGGAGTTTGGCAGCGGAGCATATTGTGGCAGGTGTGTCCACAAAACTACTCATCCAGTTCGCAGTTGTAAAGCAAAATGATTATGTGCAGCTGCCACCTCTCTAACAGCACACACAAGAAAAATCCATAAATCAGTTCAAACCACCTTTTCATATGCTTGCTTGTAGACAAGGAACATTCAGCCAACGGAGAGGTGCTTTTTAAATCATCACTAGAAGCCACTAACAGCCATTTGCCTAAATTCTCAGTCAGTCTACACAAAGAGACAGATCACTGAGAAATTTCCCCACTGACATAAGTGGAACGAAATCTCATTCCTAGACTGCCAAGCTATATCTACTCTCCTCTTTTCTATTTCGTAGCTATCACCTCGATTCTGAACTAAACATTACCTACTGTTTAGCAGGAAGGAATGTCCGATAGATCACTGAACCATCAAGGGATGGCAGATCTGACTAACTTATTTTAGGAAGAATCTGTGCTTACTCTTGAGGTGATAGGAAAGATTCCTGGCCCTCTAAAAACGCTCCAAAAATACTCAAGTATAGCCAAAGGCAACATCATATAGAACGGGCCTAGCAGTCATTCTGTAACAACTGTTCAAGCTCTCCAAAGTTTTCCCATGGCCTATACATCAAAATGATTAAATATCCACAACTGCAATGAAGAGCTCTGCCACTTCATAAACACAGAATTTAATCCAGTCCCGATACGCCTAGATTTCAGGAAAAATTTCCAGAGTAACCAGTGGAAGCCTGGAACTTACTGCTATGTTTCACACTGTTTCCTTTACAATGGCTAAGCTACTGACCAACAGTCATTTGAAGGTGAAGGTAATCTAATGTTCTTTATCTCAAATTTGAGCGATTCTTTGTAAAATTTTGCCCAGCAGTTTATTGAACTTTCCTATCTAACAAAACAAGATGTCAGACAAATAAAAATCAGGCATATAACACACTGAAAAAATAGCAAGTTAATACAAACGTGTTAAATATATCCCTCTATATCTTAGCAGGCAACACTTTGGGAAGCGGGAAGTGTGCAGAATGGAATTACTACAGATTCATTACTCCAAATGAAAAGGCTACCATTTCCAAAAGGAGTGCTGAGGGAGATATTGACCATTCTGGGAAGAGCGACTGTCATAAACTATGGATGCAATCAATTTATGCTTTGGTAATTTGACAGGTTCAACAACCTAATTTAATTATTCCATTCAAGAAGAGGATAAATGGTAGAGTTAATGTAAACATTAAATCAGTATAATTCACACTTGTTATGGTGTTCCTCCTTACAGACACATTTTCACTGAAATTAAGCCTTTCTTTCCGTCACAACTGCTCAACTGAATTGCAGTCATGGACAGCAGTGATAGTGTAAGAAGGAACCAGTCAAGGAAGCCTGAATGGTGAGTAGAGGATTTAGAGTACTTGCTTATCAGTCATGAAGACCTAAATTTGAATCCTGATTACCTCACACTTAGGACCAAACCGAGTGACCCACATTCCCATGGATTCTTATGTTCTTACCATTACCATCAGAGAGGCCTGAAGTTGGCACTGGAACTGGTCCTTTTTCAGCAGCCAAGCAATGCTTGATTAAGGACTACCTCTCCATCCACTAAGACCTCCTGCTATTTATTTTTCATAAAAGTTGGACACTGAACATCTGTAGACTTGTATTCAGGTGTTTTTAGCACACAGAAAATTTGAAGATTACATCCACAGGTGATATAATTAAGCATAATTTAGTTATCTCATTTGCAACAAAACTGTTTTTTACCAGATAAAGATCCAACACTCAAAATATAGTGGAAATGACTGTTTAAATTATGTTATGGATCAGCAACACTATGACCAAAGAAGGTTTGCATAAACTCACAAGTCTTACCTCAGATGCTAAGTTACCCACCTAAGTTTTTGCAGGATTAGAGCAACTCATCCCTACTTAATAGCCACAGTTGCCAAATAGAGCCTCCCAGAATCCAAAGGGATATCCAAGATACCAAAGAAAAGGCACTTAAACGTTTTTCTTTTATTTTCTTCCCTCGATATCTTTGGTGATATTTACCCATTTGAATTAATTTTTATACAGGTGACTTAGTAATACCTGAACTACACATTCTCTGAGGAAGTTAGAGAGCTAAGAGATAAGCTAAGGACACAACATAAAAAGCACATGAGGCCATTTTCCTACTTTGAAATAAATGTTATCTTTGATATGCTATTTGATAATCATTAACAAATTATATGAAGGAACATAAAATAGTTGCTCGTGAAATTCTACCTGCTGACAATTATAAATGACAGAAAATAACTTAGGCAGCTTCATCGCAGGAGCATGGAATGGAAGCCTCAAGGAAAACTACATTTTTTCTTTAGCCACTCCTCCTGTTTGGATCTGTGCACCCATGTGCAGCACACAACAAATCACAGAACACTGTACTTCCTTGTGCAGGAAGATTTTGCCACAATCTAGAGCATGGAGTTTTCAAGAACTTTTTCTACAGAACAAAAGGGTTTTTTCCTTGCTTAAAGAAAGTTTTGGCCTACAACTACCAGATTACTACTAACACATGTATCTCAGTTTATTTGTTGCAGCCGAAAATGTGTTGTATTTAAAGTATTCATTACTCATTGCCACCCTGAACTGCAAACAGGGTCAATTCATTCTTATCTGTCTTCTACAGTTTTACTTTGGAGGAACTCAGTTTGCTTCACTGGTGTAATTAGAGACTGTACCAGAGTAAGCGAGTTCAAACTAAGGCCTACCGTCTCTTCCAAAAATGATTTAGCACTGCATTGAATTTACAGACCAGGGAATGGTCCATCTGCCAAGGTTACAAAGTCCCTCCAAGTCAGCCACCACTTCTATGGGTACAGAAGCTACTACAGAAAAGTACAGATTATACCTCTAACATTGGCTGATCTCCTAACAAAACAGGAAAGACTTGTCCCGATGCAAGGACAAGCATTGTTTATCTGGAAATACTCTCCTATGAGGCTTCCAGCAGATGACCTTGGCTTCTATTCTTTTGAAGGCTTCTTAAGAGCCCTAACCAGCAGAATCTGCTCAAAATATTTTTTGAATCAGCATCCGATGACCAAACTCAAAACAGCATGCCTCAGATCAGGGCCATGCCAGTAGTTTATTGGTACTGTCCTACAGAAAGCTTATAATTCCTTCTATCATGACATTCTCTTCCTAATAAGCATGAATGTGGGCTCTAAGACACTATAATGCTTCTGTAATGTGAGGGAGTCAGTCAACTCATTGCTTATAGGCATGGCTGAAAAATAAACTCTCCTTTCCCCTGCTACTATGCTTAATAAAGCATGATTTTTCACTTCAATCTAAAAAATACACTGAGGGCTTTCCTACCTCCATGTGAAATGACCTTTTTGTAAGGTTCAATGACTTTCATATCAATCCTTTGCTCTTGTTCTCCAATAACCACTGTTCTCCATAACCTGTTGTCTTCTCGCTCCTCCTCAGCAGTATATTCTGGAATTGATTCGGACTCCTCCTGGGAAGCTTCCTTAACAGCTGTCTGGTGTTCTAAAAAATAAAATTGCAAAGATTAAATCTTCATGCAAACTCTCTCTATATTTTCTGTTACACACATTTTAAGTACATCTCTGAAATCAAGTGGCTTTTTAGAGCACTATTCTGGATCTGCACTTACAAATAAGAGCAGAATTTGATCATGAAATAAGAAGTTTCTTTTAAACTTTTCATCATTATGAACATACTAATGACAGCAGCAAACATGACCATGAAGAATACGGCCCAAGGATTTTTGCATTTCGCAGGTAATCACACAAGACCCATCATGTTAGTAAAACTGACTGGCTACTGCATTGCAGCTCTTCAAAAATCTTTGGCTGCTAGCATGGCAGCTATACTAAAACTCAAAATATGGAGCTAAAAGTGAACCTAATGATCCATATTGTCTAGTGAGAAGTTACCTAAGAGCTACAGCTTTTCAGCTCCTCCAACTTCTCTTCTCCAATCTCTTCACATCTGGTTCCAGCATATGTGAAGAACATGCATGTTTATCTGTTCCAGCAATGGGGTATGCTTAAACATACCTCGGATAACTTAAACATAGCATTCACCTCCCTCTAGGCCTTCCAGTTGTGCTTAAATATCAGTTCCTTTCCAGATACAAAGTACAGAGCATTCAAGCAATTTGGCTGTTCACACCAGCATACATGCAGGAACAGATACAGGCAGTCCACAACCCCAGTGGCCACACTCAATAAACTGCATGGCTCTTAAGAGATTATGAAGGTTCATAGTACAGGCTCTCTGCTGGACACTCATAGCTTCGGAAAAGCTGTAAAGCCATTAACAAAGCCTACATTTTCATTGCACATTGATGAGACAGCAGTTACAACATGTTTTACTGCATTCCACTTTGTCAAACTTAATGGCTGGTTGCATAAAAAGTGACAAGAAGACTGATTCTGTCCACAGCCAGAATTACTTTATTTTCTTTTTTAGTTATTGAATACAACATACTGTTCTTTTTGTAAATTTTTTCCCCATTTTTTATATTATTACTCTTGCTGGAGCATCCTTGCCTTGTGGTTAAGTTCACATATTATTATTATATCTTGACTGTAAAGACCCTACACATTTTCTCTATTATATATACTTGAAGAAACCACTGAAATCAATTGTTCTTTCATAGCATTACTCAGGATCTGCAAGGATATAAATAAGAGCTGGATTTGATCATGTAACAGTAAATAAATGAGGTAACACGTGTGCATGGCATACATACATGTGCGTGGCATACATAAAAAGTGTATCAGATGTGTTAGTTAAAAATACCAAAGACAGCTGTAAGAAGAGTTGGGAATAAAGGAAACAAAAGATTTCAATTGGCAAAAGAAGTAAAGAACGCAGTGTTTGTAGAAGTACTCAAGTATTTCTACATATTGCTTTGTCCTGGGATTCCTCTGCTCTGATTAATGCTGCTTCTTGAACTACTTGCATGAATGAAGGTATATGAGCAATAAAACACACAAGTTTATCATACGAATTAAATTATTCATCTGTATGAAACTAGGAACAGATGTGTATATTGCACATGTATTATACAGATACACATAGCCTACACGTACATACACACATATATGCACTGATTATTAATTGGTAGAACTGATTTCAATGCCAAAAGTTACCAATATTTCCAATGAATTTCTCATGAATATCACGCTCCTTAGAACAAAAGCATGCTTTGAACTTTTTTTGTAAAAAAATATGTATCAGGTTGAGCACACACTTGCTTTTTGGTCCAGATACCAAGGTCAAAAACACCTTCAAGCAACAGCCATGCCTGAACACGGAAAAACATTCGATTCTCTCTGGCAGAATCTCAGAAAATGCCTGCAAGTCTGATAAAACAGTAGCAAACAGAAAAGAGGAACGGGGGAGAGAAAATGGGAGAGGAAACAAGCAGTTCTGCAACAGTAGGACTAATGAGGTCTGATTTTCATTGCCGTCTGTCTTGTGGTTGTATTCTCTGTTCCCAGTAAGAGGTAACTTCTGATGGAAAGTCCCTCTCTCCCAGGTGAATCCTCTGGTTTGTAACAAGAGCTGAACTCATCACTAACTTTCTTCTTTTCCTAATGCCTATCTGCAGGAAACTTACAAAAATGTACTTATATTTCAGCTCCTACCTCATCGTCAAATTTGACAGAAAAAGCATTCGCTTTTGAAATAGAACATATTCAATGAGGTTGGCAATGACCTTATAAAATACATTTTTAAAAAATGAACCTAAATATCATGGGAAAAAAACCTGAAAACTGCATTCAAGCAACTGAACTATGCAAATTTTGACAAGTTCTCAGAGACTCGCTCTTCCTTTAAGGATATATGGTCCTCATAGGACTCTATTACACAGCTCAAACGCTTTCGGAACAGATACAAGGATTTGATACAGGGGATTATCAGAACAGCCTAGGAAAACTGTCTAGTCAGCCGGTTACTTTGAGGGTTGAAAGAGTATGGTTGAGGGAGAGAACAACAGCAGGCAGAATAGCTTTAGTGAAAAGCTTCTGGGTTAGGTGACTTAGACTAACTTTTATTTGGGGGGATGCTGCTCAAGTTTGTTGGTGAAACTGCAAATAATGTTCTAGAATAAGACCCTGAAAAGACTTACGATGTTGGCACCAGCCAAACGAATTATTTTTGAAGCTGACAAAGGGCAGAAATGATATTAGATCACCTTCTCCTAAGAAGTGGCTGTGCTGTACTGCTTGGAGTGTTGACATTGCAGAAAAGGATGCACTAGTGTGAAACTCACAGGGGAAACGGACATCTGCAGATAAAATAATTAGCACTTTTTACATTCCAAATAACATTGGTTTGAAGGGGAGGGGAGACTTCACCTATAGGTACATATGGTTTTCAGTACATGCAGTTTTTCTTGCCATCTAATGTAATAATCAGGAAAAGCTCACTCCAGACACATGAGCTGGTTGTGAAAGATGATGTTTCAATTTCAGGTATTAGTATATGCCATGGTGACAAAATAATAACCATGAACGTGATGACTGAGCAATCCCCAAGTTAGCCAGAGCACTAGTTTAAGACAAGTACTTAAGTATTTCCACTCTCACCCATTTTCTTGCACATTGGTGATGAAGAATCAGCACAACTGCACTCTTTTAAATTTAGGTTTCGGTATTTTTTGATTTACAGAGCCATCAGTTTTTTAGTGATGAGGTGGACTCTTGAGTCATGGCAAGAATCTTGCTTTTCGCAGTTGCTTTTTACAGTTCAAATGGACCTTCTGCAGTCTGAGGATCACGAGCTAAAAATCACTGTTCTGTACAGTCTCGGCAGCAATGTATTTACTTCACCAGGTGTGGTACAACACTCCAGAAACACTGACCTGTGCGAGACTATGGGAGTGCTTGCGTACTGGCAACAGCAGAGTGATAGAAGTATGGAGATAACACCAGCTGACTTACCATGCACATAAGCCATTTTGCACTTGAACTTGTGACTACACTTGTCCTTGTGACTATCAGATCCACAAAATATATAGCCTACTTATTTTATTGCTAACCTACTCTGATAAAGTATGATTTTTTTCCTTTTCTATTTTTGTTGCTGGTTCACCTAAGTAGAGGACTCTTTGCCAACTAAATATGCTTCAAGACCAATCTAAGACACAACTGTAAAAATATCACAGAAAACACAGGCACCTTGAATTCTTATTCTTTTAGGAATCTGGGGAAACTGGTCCAATTTTAGCAACCAAATGAAGCATCACATTTAGAAAGCAACAAAAAAAGATGGGGGGAAATGCTTGCCATAAATGCAATTGTCACCAAAATCACTAGAGCTGAATTTATTTACTTCAGGGCTTAGAGGCAAAAACCTGTTCCACTGCAGAGATCTTTGCTCTCACGCAACAGTCACAACATTCTAAAATTGCAAGCACACACTAACGTGTGTGTCTGTGTGTGTGTGTGCTGGTTTTAACCTTTGCTACAAAATATTCCAACCGTCTGGTAACTCATCATCATGCTCTGCATCTGCCCATAAGGAACTCTGCCTTCTAATGAGAAGTGACATTAAAGATGCTTATGCATGACTGGGTACACAGTAATGTCTCTTTAGCAATATCACTTAAGCTGATGCAATTGTTCTTGTATGCTCAAAAGATCATACATTTTTCAATTTATAATGACCTCACTAGCAATAGAGAATTCCATTAGCAATGGAGAATTTGAAAGCAAGGGAAAATTCAGTTTAAAAGCATCCATTTTTATGTTTCTCCCTGTCGTAGACTGTAAAATGGTCACACTCATTTTTCCCACAAATAGCTTATAATCTTTATGTATTTACAGTAGTAAATACAGTCCTTCAGTTGCTAGCAAGGAAGGAGTATTATTACCTTATTACATTCATCATGAGGTTAAATTAGTCAAATAAAACAGTGCAAGACACTTATACATAACACGAGAAAAAATCATTGCCTCAAGGTTAAGATGTCAAGGGAGAGTAATGCATCTGTGGCTCTTCCTAAGCAAGACAAGTTACATACTTCAAGGTTTATCTGTACCAAACAATTAGCTCTGCTAAAAAGGGATATTTAATTTGGTGGAACGCTGCATTATTTTGTTCCATGATCTGAGCTAGCCATATCATACCACACAGGAGTACCTTCCACATCTCAGCTTTCCAACCGTACACGGGAATGAGAAAAGACTTCTCACACGGAGCTGTGTCCACTTTGTGTATTTACTGCAAGCTCTTTGGTGCAACTTTTGTCCAGGGTGGCTGGGTGCAAAACTCAGCTGGAGCATTTAGTCATCATTATGAAAAATGAATAGTATACAAATCGCACCTGAACTTCAGAATATTACTAATAAGTATAAAACGACTACATTCTGGTAAACTTCAAAGCAAAATCTAGAGAAATAATGACAAGAATAAGACTTTGGGATAAGATTTTCCAGTTCTGCCAATAGATTTTGTACAGCGTTATATCCTGAAGTTCTACTGTTGTAACTGTCACCTACAGCTGGTCGTCAAAGGTGCACTTAGCTCTGGTGTTCTTCAGGCCAGACAGCAGTCCTTTTCTCTTTCCTAAAAGACTCTTTTCAGACAAGTCCTAAGATTTCTACTGGACAGAGACTCTGCAGTTTCAATCTCTCACAGTAGCTCTTCTTAATTTGTCTGATCAGAAGATCAGCTACACCATTTCTTTCTGCAGTCTGCATAAGTGGAAATATATTACTTTACAAGGGGGAAGAAAGATGTAAAACAGCAGAAAATAAAAACATCTGGAAACCCCACATTAACTCTAAAATGTATTAACCATACTTACAGTTTGACAAATGTGAGCCTGATCACATGAACAGCAGAGGATGAAACAGAGACGCTTCTTTGTGGTGTCTATACTACACGCACAGATGAGAACATTACCTTGTCCAGTGTATTCAAAAGAATCGGCTTCATCGGGAGTGTCAAGGTCATCGACGTTGATGTCAATTTCATCCGGCGTATCCAAATTATCATCGGAAAGCACGGACCCTTCACTCTGGTCCAAAGAGAGATTGATATTTGGAGCTGTGAGCTTTATTCTTCTGGGATGGGAGCCATTGAGATCAAGAGAATTGGGAGGTTCTGGAAAAAAAGAGGAAGAAAAAACAAACTTTCTCTCCCTTGCATACCAGTCATCCCCCAAATACTTAGGAATCAACTTCAAGTATACCGCAACAGAGCAATTTCAGTAACAGCAAGCTATTTAAGGCCAACTGATATAACACACTGATATCACACATTAATGTTTAAAAAAATAAAAGAAACATCCACAGAAACAGCAGATGTAGCTGAGGGCTCTTACATTATGTAGCATCCAGATTACATATTTTTATAATTCTCAGCCAAAAAACAAGCTTCAGATGTGCTTCTGAACCAGAATGCTCGAGTGTTTAAAGAAATCATTTGAACTTCGAAGTGGCATTTTGCTCAATGTGGGAGAAATTCATATGAGTGAAATGTTCCTGCTAAGTATCTGTTTTGTTATGCACTCGCTGCTATTCCAGCGGTGTTGATTTACAAGCAGAGTCCTATGCTTTTAGTCTTAACTATATGGTACAATATTCAATACAGTAACAACAATAAAAACACCTTTGAGTCTCATAATTGGTCTTAACCAAAAGTAATCTTCGATAAGACAAAAGTTAGGTTTGGCTTTGCCACTTGCCATTGCGTTGTGTGCCACATTTTAAGCTGTCCTGTTTGAATTAATATATTCTAATGCTAGTTGAGTTCACTCAGACTGTACTCAAATATAAGATAAACAAGACTACTTAAACATCACAAGAACTAAACAGAAGGATGAAAACAATTCACAAGAGAAAATAGATGGCACACTACAATTATCACTTGTCAAGTGAAGAACAGAATTAATTAAATAAAGCAAATTTAACACTTTTTCTTTTTAACACTGGTTCCTTAGCAGCACAGAAACATCTACTCACTGCATAATTAAATGCCAAGGGAAGCAGATATAATTAAGATAATGAATAAGAGCTTCTCTTACCAGGTCTCATTTCTGTAGAACTGGGGCTTAATACACCCTCAGCAAAGGGGATGTCCATTCCCACATTCTCCAGTAACAATCTGAGAGGTAAAATATAATGCAATATCTTAGAGGTATATAAGTTGACCAGGCTGTCAAGGTAACTCATGTGATCTCTTATGAAACTCAATTTTTCCTCAACATACCCAGTTTAAAAGTCTGGCCACAGATTAACATAAGTGAGAACTGAACACAGCTGTTGTAATTCTGTTATGTAGTTCTTACCCACTTATCTACCCACATGCCTGTAGGGACTTTGGAGACCACAGGTCTCCAGCACAGGTCCACACAGTCATTTTCCTTTGGATCAAGACTAAGCACTGACTAACAACAGGCTGGCAAACAGCAGTTTTCCATTCTACCCACATTAAGTTGAGCTTTTGGAACAGGCAAATAGGGCACAAGGTTGCAGGACGTTTCAGTTCTACGCAAGCTGCACACTGCAGTAAGAGTTCTGTAATAATATTTTAATTGTTGTATATACAGTTACCGCTTAGCAAAAATCAGATCATGAGGTTTTTTCATTCTTTTGACATCACTGGTACTTTAGAGCAATTCTGACCCAAATCAGTCATTTTGCAATACTGAAGAAGTTGATGTCCTGCATTGAGAAAGTGCAGGAAATATAGAAATGAGAATCAAAACTACATTAAAGATTTTTCAAACGCTACAACATTGTAAAATATCTTACCTGGATTACATTTTGGGGAATATACTAAGAAATTATACTAAACATACCTACATATGACAAGTTAAAGATATTAAGAGATGAAAAAGATTACAAAGGTGTTTGAATATTTAAAGTAATTAACTTAATTATTTTAAATTGTAAAAAGGAATTGACTCAAACTCTTTTCATGCTTATTTTCTATTCAAATATTTTACAAAAAGCTTGCTGGGAAGAAGGTTCAACGGTATAAAGGAAACAACACTTTACAGGATGTGGCTGACATTCAAAACTACCTGTACTAAAAGTGCATGACTCCCAAAAAGCTTTCCTTTGTTTTATCCAAACAATTACAGCATTTTTCCTACATTTCCATTCCAAACTCCTTATGTTTTAAAATACAGTCAGACAGTTGAAGAATAGACAGTTTGTACATTTCCGTAGCAGAGCTGTGATGAGAGTAACGGAGGTACTTTCCTCTGCCACAGCATCAACTAATTCAGCTGAATGGGTGGCCAGTCTGAATTGGTTTGGCTTGGCTCTCACACATCTTCCTATCCTCATTTTCCCCCTGAGGACTACCCTAACTATTTTACTGTGTGCAGACAAGAAATCTATGGCCAATCATCGCATCAGAGTACAAGCAGATTTTCTGGAATTTCTTGTTAACTGCAGATTTATATGTAAAGGTATACATACATCTCTAAAGTGAGCAGAAAGCTTCTCTGTGTCAGAAGCTGCAAAAAAAACTTTACCTCTGTCAAGCCACGTACCATCAAATTCCCAATATAGATAGGCAAACCAGTTTCCCTCGTGAGGCCACAGATACTACGGACACTACAAGGCTAGGTTCAGACATATTTGGGCTACACAAAACTCATGGCCAGGTCTCATCTCAATAAAAATGAACATATGGCGATCTTGCTAATTTTACTGGATTTATCTGTAGGCACTGCAGAATACATCTTTCACAAATACACAGATTAACTGCTTAATGATTTCTACAAAACACACCACGTCTGGAATACATTCAATTACTGTCAAATAAGGCTTGCAATATTCTTTCTTTTTGGACACACGCTAAAGAAATTTGATCAAAGCATGTTGCTCATGAATAAAATGAATGGCACAAATTGCCTGTAATTTACCACTTCCTTTTGTTCTACTCTTTAGCATCATCTGTGTTCAGAAGCTGTACAGAAAACTGATACACAGAATATCATCACAATTTACTTAGAAAATGTAAACAAATCATTACAGTCTTCGACTCTTTCTGGTGTCTGTCCAATTCATGGTAAAATATATGCAATCAAGTCTAATTTATCTTTCCAAACTTAGCAGAGACAAAGCTGAAATCTAATGATAAGCGCTGGTACTAGTGACAGCCAGATAAGTTAAGGCCTTAAGAAAGAAAATATAAGAAATCATTGTGGTGGAAACAGTGCAGGGAGAGGACGAATATTTCAAATGTGTTTTAAATCCAGATTAAGATTTTACCTTGGGCTTTATTAACCTTTCAAAATGTAAAAACCTACATCTGAAACTGAAAATTTCTCTGATTACAGCAGTTTAGGAATACTGAGATGATGATTTATGGGTGCTCAAGGGCGTGAATATTTTGGCCAGATGGAAGGGGCTATTGATACTAACACACACAGCATTAATTTATAAAATCTCTTAAATTCTCATCACACCAAAGGACAATTCCATACTGAACAAGCTTCAAAAATCACTGCAGAAACTAACTCAAAAGGAAATGATCTTTTCACACAGTGCATGAAGAGTGAGCTATAAAAAGAGGGTGAACCCTAAATTTAAAAAATTCTTGGTTTTGGAAATCTCAATAATAAGGAATATTTGTAAAAATGCCTATTACTTAAAATAGCTTACTGTATTAAAAAGAGACAGTATTTTCTGCAGTCCTGTAAAAATGTTTGGGTAGAACACAGATCATCGTCTCCTCTGCATCATAAGGGCATGACTGGGTTTTACATATGCTGTCTTTACAGAAACAGTGACAGCATCATCTATAAAAGCAAACTGGCACAAGTAATTCATTCAGAATTTTATAAGAATTGCCTAGAATTTTAGTAATGCCTGGGACAGAATTATCCCAAATCATGACATTTCCAGAATTGCCTCAAGACTGCTTTTCTCCCTGTGGCATCCTTATCTTAAAAAAAAAAAAAAAAAAAAAAGTGCATGAACTCTCAGCTGACATTGCTGCTTTCTCTAGAACATCTTCCACTTTCATGAGATAAATTTCCAGTGTTTTTCTGGTTTCAGTGGGAGTAGCACAGTTGCGTGAAAACCAGATATTTCGTATTAGATGTATGTTCCCAAGAATGGTGTACTCTGGGGTTCCAAACGATAAACGTGTTTCGTGTGCTTTGATTTGAACCTCTGCTGAAATACAGCTGCTGCTAGAGGCAAAATACTCAAAGAAAACCCCTCGCTCAGAGATCGTAAGCAAACAACATCAGCATTTGTCTGAGAATCGCTAACTGTTTGGATGGTTCAGTGTTTTTAATGTCAGTAATCCGTATCATTCGTGTTGGGGTATTTGATTTGGGAAGGAAGAGGCTGTGGTCCTGAAAGATCTGGGTTCTCATTTACTATAAAGTAAACTGTTAATAGGATTTTAAGGGGAGAAGTTAGGGAAAACAGCTCTTGGTTAGTAATATTTTTCTAGAGTCCTTGTGCAGAGCCCAAACAGATTAAAGATTAAAGAAATATATATCCTGCTATGTTCAGTGGAAGTTCATTGTTTCTAAAACCTATGATTAATACTTGTTCAGTCATAAATTAATAGGCAATGCAGACATCTTTCAAACACAGTGTTTTGAAATAGCAGGTTTAGTCCATGGAAGGTATGGCTTATATTCCCTTGTACCTCAACATATGTTGTCCCTTATGTTGCTCCTCAGACTCCTCACCAGTGTAAAAATGAGTGAGATATGGACGAAGTTTATTTCCTACAGCCACAGCTCCCCATTTTGTGGGGGATTTTGTGAGCGTGTTAATGCTGAGCTGCTCACCACCCAGCAGAGAAACTTCTGGCTGGGCATTAGCTGGGAGAGCGCCAGGTTGCAACAGATGTCCGCAGGGACTCTAGTAATGAAGGATGGACTCCAGAAACTTAACTTAAGCAACTACCTCCTCCTCTTTCTTTACCCACAGACGACTTCACATACTCCCAAAATTGTGGCTTACAGAATTCATTGCCTTCCATACAGGTGCAATCAATGTCGTGCATGATATGGCCAAAAGTACTAGAAAAAGAGAACATTTCTTCTATTGAATGCTCCTTTTTGAAGGAGTAAATTAAGCTACCTTAGAAAGCATCATTCTAATCAGGTATGATTTGCTGGATTGATTTAAAAAAAAAAAGATCTTTCACTTGAAACAGAGGTCAAAGTAAAATAGGCTTTTTGTGTTGTAAATGACTTCTTTTATGGGGTACACAGACCAGCCATTCAAAGATCAGCTGCACCGAGAATCAGGTTACTGCATATTTGCTTTGATAAGTCAGGTCTAAATACTTGTTCAGAAGTAGCTAAAAAACCCCTATTTCTCAAAGGTGCTTCAGAGCCAGATACCAAATGCCTATGAAAGGAGGAGAGACAGAGCTGAGGCTGAAAGGCTGCTTGCCCTTTCTTGATGCATACATTCTTACAGCTCAATGCACTCATAACCTTTATATACTTTCCAGTGCTCTCTCAAGCCAGTAGCTCTCAGAATAAACATGATCCTTCTTGACTTTTCTAGATATAGCTGTATTCTGCTATTTTGGAAAGAGCAACTCTGAATACGTGCAGCAGTATGTCATAATCCCTACGGGCTGCACTGCCTCACCCTTGTGTCATATGTGGTATATCACCGCTTTCCGCGTTACACTCTTTATTCCAAAACATCAAGCAAATCATCTCTCCCGTGTGTCACTCTGAATGAGCACCTACCTACAGCTTGCTACCGAGGATGACTCACCTCTCTAAAGTGAATCCCTCTTCTCCAGACTAGCATTAACTCACTTGTTGGCTGGACTTGAAATTTTACACGCTTCCCAGGCTTCTGCACGCATCAATACAAAAATTTAATCTAAAGTGGAGCCTACAGCTCCAAACCACATCGCCTAGAAGAGTAAGTTATGTTTCTTCCATGCCTTTCCCTCCATACCCAGCAATACTGTTATACTTAATTTTTCACAAGACAATAAAGGCTTTTATAAAGTTTTCAATGCATGATTAACAGAAAGAATGACAAGCATGAAATCACCTTAACTCATATTAACCTGTGCTTTTTTGGAAACTAAATAGGAGAAGAGGAGATGAAGTAAAGCAAACAGTCATTCAAAAACCAAACATCTGCCTTTTTTAATATTCCTCAGATTTCACAGATTACTGAGGTACACCCTGGCCTCAAATGAAGTAAAAGGCTTGCTTATGGCCCATTCTCTCACTGGCTTGCAGTGAGAAATCGAGCTATTTTGAGGAAGAATGAGCAAACTGTGAAATTTGAGATAGAAAACTTAAGGGAACTTAAGTTCTTCCCTGAGTCACTTCTACAGAACACACAAAACCACTTTGCACAAAGTACTTTTCTTCTGACTCCCATCCTCACCCTGCTTTCAGATGTAACACAAGTGCATAGCCCAGAAAAGGAGAAATGACAACTTGAGGCACTGGGCATGACTGTACAGTGTTTTCCTTGCAAGGTATTAAAAAACCCTTGGCTTTTATCCAGTATCGCCCGTCAACGAGGTCTCAGCATGGCCCCACTGAAAGCACCCTTAAGAGTAAAGTAAAGCGGCTTTTTGCTACCACCCATCTTCATAGCTACTCCAACATTGACCTCACCTCAGATAAAAGAACGGCAAAATCTCTCCTGTTATCGCTATTAAACACCTGCCACATGATTTTATTTTTAGAATAGAAACTATTTGGCTGTTTTGCATGTATCTCCAAACAAAAAGTCTTTTCCTTTCTTCCACATTTTACACGTTTGTGCTGCCAAACTTGTGGCTTGTATTTGTAGTTCCTTTTCTGTTCAAAAAAATCTGAAGATTAGAAGATTATCAGGGCCTTGCAACGATAGTGTTTAAAAATAACAGTAAATATCTACTTCCTGAAATTATTACTCCTTCTTGAAGTGCTCAGTTACAGAATTCAAACAACAACAGAAAAGATATAAAAAATAATCACTGTCCTGTATCTTAAATAGAGGATGATTCTTCTGCTAACAGATACAACTTTATAAACCGCATTATAAGTTGGACATGTTATTTCAGAGACCGATTATGCTCGTGGACTAATAACAAATCTTAATTTTGTCTGCATGTCTTTGCATTTTGATGCTTATTACCCATGTAGGATGGACAGAAATGACCTGCAAGCAAAGTCAGAGAAATGTTGGACATATTTCAGTATCAGCTGTGGTAACAGCCACAAGAAGGTGATCTAGGAAATAAAGCCTATATTGCCTCTATAAAGTTAAAAAGGAAAATTTGATAAAATATGGCTGCAGTCTGAGGAAAATTTGAAGAAAATCACAGCAGGAAAAAAAGAAAGAAGTCATGAACATTAGCCCCGTATAACTGAACATAACCCTCAAAACAACTTCCTCAAACTAGTTCTTTGCTGCAAAACTTCCAGGTAATAAATGGAGAAATTTCTACAGCTGCCTTTTCAGTGATAAAGGAGACTGCAGCATGAATTTTTCTAGGTTCAGCAAAACTAACGATCCCTAAACTACAGTGGAGTATGCAACAAATCAGTGACATGCACCGTGCAAGATTTAGTCAGAATCAGTCAGACATTATGGAAATGAACATACTGGAAGAGATTCACTCCAGGATATCGGAGATTAGAAGAAAGTCATTTACTTTTAATCACAGCTGTGTAAAAGTAATCATGTTGCATACAGGTGACTTGTAAAAATTGATTAATTTTATAACCTCCTGAGAGTTGCATTTAGCAACCATATGGTAGTATACTAAATTAACTGTGTGCCTACTGCTATTTACTTGGTAGCTCTTAATCACAAATTAGTTTAGAAAAGGTCTATAATCTGATGGCTAGAATTTATGTGTAGCATGAGACCTTTATTCCCGTCTCTGGGTACAAAACAAAAATCAAAAAATTATCTATCTGTGGTGCTTCGTTTGAGCCAAGTGCTTTATTAATCAAGCATCTGTGCAAATGTTAATCATTTTTTTACTGCTGCACAGTAGATAAACACATGCTAATGTTCCCATTTTACAGAAGAACAAGTCAGTTACTTTCTCTACAGCCACAGAGCAAGCCCTTGTTACAAATCAGTAAAACTCGTAACTTCCTAGTTTCTTACATTTCCCAGATACCAAGCTTCTTTTGCAGAATATACTGAAGTTGGTTGGTATTTTCTGAATGTCCATTTTTTACTCCATTTTCAGCATTAAGTTTGGATTAGAAAGCTATGCATGTCTGTATGAGGTAGTATCTTTTCTGCAGGAAAATTCTGTGTTCTAGCTAGAAGATTTAAATTATTTGCTTCTCAAAATGTTAACTGAAACGTTAAAATTCTCCATTTGGACCATTTTTTTACTATTCTGCAACCAGCTTAAGTTTTTAGGATCTGCTCAGCTACCTGTTTTGTTCCTCTTCTTTTCTCTGCATCATGAGCCCCATTTTTTTCAGGCAGCCGCTCAGAGCAGTAGGCTCCCCTGCCTGCCTGTGGCAATTGAAGACTGTTAAAAAACAGGAGCTGCTGTTCTTTAGCACATGCTAGTGCTCTCCCTGCTGCTAAGCAGCCATGGGCTGTCTGTTCTGACTCCTTGCCAGCTCCCTCCCGGCATCACAGTACAAGAGAAGCCGGAAAAGCCAAGAAGGGATGCAGGGAGCCGTGGAGGGACAAATCTAAGTAAATAGGTTGAGTGATAATGCGATTCACTAGGCTATTTCATCAACCTTATGAACATGCTTATGGATCAGAAAGGCTTATGGAAGGAATCCAGGGCTTCAGGCTTCTTCATTTATCTGTGACTTCCAGCCACACGAAATAGAAAGGCATCTCAATACAAAATGAGAGAAATAGGATTTCAGGCCCAAATCTAGATGTCTTGTTGGAAGGGAGTCTTAGGAACACAGGACAGGCTGAAGCTGCCTCCAGCAGATCCCAGAGCCCCCAGAAGCTCCTTCCTAGAGGTCTGTCATCTCTGTGTCATGATATGCTACTGTTCTCCATCTGGATCTTATGGTTTAGACTGGAAAGACAGTGCAACCCAGTGAAGAGCCATTCAATAACTTATCTTGTCCTTTATGCATCCCCAAGCTTTATTTACTGTGCACTGTTCAAACACTGCTCTGAATACAGGAGGATCAGTCCTTTCCAGGGCCTTTGAGGGGTGCTAATCACCTGAGTATTGGACATTTGCAAACATTAATTAACTTAGCTCAACAACAGCTCTGTGAGGTGAGGGTACGGAATTATTCACTGTTACAAAAGCAGAGAAGTTTGAAAGTGTCCATTCATTGTGAATGCCCAATATAAGAAGTCTAATGACCTTGTTTTTTTAAGAATACTAGCATTTTACAGCATCCTCTGTATGCCTCTACAGCTCCTCAAGACTAGGTACCACCAAAAAAATCAGGATAGTCAGACCTCAGGGGCTTCACTTTGGCATCCAGAAAATTAAGAACAAATCAGATGGGGGTCAGAGGAGAAAGAGAAGTCAGTACAGCAGCTGCTGACTCCTTGTACAGCTGACTGGTGGTAGTGACCTGCCCCGCACCACATACGAACTCTGTGAGGTGGACAGGAATAGAAAATAGTTCTTTAGGACGGTGTTATCTGACTGTACCCACAAAATAACACTATTGCCAACTATGCCTCTGACTGTGCAGAGCCTGCTAGGCATTTCCTGACTTCACCACTTTAATAGTATTCTCTTAACACAGAATTTAGTGTGCAAAAGCATGTGAACTAGATAAATATAGAGACTAACATATTTTAAGGTGGAAACAACATGCCACTTGACATCTATTGCTCTGCTTCAGCGTTGCAGTCGCATACCACCATATGGTCTTCTCCTCCGAGCAGGGGCTCTCCTCTGTTATGTGCCTACCTCGCTGCTGCCTAGTCTTGACTGCGCCAGTGGGAAATTGCTGGAATTAACAACACAAAGTTGGGGAACTTGCGTGATGGGTGCTCCCAGGTTGATGCTGAAAGATCACAGGCTTTGGCAAGGACCTATGCACGTTCAGAGCAGCAATAGCTTTTAGGAGACTTATCTGAGCTGATCTGAACTCTCCTTGATGCTCTTTCCACACATTGTGAATATTCTACAAGTAACATGTAGATGATCTGTTATTCAGTGACTGCTGAACGAACTATACAAGTACACTGTACTCACAGCAAAGAAAGAGGAGTTGACTAACAGTTAATGTGATGTAAAAGATGCCTAAGTACAACCTGAAAATACGTTTTGTTTGAACACTGTATTTTACAAAATTATCAAAATGCCAGGTCTAGCCCCAGGAGCTGCTTCCCAACATCCACCTTCATTGGAGAATTAATCTCGGAGAAAATACAATTTTAGTTTTCCTCAGTTTAAAAATAGTTTTCCTTCCAGCTCACACACTTCATGGTGACCATTTTCTTGTCACGCCGTGCTGCCAAGACCTTTCATCTGAATACCTGCAGTTTGAGATGACGCACCTGGCAGATGAACAGCACTTGAAAAACTGATGTCTCCCCTATAGCCTATGCAGCCATCTGCCACTTACAGGAAATACATTAATTCTTTGAGAGTAGTTTATGGGATGGGACTTGCAGTATCAGAAGCAGAAAATCTTTAGGAAGTTGTACATTTTATGCCCTCCCTCCCCAAGATTTTCAGTGGGGTTGTGAGAACTCCTCTCTATCTATTATTACAGTCTATAACTTACCAAACACATTTGCTCCCCAATGAAGACTTGCAAAAATGCCTCTGACAGTTTTTTAGAACATAGCCCATTAGTTCTGCAACTGATCTAACTTCTAACTTTAGTGACTATTTCCTGTTTTCTACTTCTCTTTTTGTAATATTGTCAACTTTTTGCATTACTTACTGGATTTGTTTCTATGTGTGTAAGAACACAGATACGTGCAACAATGGTGATACTTAACCGACATATTCTACTAGCTGGAATCAAATATATTAACAAAGCATCCTGCTGCTGGTGAATCCTGTTTTGCTCACATGATAAAAGATGTGTAGGGACAATTTTCAGAGCTAAAGACTCATTTAACATCATCAGATACATAGCATTTTTATACATCTGCTCCTTAAATCACCAGGGTTTTCTTCAATCACTCCTTTGCTTTTGATTTCACCCTTCGCACAATTTATAATATGCTGATAGCCACAAAAAGATATATAGCAAAATTTTTTACACTATATGACTTCTATCTTTTCCTGTCCAAATAAACTTAACTCTGCTCCTATTTATTACTTCATCCCTTAGCCTTCTATTTTGCACTCAGCTGACTGTTCATTTTTCAATTGTATCAATACCCTAAATCTTGAGAAGGTCTGCTTCCTTCTCTTTTTCTCTCGCTCGTGTCATTGTCTCCCAAATTTCCATCTTAAGCTTGCATAATTTTGATTTCACAGCTCATATTCAAATATTATTATAATTTAGACTCAAATCTGATCTAAATTTCCACCTTAAGCTTGCATAATTTTGATTTCACAGCTTATATTCAGATATTATTATAATTTAGATTCAAAGTAGCAAAGCTATAAACCATTAACAGCTACCTTTCCCCTATCTTGGCCACGAATGAGCTAAAGAAAAGCTACTAAAAAGAAGGTATGTTAAAATTCAGTTTGTCTTAAAGTTGTAGTTGTCTGAGACATAACAGATAACAGGGGAATGCGAGTAACAGTGCCGGATGTTGGAAGGGCATCTCAGTCGGGCAGACTGAAATGGAAACATCCCAGTGAGTGTAAATTAGGAACTGAGGAGGAGAGGCATCCATATTAGGTAACCTGCAACTCAGGAGAACGAAGGGAAAGTCCAACCAGGACCCAGAGGAGGCACCTAATCAAGGCCCATGAGTGCTAATACCAGCCCCAGTCAAGGCAGCTTAGAGCCTGCTTGCTCTGGCAGAAGCAGTGTGTCCAGAGCCAGAGAAACGGTTGGACCCTGCAGTGGGCAGGTCTAAAAAGGCACGTGCAAAGGGATTCAGGAGGAGCAGAAAGCCACCAGCTCTCTCCAGAAGTAAAACCGTCACTACGTTGGAAGGGCCACAGGAGCAGCGGGAAGATACAAACCAGCTAACACGTGGGAGGGACAGGAATCTCAGACATACAAATATACTGTGAAAGAGCCAGAGTGATACGAAATGCCAGACTGAAAAAGTAATGTACAGGAACGAGGTTAGAAAGCAGGGCTCTTCCTTCACCTACAAGGCATTCCTCATACACTGTAGCTTGGGAAACGCAGGTGGAAGGTCAGCTATAAGCTCTCCTGCTCTACACAGTCTGGCAAAGCTTTACTCTGCCAGGTTGCTGTCCATAAAGAGCAGCTGTGTAAGTTTGCTGCTGGTATTTTCTGCTAATGAGAGTCATCTTGTTGTTGTAGGACAGAGTCAGCTTTCATCTGGTAGCCTGAAACAAGGAAGTTTGATCTTCTGCTGTCTGTTTTTCACACCCTGGGACACTACAGTGATATAAATAACTTACCAATATTCCCTGAAGCTGTCAAAATTATTTCTTCATAAGTCTGAGAGCTGCATTTTTTTGTTTGAATAAAAATATTGTGGCTTGAGGAATGCCTTCTTTTTGCCTCTTGCTACAGATATATTACAAGCTGTAACTGCTCCCCTATTACTGCTGAATGTTATGGGCATGCTATAATATCATGATAAACTGAGTGTAGCAGGTTCTAAGTTTTACGAGTAGTAAACATCTACGAACACTACAGTTACCTCTAATGATACAAAACTTTGCATAATTTTGACCGTGCTTACCCAGGGCCAAATAACTGCCAGACTAATCAAAGGCAGGAATCAAAGGTTGCTTTGACTTCAGTACTCCCACGCCCCGTAAGAGAGATCAGCGATGAGCATGGGTGAGAGTAGGTGGGAGGAAGACAGCAGCCCTGAGAAAACGTGCTTTGGCAGGGTAAGGTTCGGATCCCCCCCGCTTATGGCTGCCTTAATGCCTCCTGACACTGCTGCGGGAGCTGCGTGCATCCTCCCCTTTCCTCAGCATAGCTCTGCTTCCCAGGAGCATCAATACAGGTAAGCCCAGAAACGACATCCTCCCCCCCGTTCAGTTAGAATGATTCTGGCTAACTACACCTACCGACCCAGCACGCGTCTCCTCTCAGTGTTACTCTGACTAGCTCATATTTAGACATCCTATAAATTTCCAGTTCCTTCTGCACCTCGCTATCGTTTGTTTGCTCACCACACTTACAACCAAGAAATATTTTCACTCCTTCCTCACTGACAAAAATTCAGACGACCGAATGGAGCCAAACCAACCTCCTGTAAGTAGAGCCACACAAAAGCAGTGCCTGTACAAAACGACTTTTGCAGTAATTTTTCACCCCTCTTACCACTAAGATCATTGCTGCACCCTTGATCACATAACCTTCAGAGATCACAGTTTACTTTCATCACAACAATGTACGAGAGCACTGCAAAATATTCAACAATCCTACGCTTCAGCTGATAGCAAAAAACTGCAAACAAGACCACTGGCAAGTACTCTGCTATGACGGTTATCACAGACAACTGCTAGGTCATTAATTAAGCAGCCTCAAAACCAAGTTATCCAGGGACAATGCCCAAGCGTTCTGCTTTTCCCACTGTATCCTCCGAGCGAGGCAAACAGGCTGAGAATAATCAAAAGCGGTAGGTGACCGCACAGCGAAGTTTTGTTTCCTAATTACGCGTACCGTGCCTGCGTCCAGACAAAAGAAATCCCATCGAACTGAGGCAAGCTCCTCTCCTGAAGAGCTGCGCCGGAATTACAATACAGCTGCCTGATTTCCAGTAATGAGGTCCTGGGCGCTGCGCATCCTGCTGACAAACATCCCCCCTTTTTTTCTCCTCCCTGAAGTAACTGCAACAATAGAGCCGTAATCGGAAAAACCTCCTGCGCGAGAGCCTCTCGCGCAGAGAGACACTTACCTTCGACAGACTTAACGAGGCCTTTCTAGCGGGGAAATAACAAAGATGATTTGTCGCTGCACTTCAGCATCCCTCTTTCACTGGCAGTTTACTAGGAATAAAGATCCTCCACCATTTTCTCATCACGTGACTGGTGGTACTGCTAAATAAGGGCGATCACCTGCCTTCAGATAGTCTGCTGTACGAACCGGCAGCCACAGGCTTTGGCTAAACGAACGCTCAGGAGCAGAGCAGCGCTTTACCCATGAAAATTATTATTATTATTTTTTATGTTCCCTGAGGAGCTTTGTCACCGCATCACGAAACTTTTATCCAGCAAGTCAGCTGGCAGTAGGGAAAAGCTCCCCGCTGTTTTGTTTCAGAGCCTGAGGAAAGCCTGCCATGAGAGATTGCCTGACAAAAGTTCGGATGGATTCAACCCGTCTCAGCCCTCGTTGTTGTTTGCATCTGATGGTTATAGAACACATGCATATTCAAGCACGATTTACATAATTTGCTCAGTGTGCAATTCAGCTACGGAAAAGTGTATGCAAATTTTTTTTTAAAAAAAAAAACCCAACTCCCAAAGCAGGGTGAATACCAGAAACACACAACAGCATGGAGCGCCAGGCAGTGAGGCTTGTGGCCTATGCTCTCGGCTGCAGCTCTTTTTTGGGGGGGGGGGCCTCAGAGGAAGGACATTTCTTCCCAAGCAAAGCAGTCTCCTTTTATAGAGCCTTATTAGGGCAGGAGTCCTAGAAACTTTAGGTTTCTTACCAAAGGGAAAACAGGTTTTGATCCTCTTCCCTCACAACCCTGTGGAGGTAGACCAGCAGATGCAACAGGCCCCAGGACAGCCTCACCTTTGGCTACCTTGTGTCCCTTCACACCATGACACTCCTCCTCCAAGGTGAATTATAGGCGAACCGGAGATGTTTTCACATCAAAGCCTGAAGCCATAAGCATTCAAAAGCAAATAAAAGCCCACCTGTATTTTTATTTGGCAGTACAGCTCCATGCACACCTACAGCATAGTGTGAATAAAAATTCAGTGGTTCCCACTTCGCTCTTCATAGGATTAGCCATCCTACTGGGCAAGTTCTCCGTCTACGGCACAACTGCTGAGAAATCTGCCCTCAACTCCTCTTTTCAAGAAACACAGACCAACCCCAAGCATTTAAAGAACTGCAAAAATCGCCACACAAAGGAAAATATACTTTCTCAAGAGGAGACTGCTGCAGAAACATGATCCCTGATGCTGCTGTCACTTAACTGTAGAGAAATTTCCTAATGATGGGGATATTTTTAGTGCTTTCTCAGCTGAGCAATCTTTAATTCATTTGAAATCTTAAGCCCAGGCACTCAGAAGTATTACCCAGGAAATAGAGCTATAAAGCATTTATGTGCAATAGAAATCTCCAGTAGCACGATCGTGATAAAGCTGTGGTATTGGTAACGTGGTAAAAGCTCCGGCCCTGATGCTACTTGCTCAGATCCAACACAGAAAGTCTTTGAGAGTTTATGATTCTCTGCTGGGATGAAATTACGGGGTTCACTGTCAAAAAGTCAGGTGTGTCAACAGCATTAACTTTGAAAGCTCATTAATGCTTTAGGCTGAAATCTTATGTCATGGACCACACTGATTGGAATACATTACACAGTGGATTCACCAGAAAAACACGGCATATGGATTACAGGGGAGCTTTCTATGTGACGGCTAAACTGTACTGACCTAGTCCAGCTCTTTTTAAGAAAGTGGATCTATTAGCCCAGTCTCACAAATTAAGTAAAATCTCAGAATCACAAGTGAGCAAAGTTAAGTAGGTTTTTTTCCTTTTAAATTGCTTCTTAATCAATAAATTGTTGTCCTGGTCTTGTTAAAACGTTTTTATGAAGTGCTTGGTATCTGGTATGATGTAAATATTATTGCTGTTTTTATAAAAACAGGATTACCACCATATTGGCTGCTGCCATTGTTTAACAGCTGGCTCTGCAATGGAAAACTGGGTTTTTAGGTTTAATTAATTTTTAGCCTCCAGATGGTGATGGGAAATATGGTATCACCCCAAAATTGATAACAAAAAAGACGGTTGTCATGACTTCATAAGCCAAACCAAATGTAGGGAAAGAAATGGTGTTATACAAACCCATGCATGACAGTATATATTATTACTTCTGTCCATTTAAAAAGTCAGGAGTGGAATTCACTGCTATTAAAACAGGTTACTGCAAAAAAATCTCAAAAAAGAAAGTGTTTTAATAAATTTACATCTATGGTGTAGAAAAGTCCCTTGCTCTGACTCCATCCCTCAGATTCTTTCATTTTCACAGAAGCAACATCTTTGCAAAGGATGCTATATAACATATAGCATCTAATATATAACATATATTGCTATAATTATTACAATAGTATGATATATAGTAATGTAAAATATATTAATTTTATAATTTCCCATCCTAAATGCCAATGCATGTTGAAATCTCAGGTTTTGAGCCAGCAATCTTAAAGAATTTTTGTTCATGCCAATCAAAACATCTTTTATAGTTCTAGTTTCCTTTTACTTTTGTTACAAGGAATTAACTTTCATTTCTGATGAAAAAATAAATTGAAAAGGCACAGCACAGTTTTCAATTTATAATTTCACTGCCGAGGGTTTGTGTATACTAGATCATTATCGCTCCTCTCCTACACAGCTTCCTACAAACAATCCTCTCAGTTGTTGCTCCTTTCCGTATACGTTTGTTTTTAACCTTTAAAGCACATTCTTCATGTTCAACGAATTGTCATGCTTTGTGCTGCCAAGTGGGACACCCACTTCAAGTCTGTAATCTTGTGGTTAGCAGGAGCTAGAAGTTCTTTTTTGTCAGTATTTCAGTTCAGCATTGAACACTGATACTGGATTTGAATCATTAATAGCTTTGAGATGATATGATGTGTACTTGGCCCAATCACAGAGATCATTTTCAAAGACGGAACTGTCCCAAAACCTTAATTATTCATGAAATAGTCACAGATTTTTCTTTCTTCATATCTGATTATTCGTTGCTAAACACAGGAAATGTGATGAAAACAGGCTTCTATTCAAAATTTACTGGACTGCTTATGGTACTGGGCAATTTTAATAGTCATCTGCAGCACAGCAGCGGTCACAGAGAGACACTTTGGACACAGCAGGTGGGAAAATGCCTCTTCCAGAGAATCACTGCACAAGTGAGCAGAAAAAAACTGTGATTCCTGCTTTTTTTTTTTTTAAGAATATGCTATCAGAAGGAGAAATGAAGCTTGCCTCTGCAGATACTCTAGTGAATTAAGCAAATCTTAGTAGTTGTTCAAAGGCAGTTCTTTGTAATCAGTTTTACAGCCAGTTTTTCAAGCTCTCTCCCAAATCTTCCAACCACCAGTGCCCCTGTCTCTGCTGCTCTCTCTCCTCCCAGTTCCTCAAGTCAATACATCATTTCACAGTATTTCCCTCAGATCTTTTTAACGCTTCCTACTGCCACTGCTTCAGGAAGAACCCAGCAATGATAATCCATCCCTACAGCAAAGATAAGGGCAAGAACGACCTGCCATACCCGAAGCACAAACACACTGAGAGAAGTGTGCTGATACGTAAGAGCTCACATGATCATCAGCGGTTTTTCCCTCTGGCTCTCAGCCACTGCATCACCATCTCGCTTCACGTGGTTATGTAAAATGGCTTAGCGTCTGTCACGAAGAAAACTACCTTCAGTCTTCCGAAATTTTACTGTTGGCACAGCTCCAGCAGCAGCAGAAAAATATGTTATCCTGCATGTTCCACACTTGTATAATGCTCCATGCTGTCTTCCTTTTTAAAATTTAGTGACTCGTGGCTGTCCACACATGAAAAGCCATATAGGAAGCTGTTTTCTTTCTGGAAAGACTGATATGTGCTATCAGCTCTTTCTGTATTTTTCATAATGCCAAATAAACCCCTGGGGTTTGTTATTTCCAGTGTTCGTATACTATGGACATAGGTTTATATCTTTTCTTCAGTATTTTAATGCCAGCAAGCATCTTCATATTTTTCTCCTCTCCCTGCTGCTGCTTTTACTTGCAGCAGAGAAACAGAGCAGGAGACAGGAACTTTGCAGCCCATCACAGACTCTCAAAAACCATTTGAATCCCCTGGAGAGCTGTATGTTTGAAGTGTGTTTATCTAACATTGGGATAAAGGGCATAGTGACCAGCAGACAGCAAGATTTTAATCCACTTCTTCATTCTCATTCCTGTTTACACTTACTGTTTCGAAACTGTAATTCCTTCTTCTACAAAACAGCCAAATTTCATAGCCAAAATGACAGATACTTTCTGGATGAGGGCAGAAAATAATGCAAATTGCATCCTTTACTGATCCTTATTCCACTACTGAAAGGACCCACTTCAGCACAGCATGTAAGCACGAACTCCAATTTTTATTAAACAGGGGCATGTGAGTAAATTGCATCCTGAAGACTGGCTTCACAAAGGGGCTTAGGAGGCATTTCATGAGTAAATGCCTCCATGAGATTTGGACTCCTAGTCCAACTTTCGCTGTAGTTGGGAAGTCCCAACCATCTCTCTGAGTACAAATAATAAGCTTATCTTGTTCTCTAGCGATATTGTGTTCATGCCATACATAAATATATGAAGGTGAAGAACATGGCTAAATTGAGGAACCTAATTTCTATATCCTCCCAGGGGGGCTTATGCACCACTCACTTCCCAACCAGAAGGCTACAAGAAAAGCACTACCCATGCTCCATTGACTTGGGGGAAGCAGAGGCTGCATTAGAGAAAGACTCCGATTCAGTAGCCAATTCTAAGAGTGCTTTTACAGAGATGGCTGTCACAGGTTCTGGTCCCAGAATGGCTAATTTGCATTAAGCAACTATGTCATAAAACAAAAACATGAGCAGGGAATGTAATCCATGCTGAGGGAACAGCTATCTAACCAGACCTTCAGACTAAGGGTGCTTAAGTTACTCATACCAAGTAGGCTTAAGTATAGGCTAGGAAATAAGCCACTTGCTCCTGGCTAAGTAGCACTCAGTGGAGCACCCAAGGAACTTTGCTGAGTCAAAATTGTGGCCTTTCAGAAGAAGTTAAGCAGAAGGAAACATCTAAGAGAGCTAAGTACCAGGCCTTTATACTTTGGTTCAGTTCTACCTAAAATGTAATCAGAAGATGGAAATCTGCGGACTTACAACCTTGCGACTAGCACCGTCACGCAGTTCAGGACCTCTCTTGCAATAGGAACAAGACAAAAAAATCTTAGTTTCTTCTCTCACATGGTGACTCTAGTGTTTCTGTGCTAACCTCCCATAGGGCTGATATAGTTCTGTTGCATCACATTGTTTTAGACTTTGTTGGCCAAAAAGGAAAGTTAATTTCAGACTTACAAGCTGCCCCTTGAAGAATTTTTTAAGAAGGAAAAAAATTCTTTACTTGTCTTTTAAAAAAGTCAACAAAATGCATTAGGAAGTGTTCCCAATTACACACTTCAGCCACATCAGCTGCTGTTTCTTCAGCTGTTTATATGAGGTTGAATAAATTTGACATATAATCTAGCAATAATTATTTCCATGTGTTTTATCCTTTCTACTATAATATTTCTTCATGTTTTTACTTTCATTTCAAAGGAATCAAAACTTCTGTGATTGCATTTTGGGCATATGCAGGGACATCTGCATGCGTCTCTGCCATCCTCTATTAAGTTTGAAGCCATTAGCTAATTGACCAAAGACATCAGCTTATTCCAATTCTATTGAACATTGGCTACTATGCACAGAGAAAACTGCAACATGAAAGCAATCTTTATTAGATATGAAATCCTCATAGGAGAGCAATGTTTTGAATAACATTAATGATGGAAAAAGCTTCTGTCAGAGTTTCTACCTTATCAGTCACAAAGAAAAAAAAATCTAACCATAAAACACAAACTCAAAGGAAACTAGATTTTATTGCTTCCATGTTCCCAAAAGTACTTGTTAACGCAGCTGCTGAATGACTTGCTTGCTTTCTTTACTTCTCTGTGTTTCAGCATTATCAGTGTTAAGGACAGGAGTATCTGCTGCTATCTGCTGAAAAGGCATTTGGTATTAAACAGCCATTGCTGAGTCAGAGAAGAAAAAGCCCTGTAACGGAGTGGTCCCCAAGCTTTCTAGCCCAAGAATTCCTGTATCCTTTTCTTGCAGGAGGCACCGTGTCCTACCAGGCATTCAAGTTTTAACTGAAAATACCTTTGCATTAACATGGCCCAGTTTGGGGCTTTAATTTGGGAATCAGTCTAAGAGAATATAAGCTCAAAGAATAACGAATGCACAACATCGGAAGCACCAGTGCTAACTACCATTGTGTACAAGATTCAAGTTTTCACTTTGGAGACTTGTAGAGATTACTAAACAAGTGCAGAGTATTTCTCAAAGTGGATCTCAAAGTGGATTCATGGCAATGAGCTGTAAAAAAATTAGCATAAATCCGTGCCTATTGGGTTGATTTTTCTAGTGCTTCAATAGAAGCTCAAAATCAGGTTCTTTTTTGATGTGTCTCACGTGGGCTCTCTTACTGCTTCCAAGTTATCTCTGGTCCACTGTGCTGATTTATAAAAATCATTTAAAAGCAGATATCTAAAATCATTTTCTTTTCCTTTCTGAAAACATTAGCATCGCTGGCACATAGGCAAGACAAGCCAAAACCCTGGGATGCTGCCTGCATGTAATTAATCAGTGTGACTTAAGCAAGGTCAGCATCTGGCTGCTTTTAATTTAAAATGCTTTTATGGAAGACAAAGGAATTGACAGCTCTTTTTTTTCATGTGAGATTAGCAAGCCCACAATTATCTGACACCTCTAAATAACCCTTCCTTTTTCCTGTCCCACTCACCGTTTGTTGTGAGCAGAGGTAGCAAGTACTATTTGATTTAAAGGTTTTCACTGGAAAATGCTGGTTTGTCAAAAAAAAAAAAAAAAAAAAAAAAAAGCTTTATTCATGGAAGAGGGTTGGTTTTGATGCATTCCCAGTGACACCCTGGCAGAGCTAATGGGGATGGAAGGCTTCCAGAACGTGGGCTAGTCCTAAACAAGCAGGCTACCCCAAACTAGCACCACCTCCAGTTTTTCTGGATCCACAAATCCTAAGCCATCTTGCCACACACTAACCTGGATTCACAACAACTGCCTGGGGGGTTGCTTATTTTTCTTCTTCCAGATTTCCCTCTTGTGGAAAATTTCAGGTTTCCCACTTTTCCCTCAAGAACAGGACTTAGCAATGTGGAGGACCAGGTGTAACAGAAACGCTGGACGCCAACCAGCTCTACTTCGGATAGTTTTAAGGTAAAGCACTCAGCATTTTGTTTACTTCAGACCAGAGAGAGCTGAGGAGCGCTCATCTTCTGCTACCCTTTCTGAAGATTTGCTTCTGTCTTGAGGGCAATAAATGCTAAACCTGCACCAACAAAAGCTGCTCCTGCTCTACAGAAACAAAGCCCCTCTCATCTCATAATCTCCCCAGTGCTGTCTGTCTAGTTAGACCGAAGCAATTTCAGCTGGGGACAGTGTGCTAGGGGGAGGGGAGGAGGCTTATACTTTGCATACTACTCAAAATCTTGTCTAAAAAACCTAAAGCCCTACATAGGTGCTTAAGTTGAAGCCTGCAAGTAATGTTATTACGTCTCAGGGTTTGTGAGACTGTGATTTATTTTTAGAAAGAAGTCAGCACTTCCTGGAGATTAAAAATAACTCACCTATAATAGTGTCTTCTCTGTGGTAATGATATGATCTTTGAAAATTGTATTAAAATATTATGAGAAGAGGTATTTTAACAAGTCTGGGGAAGATAAACCACACTTACTGATCTACTGACTCCCCGAAACACAGTTTTAATCAAATGTGAACTGGTTTTTGGGTCAGAAAAAAGCTGTACTTTTCTACTGGAGACTGTGTGTACAGTTATCAGGGTTATACCATCACAGACGGTCATATCATCTTTAAGGAAAAGAAAAAAAGCCTACTGCTAATCTGCCAAACTATTAGTGAAAATTTGAAAGTTTAAGTCTAAAACAATTTGCAAACTAACTAAAACAGGATAATAGAAGCTGCAAATGTGATGTGTATTCTGCACTGCAGTGATTCCCAATACTTGGGAGAAACTTGAAAAAACGTCAAAAATCAGTTTAACATTTCACACAGACAGTGTCACCACGTTTCATATCACATTCTTGTTCTCTTGGGGGAACGCAGTTCAAAGGGAGAAACACGTACGAAGCCGTTACTCCCCTTAGTTCTATTTCTGCTGGGAAGTCTCTGGCTGTTCCCAAGAATTTCACTGTTTAAACTCCGCGCCAGGTTATCACTGTAAAACTGCAGCACGTCAGCGGAAGTTGCCCAGGAGCAATGAGGCGAGACTTCCGCACTCACGTCTCTGTGGGGCTGCCCTGGCAGGCCCTTACAGCCAGAGGTACCTACAGGCTGTAACGACTGAGGAGTCAGTAACAGAAGCACCTTCTCCAAAATACTGCAGTAACTGGAGCCCAGAGGGTCATCACTGACAACTCCCTCTCTCTCCGGCGACACTCAGCAGGAAGAGAGAGGGCAGTAACGCTGTCAACACACTGGCTGCACTTCCACCCAAAGGGAGCTGCAAATACACTGTCTTAACTGCCAGTCCAGTCCTAAAAGAAGGAAATGGTGCTCTGATCTCACTGCAGCTTGGAAATAACCACAGAGACCATAATTTTCACTAGTCTTTTTCTTTCCTCTACAAGCAGCATCATTTTCTGACCCTAGGTCTCTGCTCCACCCCATCTTCCTTCCCAGCATTTCCCCACTAGCCAGAGAGAGTACTTCACTTCCCACACACCATAATTCCACCACCAGTATTGCAGCTGGACTGGCAACACCACCAATACCTGGTCTTGTGGGTTCCCCGGCCACACTTTTAGATTTAAAGGCAGCTTATAAAGCCTATGGGACCTTATGGAAGGAAGACAGACTTCTTCCTGCAAGGAAGAGGCCTTACAAGCTTTCTGCATCGTAAAACAATCCTAATTTGATTTATATCGAGCAACCAAGACTGTTCTTACAAAGTGAGTAATACAGCGATACTTAAATCATGGAAATAACATTACTATTTAAGCCTTGAAAGTCCTGCCATCTACTTATAATCCCATGTACTTTAATAACATTGATAACAGGTGAACAGAAGACCCTTGAAAGGAAACAGGTTGGTTTTTTCCTTACCCTGATTTTTGACTCAGTTTTCTTTCACTGTTGAGAAACATTGTTTCCTCCTCCATTTCTTGTTCCGTTACTACGTTATTTCCGAGTCTCTGTTGAGGATTTTGTTCCCATACGCCATCACCACCAACCACCTGCAACACAAGGGCATCTGCTCTTCCGATATTCTCATCCTCGGTAGTCAAACTGTCCAAGGGAGAACAGCCCCCAAGTTCAGATGATTTATGAAGGGGAGCTTCTAGCTGAAATTCTGCTCGAGTGTCAAGAATCGATTCCTGCACTACAACAGCTTCCAGTTCTTTGCCAGAATGTCCAGACTCTGATTCTGGTGTCTCTAATCTGACAGAAATTTCTTCCGGTGATATGTCACTGACTTCATTTTGCCCCAAAACAATCCAGCCCTCATCTTGCCCACAGTTTTCCAGCAAGCTCCTTTTATCGTCCAGTTTTTGAGGCATGACAGAAGAATTCTTCTCTGCTAAGTTAACAGAGTCCCATTCAGTCCCCCCAACACACTGGTCTTCCCTTTCATTTGTTATGGAGATCGGCTGAAATGTATCCGAGGAGCCTGGTGAAAAGCCTTCATGAGATTCTGTTTGTTGAGCTACATTAACTTCTTGAAATGCAAAATCACTTCCTTTTGTTTCAGGGGTATCCTCCCTTGAAGGTGTATTTTCTACCCCAGTAACAAGGATGTAATCCATCTCCAGTGAAGCTTGATCGCTGTACACCTGCATCCTCATATCTTCCTTACCCTCTGTACTTTTCAATTCAGAGCTCTCGGAGGAGTTTCTCGACTTATTCTCCCTATAAAGTGGGTCAGTGGCAGCTTCTAAAAAAGCAGACAGACAGAAACTGTTTTTAGTTTTCACAATATTATTTTAGTCAGCATGATTTCTTTAAATCAGTACAGTGGATAAAGCTTGTTTCAGTTTGCTTGCACAGCCTCTGTTAATGTGTACTTGAACTTTATAACATCACCATCATTATTATTACTGTTACGGATTATACATTAACACTGTGATCATTCCTACAGGACAAATGACTCAGCGTCCCATGTGCTAGGCCCTGTATAAACATCATAAATGATGTCACTGTTTCAATATTTAAAAGCTTTAGATCAGTCTAGAAGGGTGATGTTACAGGTCTTCCCGAAGTACAGAGTTTTGTACATCAGGGAGACACACAAGCTTGAACTTCACTCAAAGCCTCACCATTCAGCAGTAATACTCAAATATTTACTTCTTTCTTTGTCCTATGAACCTGCTCTGGAAAGAGTAGATTTCCTTACCATTGGGTGATCTTTTATCTCCACCTGGCGGTGAGTCGAGATCAGTTGTTTCTGCTTCATGTTTGATTCCTTTCAAAATCTCAGAGGCTCCTGGAGCTACTTTGGACTTCAAGAGTGAAGACACCAACACAGGATCTTCCTGAGGGCACTCTGTGGATGTGTCAGGCACCTGATTCTTGACACTGTCATCCTTGATCATTAGAGTGGCTTCTGCATCTTCACGAGGAGTAAGCACAGGTAAAGGCTTTTCCAAAGAAACGTTGTCACAAAATGGCTTCTGTAACAAGAGCTCATCCCTGGCACATTCTCTGCTGCCAGAGGGTCTGGCACCAAGAGATACGGGGGAAGGTGGAGTGCACATCACTGGCGACTGATCACTAGGTGTTCCCTGAAACACAGGAGCATCATTTTCAATTTTCTGTTTGGGTTCTTTTATTATGTCATCAACCAGCTGATTATTTGAGTCAGATTCATGGTCTTCATTATCACTAGACAGAAAATATCTGGGGAAGAATATCTGTTTAGCACTTGATTCCCTTTCTGCTCCTTCACTGCCCACTACTGTCCATGTGTTCCTTCCAGTGCATGTGCTTGGTGGGATATTAGTGGCAGATGTGTTACTGATGTTATGTTCTACCCCACTCTCAGATCCATCCAGGGATTCATCTGCCATTTCTAATTCATCACCAGTTATTGCTGTATGGTCAATATCAGAATCTTTTCCAATTTCAACCAAGGCACTCATTTCTTTTAAGCTCTGTTCTGGCATGTCGGGTAGAGTGAAATCAGTGGGAATAAAATGTGTTTGGGAGTTCACCGTTTGAGCCGAATCAAGTGGTGTTTCTTGACAGCTTGCAGGTGTATGACCTTCATGGAATATATCTTTCAGATCTAAGCACGTTACCCCTAAAACTTCAGTGGGGATCTTAACTGAGTCGATTTGCTCAGTAATAAGCTTCCTTTCTAGGCCACGTTCTTCCAAAATTGCAATTGCATAAGGCTCCTGAGCATTAGCAGAGATTAGCTGATAGGATTCATCGATCTTTCCTTGATCACAGTGCTGGGGACTGTCACTTTCAGACTGTGCCTCCAACCTCCGCATTGCTAACTGATACTTTGATTCAAAATCTGCCTCTTTACTCATATCTGACAGTGTGCAAATCAGCTGACTATCTTTGTCTTCAAGCTCCACCTCAGTCTGAGAAGATGGGAGAGAGGCGTGCCTAGCATCATACTCCTGGCACACATCTGGACTGCTTGATGCCTCTGAACTATTGTCTTGGTCACAGTGACTTAATATATCAGGATTTTCACTGTCTCCTTTCAAAGTGAAAAGCTGCTCAGCATTAGTCCACAAGTCAGGCTCCACTGAAAACAGCTGACTACTTTCTTGGGTGTTATCCTGTAAAATATCTGGGATAAGTGCAGGTTGGGGAACTAATATATTCCACCCTGGACTTGACTTCTCTGTCATTTCAAAAGATAAGTCTTCCACAGTGGAAGCCCCTGGCAGGGAGTTGTGCACTTCTAATGTTTCACAGGCATCCAGTTGTTGTTCTTGAGGAATGAGACTTGCATCTCCCTCATTGTCATTTAGTTGAGCAAGTATTGTGTTTTCTTGAACTAATGTATTTGACATACTTGGTTCATAATCTTCTGAAAAAGGATTCTGTGGACTCAGTTGATCTCCCTCATCTGTGGGAAAAGGCTGCTCTTTGAAGTCCCTTCCTTCTTTGTCCAGTATGAAAGGATCAAATTGTTTGAACTGTACAGTATCTTGATTTATTTGACTATCGGGAATATTCATAGCCTGTGCTAGCCTTTCATTTTCTTCTTCACTGCAGTATAGGTGGGGAGCCTGAATTCCCTCATTACTTGGATCAGTGAAATGTGCATCTTCTAGCTCTTCATTTGGTATAGGTGGTCCCCAAGAGTCCTGCTTACTGTTTATGAACTGGTTTGCTGCAGGAAGACTTGAAGTAGAATATTGATCTTCCATTGGCTTTTCTTCACAAGTTTGTGAATTCCACCATTCTGAATTATCATCTGGAAAACCAAATGTTTCTACTACAGACTTTGGTTCAAATCTTAAATCAGCTTCCAATGACATATTCCACATATCCAAAGCTTTTGAAGAATATTCTTCTTTATCAGCAACTGCAAAAGTCGGTGTCATATCTTCATTCACTTGATGCCAACATGAGTCTTCTGCGGTACCCGTTTTTTCACCGAAAATAGTCTCTTGAGCTTTCTTCTTAAGTGCTGCCCAGTGCTGTAAATGTTCAGAAGCCTCATCAGACTCAGTTATAGTCAAGCCATCCTTTGATATACTCCCAGCTTTAATTGTTTCAGGATTCTCATTTAAGATGCTTACCTGGACCTCCTCTCCCACCTTAGTTTTTGCATGTAAATTGTCTTCATCCATTTCAGGATTTGTTGCATTGGATTGTGCATAATCCTCTTCAATTTCAGATGCCCTGTGCTTATTTTTTTCATATGCAGAATCTTCATTAATCACTGGTGGACATATATCTGAATTCTCTGAATCCTCATTTATTTCAGGACTTGACAAAGAAGATACAGTATCATCATCTACATGGGCATTCCAAAAATCTAAATTTTTAGGAACTTTGTGTTCAGTGCTTGTTTCAAGCCCTTCTTGACATTCACTCCCAAATTCTTTTCTTTCATTAGCCTCCTCAAGTCTTTTTTCATTTGTAAAATCCCACATATCTCTACTCTCTGTATGATGACTAGTAACTGGAAGGTCTACCCATGCATTCACAGATGCATCACTTAAATCAGGACTTGTTCCACTTGAGTGTGTATAATCATTTATAGAATCACTCCACATACTATCTTCTTCCAAATAACTTTTGATCTGTATATCTTTAGAAACGCTACTTGTGGTGTTTGCCATTTCAAGGACTTCACTTGCCTCAGGACTTGTTCCAGGAGATTGCAAATCTTCACCTGGCTGTGAATTCCAAGCAGTTTGGGGAAAACTATCATGAAGTGTCACACATTCCTCTCCAAAAAGGTTATTAGCAGATTCTAAATTTTCAGAATTGTCATTTCTCCCAGAATCTGTGTCACGTGAAATTGAACTTTCAACCACAGACATATCTGTAATATCAGGAACACTGACATATCCAGCAGAAGGACTTTTCTGAAATTTAATTTGTGGAGACTCATCTATGAAAGATTTTTCATGAATGCTGCTCAGTTCTGGGCTATATTCAGGAGACACTAACTCAGAATTACAAAGGCCTAAATGATTAGGAACCACATCATATAAGCCCTCTTTCTCTTCTCTCTGCATTTCTGCTGCTTCATTCATCAAAGGAAGTGATGTGGCTAAGTGAGAACCACTGTTCCCAGAGTCACTGCAGATGCCTACATTTCCAGGCATTTTAGAAGATTTATCTTCATGATTATCACTACCTCTATCAGAACTTTCAGAGATGTTCTCCATCTCAGGACTTGGTGCATCATCTATCACTGTAGTCTCCTTTTCACCTTTCTCAGAAAGTGGCTGTGATGTTTCACAAGAACTGTAATTTTGTGGCTTGGAGTCATCAAAAGATTCATAATTTCTATCTTCCTCAGAAGCACTTGAAGAAGATTCTGCACCGTTCTGTAATAACTCTTTCCTCTCTTCCTGACTGACTGAATTACTGTCATTGGAAAATGACACATTCTCTCTGTCTAAAGCTTCCGAACTAACACTATTCTGCAATTTTTCTAGTGAGCTGGGAACTTCACACATTGACCTGTTTTCTTCTGAATCAGCATTACATGAAGATTCACTATCATCTTGCACTGGTTTGTTAGAAATGTCACTAAAATTTTGTTGTCCATCTGTCTCATCTATCCTCTCACATTCCTCTTTTTCTTCCTGAGAGATGGCAACGGTATTGTAGTTCCCCCAGGCTTCCTCACAATCCTGCTCTGTCTGTAAACTCCATGAGTTTGGCTCCAGCACTGATTGTTGACTATCCAGCTTTTCATCATCATCAACAGTGTTTTGTGCTTCCTCTTTACCAGGTATCTCACTTCCTAAGTCAAATGTTTTCAGGTTCAAATCGTTACCAGCACCTGAAGTTGTTGTAGATGTGTCTGCATCTTCTACTGGAACATTGCTCACCATTTCTACATTTTCAGATGTACATCTAGTATTTAATTCATTCTGTGGTGGTGACAAGTCATTCACTGTTTGACGGTATACTGGTGCTATTTTTCTGTTTTGAGAGAGAGAAAAGTTATTTTCATCAGTATTTGTCTCAGTTGAAAAATACTGATTAGCTGTTTGTTCCGAATTAAGCACAGGTGTACCAGTGGCAGAAAGAGCAGTAATCTCAGAATTTCTTTCTTTCAAGTGGGTTTCATTATTTAAGGTTGTGTTCCACATGGCTGTGTTTCTGGAGCTTGAAAAAGGCATGTTTCCAGGGGATAATGGTTCGTTACCTGCTTTCTCCAGTACTTCTGGTTCATCTAAATTCGAGTTTATGAATTTATCAGTAACTGCTTTGTCAAAATCTTTGTCCTCATTTTCTCTTTCATCTCCCACATATGTAGGTGATATATATGAGTCAGATGTTGAATAATTGGTGTCTAGTGGAGAAACAACTAAATCTTCACCAATGTTTGATGAGCTAAGGTCTGAGCACTTATATGTCAAGAAGGTATCTTCCCATGGCACCACTACTTCGGTTACTTCTTTCCTGATGTTTTTATCATATAAATTCCAGGTCTCTATATTTTCAAATTGTTTTGGTCTACGTTTAGGGCCAACAAATAGATTTTTTTCCTCTGTTTGTAACTTGAAATTGTTTTGCATATTGTTGACACTAGAATTTGTATTTTCAGATGTTCCATATTCTTCTATTGAATAGTATCTCTCTTTATCCCAGGCTTCTGGAGACACCTGAACAGGTGCATTTTCAGTCTCATTGTCTTCTATGATTTCTGAAGAATCTGATAAGCTATTTTTTGATATGGCCCATTCCTCAGGATTATTCACTGATTTTTTTTCTCTGTCCAGTCTGGGCATGTTCCATACATTTTCTGACGATTTAGCAATATCATCTGCATCAAACTTAGTCCAAACTTCGTAAGAGTCTCCAGCTAGCTGACCACCTTTCCCCTCACCAGTATACCACACATCTGATACCACAGGTATTGGCTGACTTGTCTTCCATGGGTCAGTAAAGTTCTCCAGCTCTTGCTCTGTCTCCACAAAAGAAGCAGTTTGCAAATGCGAACGTTCAGTCTTTTTCTCTTTGTTCTCTAGGTTCTGATTATCTTGTTTAGACTGATTATCCCACAGACCTGTCCTTGTGTATTCCATTTGCTTTGGCTGTTTTTGCAAGAATACAGAATCTGAGGCTCTTCTTTCAATATGTTCCCGTAACAATGGACTTGCTTTACAATCTTTCCATAAGATAGGGCTCTGAAATACAGATTCCTGCTCACTTGAACTCCATGTATCAGCACTTCTGGACTCTAGGTCAAAGCCATCCCACCAGCTCCCATACCTAACACGAGACTGAGAATAGTTTGTGCTATCCATTTCATTAATTTTTTTTACTACATCTTGTGGGAAAAACAAAGGCTGCCCATTATCTAATGGTGACGTTTCTACAAGACTGTTCATAGGAGTTGGTGGAATTCTTGAATCAGCAGATTTCAACATTTCAGATGAAGAGGAATCACCTTCAACTAAATCGATCAAGCTTGCAGTTTTCTCACATATATCTCCTGGATTCCCATCAAATTCAGCTAAATTGTCTTCCTCATTCGTTGTCATTAGTAAGTCAGTTGAATAATTTGCTATGTCATTTTCTAGTAGGTTTGCCTCATTGAGTTCTTTCTGCACAGTGGGTGGTTGTCCTTCTGATGAATCACTATTAAGAAAAAAGTCATCTGCTGGGGAACAGTCAACAGAACGAGAAGATGACTCAGATGGAGCTGTAACCATGGGTGCTAGATCAAAATTGAAAAGATCGAAGTTATCGCTATTGTTTCTAGACTGAGGTTTTTGTTCTTCTGCTATTGTACCTTCAGGAATAGGGCTATAGGAATCAAAACCAGGCAGAAGACTGTGATGGGAAGCAGCACCTTCTGCGACAGGGCTATCATCACTAAGAAAAACAGAGCTCTCCTTGGAAGACCGGCTGCTTCTAATAGTGGCCAATCCACTGTCTGGACTCACAAGATCTACATTAACATCAACGTGGGCTGGTATAGATCCATTGAGATCTTGAGGATTTTCTATAAAATTGACAGAACTGGGTTGTGGTTCTACATCAGAACCATATAACTCCATAATACCAGAAGATCCCTGTGAAAGTGGAGCACTCCCAGCAACAGCTTCAGTAGAAGAAGTTCTACTGTTTGATACCATTTCTGGTTGTCTTCTGTGTATAACTTCCTTAACTAGAAGAAAGATTTGATCACAGGTCACCAAAGAATTCTCTTGATGATAAATGAGAATTTGGTCACATCCACATTCTAGAGGATCCAGCTCCAAACAAGGATTCTGACATTCTTCTAATTCGCAGCAGATCTGTTAAAAAAAAAAATAGGATGTTTCAAAAACCGATGCAATAGTGGGTACAATGGCGCAGTACTGTGTACTTCACTGGGTAACACAGCCATGACTATCTGTGTTAATCTATTTCTTGGCCATTTTGCTGTAATAGTCTTTTTCTTAAACCTAAATAAATGAAGTATTAAAATTCAGGGTCAATACAAAATATGTATTATAGGATTAGCCAGAATATTTACTTGATATTATACCATTTGACTTTCAAGTTCACTTGTTCATCATTAAAACAAAATCTAAAGAAGTGTTTAGTTGCTGCGCTAAGATGTCTGAATCAAATATACAAAGGGTACAAAAGAAGAAAAGTATTTCTAGAAGGTGATAATTAGATTCATAAAATAGATTTATATTGATCCTGAAAGCAATAGGATCACTTAGCTATCCATCCCTAAAATCAGAAGTACTTAAGACTGAGAAAAAGCTGCAAGAAGTTGCCACAGTGGTAATTTCTTCCATTTGGGAATGAGTATCATGAAAAAAATGTACCTGTCTTTGGATAAACTGAAATCCTAGTAATAATTTGGCTTCACTTTAGAGCATAAATTCTTTAGAAATGAATACACTCACATAAGCGTTCTGGTCATCACCTTTTATAATGTGTTTGTTCATAACTCACTTTCAAAAACTCATTGGGGTAGATCACAATACAAACACAAAATAATACAAAACCAAGTCAAAACAAGTGGAAAAAAATTCTAGTTTAGCTAAATTGTAAATTCCTTTTTTCTCTTTCTGTATTTCTTGTGAGCATTTGCTCTTTCTGTTAGACTGGTCTGAAACAATCATTAATACTAGAATCTTTTATTCTGCATCACGTAAATAATACAGTCATTTCAAACAGCTACTCATCTGCCAGCCAGTTGTACCTACTTATTAGCCCCACTTAATTATACAACAGATTGCCATAATATTTTAAAGAATATTTTTTTCAGGAAAGACATTATTTGATTCTTCTTCCAGGTACTTACTTGATTGCCTAGCTCTAAGTTTTCTGAGTATACTGCTATTTGTCGTTTTGTTTGCTCCTCATCTGACAAATAGTTGGCCAAAATGACAAGCACATCAAACCCATATTTATCTATGAATGCTTTCAGATCACCAATGAGACTCCTGTGTAACACGCAGTCCTGAAAAATGACAAGAAATTAGATATTAAAAGAAATGACAATATATTTTCCTTGCTCTTTTCATCCAGATCTATGATGAAAAGAGCCAGAAATGTTAAGATAAATCAATGGCTGTAACTAATAACAGGATTCCTTTCATTTGTCAAAACTGCTGTCTGCTTTAAAAAAATAGCCATGTCTTGTACGAAGAGATTTTAAAACTAGTTTGCTTCACTGTGGCTGTTTCCATCCAATAAAAAAAAATGCACAGAATGAACGTAAACACCATATTCCTTGTTCCCATTCTCATTTACACTTTGATCAGAGTAATACAGAATCATTTAGATTTTGCAGCATAAACCATGCATCGCTCTTTCTGACCTGAGGGCATAATGCACAAAGTACAAATCTCTCTCTTCAATCCTCTGTTCTGACAACTGCCAGTGAAATAATGAACAAAGTCTCAGAATTTTATTCTTCTCTTTGTTTCTGCTATTTGTGTTTGAGATAATTTATTGCCATCTTCTAGCTAAGCACAATGTCATATGCTATAATAGTTTTTCTGATGCTGCCAAGCTACACTGGCCCTGAATAAACAGCAGTTCATCATGAACACAACACAACTGTATATGCAGATTGGCATGTTATCCCCCCACATCTGTCTCCTACCTGATAAATTACTGTTTTGGTTACATATATACAAATATTATTTATTAATCTGCTCAAATGTGTCCACAAAACGTGTTCCCTCCCTGTAAGTTAAACTTAAAAGAAAATCCTTGTCAAAATGTTTTGAAATTAGAAAGATTTTTTTTCTAGATCAAAGTTCCACTTTCATGTTTGCATAGTACCTAACGAGTTTTATGTGAACTTCATGCAGAGTACTGCACAAACAAAAGTTAGCTGTCAGTTTGCTGGTGGACATTCATATGTGAAATCTGAATAGAGGGTTGTGGTGAGGAATTATCATGAATAAGATCTGAATGTCCAAACAGGTTATATTCTTCTGAAGGCTTAAGTATTGGGTATGTTAGAAGAAGTACCAAAACATGCCTGAGCATACAGAAGTGACTGCAGTTACCCAGGCCTAAAAGCAATTGGGATAGTCACAACATATTGGAGTAAAAAACTTGAACTACAGCAGATTCAAAACCATCTGAGGATCCCTGATAGCTCCTCAGCTCAGCTGCCCACTCACAGCCAATTCAAGCAGAATGGGTGGTCAAAGAGAAGGACATGGTCCAAGCAAGGATCTAGTCTGCAAAGTGTTTTACAGCTGCCTACAATGTAAATAAATGGTAATTCTAAAAAATGTCCCAGCCTTAAAGCTACATGATGTTTTAGCTTCTATTAGACTTAGCTTGTATCAGCTTGAATCAAGAATTAGAAAGTTTCTGTTAAAATCATCTAATTGAACTGGAAGCCTAATAAAAGTGACAATGACTGGGGGAATTTCTGCCTTTGTACCAGCTAGCATTTGGCATTCATAAAGCAGTAGGTTGGGAAGTGCAGATAATCCTACTTCCTGCAGTATTTTGAAGCAGAATCTCTTAAACTTGCCCACATGGGAAGGGAAAACTCCCCTGCTACAAGCACTGCCAACTGGATAATCAATATACGCACACAGGGCAACTGGAGGCATATTTCTAAGAATTAAGGCTAAAAACCACTAAAGGCATCATAGAACCAGACGAGGAATAGAATAGAGCAAGATGCAACACTCCTGTGCTCGTAGCCACTTGGTGGCGGGGAGCGGTTAACACAGCAAGAGTGTGGCACCTTGCAGTGTGGCACCAAATGCCATGCAATCAAAGGTCAGTTCTCCCAGTCAGAGCAGGAAATAAAGAACTAAAAAGGCCATGGCAACGAGTCTGACAGCACTGAAGCCTGAATTTGCATTGTGTCCTGCTTTCTGCTAACTTGCATCATACAGCCAAGAGAAAACCCTGGAGAAGTGATACAGCAGTAGGTGACCCACTAGGTTGCTGCTGTAAGTGGGGAAGTCGTCAAATATAAATCCCTGCTGGAGTAGTTGGACTGAAGACCTTCACACTGTACCACGTTAAGGTAAACACTAACAGGTCTGTACAGCCTACATCGTTACCTGAACCAGCTACCTGAAGTTCTCCGCATTTCTTGCATGCTCTCAATCTTACTATTATTCGCAGCATGCGTTATCTCTTCTTGGGGTTCTCAACGGGTTGATGACTGAGAAAAGCACAAAGATAACCCTGAGCACGCTACCAGTCTCCCTCCATTGGGTGCAAGATAAACAAGGAGATTGGTATTGTTCTACACGTTCTTTTTCTCCTTTGTGGACAAACAAGATGCCCAGTTGAATGGGACTATTTTGGTATTTCTAGCCAAGATGTTAAGGGCACGTATTTAGCAATATTAACAGTCCTAAATAGCATAAAGTGAGATTAAATATTACACGGCATTTGACTTGAGAAAGCAATGCCACGACTTGCACCCAACACAGAAGCTGTGATGGAACGATGGGGCTGCAACCGTGGAGCTATGTGCAGCCCTGCAAGTTTTACAGGGTTCACATGACTTGGAATCATATCAAGTATTAATGCATTTCCTTGAGTTTCAAATTAGTTTGACTGAAATCAGAATTAGAAAGCTAAATACAGTCATACAAGCTTAGGAGTATTTGTAGATAAAAGATCACATGCATTCAGATGTGAAAGTGTCTGGAAATCTGGCATATTTGAAAGCAGAAGTGAATCTTTGTTTCATCACAATTTCAAGTGGTATCTGAAATCTATGCAGACTGCTGGCAAGGCTCTAGCATGAACATAAACATTCTAAATGTTTGATTTATGCTATTTAAAATTCATTATTATCTTTAAAAGATTCTGAATGAGTAATTTCTGACAATGTCAACAGTCAAATGATTTATGAGAACACAAAATGCCTAAAATTATACATTTACATATTCACTTTTTCTCATTCACAAAAGTAAACAAAGCTGGTTTTGCATTTTTGTCATAGACTCTTTTTTCTACAAGATACTGATGTCATCTCAGAAGTCAGACTACTACGGGAAGATCATTCTTGCTCATATTAATCTTCATTTGCTTTCATGCCTGGCAGGACAAGGGAGGTCTTAAAGTGGCCATATGTAAATCCTTAATCTATGATTTAAGGTTAGGAAATTATTTTGAAAATAACTGCCTTCAGGTGTTAGGCTCACATCACCTACAATGGTTGCAACAGAAGCAATATTACTTGTGTTCATGAACTTCTCAGCATCGAGCTCTGTTCAGAACAAAGACCACCACCTACATTTATGCAATCTGAGAGCACTGTGTGTACATAAAATGTCTCATGTGTGCGCAAAACCAATATTAGTAAGCACAAAACTACGTAGATATTTCCAAAACGCCTCTTCATAAAACAGGTCAAACTATACAGCAACAATTTCATGCCGCAGGCACTAAAACAACCCTCTCGTTCATACGCTCAGGGAGAAGAGAGGGCTTTGCCTAACACTGTTCAAAACCACAGACTGTGCATGCTAGAACAAGTGCTGAGACGAACAACCTGCAGACAACAAGGAGCAAAATGGGGCAAGGTAGCCAACCTTGCTGTCAACTGAGCAGGGATCTCTCGGAGCAACGTGCGAAGGGGTTTACATGTGCTAGCACCGTGCACCACACTGAAGGAAAATGCGTTTAAAGGAAACATGCAAGTCATTTACAAAGTTCATTAAAAGAACAGGCCAAAGAATAAAGTTGCTGGAAAATGCTGTAAACTAAGCTACTGAACAAGAGCAAGATCAAATTATGTGTCTTATAGCACCATGAATCTGCCCCATCAATTTTTTTGGTTCACCAGACTACTAATCAAAGCCTTAAATTAATTATTAATTTTCTAAAAAAGCAAAGGAAATTTTGTTAAAGAAATTAACATTTTTAAAACTTAGCTTAGCTTGAAAAAACCCTCAGACCTCCATAAAGTTTACTCTTTTAACTAATACCAGCTACATAATTCAGACACCACTTTCACAAGCATTCAAACATTCAAATAAAGACTTTCATAAACAATAAACTCTTATAAATTAGCAAAGACTATATATTGAAAGACAGGGCAGACATATGGGTTCTTCCACAAATCTGCTAAACCTAAGTAAACAACCAGAATGCTGCGTGTATCCTAAATGCTAACAGAAGATAAAACATTTTCTTCAGAAATGGAAAAATGCTAATCATTTCAACACTTAAGCTGCTACATCCTAAATTAATTACAAGCACTGTAAAATATGCTGTTGATGAAACAGTGCAGTAAGAAATACACTCAAATACCGACAAACCATGACAAAGGTCAGCCAGCTATTCATTTTTTTAGCATTTTCTCTTAGTTTATTAGCTTGTGTTGGCTTAAAAAATAATATTTGCACAGTGCATAGCAGGTAACAGCATGTATAAGCATTATTAGTTGTCATAATGCCCCCCTTAAATAGCCTACCACAAAAGAATGGACAGTAAGTGTACTTGATTTCGAATATATTTGAAATAAACAGAATCTAACCGTAAACATATTTTACAAATGCACTGGCAATATAGTTATCAGCAACACAGGTACTGGAAAAATCTAGTAACTTAGCAGTTGTAACAATTTTGTGCATTTGTTTCATCTAATATATATATAGAAAGTTTATACAGTACTACAACATAACAACAGATTGAACACTCCAAAAGGACACCTTTTTGTTGTATTATCCAGGTAAACTATTGATTAAAAAACCCCTTGACTCCTGAACATTTTTGAATGTGATTTGTCCAGTTATTATGCATTTCCAGTGTTAAAGGCAATACGAATTTTGTGTAGGCTGCCTATTGTTGGCAGAAATGAAACTTCTTACTCTGAAACTTGATTTTCTTATAGGGATCTTGCTTTTAACCAAACGGTTAACACGACGATGAACACAACGATCATGTAAAAGAAGCAAAACCTCTCAGAAATACTCAGAAAGAACTTGTACTTTCTCTCTCCAATAACACTTTCTGATTCATGACAGCCAACAATTACCCAAGTGATCACTGTAAATGTACATTACACACACTTCTGATTCTTCAGAGTTAACTGTGTCAATATTAACCTGACCAAATTAAGAACAAACTGTCTCTTTTGTTCTTCGTACTTCTCACAGGGAGAGCACAATATGGCTTTTGTCAGAGGTGCTCCATCATTTTGGCTCAAGGAAACTGTCAGTACAGTTTGGGATTTGTTATTCATGGGCAGATACCCTGATGGGTCTAATGAAGCCTTTCTGCTGACAACTCATTTGCTAAAAATACCCAACCATCACAAAATATAAATGAGGAATATCACTTTATTGCATTACAATTTTCACAATCAAAGCAATTATCATGATCCAGAAGCCAATACATACTGCTTCTCACCGTATCCTCTTAATATTTCATGGTCAGTACTTCTGTATTCCAGTTTCTTTCTATGTGATCACTGATAAAACTTTATGACATACTTAAATTGCAATATAATAGGGTAAACACCAATGTTATAGCACACATGCAGAGCTAACAGTCTGTGTGCCATTTGTTGTAAATTCTGCTAATTACTAGACACCCCCTCCTGAAGAAAGAAAAAAAAGCAAAAAAACAAGAAAGACAATCCATTTTTTAAAAAAGTTTTCAGGTAAGGTTGCTAAAAATGGGGAAAAAGTATGAACAGTATAAGTATTTATGAAACTACACCAGATCACAGAAGACTATATTCACTATTTTACCCCTTTTTTGTATCAACACTACTGGTGAAATAACTCTGTACAAAATTCACCATTCCTGTAAAGAAAGATTTTTTTTTCTGGTTTACATTTCAGCCTACCAAACAGCAGCTCTGCTGTTCTCACATTTACTGATCTCATAAAGAAGAACAAAAGTAACAGCTAATTCTGTTTTCAGTTTCTGTCCCTTTCCTGTTAAAGCTGCTGCCCAAAGTTTCCAAAGAGCAATTAGAAACCAAAGAGCAGAAGAACGGGTGTCTAAGAGCTTGTTCAACCCATTCTGTAGAGGCCCCTATTACATAGTACGTTTGACTTTAGGCATCCTGAGCTTAAATTAGTAAGAAATTAGATTAGTAAGAAATTTAAGCAGGAAGTATAGCATTCTGAAGCACTACCTATAACGTGATGAATTTCTATTTAGCATTCACCTCACTCCTTTACTACAGGGCGATGGTTGTGCTTTTATAGGATATCTCATTTTCATTAAAGGCAGAATAACTCCAAAAATACAGCAAAGATGAAAGAAATCAGCTATAATAAGAGAAATTCTGCTCAATTGCTTTGCTCAATGAAACTATGCTTGGATCTTTTCTACAGAACCAGTACATTTTCTGTTCGTACATCTTAGCAATGATCCACACATTATGAATGGAGATCTTGGCTAAACAGCTTTTACCCACACTTGATGCAAGTGCAAATTCTCTGTATTCATGTTCACACTTGTCCATTTTGATTTGTGTTTAACTAAAACTGATCAAGATGTCTGTGTCTGACAGGGGTTTGGCATAGCACAGGACTTCCAAGACTGGAAATTCTCCATTCATTTAGAACATTCCAAAAGAAAGCTACCCAGGTAAACATCCAAACTTCAGCTACATTATTCCGCATTTTTGGAGCTAGCTGAGACAACCAGCCAGCTTTGAATTTAGCAGCTGGAATACAACGTCTGCATGTATCAAAAGCATACCATAATGGCCTATTTAATTTGGAACATTCATCCCCTCGGTGCATGAACACCTGCCTTTAGCAGCAATCACTATCCAAAATTACAATCGGGATTCTACCTCCCCCTAAAAGAACAGGAATTCTTACCCATAAGCAAGATAGGCCCTGGGCTGAGGTGCATAACTAATTTTCCAGATGCTTTCTACAAGCCCAGTCCCAGAAATACAGAAGGTTCAAAATGCTCCCTGCTATCCACCATGTCTCATGGGAAGGCGCACTCAGCCAGCTCCCCGCGTACACGTTCAAAGAGCACGATCGGCCAGAAGGGTAGGAGTCATTTTGATAACGCGTTGTTGCTCCTGCATGAGATAAACATTAAGTGCTTGGCCTAGGGATATAAATATAGATAATAGTGTGCATACTGTTGTGATATGCACTGTAATGATATGATGGTATTAGATGGCCGTCATCACAAAACCTGGAAGAGAAAAAGTTGAGCAGCAGCACGGGAATCAAAAAAGGGATGTACGTCATCTGGTCTAGTGAGATGAAGATGAAAGCCCTTATTTATTTCTATTTGCAACGGAAGAAATTCAAAGAGCTTGTAATTTCTCCCTTTATTAATAGGTATTTTCTGTAATACGAACCCTATGATTCACAGAGGAACAGAACAGCCATTTTTTTAGCTTTTTTTGGCAGTTGAAGGATGTTAAGTAGTTTGGAGGTTAAAAATACAAAATACAGCAACACACACACATTTTATTTTCAAGTTTAGAGGCTAAAATGTCACCTTCTTTCTTCAAGTGCATCTTGAAACTGTACCTCTGTAAAATAATTAAAGGGAAAAAATAGAAAACTTGCAATACTAACAATATGACTTCGGCCTGCAGGAAGGGAACTCCAGGGAAATGTACTTAAACAACGTTAAAATGTATTCTTACTAGTTCATTTTGAAGGCAGAAGTATGTACATATTTTTCTGGAGAAAACTGCATGGAAAGAGAAGTCTCTTATTTTGAAACCACAGTTACAAATATCCAAAGCATAAAGGTAAAGGAATCAAGGGATCTGCTCCTACCACACCCTTAAAAGCAAACATCCTCTATATAAAATATGCACAAAATACATACAAAATGCAGAGAAAAAGATCGCTAAGGTATAGTATTGTATACACAATTTAATACATTAATTGCTTCAGAACAAGAAGAAAAAATAAACAATTATCATACCTTAGTAGTCAATAGGCCATGCGGATATAACAGTGATATCCTTTTTAATCTCCTTTATACTATTCTGTTTTCTGATTCTAGGTTAAGAATTTCCATCTAATTTTTCAGGAGCTTGTAAATCAATGGATAGATATTATTGAAAAAGACACAATCTGCCACTTCAGTCACAAGGTTAATATTTAATCATAAAGTATATTTGATTACACCATTGACTCATTAACGAGTAGTAAGAAGCAAAAGAGGGTGACTTGCTGGGGTGATGAATTAAAGCACACAAAAACATCACAAGCATATATACTGACCATGAGCTGCCTATTTTAGCCAGCTAAGTCTCAGGTGTAAATTTATATGCAATAATTCATACCTTACAAAGTAACTCCCGTGCAAACATGATAATGCAAAAACACATTCTGGCTGTCAAGAAAATTTCTGGCAAAATTAATCAACCATTCATCCATTCAGGCTCTTTGCATACCCTTTTGTCAAAGAGGGAATACTAAGAGATTTCTTTCCTCTTCCATGCACTCATTGCAATGGTTTGTAGAATCCATCAAGCCTGAGTTGATTTATTGAACTGTCTCTTAGCTCAGCAGTATAACTATAGCAAATGAACTGGTAACTTCTCCAAAAACAGCAGTGATTCAACAATATCTGGTTTATTTAATTCCTTCTAACTTCAGATTAGCAATTTCTTAAAGGGACTGACTTGCATTCTGTAGAAGTTCTATCTGCAGTCTCATACCTGAACACTTTGTTTCCATTCCACAGTTTTTGACATTTTGATATTCTGATTTACATCTGTCTGAATCCAGAATTCACCTAAATCTTCACACTAGCTAGTATATGTCTATTATTCATTGACAGATTTTTCATATTTAAATTCAGTATTTTAGTCTTTTATGTGAGCTATCTTATTCACTGTGCTATGAAAACTGAAAAAGAATTACCCAATTAAAATCCCCACCTATATTTTTATTATGTAGACAAGTTTACACATATACTCAACTATATTTATATTTATCTAAACACATCGCTAGTAATGAGAATTGTTATAAAAAGTAGTTAAGGCACAAAGAATAGAGATATGCCGAGCAGTTTGAAACACTGTTTAAACACGGATTTTATCACTGAGCATCGTCCATTGAACCCCATGGAGCACATTTATCACTCACCAGCTTTGCATTTTTCTTCATAGAGATATATGACCTTTGCCTATTAGATTTCATTAGCAGGGCACCATACAAGGCTCCTCTGCAGATGACAGGATAGAAAGCTAAACAACCTCGCCTGAAGGATTTGTGAGAACAAGCCCATCTTCAATCTTTGTCCCTGGGAGGCACTTCTAACACCTGCCAACCACAGCACTATCATCAGAAAAACATTTAGAGATTTATCTTCAGGCTGGTGATTATAAGAGATAATTTGTTTGGAGTATGGATAAAGTTGGTCTAGCATAAACAAACTAGCAGCTCAAATTATACGACGAACCTCATTAACTATTGATTTAACCACTGCAAACCCATGAACGAATGTTGTATCAAAATGTTAATTCTTCCTGAAGATATAATCAAGAAAAAAAACAAAATGCCAAGGCAGGCTGGTTTAAAACTGCTGAGCTACTCTAGGCATTTTTAATGTTTGCAGCTTAAATTGGAAATGAAGACTTGCTTCATCATAAAAACGACAACAGTATTCAATTGCCATTTTCCCTTAAATTTATAGATTTGTTTGGCAAAATATGCTATATCTTATACATTATTGTCACCACAGTGGGATGGAGCTGCATTTTCACTCCTACTCTCAGAGAGAGACTTTTTTGTTTGGAGACAGTAGGACTAGATCCACTGTAAAAACACAGTAGCAAGAAGCTAGCAATATTGTAAGTGGATACTAGCATATGCACATGGTCAGAAAAAATAATATGTAATTTATACCATTTCTATCATATATATAACATACATATTTCACACACATCCTCTCTGCCTGTCAGAGAAGATAACTTGCTCCTAATCTTTGCAAACTGCTTTCACTCAAGCTAATAAATCACCAGTTCTTGAATCAAAAGCATACTTAGAAATAACGTAGCTGACTAACAGTCTTGAAAGCATTAATTCTGTTTTCTATACAATCGAAACAAACCCTGTCCCCTAGTGCTCTTTGGAAAAGGAGAAAAAAGGGCTGTCAGACTTCGTATTTCAGCTTCAGTGTCCAAGAGAGAAACCAGCAAATGTCCCTATCTTACATTCCTGGGATATGGCCTAGCAGAATTTCAGGCTACCATATTTCTACAAGCTTCCCCTTTCCCTAACACAACTACTCCAGGGGAAAAAAACTGATTTGTATATAGGAAGTAGAAGGAAGCCTATAACTCCAATATGGCATACCCAAAAAATCATTTTATTTAACTGTACTTAATAATAAAACACCAATGGTTTTTAGCCTAGGATGGACTGTAAAAAAAATAGAAATCTTTTAGATGGGACTGGAAAGCTTGGAGCCAAAGCAATCAAAAGAAAGAGAAGGAAATTAAGAAAATGGTTTCTCAGATAACACTCTCTCTCTGAATCAGTTCCTTCTAGAAGGGAATGCTACTTAACATGAAATGATTAGTTAGCCACCAAAAAAAAAAAGAAAAAAAAAAAAAAGACCGGCTGGGAAATATTTTCGTTCAATCTGAATGTTTCTTACACATCAAGGCAGCCATGCAGATGCACTTAAAGCTAACAATGTATTCACACATTTTGATTTTCTGGTTCAGTTACCAAAACTTATAGCAATTTATAATCCCTTGAAGTCTCTTTATTTTCAAGTTGTTTAAAGGTTAAATGACAACTTTAAATCCCAACTTATGGATCTTTTTCATGAATTCATCACGTTTACTTTGCTAATTAATGTAAAACATTTCATGATCTTTTTACAGGAACAAATCATAGTTATTTTAATCATTAAAGCTATTTCACTCTATTTACATAGATGAGCAAATGATTTAGCAAAATAACTGAACTAGAATAAAAAATAAGGCATCAGACTTATTGACACAGGCCCCCTTCATCCAGGTTCATGCAAGATCCAAACCTGCTTTCTCCATTAAAGATCCTGCTTTGAAAATGATCAGCTGATAATAAATCAAACAAGGATTCAAGCCCAGTAGCTTCAACAGATTTTAAGTTGTTAATGTGCCAGTTTTGCTTTGTTTCATCAAGTTTTAGTAATTGCTAAAGCCTGCATTTTCTTCTAGCTATCTCTTTATCTGCCCTTCTCAAGGAGCTTTTGCTCCAAGGTCTTCTTTTGACTTCAAACCATTGTTCTCAAAAACTGTCTTTCTTCCATTCAGCTTTAGCTCCAAAGTCCTATTTTCTTCTACAAGTTTTCTTCCTCCAGTGCTGCAAATTCTTGGCTTATTTTATTCTTTATTTTCCCTCTTGCTAGTCATGAGCTCTGTATTCCTATTCCCAGTTCCTCATTCTCCTTCCTCTTGCAAACTGAATCCTCAGCAAGAACTACTGATGCCATTTGAAGAATTTGGTTTCAATTTTTTGTATTTTTTCCTATTGCCTCAAATCCTCAAATTGCCTCTACTTGCAAATACAGCTTCCTTTTGCAGCAGAACACTCTTTGATTGTACCTAAATCTTAATTCTGCTTTTATCCTGTTATCCATTCCAAATGTTTTCCTTTAGGTTGCATGGATCCATGGCTGTGTATTTGCTGTGAAATGCCCCAGTCTACCTGGGGTCTCTGCGTATTAAATAATGCAAAGAGTAATTTTTGTCATTAGGTGTTATTCTGCAAGCCTGACCGAATAGGCCAATTTAGACTCCAAAGAACTAGAAGTTAATGGAAAGCTTCTCACTGACTTCAAAGGATTTGGGCACAAGACAATGACACCCATGTAAGTATTTGCCTGATCAGCTCCCTACACTGACATTCTTCACAGTATTTCTCGGGCACCTGGGTTAGCAATTTCCTGGCAGTCGACACAAAGTTCTCTGCTAAGTAAGCACAAATTTTAAAAATATGCTGTAAATTAATTTAAGTCCATTTTGCGCTAAAGGCTCATTTACTGGCACCTTACTGGACCGCAAAAAGCCCATATGCCTTGTTAACATGGAGCAGCCCTCAACTGGAAAACAGCTACGGACAGAAGAGTAGTTTGTTTTCCTTGCTCATTCAGGTCTTCACCTTTCACCTAAGGAAGCTGACAATCTTGTTGCAAGACACACTGAAACAAAGAGGGATCAAGGTGAACAAGAGGGATCAAAGGGGGTTTTTCGGTGGAACTGCCTTTAGCCGCATCTGCACTGCGTGTTTCTAGACAGGAACTAGGACGTGGACACAGACCATCAAATCCTGCACACTGACATTTACCACTAAAAAATCCCAGTTGGCTTACGAATAAGAGTAGCAATTCAGCTTCTCTTAATTCACTTAAGTTCTCCTAAGCATTCTAATAAGCACTTACGATTATGAAAGTGAGATGCCTTTAGCAACTCATTTGTTAAACAGTCAGGTCCTTCAGAAAAGATAAGCGAGTCATTACCAACACAAGCAAAACCAGGATAAGACAAAGTTTTCTGCATACGCCTGTCTGAAGATGAGCGCTCGGTTACACTGGGCATAAGCTCAAGAGCAGCACCATTGTCTCTATTTTACATTGACAATAGCCAAGACAGCAGGTTTTACCACTGAGATGGTTCAAGTTTCTGAGAACAAAATACAAGCTGCCCGTGAGATTTCCTGTCTCACAGACGGATTCTGGGTGGCTACTGACACACAGGGCCCAATTCTCCAGCATATATGCTTTATTCAGCTGTACGCTTCAGAAAAGTATGCTTTCCTCTCCCTGTAGATTGGTGACAACTAAGATGCAAGGCAAGACAGTACCCAGAGCCCAACCCAGAGTTAACCACACTAAGACACAGGATCACTGCTCTGCTGACACCAACATGTAAATCTAGTTTAACAATCAGTTTCCCTCAGGGCTCAAAGCAGCAGGAATAACCTTATAATCTGGTTCTAATTCCACTTGACGCTTATATGCAATCCTCAATGTTTACAAGAAAGTAGGTCTTTGAGTGTTTAAATTTTTTTCTTTTTTTTTTTTTTTTTTTTTTTTGGCTAAAGAACAATATTACAGAGAAGTCCTGAAGTCTTAAAATAACACGAAGAGTGGCATGCGGAATCATTATTTTCCATGTTCAGCAACCCAGCTGGTTAGTTTCCAGAAACTAGTGTTGATGCCAACCATGTTGGGTCAGTGCTGCCACCGCAGCTAAAAGCAAATGTAAAACTGGCTTTGTTGGCTGCTGATAACGCGACCCTGTGCACCAGTGACTTCAGCTAGCACAGGTAACTCTCAAGCTGCCACTATAGCTTTCTTCCAAGCACTTGGGTTTTGAGCCAAGCCTTATCTGTCTACTTCCAAGGCTTAATTACCTGAATAAAAAGACAGACCAACTGTACAGTGAAACTATTAATAAATAAATATATTTAAATATAAACTCAATAAATAACAAATAAAAATTAACAATAAACACATGGAAAATTAACAGCGCATGTTTGAGTTAACCATAGGCATGCCATGCATAGCTGTAATGAATGTCTTAAAAACATTAATTTCCCCTCTACTTCCTGAGTGCTTATAGAGCAATCATGCATTCTCACTGAAGCATCTTTCTGACACAGTGAGAAAAGACACAAATAGTTATCAACAACACCAAAGCAAGATTTCATTTAACAAAGCAAGCAGGTTACCTACCACGTTTTCTGCTGCTACAGATCTATTGACTTCACTGGAGCCTGCTTAAAATTCAAGGTTTCAAAACTAGGGTTTTGAATACAATCCATCAAATGTTGAATTTGTGTTGTCTGAACATTTAATTAAATGAAATAAAGACAGGTGAGTCAGATTGCTAATATTCTTCTTATAAATAAAATATACTTAAAATATTCATGTCTTGCTGAATTCACAGAACTGAAGTCACCCTTGGAAGTAAAAAAAATGTTCATGAGCACCTTCTTGAATTAGGCCCATAATTAAGGCTTTCTACCCTGCTGTCTCGTTTTTAGAATGCTCTCACTTCAACTTCTGTGAAATCTGATGTCTTTACATTCACAGCCTCATTTATTTTCTGATAATATTACTAAAAATTAAACATAAAAAAGCTAGGAGACGGGCCTACAAAAAGCATCCTGCTTTCTTTCACATCATGAAAAGATCCATATGGAATGAAATAAGGACTTTACTTCCACTACACTATGCAAAACAGTCTACTGCTGTGCTAGAAAGAGGCACGGAAGTAGAATGCATGCTATATCACTGCAAACATGCAGCAGATAGTGAGTTATAACGTAAAAGCTCTTTTAACAACTTGCACGTGTATGCTAAATGACACAACTCTATTATCCTAGTTTTAGCCCCTTGCTACTCCACTGATACCAAACAGTGGTAACACAGACCTACAGCTCTTTTGATGACAAAATTTATCATAATCCTAAGAAATTTTTTTAAAAAAACCCAAATCTGCAGAAGAAAATCTGACAGAAAGACCTAGAGCTTGAAAAATGCATAACGACCGGATTGGTAACCACCTACTAACCACCTCTATTTACCCTAAAGCCCCCCACTGTCTTCTGTACCTCCATCTTAGGAACTAACCATGGCTCTGCTGTATACTCCACACTTCGGCAAAGCGATATTCTTATATACAAGACCTGATTTATCTCCACTACTGTACTTCTGTCAGTGGGAGAGGAGGGGTAAAGAGAGGAAACAGTTAAAGACACAGCATCCTCTGTCGCTCCTTTTAGCAAAAAGCTGCATGCAGATATCACAGGGGAGAAAGAAGATAAGACAAAGAAACTAGGGACAGGCGGTGGTGGTGGAGGGTATCTCCATTAAATGGACACATGAGTCAGTACCGGAATAATACTTGTAAAGAGCTCCCTGTTAATAAGCTACCTGTTCATAGGCTAAAACATTGAAAAACACAAGATACAAGAAGAAATGGGAAATAAAGTATACATAATATCAAGTGCTATATCATCAGTGTACGAACATTACAAAAAAGGGGAGCAGCCAGAAAGATTTGATTCTCACATGTTTAAAATCTGGTTGCTCAGTCAAGTTTTAGTCTTTTACACTTGCTCAACCACCAGATGGTGCTCTTGGAGCATCCGTGAACAAGATCCGCATACCTCCACGTGTGTCCACAGACACGCACACGTTATTTCAAAGGGGTTTTCACACCTGTTTCTGAAGGGACAGTTTAGATATACCGTTCTTAAAAGAGGAGAGGTGTCTGATACTTCTCGGCATACATATTTTTCAAAATCTCCTTAGAAGTCTGACTCATTTTGGCAGCTCCAGGAGCTACAGCCCATCCCCATCCCTAAAGCAGCTGGTACCCTGGGTGTTATCTGGATCTGTGAGCAGGAGGGGAAGGACAGTTTGGCATCAACTAGGAGAGTGCACAAACCTTTAAGAAACATGGGATTTTTTTTGCTGCCTAAAACATGAGTTTTAACCTGGAAGCACTTCGCCTCCGCAGAACTATGTCCTACTATGATGGAGAAAGCTTGCAGCTGTTCAACTTAATGTTCATCCACTGATGTTTCAGCGGGAGAGGAGATACAGCAGTCTTCAAAGCTTGATTGGCACATACAAGTAAAAAAGGTAATTGGTATTAATCTCCTAGTCTATTACTACTGTCTTTCATAATCTACATTTATTTTACAAAAATCTTTGGAAAGAAATGCCGTCAGAGCAAATGATGCATCAAATTCAAACAGGCCATCAAGATTGCTAATGGATTTTAATAGCAGCTATTACAGCATAATGGTATTTTCCCAACAGCTGTTTGTTTATAAAATTTTCAGTTTACAAGACCTTTATGTCCAATCCCAGGAGACATCCCTCAATTCATTTATAATCATTTGGTTCAACCTACACATAAATGCTGCCTTACTTGCCTTGTGCGTGTTTGCACATGTGTGTAAGACACTACCAACTCCCAAAGCACTGAAAATCACAAGGATCCTCACAAACTAAACTAATTAGTGTGTATCTTTGGACTTTACTGGAAAATATAAGTTTTCTGTGATTCTTTTCTCTTCCTACTCTTGAATCACAGCCTGGATTATAAGGCATTTTATGTCTCAAACTGACATACCTGTTCAGTTTCACGTAGTTACATCTGTTTAAGACTTTGAAACATAATGCAGCAACCTAAATGTCATGAAGGCATAGCTGGGGAAACTGGCCAGCAGACATGTGGTCTGCAGAAATATCTTATTCCTGGTGGACAAGCATCAGCTGGGAAAGATCTTGACAGGTTTCTGTCTGAGTTAGAGGAGTTACCAGATGTAAAAATAAGAAGCACGATCTCTTTTCCTGATTCTTTCAGACGCATGACTTGATAGAGTAGATCTGAAATCAGGAAGATACGTGAAACTAGAACCCTGCCATGCTTTTTTCATTAAGTCCTGTTCAGAATTGAACTGTACTTTACTAAACATGATATTTTTAGATAAAAGCTAAGAAGATAATTAGGAAAGGAAGACAGTTATAAACAGAGAGGAAAATTTTATAATTTTATTGAAGAGATTTTTAGACCTTGCACACTTGTAGATGCCTGTTTGCCCAGCTTCCTTTCTGATTCTCAAGCTATGCACAGTATAAACTTGTATAATTGTCTTTGTTTTGCTGTTCATGCTAATGGATATGTTGTTTCCAGAAACATACAGACCTAATTAATTTTGCACCCATGTTGTCATCAGTAATACCCCATTAATAACAAACACTGGAGAATCTTTGAGGATACAGGACAAGCCACAAAAAAAATCACATACTTCGCTTTAAACAATGCTCTTTAAGGACAGTAGATGGCTCTGATTTTCCACAGAAGGAGGTTACCACTAAAATTCTCAGCCAAGACTGTGATTTCCACAGTGGTTTGCCTGTACAGGGGAGTTCATGTGCACTAAGCAGGATATGAACAGACAACCTGGTAAGTGGATATCGTCTGCAAGTTCTATCAGGTACCTTAACGGACTTCCAAAAAAAGTCAGCTACCTTACAAAAAGGCACTCTTCACCAATGTTATGAATGTTCTCCTGGGGAATTAGCCTACAGTAAGCTTCAGCTACAGCTGGGCTCTGTAAATTCATACTCCACCTCTGTACTGGCTAATCTCTGCAGTCAGACAAGCACTTAGCTGTCTCAAGTAATCAGGTAACTCATTAAAAGAAGAATCTTTACGTTTTTTATCACAGAGTGCCTCAAAGTTCGTGGAGCTGTACACAGAGAGCTACCTGCTTCTCTGTTTCATCCTTTGAACACCTCATCACCACTACCCCTACTCTTTGGTTTCTTCTGTTTTTTCATATCCATTCTGCACAGATGCCAGAGGAGGTTGTCCTGCCAGAAGAAATACTAAAAAGGTAACAAAAATATTGTTTTTCCCAAGACACATGATGTCTCAAAGACCTTTTATCTTCCCCATTTTAGCCAAGAGAACTGCTCTGGAGTTATGGTCAGGTCTAGTTCTGGCTTTGCAGCTGACAGAAGGAGAGCAGCTAGAAAGCACAATCCAAATGGGATCAAATAAAATACATGTCATTTGTATCTGTTACCAGCTACATAAGAATAAGGCCTGAATAAATGCACCAAGCAGATTAGACTGCAAAACCCACACCTGATCTTTATAAATCATCAAAGAATAGACAAAACTACCTCATGTCTCAGACTTACTAATTCTGAAAACATTAGCATCATACTGCAGAGAGCCAGTTTTGTTGGTGGGTGAGTTAATTCCTCTTTGAGTACAAGCGGTGATTCATTAGAGTGCCCTACTCAGAAAAACAAGAAGATGAAGTCAATTCAAGACTGGTATTTTTCCCGTCTACAGGTGGACCTCATATCTTACATAGGGACCTCATGCCTGTGAATATGTCACTGAACATCTTTGATGGGTTTTAACTGAACACTTTCCAAATCTACATGAAAAAGGTTATTTATCTGATAGCAGTGTTTGGTTTTTGGATCTCTGAGAAACCACCTGGATCTCAACTTTCACAGCTTACTCATACCTCAAGATATTGATAATTTTACAGGTGCCAGGAAAAGGACAGTTTCCTTTAATTTGACTGAAAAGTGCATATGCAATGTGTGTACGGGTACCTTCTTGTTAGTATGCAACAAGTTTCACAATGCCTTATTTTTTCATCTGTGTCACCTAGTGTCTTTTCAGTCCAATTTTTTTCCATAAAGCTTTCTTTTAAAACTTTCAAAGCTTTTTAAAGAACAGTGAGAAACTGAAAGCTAAGTATTTGCAGAGATTACCTAAAAAATTACTAAATGCAAAATTCAGACTGGAGGACAAAGTTTTTGTTTACAGTTTCAGCCTGCTTGTGAAAATTAATTTGTTTAAACAAACCTAATTACACAAGGACAGCAATACCCTGAACCATGCCCTAAGTAAAAATCAAGAAACAACTTGTGGGAATATTAGGTGGGGGTCCTTTGAAAACTGCATGTAGTACGCATTTCTTGCAAATAAAGCTGTTTTGCAACCTATTTCTTAGGATACATACAGTACTCAGCTACCTCAATTAATCCAAAAAGGTTAGAAGACTTTTTTGAGTTCAAAGCGCTATTTAAAAACTGAGAGGACTGGATTTAAATCTTGCCACTATTACAGGCTTCCCACACTATCTCCAGCACATCCCGCACCCTTCACCCCTCATACCCTGCTGACCCAAAGCACTTCCAGTCTAACCATATGACTAGAAAGATTCCAAAATAAATAGGAAGATAAGTATCTGACAGAAGCCTGGGCTGAATGAAAAGCAATCACCACTTCAATATGTATATCATGCAAGAATATTCTCTGAATAGTTTTCTGTAAAATAAATCAATAGGGGGGAGAGGTTTCCTTGAATGTTCTTTGTATTTTCAGTATGGTACAGAATAGTACACAAATATAGCACACTATATTCATATAGGAATACTATCTATGCAGTATAGTATATGGGGTTTTATCTCTTTCTGAACAGTGCATGTTTCCTTGTACCGCTGAACAAATGCTGCATTTCTTGCTTGAAACTGATGGGTGAAGTAAGAATTACGTGCATTAGATTCATAGAGGGGGAGACTGAGTGAATACTACAGCTTTTTCACTCAATTCATAAATCATGATGGGATCTTTCAGGATTCATAATGCTCCATAAGAATAATATTTCACAGAACTAACATGAAAATCACATGAGATGTGGTACTGCCTCAGAGTTTATGTGATTAATATATATCCAGTCAAATGTTCTGTCTTGATAGTAAGGAATTTTTCCATTTCACTGTGGAAATCCGTGCAAAATAAAACATAATACAAAATTTTAACATGGACAAATGGATGCAAAGCTGGAGCAGAAAACATAGTCCAGCTTTACTATGGCCACAATAAGCTGGCAGCCTTTAAAAGACAGAGAGATATTTAACAATTTTGACCACAAACCAAATACCTCTTTACACCAATTACTTTAACTTAACATTCCTCTGTCTCGCTGAAAAGAAAGCTAGCTCTCATTTATGTGTCTCAGTTTATGCATACCTCTTCTTAGTTGTTTCTTCTGAATAAATTAGGTACTCTTTGTTTTGAGCTTTTATGGGAACTCATCCTAAGCCTAATCATAGAAGTATTTGATGAACAGGAAGTAGTCCACCGCTGCCATAATCATGTTAATAAATTTAGCCTTAGTTTTACTGGCACTCAGCATTATTCTAGAAGACATACAAGTACAGTTAACTGTAATAATGTCTGACAACGCTCAATCCTAATCTTTATGGAACCTATAAATACTGAGTAAACACATTCTGCATGTTCTCTCAAACAAGTCTGCATCCTGTGTGCTTATTTAAAATTACCCTCTTTTATATATATGCAGAACTTGTAACATTGAATATTTGGCTCTCCACTTAGTGGGTCAGATTCTGATTTTAATTATATCTCATAAGATGAAAAATGGCAACAAATGAGTTAATATAAGTCACTGGAGACAATTTACACCAGAGAAATTGCGACACCAATACTTTTAACCAGATATCTTTCCAGACAGGATGAGCTTCAATGTCTTTCATATTTCTTCCATTTTACTCTGTATCGTTTGGTGAATTGCTTAGGGCTTTAAGAATTTTTAGTATTGACTTACTTCACATAAATTAATGGATAAAATATTTCCTTGTAGCAAGATATTTCATCAGAAAACTCAAAACACTGTCCAGGATCCTCATAAATATCCTTATGTCTGAAATGACTTATCTCAGTAGTGACTTGGGCTCAGATTTATTGTACAGTTCATCAACTTCTCAGCATGTTGGATAATGAATGTTTCATTTACATTGCTAATTGCCAAGCCATGGTTCCTTCAACCTTTAACCCTTACGCTTTATCACATTATCACCATATGTCAATATAATTGCATTTAACATTCCAAATAACTAACTTTTTCATTAGGTCAAGAGATCCTTTTTTCTTTTTTTTTTCCTAAAGCTGTTATCAGTAGGGTACCTTTAAAACCACCAAGAAAAACAGCATTATACAGATACTGCATAATTAACACAATTTATTCTTCAACAAAACAAAGCTCCTCTTTTCTGACCCAGTATAAGCTTTTTTCTTAAACTCTGCATTTGCCTATTTTAACTGAACCACAAGTTTCCTGTTAAACTTTTATAAAGAGCTTCAACTATACTTACTGTTATTATGAAACACTGTCAAATATGACTGAGACCTAATACGAGGTATCTTCTGTGCCTGCATGAGATTTTTGTTCTCTAGCTTTCTTTCATCTGTCAAATGACGCAGTTAATTCCACATATGTTATTATCTTGATGTACATCCTGCTTTGCCCAAGTACATATTTGGCAAATATCATCCAAGACGCTATCTTAGGCTACATTTCTGGTCTAACAGCATCGCTATTCGTCTGCTTAAAATAATACTTTCCCTCAATGGAAACCAGGCTGTACCTTACCTCTAGGATATCCCATGGACAAAATTACGTCATCATGCTCCCAAAAGTCACTTCCTTGCAGTTGACCTTCATCACTCACTTCCATCACAAACGCTTCTTTCAGCTCTACCATCTGCACTGTCAGTAGGTCTTTTAGCCAGCAAAGATTAAGCCAAATCATGGACTAAATAAGCCATACTGGAAAGGAATTTTGCTGCCAAGTGTAATTGAGTCAATTTTAGTGCTTTTGTGGGAGTAATTATATTAGTCAAGTTTGAGAGAGAAATGATACTGCAGGTGATACAGTTGCAACTGTAAAAATTCCAGCCTCTCTCCATTTCTTTAAAACAAACTTTGGCAAGATGCCTTCTCAGAACAAACTTGAATTTCAGAAGGTTAGAAATTTATTTATCAGAAAAGGTCTGAGCGAGGAATCTAGATGCATCTTCACAGACAGAAATAGGCACAAAATTGCATAAAAATAAAGAAAATGGGTAAAGATAAAACAGAGTGTGCATAATTCATTCTTCATACAGCAAAAATATCACGTCACTCAGCCATTTCTCATGGCTCCCATACTCACATACATATATATGTGTGTGTATACATATATTTGTATATGTGTGTATACATATAGTTGTATATGTGTGTATATGGGGGGGGGAGAGAGGGAGAGGGAGAGGGAGAGAGAGAGAGAGAGAGAGAAGCATGGTACACCTTTATATGGCATGCAGTGATTCAGAATTAGTCACCTCATCCTTAACAACAAACCCATGGCACAGTGCTAGCCAATAGCCTTCATTTCACTGATATCACACTTCATATTCTTCGTCATGTTTTATGCCGCTGCTTATGTACCTTATTAACTCATTCTCCTCTTCCGACCATAATTTCGTACTTCTCCTCTGACCCTTAGACTGTCCTTTCTGACAAAACGTACAATGTCACCTTACTGATCCCTGAAAGCTCCCTTCTTCCAACTGTCTCCATCATGCACTTCTACTACAGAAACTTTGCCCAAGTCTATGCACAAACACAACAACAAAATAACCATACTCTAAAAATCTCAAACTATGACGGAGCTATAAAAGCATGAAATACCCAGCATATCTTACGAGGTTCGTAAGCCCCTCTCTTGTTGTCAGATGCATTTAGTTAGAAAACGACATATAAAATACATATTGTACTCATGGAATTATGAACACTGTGAGACAGCCTGGGGCATATATAGTAGGAGTGAGAATAGAAAACCACTCGTTCTGAACAGGAGAAGGATAGGAAGTGGACAAAGAGAAGCAAGTTAGAGCCCTGCAATATAGGCCTGTGTTACAACGGTGCATAACCACCGTAGGCTAGCACTGAGCAACTATGACATTAACTGAGCACATGCTGCTGTTAACGTGACCCTCTCATCAAGCTGTAGACGATCCCTTTTCAAATCACCCACAGCATCCACATAGTAATAATCGTCCTTTAGTCACTCTCCGACTGACCACCTTCTTGGACGTCAGTGAGAAGGACTGCTACTGCTCCTTATCAGCTTGGACAGGGCAGAGCTTTCCGATTTACCTATACATAAAACATGAGAAAAGGCTGGAATCAGAACCACTAAAATGCTTTGAATTAGATTAGCACCCAAAATGTATTTTTTCTTCTTCTTCAAAGTGTTTCAATCCATTAAATACAGATTAAAAAAAAATTAAAAAGTCAAATTTCAGGTTACCATTGGGAAATGAGTATTCCCATATTTATTCACATACAGCCCCGCTGAAACACAATGCAAGTATTTTCTTTAAAAGAATTCCTAAATGAGAGAAACTTTTAGCAGTATATGTCAAACTGTGTGTTCTTAACAGATTTAAGTTTATTGTGGTAATCCATTTCCAGCTGCTTCTGTGGAATCAAACTTTGTTTTTATGCTAAAAGATAACATTATCATCACATTTTGTGAAGAATAATGGCATCAAAACAGACACGTCACTGGCTGTACAGAGCACCATTTGAAAACATGCTCTTTTTTTGAGTCTCTAAAAATGGGTCAAAGATATAGCCTAATTCAGGGCCACTTTAAATGTGTTCAGAAGTCACAATGACTGTGGGTACAGTATGTATGAGATCCCTTATCCCTTAACTTACATAAACCTCCAAACCACTTCCAGCTGGCAGAAGACACCATAAATAGACCTTTTTCTAGAACGGTTAAGGGTAAAACCCAGAGAGTCCAAAACGGGCACCAGTGGCACCTTATCTAAACTAGTTGGTATCCATGGGATTTTAGATGCATAAATAGAAATAAGCAATAAGATGGTTCTGTTCACCAGGGCATCTTGAAAAACTCACTTTGGATTTTACTGTTATGCTGACAGCACTAAAAGTCCACAGGAAGTGAGGCTGAGGTTTGACGTCTGAGTAAATATTGGTTTTTACTAAAAACACAACTCCATCACCTCAGAGGATCTGTGTAAGTGTAACTGACTGGAACACTGTAAACAATTAGGCTAATGATATACATGAAGGAAAAATGCATACTAGACCATAAAACAACCAGTATTTTCTATTTATTCATCTATGAGTATTTACAGATTACTCCATAGAGAAGATCAACAAGACGCAGCATACTAGAGGGGTGTAAAATAACCAAAATGAGGAGAGAAACTAAACTGGCCACTCCAATTAACTCCTGTTCAAAAGACTGAACAAAGAAAAATCTAACACAACTGAGAGAACTAATACACCAGTTAAATACGCAACCTGCAGATCTCTCTTGACAGCCTGTGGAGATCATTCCAAGACAAACATAAAAAGGAGTTGGGTATTTATCTGAATCAAACAAAGACCTGCAGGTGTAGTGAATAAAGTATGGTCTGTCAAAGACTAAGAAGAAATGTTGCCTATAACCAAATTACTTCATGACTGTCCATAAGGCAGAGGGCAGGATTCAAATCACTGTGGGTTGTTGGGGCGTTTTTTGTTTCTTTTTTGGTTTTTTTAAGTATTTTCTTTTGTATTTATTTCCTGTCTGTAATCACAAGATCAAGTGTGCAATGGCAGTGATTTCTACTTGCAAAACAATAGACCTCTTCATGCAGTGGAGCTCCTTTGGCACATGATCATGAAATGTGCCTATTCCCGTGAAACAGAGATGTTTAACACAGCAATGCAGACTCTCTCCTGTGAAAAATCCTCTCATCCTTGTTCTCTGAGCTGGAAGCACTGCTGAAAGAGCACACTTGGGTTGCTGGTAGATGCTCAGTACTTGGAGCTCAATACCAGCCATTTGCCACACAAACATGCTAAGGAATGGGGTTGACAAAGTTCTCAGAAGCCCTTGAAAGACAGTTACAGCAGCAAAGTCCCTAGAGGGAGACAGTAATCTGCAGAGAGAGAAAGCACTTATGCAACAGTAAGAGGAAGCCCCAGGATCTCATGGAAGATGGGAAGTTTTCAAAACATTGAGGCTGAGAGTTTCCATGGTTTTAAAGTCTGGAGAAAAATCCATACCATTATTTACTTTATGTATCTGTCTTTGCCTGTTCCAAATCCTTGCAGTGGACCACAGCATCAACACATGCACTCAGCTGGTGCTGCTCCTATAGGGGAAGTACTAGGGAAAAGCTAAAGCACCACACCACAGCAAGAGCAGCAATGTTTCCACCAACTGCCCTTCATGGGCAGAACATGGCCCTTGGGGGCCTGGCAGCATGCCACAGTGGAGCATTTACACACTGCCACGCAAGCACCCTCAAATCAGTCTCATGGCAAGAAAAAAAACAGGATTTTAATCTTCACAAACTCTCAGCAGAGGTGCAGATATGTATAAACTCAACTAAATGCCCCAATTGCATGGACTGAACCTGAATATGTCTAGTTCAGCTGAAAAAAACCTTGGAGGGGAGGAGGAATATTAATATTTTCATTGCCTTTTTTTCATATTCACTCACTGTGTGTTTACCATAAATTAGACCTGCTGAGAGTATGATGCTGAGCAACCCATATGGCAAATACTCAACTGAGAGATGTAAAAAGGAAATCACTTTTTTGTTTCTGAATTATTTCTAGTCCTTTTATTAGAAAGTCTTGTTTAATAGCAAATGCTGAGAAACAACCCTGCTAGTACTATTTATAAATGGAAGAGGAGATGATTAGCAAACTTTTAAAGCCAAAATAATATATTTTCAGTAGGATATAATTCAGTACATGATGAAATCAGACAAAAGACAGCGCTTAACTACGACAGCTTTCAGTTAAGCTTTTTTGGTTTTAAAGCACAATTACATGGGTTCACTGAACAATATTTCCTTTTGTACAATTGTCATTTTTATTCAAGCTCATCCCTGCACCTTTCTTTAGATGAAATAATCCACAGCTAGTGTACATCCATGGTGTTCCAGCAACCAAAGACTTGACCTAACAGGTCTCATTTGGGTGTAAAATTCCAACCTGTTTCCCCTCTAGTCTGTGACAAACACTCAGAGAATGAATCAGCAAACACAGACGTCTGGCATCCGCAAAACCTGGAAAAATCAATTTCTGGGTGTGGAATCTAGGCGCAGATTGCCGACTAATCTCTCTGGCAAGCTTGCAGTGGGCAAAAAGAAAGATAAAGATTGAAGAAGATTCCTTGTTGATTCTGTTTTTCTTTGTGTTCCTGTAAGTCTTTCCTTAGAGAGCTGTGCTTTCTGACAGTTTACTGGAAACGTGACTAAGAAAAAGACAAAAAAAAACCCAGTAACACAGAAGTGGTGATATGCAATCGTGTTACGGAATATCTAGCAGTGACGTTTGTACTTCTATAAAAAGAATCAGATTTGGCAATATACAGATACAAACTGCTGGATCTTGCTGGCAAAAGTAGAATCCGGGTAGGAGAAATTTTCAGCTGTTTTAATTGTTCTTTCAAAGATAAGAGGAAAAATCCTCTGGCAATCAAAACAGAAGTCTGCCAGTTTCTCTTTCTGATTCTACCCCTAACCTTCCTGCTTGACTTGAGCCAAAAGACTAAGCAACTCTTACTCAGGTTCATGATTTATGTTTTACCAAAAGGAAGACTGGGAGCAGCATAATCATATTTAAAAGCAAGAATCTGGTCCTAATTTTTATTATATAAACAATAACAAGAGAACTTAGTGGCTTTTTCTAAAATTAGAAGAATTATGGTAATATGAAAAATGAAAATCTCTCCACAGCTAGATTTCCAGTCAAAGCATAATTTTTTTATCAGCCATACATCACAAATATGGAAAAGCTTATGAAATTCAAATTACTGAGATTCATTCTTCAAAAAATGTAATGTAAAAAATCAAAAACAAACGAAGCCGTTTTTAGGGAAAAAATGCTAAAAGCCTATCTGAGATCTTGAATAATTCCTATAGTTTTTTTCATAACCTGTAAACTCAAACTGTATTTAGCGACCTTGGATAAAAATATGATTATTCAGAAATGGGGTGACTTTCAGGACTAAAAATAAGATATTCATCAATAGGATATCTTATGAAAAACGTATTTTAAATCTCAATCCCTGAAGCAATGTAAATTACCTCTAAGGAAGCTTCTCTCGATTCTTTATGTATCAGCTCTATACAGTAAAGGAAAATGGTCAAAAAGTATTGCAGTAGTTGTAACATACACAGGAGTTCTGAACTTCAGCTTTTCTAGGGTCAAAGAGCCCAGGTTAGACTTTACCTGTATTCACTTCAATAAAGAAAATTAAATTTACACAAACAATCCAGCTTCTGGAGTTGCTGGAGAATGGATTTTTTTTGATTGATAACATTTACGCAGCAGCTGTGTGATTAAAAAAAGCATTTAGTCAAAGAGGCACTAAAGCCATGAATAATTCTGGATAGGGAAGCAGTGATATTTTTCAGAAAAACTTAATCTATGTCCTACAAAGCGAGAAAGAAAAATTACATTGCTGCGTAGAATTACTGGAAGATTAAGTGTGCTCAGAAACTCTGAATTCAAGTATTCAAGTAAGGACTGAAGGGTATCAACTCGAATCATTTTGTGTATCTTGGTGCCTGTATTAAAACCAAACAAACCCTCGAGTTCTCAGACACAACATCCAACTTCCAAGAAAGCTTCAGAGTGTACTCAGTTACATGCAGTTATAGAAAAGGAGCTGCCTGGGTATCATCTAACAGCAGAACATGAATGTTGGGGGGGGAAAAAGAAAAAAATTGTTTTTTGATCCAATTCAGAATTCCAAAACATTCCTACATCTTAAAATGATTAAGAGCTTCAGGACTGGGCTCCTTCTATGCAGCAGAAGGTATAAAATTAAATGCTGTGTGCTAATAACAGAGGTTATCATAGTATTTATAACTAGTAAGTCCCAGTTCAAAAGGCAGGCACACACTTTGCTGAATAGATGGAGGAAAATTAATATTTTAAGGCACAGTAGATATATTTTGTTGTTTTACTCCATCAAAATATCACTAACCTAAATAAAAATTGCATGATTTAAAACTTTATTTTTAATTTCTAAATGAAAGATAGAATACCAGTCCCCAAGACAGACATTTGCTCAGAAATATCTTGTATCTATCTGTCTCTCCCTGTGGCTAGAATTGCTGTCTTCTGTATTAATGCAATACTAGCATCAGCAAACTTGAAAGAAGTCCTTTTACTTGTAGCTTAAATTATTTTGTAATCTTGGTTCAATAATTTAATATTCTAATTAGGTGCTTTCCCACACAGTAGCAAAGAAGAAAACATACACTAAATAGCAGAAAATGAAATTCAAGTTTTCAATAATATTTATATTGCTATAAGCACTATTGTTGGTCCCTTTATTCTCAAGCATTACGGCCAGCTATAAAAAGATTAAATGTCCAAATTGATTTACATTGATATAAGAAGTGTGTGGCATAAGAAGTGTGTGGCATTTCATACAAAAATCTCTTCTTATGCTGAATATTTCTCAAAACAGCACCTCCCGCTGTCAATGTCTATGCCCCATGAACAGCTGAGCTGAGATGCTACTGACAAGAACTCGAAGAGTACACAAATGATAAATTAGGCAGCTTTGTAGAAGTCAGGAATGCAAACCAATAATGATACTCTGGATACAGTCTTATTTAGTTGAGATACTGACTATTATGGAACTGTATTTCATAAAGAAACTGTTTTATGTACAAAAACAAATATAATCTTGTGATACAAAAGAAAAATTCCTCTTTTTTAACAACACACTTGTGAATACGAGCACATTTGTACCATACATGTTAAAGAATAATCTAATATATATGCTTATTCATTTAATAATTATCTTAGTTATTTTACTGTGTTCACTAAATTTTGAAGCAAGACTGAACAAAAACAGTACAGGCAAAGCAATAAACAATAACATGGGCCAAATTCAGACCAGATGTCACAAAAAATGTAACAGATGAAGCCTCTCCAAATTTCTTCAGACACTGAAAATGAAAACCTCCCAAATCATGTCAGCACATACTGTCTCAAAACTAGTATCACTGTATACCTTGTGCATTCTTTAGAGATGTTGCGAGTACAGGATCTCTAATGCTTTTGGTTTATTGCATGATTGATAATAGCAGTATAGAACAAAATAATCACCTTCACCTTGTAAAAATGACTGTTGAATAAGTCATTATCACAATATCTTTAAGCACAGGCCGAGTGATACAATGGTGTTGGCCAGTTTTACAAATTCACTTTTTAAAAAAAAAAACACCCCAAGAGACTGTAATGAACATCTTGTCTGATATCCTGCATGATTTCATGCAGAATACATCTCACTGAGTAAGAAAACTTTAGCCCCTATCACCCCTTTGAGCCCAGGCGCATCTTTTGGAAGGGATCTGGTCTGGATTTTAACACTATAAGCAATACTGGTAATCACTATAATCAATGTCATTGTGGCTGCTGCTTGATTTCACATTAGTCACGTAAGAAGCACTTCGACATTATCTAAGGTTCTCCCTGCCTTCCCACCAGTTCCCTTTCATATCTGTACAGCCGAATAAATAATTACAATAGGGAATTCAGCAGGTCTGCCTCGACTCTCCCCACCTTGGATTGTATTCATTACAACTGCACGACTGACTCTGACCCGAGGCATCGACAGAACAGCTACCATATTCCAGAACCCCGGACTCTGACACTTAAACATAAGTATGATGTTTACATTAATGTATCTTTGACAGTGTTGCTCAGTCCTATAAGGTGATGACTTAACTCTATTAATACTTCTAGAAAAGCAAAAGAAAGTATATTTAAGCTCTATGTCCTATATATGTTACCTATATAGGTTACATTTACCTACAGGCAGATCTCACATGCTGACATTTTAAGACCTTAATTAAGGTTGATATATTTACAAATGATATGTTTTCAACTCTCAGAAATGATGTATTTAATGTTTTATTTTTAAACACAATTAAAAAATAATATATAAATATATACATACTGCAAATGCAATACAGATAACAAATTCATTTAAGCCCATTTATGCACATTAGCGACACACCATGTGGCAGAAAGACTAGGACTACAAGAAGACCCCTTGGCGATTTATTTTATATTAAATCCCTAATGGCCTCTTCTCATCTTTGCAAAAATATGCACAAAAGTCCAGACTATGCAGCCATTGAAATGAATGGTTATTTATTTGCTAAACGAGAACCCTATGTTTAATGTTCCTTAGACATAAGGTAGTCTGCAAAAGTCGCATTCCTACAGCTCCATACATCATTTATTTTACATACCCTAACTTCTCACAACAGGCATCAGAAAAATATCTCTGAACAGCACTGCCATTGTAAGTTGCTGAGAATTTTGTTTCCAACTCCATTAGTGGAAGATTGAATGTCACCATGTTTACTTGAGGGTTTTTTCCTTTTGTTTTGCTTTTAGCATTAAAAACAAATTCATGGACCAATCTGATGCCATTTAAAATATGTCTATATTTATCCTGAAAGAAAAAAGTTCCCAAATACAAAACTACAGTCCGATCATTAGAGATAACAAAAGTTCAACCCTTCAGACAAACATGTCATAGTCTCATTTAACTGTGTGCAGTCGTCCACCTAGTCTAACATGTTTGACGCACTCCAGCTGAGACAGTTACTTGCTTTGCTGTACAGAAGTATTAAAAAAAAAAAAAACTTCATAATAAGCACAAAAATTTGCCAAAATAGGCATAGTTGTACACCATATTGCTACTAGTTACACAATTTTAAGACATTTTGCAAAAACAGCTTGAAAATTAATTCGTCTCTCTGAGATCAGACTACTTGTTCATTAGGAAGCAGATCCACTGGGCTCCCAAACAGTTCTAAATTTTCTAAGTTAGACTTGCTGTAACAGCCTCCATGAGTTTCTCTAAGACACACAGCCATAAAGAGGGAACCCAGTGCGTGAGCCATAGCCTTCCCTAGGGCAGTCCCACTCACTGTGCCATCAGGAACTTGAGGGTCGGTTTTCTGGGGCAGCTCCATGTGCGGTAGCAGCTTCCAGTGAGGCTAAATCTCTTGGTTGGCACCTGTTTAGAGGTGGCTCCAAACTTACCATACTAAAAGGTTACATAAATTGTACAGCCTGCATGTCTCGGCAAGGCTTCAAAATCAGCATTGCCCAAGCCACAGTAGCCTTCCTCAAGACACACGTGGCTCTGGCAGGATCACCAGCAGCATGCATTCAGCAAGCCATGCTGTCTTCGCACAACCTGGAAACCATCCTTATGAAGTATTGAGATATCGTGGTCAGAACCATGAGTAAGTACCTCAGTAGATCAGTCAGCCTTCGGATATTCCCAGCAACCTGGAACATATTTATTCCCTCATTTTTAACAGTCAATAGCAGACAATCATGAACTACTAGCCCTATTTTCAGCTGATGGCCTTGATACTCCCTGGAGAAACTTGATTTGCCATCTCCTTAAGTTACTGCAAGTTTTGTGAACAATCAGAATAAATTCTCAAGAATCAAAACATTAAGGACTTAGTCCAACAAGTATATTGGTTATTCATATGACCTGTATCTTCATGGTTTCAATATCAAGAGCCATTTGAACTAAGCTGAAGATTCATGAAGCCTGTATGTTCTTCTGGCACACTAGATTTACGAAAGGGAAGAATGGAGAGTTCAGTTTACAAACTAAGCATTCATTTCTCAGGAAAAAAAAGAATGACTTTCCCAGGAAGTCACATCGAGAAGATATTTCTCATTTCCAAGAGAATTCCAGCAGAGAACAAGCAAAATATACTCTCAGGATATAACATAATGCAAGAGAAATTAATTGTACTGTACTGAATTCTGCTACAATATCCTATGAGTAATCATTATTACGACTTGGGGAAACTTTCCTGCAAAGACAACAAAAATAGTAAAAGAGCCCCGTCTCGGCTCTGTTACTTTTCTTTTGTGCCTTTCTTGAAAAAAAGGCTGCCAAGCATACGAGGTTAGTGAAATAATGTGAAATAGAACACAGATTCAGGTCACCTCTGATTTTAACCTACAATCCTGGTGTCACTTAAATCCAAGAAACCCAGAGCAAAAAGCAGTTATCTCAGAAATGCAAAGCTGCAAGTACATAGATTCTCACAGAAACCTAAACTCGCCTGCATGAAATGCCTCCCCTGCCCTCATCACTAACACTAAAGCTTTCTGTTCTTTTACTATCTGATTCACCTTTATTGAGACAATTGAAAGACATCAGCCAGTTGACAAGTCCTAAGCCAACAGACAGTGGATCCAAATCACATATTGTTGATTAACATCAATATGTACATACAAATAAAGTACACAGATCAATTACATAACTATTATTTGCATTCACGTCTTCCTTCATGAGAAACTTTGGACAGCAGGAGTGTGCCTGTGTGTCCTAGGTGTCCGAGTATTAGCGTGCAATAGTATTTGCAGCAACTGTGAGCATTAATTTACAATTGATAATGTGACTTATTCATTATCACCATTTCCTCCTTTATTCAAAACCAAACATTTGAAAAACTGTACCATTAATAAAAATAATAGGATTTATAGCAACATATCTGACCAAACAGATCTCAAGACTTCAACTAATTTACCTTCACAGCACATTTATGAAATAAAATATTAGTATCCTCAGTGACAGAAGGGAAACTGAGACAACAAACTGTACAAACTGTTTATCTAACATAAGAAATCTGTGGTAGAAAAGGGAAAGGAATTTAGCTCCAGGCCAAGACTTGGCCAATAAGAGCATCTCAGGAATGGAGGATAAGTCAGAACCTATTTTTAACAAAAATTAGTAAAACATCATCAAACAGCTTTAAGAAGAGCTTAGACTCATTTAGGTATGTGCTACTGAGGTGTGGCACTTGTTGGAGCATCAAACTTACTGCTCTTTGATGGTGTTTACTGTCGTGAAACAATGACTGAAATCAGAGCTTGAATATTCAGCTACAACACTTTTCCTCTTCATGATACACACCAAACGCAGGAGATGTATGCCTGCAGACAGCACACTCTACCTGCACTAGGTATAATCATATAATCACATAATCATCACCTTTGGTCACTGCAGTATCGCCTACACGATAGAACAATAAATGCTATTGGACTGTTGAACCAAAGAAAATAATCAAGACTACAGAAAATACTTTGATGAAAGAAGCTTTTATAGATCTGTTCATTTAAAAAACAACTCGACCTTCTGAGACTGCTGAAGAAGCAAACACATTAGAGGTCCAACACCTGCAACAAAGTCAAGCTTGTGCTTCATGTTCCCTTAACATTTAAGTACTGGCTCCAGAGTACTTTGTAGGTGGACAGCAAACTGTAATCATTATTATTAGAGAAAATCCTGAAGTCTGTTAAGTTCTCTATATATTCTGAGTTCGTAACAGAAATCTAAACTGAGTAGAGACTCAGGTTCAGGGAGTTTTATTTATAACTCCCTAACGTGTACTACACCTTCAGTACTGGACGAAGTGCAAAGTAACCAGCACAGAACATTTTTACAGGCCACCTGCTTCGCCATGGTGCAGACCATACTATCCCTGGCTGCTAACAAGAACAAAGCAAAAACTATCCTGTGTTGGTCAAGCCTTGTAAAACACAGAGTTCAGAAAATGTCTGAACAGAGTGCAGTAGCACAGCAAATACAAAACTAATCTCCAGCCCAACAGTGAAACTAAGAGTCCTTTTGCTACGAAGTGTGACTTTGTAAACACTGTAACCAGGAAAAAAAGCACTTACATATCCAAAAAAACAGCTCTTTCTAATGCAAACTATTCACAGCAGTAAACAGAGAGCAAACTGTTGAGATATCCCTCTGTTCCAGATAAATCCCATCAAAGATGCTAGTAATAAAATTCCTTAACAGATCATATATTATCTTTCGTAAACCTCTGATCATGGTTTATTCTCTTCACATGCAGCTGAACTTCCTTTTTCTTCCACAACGGCCTCTAGATATATCCGAACAAAAACAGCTGCGAAAGTTCGTGCTTGACCATCAAATCTTGACACTCCTTGATCCACGGCATGCCAGCATCAAATGCTACACAGTTACTGAAGAGTATGAAAATTTATCAGCTCTTAGGAATACGAAAACATACTACCGTCAAATGTATTCTGTGAGTGGCAGCAAAAAGAAATACAAGTTTTAGGTTGTGACTGATTTAGTACGATTGCGAAGTAGTAAAGATGAGTTCAACTGTGCTTAGAGTTACTGGGAGCTTAGATCTGTAGAGCAAAAGGCCTGCACTCTACATAGTCTATTAAACAAGATTAAGAGTAAAATAAATAAAAAGAAGACGTAATGCTAAAGCTACCTCTTAATCACTAGCCTACTGTGTCTACCATTCACTGAAACTGCCAGAATAAAAGACAAAGGTTCCAAACCCTATTAAAGATTAAAAAAAAAAAATCCCATTTCTTCCTCATGAGATTTATTTTACAACACTCCTTCCCCATCCACTTTTCTCCCAACCTTAGCATAATTTTCAGGATCCAAATTAGGGTTCATAAAGCAGTTTGGTGGTTGGTAAAGATGGCTTGGCACTGAGAAACTAATTGGATCCTACTTCAATTCTTGACATTTTGCTACACATTGCGTGTATGCAAGCTGAAGAAAAGAAAGCAGAAATCTGTGGATAATTATCAGCTCAATTGCACCAAAGATGCCTTCAACCTCAGAAGCACCTTATTTTTTTCTAAAATGCATCACAAAAAACATTTTGTAAGAACTTTCATAGGAAATATAAAACGAAGAAGTACTCAAGTGATTAATATCATCCGAGGTTAAAAAAAGAGTTTTAAAGTTACATGCAAAAGCACAAGAAGATGACTTATCTTGTATGCCAACTACTTAGGAACGGACGACTTCCAGGCAAATTGTTAGATTGTAAATAGAAAAGATATAGTACATAAAAGTGCCTCTCTGTTGCCGAGATTTGCCTCAGTCTACCTCCTCTCATGATTAACTAGTATATGAGTATGTAAGCTCCCATCAGAAGTAATACTGCCATTCCATATTTATTCAATGAACTAAAATATTTTCACATAACAGCCAGTACTATTTATATCTATTTAAATTACATAGCTATATAGCATATAGCTACTGAAATCCGTAATACAAATTGTCTCAAAATAATGATAAAACATACTACACAGGACTTTTCCCTAAGCAGTTATAAAATGCTTGGGACTGGTCAAGAAAGAAAATCCAAGCAGCTGACCTCAGTGATACTCATTACGACAAATCTACAGTTTTAATCCAAAAAATGCAAAATCCTAGGAACTTCTGCCCCATCTAGGTTCTTTTGTTTCTACCAACATTTTTACATAGATTGGGTCAGTCCATATATGTGGCAATGATAACTATCAAACAAGCTAGATAAATTCCACCTTTACTGGTAAAGCAAAAAATAAATGAGGAAAAACAGCCACTTAATGAGTAAATCTGAACACCTGCTTGGCAATTTTGGAGGAGTTGCAATTTATAACCAAAATAAACTCTCTTTTACAGCTTTTCAGGGTAGGTTTATAGAAGACACACAGCTGAGAGTGTTAGACTAGCTGTCTAAATTGTATGTCTTGATGCAAGTGAAAGATAAGACAAAGTCCTAGCCCATAACTAGCTATTGAAGTATGGGAAAATAACTCGCACCTTCAATTCACCCAAAGGCTGCAATTTGCCAGTGCCATGGTTTTAACACATCATAGTATAGACTTACCAGAAGGAATAATCTTATGCATAGTAATGAAAGTCAGACCACAAATAGCTATTGCATTTTTCAAAATTAATTACATTAGTGAAAATTCTGCTCACATACAGTCTTGAGAAAACAAGTGTCTCAAAATCTTTGTTAAGAACTGTCTCCTTATGAAATGGGGCTGTTCACCAACCCTGCTGTTTAGGTTTCCTCTTACCTCCAGTGACATGTACACAGCGCTGATTGCTACTTTGATTTCTCCATCTGAAAGCTCCTTGAGATCCTTCAGCATAACTTGCTCAATACTTATGCCTATTTGAGAAATAAAAAATTTCAGTACACCCAAGTATCTACAGCTGACCAGATGCAACAACATGAATTAAGAGCACAGCTTGAATCTTAATGTAGAGCCTTCTGGTTTTCAGGACATCATATTTTGGAACATGGTCATATAACACCATCAAAAACACAGACAAAACAGCCAAATATCCATATAAACAAAGCTCTGTGCCACCTACTTCAGTGTAGACAGGCACCTAAAATGTCTACAGAATCATAAAGCTTACCTGCACAACATTCAAGAATGTGTTCGCATAAGCGATTTTTAACAGGGAGCCAAATACACACTTAAGCCAAACAAATGAATTCACTTTTTACTGTTCCTGTACAGAGTCCAGCTACTGCATTCAATCTAACGACAAGATGAACTGGCTGCTATTCATACATTCATTATATTTATGAGTCTGGCATTTTTAAAATATTTATACATAGCCAGTAGACTTTCTTCTTGGGTACAGTCCACTGAGCCTCAAATAACCAATGACTTCATGAATTTAGGCCAGTAAGTCACCATTTCTGTGTGAAACTCAGAACTTTTTATGCTGAATTGCCCTAGTATTGCCTGGAATACCAAGTACATATAGCAAAATATTCATCAGGTTCAAAGAACTTCAGAAACTCATCATCAACCTACTAATACAAATACCACATAGACATATGCAGTGGTAAATATGTGTGAGTATGTAAACATGGTTTGGCAATTAGTGCCATGCAGATTGAATCTGTCTGTTATGTACACTTTTCCAAGTTTTTTATTGGATATTAGGGTAAATCACATGAGTCAAGCACATGAGGAACATAACTAAACCACCTTTTATAGCAACTGGCACTAAGCTAAGCACTGAGTTCAGCAAAAGCCACTTTGACTGGGTCTCTCCAGTCCAGGCTGCATTCAGTTTAATTCTGAACTTTAATTTCTTGACTGATTTCCACTGTAATTTCAGGAAACTATCAGAAGACTTATAGCCCTGAACTAAGTTAGCTTGCAAACTCACTGAAAAAAAGAGCCAAGGAAGCAGCACCTGAAATCTCATTCCTAACCATCAACTGAGGCAGTCTTCTCAGGCTGAAGGTCTGAATTCAGATGAGAGAATTTTGAGGATGTGTGGATAGAGAAGGATAAAAATAGACTGTAAGCCTGCATGGACTGTGTGCATACCTCATACATCTAGCAGACAAATACCTCAATACTTCAATACTCACTCTTCGGTAACGACTTGGTAGCAGCCATCATTTAACAAAAATAGTATAAAGTGTGAAAAAGTTAGTGTAACAACTTTCTTCAGGCTTTCAGAGTATGCCTTCACAAACCTGTTACCAATTTTGGGCTCAAACATTCCCGGTTTTGATCCCTGAATAAACAACAAATGTCTTCAGTCCTTTCTAGCAGAAGGAAATGAAAGAGAAGTACAGTTTTCCCACTGCTTCCTTAACCTTAGTCTGAAGTCAAATTCACTTTATTTATACAGAGCCTTAATAGTTGAAACCTCAATAAATTTGGTAAGGTTCAGAAGATAAAATCCACACCCATACCATGCAGGCAATTGCAAAAATTCCTGCACACGGGCTGACACAGTGGTTACACCCTGTATTGGGTCCCACTTCATCATGACAAATATTCAGAATATACTTGTAAAATCGAATATGTGAAATAAATTAAAGTTTATTTTATCTGTAAAAGCAATATAAGACTATTTTAGAAGTTCAGAAATATGATTCATGGTTCATAACGTCAGTCCCTTAATTCAAAATCAGCTAGCATCACATGCAACTGTCAATGAAGAAAGCTCTCATGCTGCAACTACTCTCATCACATACAACAAGTGAACCTATTCAGATGCAGTTGCATAATTAAATTTATAAAATATCTAAAAAATGGAAATAAATTGTATTACCTTGAGGGTTAAACTGAGTCTCCTGGAGAACAGAAATAATTTCCTCCCGTGGGGGCAGATCTGGAAACTTTTCCTCCAGAATTGACAGCACTTTATCCTGCTGCTCTGTAATTTTCTCAGGCTCCAAAGACATGCACTTGAAGAGAATGCTTCCTGAAACATTGAAAGACAAAAATCAATACCTCCTGTAAACAGCAAAGAGGTACTAGAGAAACAAGAATGTTTACTTCATTGCCATCCAAGTCCTTTCTTTCCTGAAGCTTGTTTCCACTGATGAGTTTGCTGAATAACATATTAAATTATATTATTATTATATTTTTATATTATTATTATATTCTGTTCACACAAAAAAATCCTCTTAACATGAAGACAGTTTCTAAAATCTGAACTGGGTGGCCTGTCAAGGCCTATGTTACAGCTAACTGGCTGCTCCCAGTACAGTCACAGTGTGCAGCATGTTTGTGTAGGTCTAACACACTTCTGCAGCGTGGCCACTACCTAGCAGTAGGTCTCAAGGGGCCTGAGCAAGGCTGTTGCTCTAAGCATTAGACCGAGAGCTGTTAAGTTACATTAACTCTAAAGGGAAGACAGCCTGAAATCTTGGAAATGGTAAATCCATACTGCTAAACTTCCTTCTACAGACATAGCAATGAACTGCTAATATGCAGAAGCAAAATACCAAAATAATTAGATATACCATCACCCAAACCCAAAGAAATAAAAGTTTACATTTCAATTATAATTTTCAGAAAAGGATGGGTTCTGCTACATTGCTTAACTTCACAAATGCATCCAGTGAGGATTTCTAATGGCAATTATCCCCAATATTCTTTTAAAATCTCCTTCAATAAAATTTACAAAGGACATTTCGAATAACCTTAGAAATATGAAGTCACATGAGTCACTGGCCATTTCAGTGCAATGAACTCTGGCTGATTCCATGCCAAGAAATATAGAAAAAAGCACAGCACATTCAGCCAAACACAATGACGCATTAAATTTTGAAAGTTAAGAGAAACATAGTCCATTAAATAATTGCACTGTAATTGGTATGCTCTTACAAGACAGAAGTGAGCTTGATGTATTTTCAGACAATAATGTACTGCATGTATTCCATCCTGGATATTAAGGTTCCTTGGGAGTAGAGGACTTAAGGTCACCCTTTAACTCCCAGGAGGCTGGGATCCCATTTATTAATACATGTAAAGATAACCTTCACTACCAATTACTCACACTAAATTAAGGATAATAAGTTTACACTTCAGCATTAAAATTATTTATTATTGTATGGCACACAAGGATTTCAAACAACAGTATGACCTTATCGCACCATCCTACATCCATAAGGGAACAGTACAACAGTATAAGACACTTACTACAAGCCAAAGAGAGTTATTACAGCCAAGAGATGGAAAGAAAAACTTGCACACAGTCACCCTCTCTCTCACTAGACTGACCAGAATAAGAATTGCCCTCACACATCCTAACACAACATGCTGATCCCTTGGCCACTGAGGCACAAAAATAGGTTTATACAGAATAATGCACAAGTGATCAGTGAGGAAGACCAAGCAGAGAAACTCCGAACACAAACACACTGGAAAATAAAGTGAGAGGCATGAGCTGTACATCCAGTCAAGCTCATCACTTTCAAAGTCAACACGGCATCAGTCCGGCTTTGGGTGTACCTAACTGAACAACTATATGCAGCTTCTGATTAATTTCAATTCCATATACTATGTATCAGCTCAGCCTCATTACAGGACTGATTACAAATTGAACAATAACTACACTACTCAATCAATTCTGGATTTCAACTAAGCTGTAAGATGAATGCACAACTATATCCTTCCTAAAATATGATAAAAGCTCAACTATACAACAATAGTCAAATGGAAACAGTTTCTGAAGCTCAGAATTTGAGTAAAACATTCTTTTCCTTGTTTCTCACTGAATCAATTCCCAAACTATTCCAATAACATAAAATAGATTATCAGCCTTTTCTTCTATTTCAGTATTTCAAACAGGTGATGATCACATCCAGAATAGACAACTTCTGTGCAGTTCAGGGCTGAGCCACCAAATTAAATCAACCAGTCCCAAGCCCAAGGTAGCCCAGGTTTTCTAGGGCCAAGCAAAAGGGTATAGGGAGGCACAACAGAAAAGGGGAAAGAAGGAAGAAGAGAAAGAGTTTCATTTTTCTCCATGTGCAGGAGATCAGAACTGGCAGGAAAAACCAGTGATTACATCAAGACAGGGTCTAACAGCCAGGTCAGGATCTGGCTGTGATTTTGACAGTTGGATCAACCACACCAGTTATGTAGCACTGAGAAATCCTCTTAAGTACCTGTTTTCTAAAATAGCACACGAATTTCTTTCACCACACAACAGTTCTACTATACTGTTCCAGCAGCATCGTTTCTGCTAATAAAACTAGGTTAAATCTCCTACAGACATGGATTGAGGAGAGAGGGCTTTCACAATATTTATTTACTTCTCCAGTCAAAAGCAATGGAAAGATTGCTTAGGACATACCATGGCAGCCCACCACGCATTTTTACTGGTAACAGTTTGGATCTGTCTCTTGTTGTCATGTGTATGGGAACGGGAAGGCCAGTGTTGGATTCAATCTTACCTTTGGTGGGACACACACGTTACCGCATAGTTATAAAATCAGCAAGAAGTCACAGAACTGTAGCAGTGTTTAGACACGCAGTGTACTCCAGCATCTAACAGGAAGCCCCGGCCTTTTGTTGCTCAGTTCCTCTCAGGGTTGACCTCTTTGCATATTTTGATCAGGTATGACATTTTCCAGTGAGATAGCAAACTTAGTGATTCAGGAATTTGTCACTTAATACAAGAATGAAATGTAGTCTTTCCTGAAATAGTGCCTCAACATAGGCAGACAACTTAAAAAGTATTTTTAAAAGCTATTTTTTTTTCACCTGTCACAGCAACACTGCAGTCCCTGCAGTTGCCAGCTTTTCTACTTAGGTGAAAGGAAGAGAAGGACTCTTCTCAAATTAACAGAGTGTCAGCAATCCCTAAACTCAACATTTATTCTTCCTTCGTTCTTTAACACTACACTTGTCAGCAGGAAAGAAAGGTCTTTTCTGCATATCATTGAGATGTTGGACTCTTCAGCATCCCTGTGAGGACTAAGATCCCAGCTGGTTTAGAAAAACAGTTTACTCAAGGTACTTTTCCTTGACCAAAAGTCTGTAGTCCATTTAGTCATGTGCTCTGCCGTAAGTACCCGCTGTAAAAGAGATACAAGGGCTCAGAAATCTCCTGCAGACTTTTCTGAGTGCTGGTGCAACTCCCCCTGGGTTTCTGAAAGCACTGCAGAAGCTGTTCTGTCTGCTGACAAGCACAGAAAGACAAAAAAGAAATATATAATAGGTAATATAAGATTCAATATTTTTTCTTGTGCACATCACACTGCATTACCAGAATCTTTTCCTAGGGAAAGGTCACTAGAAAATAGGCTAGGCCGCTTAAAAAACAACATGCATTTCTTTCTTTTTGCAGAGCAGTCTGGAAGTGAAGCACTAGTTTTGCCAAAAGCAATTGCTGTGCATTAATATTAAACATGATCTAATGAAGGCAGAAGTCGTTTTGGGAAAACATTAAGAACAGCACAAACATCTCCTGAATGATAAGTCTGTGGTTGAAAGGAACAGTACAATGAAAATACGGATGTGTCTCTTGTCAAGGTTTTATTCCATGACCTGGAAATAAAATAAAAGGATAGGGAGAAGGGGAAAACCATCAGTCCCTCATGGAAAGACATCCCCCCTCCCAAAACAAAACAGAACAAAAAACCCACCCAAGAGCAAGCAGCCTTCATGGTAATTAACAGGAAAGTCACAAAACTGGGATAAAATGCAATCTTTCAGGCAAGGAAAAAAAAATGTTGCCTCCAAGAAAACTGTTTCCATACATAACAGGAAAAATATCTGTCCGAACAACTACAGTGTTTGGTGGCATTTAGAATGCTCCCTTCTTTCTCGCAAATGTATTAGGGATGCATTTCATGACCAATTAGGGAACGTGTGAATCATCTGACTGATATACAAGATAGAACAAAAAAAAAAAAATTGGCAACCTTCCCCAAGTCCTTAAAAGGGCATTTCTTAACATTAGCCTGAGTGGCTAGAATAACAAACTAATCTTCTCTACTGAAAGTCAGACTGCACCAACAGGGCACAAAAAGGCCTCAGTAATGCAATGCACAACCAGCAAAAGCAGATTCACATACAAATATTGTGCTGTCTTGCTGTAAATCTGTATTTACATGTTGCGGTCTGCACCTTGTGGCATCCTTCAAGGCTCTATACAAATAAACATAAGGAGGCATTTTTGCAAGTGCGCTGACCCAAGGTACCTGACAGTGAGGGCTTGGAATCACATCCTTGCCAGCTGGCTGCAACAAAAAATGTAATGATTCAGCAGTTTAATGGATCTTCAGTTTGGCAACAGTCCCCTTGTAAACATCTCTGGGGAAATAAAATAATACAGGCCCAAGTCTCTGGCAGGTTTTATAATTGTTTGCTTCTGGCTCAAAGCCAGGGACAGGACAAGCTCTAACTTAAGGCAAATATGACTGTGCAACACTTTGACTCTCAGAGCAGGTTTTATTCAAAGCCCAAGGGTAGAATTAACTTATAGCATGTCTGAACAGGAGACAAAAATACCAGGAAAGCATTCAGCTGAAAAAGAAAGTCCTTAAATATTAAACTGACTAAATCAATAATGCTCAGTTTTGCATGGATGCATCTTTTCTTGTGACCGTCTTTTTTTTAGACCACAGAAGAGCAGGTTAAGTTTGTTCAAAGTTGAAATACAGCTGGTTATAACATTTATAAACATCCGCCTTTATTATTAAAATTAATAAAATTGTTAATAGACCATGAGGGAGAAGAAATCTGAAAAAGAGAAAACAAATGAAACTGTCACAGACACTATATGATAATTATTAAGACATCAGATATTTTATTGCCTTAGAAGCCTTATAGCAAAATACTCACTGAAAGATCAAATTAAAATGAAAGGCAAGCATTCCCAACTCAGAGACTTAGACTCGGGGGCTAAGATCCCTCAGCGGTTTTATGAAAATAAAATCCAAATTCTTAGTACTTTGACATACACTTCAGTCCTCTGCTCCTGACCTTCCCCAAACTGACACATACAAACAATACAGACAATACAAAAATGAGCCAGCAGCACAGCAAGGTGGGAGGAACGCAGTGGGAGCCCTTCCACTGGCTCTACACCCACGAGACATCCCCAGAGAACTGGGCAAGCCGGCTAAACTGAAATATATCCAGCCCCTGAACACGCTCTCACTGGTGAGAACAAAGCAGCCACACCTCCTTCCAGACCATGGTATGATAAGATAGACCTCCCTTTATTTGCTATGCTCATTGCAGGGACTAAACACCAGAGATTTCAAACCCAATAATTTACAGACTGCAGTTTGGCAAAAGGCCGTAATACATACGCAAAACACAAAAGCTGGACTTGAGTAAGTTCTATTCGATCTTTCAGTTTCAGACTGATGTGTTTGATCTGCCAACCACATACATTTATAGCTAAAAAAAATACATACTTTTAAACTATCAAAAGCAGTAATGGGATTCACTGACTCCTCTGAATTTGCAATGGTAGGTTCTTATGTGTAGAAAACCCTTTGTGGGGTTTTTTTTCTTTTTTTAAATAGCAAGAACCACAACACAACTTCCTATGTTACTTAACTTTCCAATACCAACTGTGTTGCTGGGAGAAGTAGGGAAAAAAAAAAATCAAATCACAAGTGCAGCTATCATTAGTTGAGCTTTGCTGGCTACTTCTCATACCATGCAAAAGCAGCAAGGCAGGTAACTGTAAATCCACTAATTTCTTCAAACACCTGCTGTCAAAGGCAACAGTTCATATTAACTTATTAATTTTTTAAAAAAATTAGATACCATCTCCTTTAAAACTGGAAGTGTAACCTCTAATGCAAACACTTTCAACGTTTCTCTAGTAAAAGTACTATATTTTAGCTTGGATACAAACTAGAGGGCCAAAACATGCTAACACTACCTACCACATATAGTACTTACATCATATATGGCTTTGTTTATTATTCAAACCACTGCCTCCTGACATTTTCCATCACCAAACAGGTATCCCAAAAGAATCTCAAATGCGTTCTTAGGTTCTGCCATGAAAATCAATTATTATGCTTGGTCATTTGCCTAGATTCCTAGAGAGCTACTCAACAGAAATTTGGAGCTTACAAAAATATTTCATGGCAGGTTTACTAGAGCTTATTAACATGCAAAGGTTCTAAAACAGTGGGCTGAATCCTGTGTTACTGTTAACACTTCTTCCATGGAAATGTAGAAAAGGCTTTGAAAACATTACCTTTTGTACTTTCTCAAAACATATGCATTAGTTTAGCTATCACAGGACCAGTACAATGACAAGCCAGTAATCCAGGAGCTTCTGAAATTTAAGTGTAGGCAAGACTTCATAATCCTTATTAAACATGTCTACATTAATTTCTCAAAAGGAAATTTAACAGTTACGTCAAGTTAAACCTATTGCCTTGAAAATTCAGTAAACAATAGTAAAATTCAGCAAATAGCTCAAAAGCAGCAATCAGTTCTTCACAACCTCAGTTTTATTTTCATTAAAGAGTTCTGCTACAGCACAGCAGCTCAGGAAACTCAAAGAAACGATAAGCTATAAAGACAGAAATGAACACACTTCTGACTGTTGAAGTCCCACTGATTTATACTGTACTGGGCAAATAATACAAAAGAGAAGGAATGTGTAATGAAGATTTGATTAAAACATTATTAAATAGCAGAAGTTTCACATCACATCACTAAAACATGATTCTATACAAATTACCACCATCAAGAGAAGCTTTAACATGTACGCAGTAGATTCCCATCCATATTGTTGTCCACAGGCAGGCAGAGCTGAACCGTCAATACCGCACAGCCCCTGGAATCGAAGTTAGAACTGCGCAGCTATTCCAGCTACCCAGCTGGTATGTCGACAGCTCCATTTAATATTCTTGTCTAGCGATACAGCAAAGACCTCTCATGCCTATTTTTAAATGCACATTTTTAATATTCAATATAATGTTACTCTTTAACAAACTCTTTACTCCCTGCTTCTTTTATGAAGCTTCCCGTGGTCTTTAAAGGGATTGTTAACCAAAGAATGGATCACACTCTTTCTGCATGAGCAGATTCAGAAACACTCCATTAAACCTTTCAGTATTTAATATAAAGAATAATCTCTCACCTCTGAGGAGATAAGCCAGTTGCTGAGTGATTAACTCTGGTGCCTCTTGAAGAATCTCTTTTACTACTAGAGAGGAAGACGATGCTTGTAACTCCAGGCTGCCGTCACTTTGCTCATCTGGATTGATGACTTTGACAATAGCTGACTCCAAACTTTTATCCTCACTATCAAGTAAATGTAAAAATCATATATATTTTTCTTTCCAATTGTTTGATCTTTCAATATCCCAGTACACCCTTGTTAATTATTTGAGTATTATTAGATGTTAACAGTCAAACACTTTGAAAAAAATGCCAGACTGTAATACTAATGTTATTTTTATTCAAATTTTGCTTTGAGGCCAAAAAAAAGTCATTAACTCCTTCACAGCCAAGTACTAAAACTGTAATTTTGGAATGAAAAATTCAGTGTTTTTATTGCTCGCTATATCACTGAGACTTAAATGTTTACATTTTGACTACCAAAATCTTTTAAAAATTATAATTACCAAAGACTATTTATGCGTGTACCGAAAATATCACTCTTCATATAGGGGAGATACGGTATTTTCCCCATTGAATATTTTGGCTACCTACAAAACATCTTTATTTTGCATTTGCTCAGTCTCTGATTCTGCTTATAATACGAAGCCAAATTACATCCAATAATAAAAAATGCAAATCACAATTCTTTAGAAGGAAGAAACAGAGACAACAATAAATATAAAGCAAATCTTACAAATAAGTTTATTTTGCAAAAGTGAATGATGTACTGAGTTGACTGCAGTTGTTAAAGAATCAGTACTTATGAGATTTACTCATATTTCTCATTTCAGATTTTACTTATTTTTCTTCGAGTGTATAAACACCTCAGGGCAAGAGAGTGCATTTTGGGGGGTGGGAGGGAGAAGTCTAGCAGGACAGCTATGCTATAGCACAGATAGAATGTTATTTACCATAAGGAAGGAACATTATCATATTTATCATAAAGGAAGTCCTAAAGAGAGTTGGAAGTAAACAGCTTTTTCCACTCTAGGCAAACAGGCAGACCTTTATAAAGAAGGCCTCTCTAGCAGATTCACCCTGGGCTTATAAAGAGTCCCTCCTGAGGACGCAAAGATGGAACATAGTGTTCTGCAGAGCAACTTTGAGCCTTTGGCATTGAAGACACTTTGAGAAAACTGCTGCAGTTTGTAAGGACTGCAATAATCTAGCAACCAAACAGAAAGTCTCGATTAAGTGAAAGCAGAATCTTGTATGTTGCTAGATGTACTTATAACACATTCTACTTAGTCCTTAAGTTTTCTTTAAGGACAGTGTTCTTTGTATAGTATGTCTCAATTAAACTTTTATCTACCCTTAGATAGATTTTAAGAGCAAATATGTTTTGGCCACCTCCAGATCAACATGATAGTCTCTTCCCTTTAGTGAAAGGAGCAGAAAAAAATCTGCTCTCTTATTTACTAGTCACAAGAAATTTTGGGACTATTTAAACTAAATTAAAATATCTAATCTAAGCTCTGGCAGGACACAAGGTAGTTAAAAAAGGGATCATTAAAAGTGATGGAAAGATGACTACATTTAGTTTGGTGCATGCACTGGGCATAACGGAAAAGAAAATATATTTTAAGTTCCTTTTTTTTTTCCTGTGATTCCACAGCAATAGCAATAAGGACTGCATAAATATCACTGAATTCTTACTCAGAAAAACTTTAAAATGTAATTTTTAAAATAAGTCAGGCCCAAGTAAGCTATCTTATTGTATATACAGTGCAATACCTTGTCAGCATGGTGCTGTTTACAAGTGTTAAAGACAATTTCCCTTCAGCATTCAGCTGGTGCAAATTGATTTCATCTCGGAAGATATAGAATGACTCTGGGATATTCAGCTCCTCCAATATAAATCTTGTTTCTGTGAAATAGCTGAAGTCTCTTCTTGGTATGTTCAACACTGGTAAGCAAAGAACATCAGGAGGGCTGACCTGTAATATAGGTGTGTATTGGTCAGAGTTGCATAAAACAAGACCTGTTTTTCATTAGGAAGACATTTTAACAGACTAAGCAAGTAGAAACAGTTTGAATTTTCCATTCAATATTTCCCCCTTTTACTTCAGTCTTTACAAACAGCAAAGACAACCATCTTTCACTTCTTTTCTTGTTCTTCTGTCTCTATGTATATCCAGCAGAGTTGTTGGGAAACTAGGAGGGGAAAAAGTATATATGCAGTTTTGAAAAAACTCACTTCTGTTTTTCAGGAAAAGATTAGGTTATCTTCAAAATTCTGTAAACACAAATTGGCCACATTTGGGTTCATTGGACCCCAACGTCTAAAGTCTTGAAACCCTTAATCGAACTTTGCCTTTCAAAACTGACCAGTCCTCCCTTTCTGACAGTGGATGAAGACGCAGATCTATCAACATACACACTTAGACAGGTCGCTTTACTCCTGTAAATAACCTCCTGATCGAAGTCAGCCAATACCACTGACTTCAGCAGGGCCAGGAAGCCATCTTCTTGATCCCACCAAGCTTTTTATAAAATGGGGAGAAGATCTTTACTTTCTTTGGCTGTGACTGTTAATACAGCAAATTCTCCAGGTCACTGGATGTCTTTCACAATATCCACATTCAATGCTTAACATACCAGGACCTATCTCAGTAGCTACTTGTGAGTGCAACTTTAAATACTAATAAATAACAAACAATTAATAGTGATTCATGCTACCTCCAACAGTCTATTAAAAGCAGTTACCTAAAGTTACCTAAATCTGTTGATCTGTACTGCAGGCTTTAGGGTGTAATCCATTCCAGTTCTCAGAAGACTTGCGGGAAATCTATGCATTGCTTAAATCAGATGTAACATATATATACACACCATGTGCTGGCAAGTGCACAGGGGTGACTTTTGCTCCTATTGAGAAAACCACCTACTCTACCCACTCATTAATTTTTGTGTGGAAAGAAGTCTAGATTCTCTCTTATTTAAAACTCTCAGCTTCAATTGTAACAAAATCATTGTCCCAACTCTGATTTTTTACAGTATGTTTCCATTTGCTTAACAATAAGATGTCTGTAACAAATTAGTTATGATGCCTCTGTCCATTTTTTTCATTACCTTGTCTAGAAAGTAGGCATAAGTCAGAGCAGAAATGAGAGAATCCAAATCACAGGATTTATTCCCAAGAACGACATGGACTTTCTCCAGGCGTTTGCTCCTGTTCTGTAACACATTAGAAGACAATTGCAATGGGTGACAGCAGACCCCAGAAAAATAAGACACTTCAAAATACAACTTAAGTATCTAGATTTTGTCCTTAGTTGTAATGTTTTTCACAGTTTGCCCGAAGAATGCAGTCACTGTGGGATCCGGCATGTTTCCTGGGCTTTGTAGCTCCAAAGAAAGCCAAAGAAATTTGGGTTTCATAAAGGACTCGTTTAGGACTAACGAGGACTAATGAGGACTAACCGGACAGAATTCCCTCTGAGTAGCAGATAACAGATAAGCAGCTGCATGCATACATGGAAGAAGTTATTGAAAACACTTCTCAAATCCAGTAAGAAAAGCAGTGGAAATACACACAGCAAGCTATACATAGCAACTTCTAATTTTAATTTCCCCTTTTTTCATTGCTTGGTTGAAATCAGTAACTAGACAAATAGGCTTTCGTCTCGACTCTTCAGAAGCTGAACACACCTTGTGAGGTGCTGAGGATTCTGCATTCCCCTCATTGTCAGATGAAGAGTCTTCCTATCTTCTTACATACATCATTAATGCCAAGCTAACTGCATGAAAGCATTCCAGTTTATTTTCTTTAAATGAGCTACGCTTCTTAATTTGAGAAGTGTATCTGACTGACACTAAGGTACATGTCTCAGAACTGACCATGCGCATTAAACATTTTTGTTGTTGTTCACAGCCTTTAGACATTTTGCATTAGTATGCTGCACTTTATCGGGTAAAATCCTAATCCTTCTATAAAAGGATATAATTAGTATATTATCCTCAATAATTATAACTGTGTCATTTTTTAAAACAAACCTTTCTTCTTTGTGTGTCTAATCTGGGTACAAGGAAGATACTTAGTTCTCTTCTCATTATATGGGACACAGTCATGAAAATACCTTTGGGTAATAAAACCAGGACAAATATTATACATTCCCTACGTACTGGGAAAGAAACTATAAAAGGCAGAGAGCTTTCTGAACAGTACAGTGCCTGGTGGAGATTATGTTCCTTTAAACTGTAGGCCTTTGCACACAGGGAACTCTCCTTCCCTGTTTAAAAGATACTCCCTTTACCAAATTGTTCTTCTGCAGCATACATTTCTGTCTGGTCTGCCACTTGAAAGAATGAATATAAAGTTCATGAGCTCATGTTTTTCTTAATAATTTTCAATGTATAGCGGCCTTTTTCTTCAGCTTCTTCCCAAGTACACAGCAGCTGACATAACCTCGAAAAGGAAGGAAAATGAATGGAGTGCAAATTGACTGTTAAATCTACAAAGTCACTCACCTCTAGGAATCCAATGCAATCAACAACATCTAAAATTTCAAGCCACCTCATGCTATTCTGTATCTATGTAATCTGTATCTATAAAATGATTTGCTTCCTTGCTCACATTCCAAAAAACACAACCCCACACGGCACTAGCAAGGACCCTCAACAGCAATCCGAGTTTCAGTGACAAATGTCAGCTCCATTCATCAGCCCCAATACTGTTTTCTTTTGAAAAAATAAGAAATTATTTTGGTGTTGTCTACAAAATTCATTATGGCACCTTACAGTACTAAAAATTTACACACTTAAAAACTAAAACTCACTTGTTAGCAGCAACTTTGCTATAGAGACACACTGCAGCTCTGAAACAGTAGAAAATTATGTGGGAGATGGCCAAGAACCACCAAAGATGGAAATACCCCTTTGTCTTTGCAACTGTTTAGAGAGAAAAGAAGAATTCATTTTTCTTGTATGTGCCATCATTTCCCCCCCCCCCCCCATTACCTCTTCTGTGATGGGCACAAAATAGTTGCATTAAATTTAAAGAATTGCAAGGTTGAAAGTTTAGGAGCCCTACACTTGACTCTGCTGAAGAAATGAGAAGAGCACTAGTCTAAAAAGCAGAATACAAACAGACCATAGTGGAGCAAAACAGCTCTGAAGGCCCTGTCCCTTCTCCTTAATCCAAGCATATCAATGAGCAATCTGATATCTAATCTTTAACTCCAGCACACCAATAGTTCAGGCAACACAAGAGAACCAGAACAGACCGTAAAAGGAGAGGCTATTTCCGTTCTCAAAAGCTTAGTAACGACAACTCCAAGCTGGAGCTTACAACTGAGTCTTTAATATAGCAGTAGGTAAACCAACAGTGAGGTGGTGTATTACTTGGCCAGGCTATTAACCATATTAAACCTCTTCCAGAACATTTTGGCCCCAGACTCTTAACACGTGCAGTAGAGGCTACATACTAGCTACCACCAACTCTTTTCCAAAGGAAAAGGAATGAGAACCAAATGTCTGAAGGCTCTGGATGGTTTCAGTAGTAAATTGCCTGTCTCAGGCCACTCTAGAGAGGATAAAGCTTTTGTTTCATCTTTTGCTAATGGGTATTTTAATGGCACTGCCTCTCCCTGAGTGAGAATCTATTCATTTGCACACCACTTCCCCACTTCACTCCCTAATCACTCATTTGTGAATTTTACCAAAGTGGTTTTTTGCAGTGGGCTTTTTCTAATAAAATGGATGTTATTCCATAAATGTAAAAATAAAAAGTTAAGCTGTAACTTGTCTTATATAAATAAGTATACAAAACAAATACCCTTTCTCCCAAAGTAGTGTGTGTATACGTACATATATAGACAGATACACACATATTTTATCATTTATATCCACCTGCCTTGCACAAAATAAGATTTAATTTCTAGAAACTAACTTTCTGCTCTCAAGCTTGCTGTTGCATTATGATGGGGGGAGGGCTTTTTTTTCTGGAGGGTGGGTAAGACAGGTCTCACGCAGTACGTCTCTAATTGTCCTGTTCTGCAACACACTGTTTTCAGTAAACTTGTAATCTAATCATGTTTGATGACAACATGACGACAACATTAAAGAAGACTCATTCAAATTTGTATTTCACAGATTTTGAGATTAAAACAAGCTGTCAGAGCAAAGCAGCAAAGAAAATCTGTTCTTCACATTCTGATAATGTAAGGCACATTGATGGGAGAGGGAGGTGACAGGCTACATCTTGTTTCTCCACTGTGAAGAATTTTGTTCACTAAAAATACTGTGAAAGGACCACATTTGAACAGAGGTATCTTCCACAACCAAAATTACGCATTATCAAGCTAATTATTAATAATAGAATAAATTAGCATTACTAAAGTTGTAGGATAAGCTTGGCCGGTTAATTCTTCCTGTACTCACAAATGAGCATGACATAATCAAAACAATTAAAAATATCACTCTTAACTATTTTTACAGAGTACAATTTAGTCAAAAGATGTGCTTGCGATTATGTTCCTAAATAAAATCCTCCACTCTCAGAACAATTACTCTTATCCACAGAAGTAATCTGTTGTCCTGAGTCAAAAACATTTCAGGAAAACAGTGTAGATTTGATACACTGTAGATCAAGCTTGCAGAGGTAGTACCAGCTACAGTTATCAGTTCCAGCCCAGTGTTTGCTGCAAGTAGGACTGAGGTTAACAGGAAGACAGAAACACCATGTCAAGCAGCTCCCCTAAGCACACACATGGAACTCCAGCCTACAGGTAAGAGCTATGCCCTAGGTACTGGCCCAGGGAAATCTACAGTGAACCACATGAAAGGGTTCATGCTAACCCTGTCCTGGGTCACTACATAAATACTAAATTATTTCCCTTCCCATTCCCCAGTGATAACCACTTAAATAATTCAGCCATATGCAAAGATCATATCTGTGATCACATGGACCCCTTTTACTATTCAGGTATCTTCAGTATCTGACACAGGTATTTATCTGCCAGAATGGCAGTCAGTGATTTTATATTCTAACAGATTACCCAGACAACTACACAGCATCTTCCCCTTCCCATTTTAACGCAGGAAATCATCTTGCACCAATGACACAGATACTTTAGCTATCAAAAGCTCAGTGATGATCAAAGTGATATACTAGTTAGAGCAGGTTAAATATTCTTTTATCCCACGCTGGATGGACAATGTCAAGTCAGCGAAAAAACATGATCAGCTAAAAGTCCAACTCCGCCAACCTGCAAGTGATATAAAACTAAGCACTACACCAAACATTCCTCTTAGCACAAATGGGTACTCTCTACCAATTCTGCACACATGACCATGAAAACATTTTTTCTTAACCTCCAATCTGATTTGCAGTATTTTAGACAGAGGCTCTAAAAGTCAGTACTTTCAGCATGACATCCCTGCCTCAACTAATCATTATTGGCAAAGAGATACTACCATTCATGGATAAAACACATCACGATATACTCCTTCAGGAACAACCAGGTCTTCTAGTCTATAACCACAATGTGCCTTGCTACAGTTGTTAAAGCCATTAAGAGCTAGCAAAAAAGAGGGTACTGATAGATCTGAACCTATATTAATGGAAATAATTGAATAATTTACTACAAAAATATTTTCATATTGATTTAATTTTTTTTTTTTTTAAGATCAAGGGGACACTCAAAACAACCTTTGTTTTCATCTTCCAGGGCTTAAATTGACCATAATAATATAAACAGTGCACTGCCCAAAACAATCATTCCCCAAAAAAGGCATTTTCGCATATTGAGAACAAAGGCACGGTATTCCTCTCAACTCTCACATCAAATAATGGTTTTCAAAGAGCATAAGAAAGAAATGGCATCGTCTCACTCAGGTGACAATTTCAACTTTGAAAGACTTGCATGGAAAGCTTCCTCCATTAAGCTACTTCTCCCAGCCTCAGGGCTGATGTCTGTTTTTGCAACTTGATTTCTTGGCTTCCTTTTCTAGATCAAGGCATGAGGTAGACCTTCCCCAGACAGTCCTCACATGCTGTTTTGGAGAATCACAGTCTCTTTTCTTTTTGCCTTTCCTGACCTCTGCTCTTCTCTTCACTAAGCCTAACTTTATTCTCTTCTCTTTCTCTTCCTGCAGGCACAAGGCTGGTTTCTCAAGCATTTCCTCTTCTCATGTGCAGCTCCCTGGATGGCTTTTATTATCTTATTCATTCTTATTCGTAACAGCCTCCCAAACGTTACTGTACCACCTCTATACTCTCCATGAAAGCAATGTTGAAGCATGCCCTCCCAGGGCCACGCACACTGATTTTTTACCTCACAGTTGTAAGACTGCTTTCTCCTCTGCCATCTCAGACATAACTAGCCTACTGCTAATCAGCCAGCTAGGAGAAAAGCAGGCACACAGATGAGTGGCCTCCTCTTGTAGGTCAGCAAGATTTCCCATGGGATTGATTCTTCCAAGAAAAGACTCCAGCAGAAATGCCCAGTCATGCAGTAGAGGCTTTAGATCATAAACTCTGAGATATAGCTAAATGGGACCGTAAAAAGTGTTAACTCCTGCCTCTAACATAGCTAAACCCAAGAGAAATCCTGAATCAGAGCCCTCAATATCTCCAAGAATTCAAAAATTTAAGAGTTGGATGATGAAACTTGAATTCATAAATTAAACTAAATCAGAGACTACTGATCTCTCTAAGCATTAACAGACTTTTGTTCAGCTTGATTAAAGGTAAAATGCAAAATGAGCCTGGATGTAAAGAAATGATGTATCATTCTCAGATGGCATCAGCCAGGACAACTCTACTCAGATCAGACCTGCACAGATCAACATTCACTTATCATGCTCAAAAATAGTATTTATAAACATTAAGCTACTCCTGCAATCCAGTACTAGATCTCCTCTGATATTTTATTATGAAGCAACTCTCACATCTACCCAGCTTTGTTGTCTTTAATCACATAAAAGCATTAGTATGGCAACTGTCATTATGCAACTGCAGTAGAAAATATCTTTTACTGGTTCTTACCTGCATCAAACAGCTGACTCATTCAAATGTATTGCATATAGTGGCAATTAGGTTTGCAAAAACTTTGGCTATGATATATTGCTACAGTCATTCATCGAATTACTATATCCCAGTCACAGAAAGCATTGCATCTTCCCTTTTTTTCTTTTATTCTGTTAACACAGAAACTGAAATGAGCTTACATAACAAGAAAAGCCGAAGAGTTTTTCTAGTATAAGCAGGAAGCCCCACACAATGCTCGCTGTCTCAAGGCAGTTTTGTTAAAGTTTGTTTTCCCCCCACTTCACACACACACACACACACACACACACACACACACACACACACACACACACTTACAGCCTTGCTTTCTGAAGCATTATTTTCTTTTTGCCTCAAGTCTTGCTGTATATTCTGTATTTCAACTGTAATGAAATCACTGCATTTTGCCGCATGGGATGGGGACAATATTTGTCAAAGACAGAATTTTTCTTTGAAGGAAGCAGCTATACCTCTCCACTGCGGCATATTAATAGAAAAGAGCTTGTATAATCAAAGCAATACAGTGTCAGATACACCCCTAAAGCTACTCCAATCTTGTGGCTGAAGTACTAATGAGGGAGCATGGCAGAGACATACTTCATTTTCCTGGATATACACAGGAAAATACCTAGATATTTGGACCAAGGACAAGATAATAGTAAGTATTCTAACTGAGATTTTATGTCATTTACTTATGCAAGAGAGGATTTCTCTACCTCTTCAGTAGCTTTGGAATTGTACCTCCAATCCAGAAATACAATTTCTTGAGTAGGCATTTCAGAGTACATCCTGCATTTGCTTCAGAATATCAGGCAGTGTTATACCTCCATCTGCTTGAAGGCTTTTAAGTTGATTATCCTTCTCTGTTGTCAAAGAAATGGCTTTAAGCCAAGGCAAAGTTAATTTAATATTTCATGCAAAGTTCAAATTAGTTTAATATTTCCTAAGTCTTTTCACAAGAAAGCTTTATCCTGGCCTGGGAAAAAGGATGGTCTGTAAACGTGACAGGTCTTTGCTTTCTCTCACTCTGTGAGGCCAGTAGAAAAACTGTTCTATTTCTCTGTCCCTGCAATATCCCATTTATCATTTGTATTATATAACACACATAGTGGTTTACTGTACATAGTTGTGATATACATGGTTGTGTAGTTGATTCCTTCTTAAGGAACATAATTTAATAGAAGAAATTTTAAGTCTACCATACTTTAACCATTACCTATTGGATTTTTATTGCACAATGTTGCTTTACTTAAGGACTTAACAAATAGGTTTTACAACAAACATCAATGCCTCTGGCAGAATGTCATATAAAATAAAAGGTCAATTTTCTAAATCCACACCATGTGCCTTTGTGTGGGAGATACAGCCTTGCAAAAAAGATGAATGAAAGTGGAAGGGTGGTAAAAATTCAATGCCATCCTCAGAAGTAAGTGGATAAGCATAAAACATACCTAAGATCTTTACTGTTGAAAAAGATCAGTAAAAGATTATAAAAACTATGACTAATCTGCAACAAAGACTAGCATAACACCTTCACATCTTGTATATCGTGAATATAGAACCTACCTGGTACTTCAGTGATATACATATGTAGGCATGCATATATATATATATTTATATATGTGTGTGCTTATGTATGTATACACACACACACACACCCTATATTTCACCCGGTCTTCTCCACACAGTCCTCTCTGGTGGTAACTGCACTATACAAAGATGTCCAACAGACTTCTACAGCCTTGGTGAACAAACACTGGTCTTAGGAAGTTTATACTTGACGAGCTCTATTTAAGAGTCAAGAGCTTTCTTAAGATAGTTCCATAAAAATGTACCGTTTCCCAAAAATCAGTCTGTTCCACAGGAGCATGCCAATTCTTCAAAATTTTTAATGGAAACAAGGCAGGCTAGCTCTCTGACATAGCAGCCAGGCAAGCAGAGTCTGTCCCATGATCATTCCCAGATTTTCCAGAACACGAAAGCTTTCTTTTCCAGTCATTTCTAATCAAGAATTGACTACCGCGGCTGAGAGTTCAGTTTAACATCACTGCACTACCAACAGGCTCTGATTTAGCCATCTGGAGATGGACAAGCTTCATACTGTACAAGAAACAATTCCTACCAACTGAAAACGTCTACTGTCTTTTTATTTTACAGAATATGTCTACGTGCAGAGCTGCTCTTCCTGTTCTTGAACTACTTTCTAACTTATTTATCATACCAGTTATCTACATTATGAAAAATAAAAATTAACAACGATTTCTACATACCACTTTCATTCAAAAAAGAATAGCTGCAAGTAATCAAATAAAGCACAGATGCAATTTAAATATCAAAAGAAGTGCCACAGAATTAAAAACATAAAAATCTTGTTGGCTCAATTTAAAATTAGGTTTATTCCATCTATTGGTTTGTCATTGATTTTGCCTCATGTTTTCTAAGCTTTAAATGTTCATACTCTACTGTTTCTCAAAAAAAATTGCTTTTAGTGCCACCTTTAGGACCCCACTTGCACTGGATCATGGGGTGCCAGTATATGATGCACCTGATAGTATCTGGCTTTCAAAATGGGTCATTTCTCAAGTAAACAAGGGTACATACCTGCCAACACAACATGTGTTCACACACACTTTGGAAGCATAACTTTGGCACCAGAGGCTTTGATCTCAGTTTTGCCCTAACATCAAGATAAAACCTCCATTAAGTTAGACAGGTATTACATACGCTGTCTTAGCCAACAACCCCACCACCACCACCACCACCACCATGTTTTTATGGTACATGATTAACAAGGGGGGCAGGAAACTATTTAAATGGCCTCAGGCTGAGTAAAGATTTTACACAGCCTTTCCTGCCAAGGCATAACAGGATATACGCGAGTATGACTGAACAAGAAAAATGTTCCCAACAGAATGATTATTTAAACCTGAATCAGCTGTACCTCAACAGCCTGTCAATAGGACTATCAAAGAAGTTACTTAAAAAAAAGTTCCCCACTTACTTTTTCGTTAATGTTAATTTGAACAGCCAAGCGTGTTCTATGTACAATTAGCACTCCCCCCCAACAACCAAATATGAGCATACAGCATACAACAATTTAGCTCTGCAAAAGAAAAAGTTCTATCCCTAATCCAGGTTATCTTTAGTCTCTAAAGCCAGTCACAGCATATCTTCGTCTTCCCTCTCCTTCCTCACTTGCCACTTAACATGCAAAGATGAGACTGGGATGCACCCCAGTTTACAGGGCTTGACAGCACTCATCTCCTTTGGGATTTGTTTGGCCTCTCACAGGATCAAGGTGTCCCTTGAGATACTAAAAACAAATGAGGTAAAAACACGGAGCACATGTACCTGAGGAGCAGAATGCCCCGTCACGTTAATTTAATGAGTTCTGTGCTACATCAGGAGGTGGCTGATACCAACAGCGCCCTACAGCATGCACTGTGGAAGCTGAATGAATCGTAGAGAAAAAGACAAAAGTCAGACGGAGGGAGGGAAAAAAAAGACTTTTCTTTGGTGAAGGCTTTGACTCCAATAATGCAGTTTGTTTACTTGCCTCTGTCACAGACTTAACATCTGGTCTCAGAGAGTTTAAGAACCTTAGACTTCTCTCTACTATGGAGAGAGCAATTTTACAGCAGAGAATGAATTTATCAAGAGTTAGGAGACCCCTGAACACTGTGCTGTCCAAGAGCCTTTAGTGCACAGCTTAATGTTTCTTAGTCAGTGCAGACCTTGGATGATATGCACCAAAGGACATGGGAAGACCACATAGTCAAGTGAGGCAAGCGTCCTGTAGAAATACAATATGTGAACATATAACGAAACTGGATTATCTGTGTTTATATGAACAATGTATAAACATTTTTACTCTGTCCTTTCCTGATTTTTAAATTGTATCATCTTGCAATCTATCTCTTCAAAATTTTTGTCAGTATATAGCATATAAAGTATTTATAACTATGTTTATATACACATATATGCACTCAAACACAAACATTATTATGCATGGTTACATCTTCATTTTGTTTCAAACCTTCTGTGTACACTTCTGTCTCCTTTTCATCATGAACTATATTTTAAATGATTCAAGATGTAAAACTAGTCCACACTAATAACAAAATCATAGGCACCATCTTGACTTTCAGACTTACTTCCATTCCCATCAGTGGCTTGTACTGAAATACATTACACACCTTTAGGCAAGAGAGAAAAATCATAGCTGGAAGAGATGATTAAGAGGCCAAAGTCACTTTCAATTTGCCTTTTTTTCAATATGTTTTTAACACATTGTCATTCTAAAAATGCCTTTATTTTTTCCCTCGCTCTCTGGTAAGAGTGCCTCTGAGGAAAAGCAATATTTTCTTACATTGTTATTTTAGTCGCTATTTCTTTTAATATGCTGAAAATCTGAAACCAATTAACAGTACTCCTCTGTTGCCCTTTATGCCTGCCACACACACCATTCTCCAGAATAATTTTCCCAAAAGCCCTCTCCTACCACTGGCAGTTTCTTTTTGCATGAGGGAATTACAGTAAGATTGAGTCCAAGTGTCTTTCTTAGAGATAGATGTCGAGTTGATTTGTTGCAAAAACTAAACACGCATTAAAAATCGTCTTCCAATGCTGCACTTATCGGTGAAATGACAGTGCATTAGCAAATGAAAATTCAAAGTGAAATTCGTGATTGGTTTTACAAAATAAGCTATTTTTTGATTTGGGATGTTATGAAAAAAGAAACATACACGCCATTATGAGAAGTCACTGACTTTTTGTATATACAGTGACTGGTTATGTGTGTACCATATAGACCCCTGAACTCCCCTCACCATAGTACTTATATCAGCGCCGTACATGTATTGCATAAGAGCAACGTAAAATGCATAATCACATCCATGTATTACATTTGACATATATATGCTCTTTAGCACATGTCTAGTCGCTAATAAACCTAGTACTTGTGCTCCAATACTCATGTGTCCAGTACTCTTCAAAATGTCCAGTGTGTCTAATACTCCTCTTTACACTGATGACGTAAAAAGAGTAAAAATTTGAGAGTAATTTATCTGGAGTGCTAGATAAGTTGGGCTGGTTTGAGGCTTGGATAGAAGGAATATGGCACCTTTTGAAGCCATATGCAAGGCTTGTCATCCATACATCATGCATGGGTAGATCCTCTTTCTCTGATTGTATGGGCTGTGTCTGAGTTTCCACTCTGCTCACAAAATATGAACAGGTCTTTAATATAGTGACCCACACACTGAGCACTTCTTGGAGCAGTCTGAAACCAACTCGGTGGGTTCATCTCTGCAAGCAAACCAAATGAACTCTTCTCCACCGTGGTGCACACCCTCCCCTCCAACACAAATCAAAAAGGCCTAATCCAAAACCCGTACTTAATTTAACCCATTGTTGATCTCAGACCTTCACACATGCTTAATTTAGCTGTGGTCTTATCAGTCAAAGGTGTTCCTTCCCTTTTGGGCTAGCAATTTTCTTCCAGAGCAGGATCACTGTAAAAATGTAGTGCTGATGTATCCAAAGTCAGACACATGAGATTTAAGGGCTGGTCCTGAACTGCATTTCATCAGCTAATACCTGTGCTGATATCATATATTTCGCTTTTCTGCATTCCATGTTCCTATGCATACTCCACATTCTCATGCACATTCCTCTATCTGTGATGGCAAACAGTCTCCACAGACCTTTTCAAATTGCTCTTAGCTGACAAAGTATGTTTCAGCATAAACACTGCATAAAACCTTTTCTGAATCAGACTTCCCCATCTACCCTTGAAGCAGTAAGAAGCGATTCAAATATATTTCCTCAATACCATTTGGCTCACTGTAGATTTTTGCTATGTTTTAAGCACAATATTGACTGCATTAAATCACCTCATAATCACATTTAAAGGCTTAGTGATCTAATGCCACCAATGTACTAAAATATATGATAACAAATGCAGTCAGAATTTTCCATACCATATGCTTGTAAATGTTATTCTGCAGGGAACCAATTAAAACTATGGAAACTTCGGAACATGGACATATGGAACAAAACAAAGCAACTTATCTTGTCACCATGGTGCTTGCTCAGTACATCGATTAGGGAATGGTAATATAGTAGGACAAACAAGCACCACTTTAATTAGAGTGTGCTGAAAGGCAATATACAGTAGCAATCTAAAACATTCGTTTTTGCTGTGCTGATGTTAGTTTTTCTTTTAATGAGATAGAAAAGGTAAAAGACACTCCTGTAAAAAACAAACAAAAAAACCATAAATTTTCACATTTGGAGAAATGCAACACTACTACTAATGTATTGAAATTTTTCCTCTTTTAGCATCCAGTAAGAAAAGGATAGGAAACTGAAATGGAATATTTGGGTTTCCAGGAAAAATATTTAAAATACTGCTAAGAATATAAGGTGTTTCAGGCAAAAAATAAGTTTATGTAGAGACTTAGCCCTAAATGTCTTTCTACCAAAAGGTAGCGCTTCAGAGGAAACAGTGAATCTAGTCCTCATATTTGTCCACTGCAGTGGACAACAGCAGGGGCGGAAGAACTGTAAAAGAACTGGAAGAAATAGCAATCATGTTGCTAAAATATCCTCCAGAAAAAGCAAAGAGTTTTCAGGAGTTGGAATCACAATTACCTTCCTCGCCTGGAGCAAGCCAGGAGAGATCCACAGGAGGGAGTATGCTTGAACCTGCACTTCCCATTCCTTCTTGCACCGCAGAGTTCAGCACCACCATGGTTCCCAAGTCCCACACAGCCCTGTGGTGCCCCTTACACAGGGTGCCGAGGAAGAAAGAATCTAGACCTTATGTATTTTGGGCAAGGATCCTATCTTATCACACTTGCCTATGGCACCTTGAACTGACATTCAGATGACAACAAAGCAAATAATATTAAATATGATTATTATTACTGTCCCCTTGAACTGCAGCTCCATTTCACATTATTTTGTCTTGACATAGAATATATGCGTCTCTAAGCTTTTAGTTTTAACATGGCTAGGACAATTGGTACAGAAAGAAAGGAACAAATGATGTTAATTCTATTGGTCAGCATAGCAATGGTCCAACACAGCCAAGATCTGTCAGGAACTGCAATATAGTAAGTACATTTTTCTCGCATAGACCTATGGTCAGACTGCTGCTGGAGTGCCCCCCCCCCCCAAAAAAAAAAAAAAAAAAAAGCACCCTGGACTGTGGTGAGAGCTTCTGTATTGGTAAATAACCTATTGACTGCACAGCCAGACTTTATCTGACAAAGTAGTTCAATTTTGTCTCGTAAAAGGTATGTCACATAGAGATGAACAGAAATAATTTAGACGGCATACAGTATTAAAGATGATCACAGAGAAAATGATCTACTATTGCTTTAAAGTATTGGAAATAATAGATGGAATCATTTGAAGTGTAATTACAAGGTAAATTGATCCACTACCTATAATAGAAAGCCTGCACAACAATACTTCTTTAAAGAAATGTTGTACCTTTCATTTCTTTCTAAAAAGTCCGCTAAGCATTAACAAAGTATGAAAACAAGCCACCCAACAAGAGATCTCTTTTTGCTAAGGTTTGGCTCAATTTCATCTATTTTGATTATGGTTTTCACAATGTTTTATTAAAGAATTTTATTAAGGAGGAGAATTTTATTAAGGAGGAGGAAATAATAACAAATGGACAAATTAATATGCTAAGAGACAGTAATGACTGATTAAGTAAGACATCTCCCTCTTCAATGGTAGTTTTGCTGAATGTAAAAAAAACCTTCGCATTTAACACCAAGATGGGCAATTCAGCATCCCTGGTAAACCTGCTGCCCTAGCTGAGTCAAAAGACTTTCATACAAATATTTTAGAAAAAAAATACAACAACAATAAGTAGAACAAATTACACTGATACTATTTAACTTTTAATTGTCAATTTCCATATAGATCAAGCATATGTGCTAGTTTCATATTTAACATACTATGCTATATTTTTAACCTGTGGAAATCACTGATAAAGGATATCAAGAATTGTGTTCACGACTACACAGGCATTTGCTTGATTTTCCTGAACCACCAATCTCCTAGTTCTCAATAAAGAGCACACTGCTAGGAAAAGAAGCATACATTGATTTCTGCGTCTCCTGTAGATAACAAAAAAGGGGGCAAAGGCAAGGAGAGATGCATAAGCTATCAAAGAACTGTCTCTGCTTCCTCTCAGCCTTCCCTAATGCCTCACCTCCACCAAATCATGGAGCTCTAAACCTGCTTAAAGTGATTCTAAAGATAAAAAAAAATCAGAGAGGACAACATCCCTCCTAGGCCATTCTTGCCCACAGAAGTCCTTAAATTAAAACAAAACAAAACAAAACAAAAAAAGCTAGGTGCATAAATGGGATCTGCGCAAACCAAAATGTCTCATGCACAGGACTGATCATAGCTAGACACACACTTTTCTCCTCGTAGAGTCCAAAAACACTGGTAGGGCACTCAGAATTTGCTTGAAATAAAACAACACACCGTCCAACAGATGGACCTTCAGTATGCTCCAGGAAGGCAAGTCCTGTCTATGAGAATGCTCCAACCCACGAACTAAAATTCCTCTGTATTGCAGGGTGTTCAAGGTGCTAAAAGAAGAAGGGATTCATCACCCCTGCAGTTATTGACTCGCATCCAGTTACACAGTTGTCAGAACAAGAACAACACCAACACGATTTAGATGAAAAATTGTCGATGATTTCATGGCAGTGCAGCATAAGGTCACTCTCTGATCTCAATCTGATAATTCTTTAGTTTATTATTTCTGTCGAGTTAATTGCACAAATCTCAGCAGATCAGAAGACCATTACATAGCATTTTACAGAACGTTAAGTATTTTGAATTAAAAGAGCAAGAAATAATATTACGTGTACCTTTCTTTCCATTACACGGGGGGCATCTGCTGGGCTTATATTGCTGTTGAAAGGATATCTGTTCCACGTTAATGGCATTAGGAAAGTCTACTAAAAATAAACAGGGCATGACTCTTCCCGATCTTTTACCAGCTAAATAGGAACAATATTTTTGCTCAGTATCAGTCAAAGAGAAGCTGATAAGATCTACTGGCAACATGTTTATAGTCAGCCCTGTTTCAGCATTTCATCTCAAGCACTACATGAAGTTCATATGTAAAAATGGCAATAAATATTTGCAACTCCTAGACAAAAAAAAGCACACCAGATCTTAAAATAAATATATTTAAAGTGCTTAAAAGAGACTTAAAAGAGAGTAGAGATATTCCACTACATGATCTCTCAAACAGATCAGTAAGCTAGTTACATTTAGTTAAGGGACAGACTGCAGAGGCTTTCTGATTTGGGTCATCTATTACATAGATAGCACAGCAACTTAGGAGAAGCAAATTCCATGAGAATGAGGTCTACTGATAACAATAGACTACTATGACTATCAGAGAAGATCCAGATTCTCTTGCTGAAGTCATATGAAGAATACTGCACTAACAATGTTTTAAAAACAGCCTTATGAACACATTGTAATGATTTCCATCAACTTGAGGAATGCCATAAAAGTCCTGTTTTGCTATGAAGAACATATTGAGGAGCACTGGGCCTGTAAAACATGCTTCAATTAACATTAGCAAGAGAAACCACAATTTTTACTCTGCTGACATTTAGTTTGTGAAATCAATTAATGTCAAAGACACAAAATGATAGTTGTGCTTAACAGTAAGAAAAAAATCAAGCTTCAAATATCACTTCAAAATGCACAAGGGCAAACTTTGTACCACAGTTAACCGAGATCTTCATCTGACTGCTCCACGTGAATAGTATATTCTTTTCAGGAACACTTCGGCATAAAAACAACATTCAATGCACTGGAGAATATTTAAATGACAAAATCTCTTAATTAGTATAGAATTTGTCAGAAAAATGGCAATCAGATTTGAAGGTCTAAATACTTTCCAAATCACAGGACACCAAAGTCATAAATCATGCCTGTCTAAGCAGTTCCTTCATCCATCACAGCTATATGATACCAATAACATGATAGTACCCAAGAATTAAACTAGCAGAGACTCAGCATAATCGCTTTAAAAGGCAAAGGAAAAAAGAAAAAAAGAAAGTAAGTGCCTTTTTTATTAACAAGTGCAAACAGATTCTCCATACATCACAGATCTGATGCTAATATCAATTAAAGCTAATACCAATTAAAGCTCATAAAATGTTGCAGAAAGAGTATGAAGTATGGCAGCTTTCAGGAACAGTATTACCATGCTTCTCCTATTTCCTCCAAAATATTTTGGTCAAGACACAGAGCACTGAACTATGCTAGTGGAAATAATACAGCAAACCACCTACCTACTCCATTTCTTATTAATATTGGTAAAGATATTTTGCCCTTTCTTCCAGCTTTACTATATGAATGATTATTTAGCCAAGCTCCCCTCTCCAGATTACTGAAAATACGGACTTAACTCTAAACTCCTAGATATCCTTCACTATTTTAAAATAACCCCACATTTTATGTTTCTGAGAATTTACACATTTAAAATGCTTATGATGGGATGGGGTTACAAGGACTTCCATGGAGCACAGTTTTATTCTACTGGCAAAAGATTAGACTACTAAATTACAGAAGCAGAAGTGCTCCTTCTATATCCTAATATCCTCCAGACACTATTTAATATTCTAGGAAATAAGTGAACTATTTTTCAGTAAGTTTAAAAGGCTGTAAATACTTGGGATATCCACTTAAGAACTAACACTCTATATGGAAAGTGTGTATGAACAGAAGAGGGACACAGTTCTCCATCCCCACTCCAAAGCTTGTAGGATGCATGGTCAGCCTGTCTGCTGTATGGTTGCTCTGGTTCTCCTCGTTATCAGCACGGTAGAACTGGAACAGTTTACACCCAGCTCCATTCCCATCCTTCTCCTGGCTGCCTGGTATAGGAGCTATACAGGCCTGGGGACAGGAATAGAAAAGACATCACTCAGCTTTCACTCTGCTGACAGCATTTTCTTTACTGAGTAAAGTCAGCTGCAAAGAACACACCACACTGGTGTCCTGTGTCTTCCTTTTTCTCCTTCACTGACAGCAAGTCCAGTTCAAGGATTTGGTACTGACTGATCACTGTAATTAAAGAACAGATGATTAAAAGCTAAAAAGTCAGACTTGTTTATATCTTTTCTCTGGAGACACTATAAAGGATGCACTTACAACAGACAAAGTGCATTAAGAAACAGAGACTAGATAGCTTTAGTATTAGGTGCTGGATGACAGAAGCAGTAGCAATAACACTGCGGCCCAGCATAGCCTTGTTCAGAACCAACAGAAAAACCTCTCTTTGCATAGACATATCAACAGCAGAAGTCACTTGCAACAAAGAAAAAAAGAGAGGGAAAAACCCATACCTCTGTGATAGCAAATATCCCATTTCCAACTGACATTTGGTTCCCTTGATTTATACTTCTCTCTGGCCTTCAAATACAACTGTTGTATAGGTGTATTTATATGGACTCGCTAGGAAAAAGACCTAGTTATTAAAGCTCAGTGGGTTTGAGCTATTTTAAACTTTAGGTATGTTGATTTAAGTTAATTAAATGCCCTCAGAAACATTTGCAATTATATAAAGCTCGGATCTTGAAATTAATCTCTCTCTAACAATAGTAACCAGCAATTGCAGACAGATGGTGTAAGCACAGGGAAAGGAAGAAGTTTTCAAGAAAGCCTTTCTCGTTATTTAGATTCTTGACAGGACCAGGGACCAAACGTAAATAGGGCACTTGTGCATTCAACAAACAATTTCAGCACTATCTTTCACGTTATCATTCTACTTTCCACTTTTCTCCTTTTCCTGTTTTTGCAGTTTTCACTCATTGGCCTTGACCCTGCCTCATTCACCAACCCTTCCAAACAAGAAAGTTCCACTGATTTCCAACTAATGATTCCTAACTTAAATGTGTCAGATCACAATCTTCTTCAAAACAGGACTCAGTATTAATGCAGAAGGATTGAATGGGCCTTGTAAGTATCCAGGTACTGTGTAAAGATGAACAAAATACACAAAAATTCCCTTGCCCTGCTTGTTATCTACTCTCACACACTTTTGGCTAGTTTCCTTACTAGAACAGTGATTTCTAACACTGAGTATTCACAGCAGTGTATCCTATGTTCCCCTCTTTCCCCTATCAATCTGACTTGCATCAAATTACCACAAAAATGAGTAACTCATTTTCTAACCATTCAGAATTGTGTTAAGAATCCTCAAAACAAGCAGGACCATGTGTCGCTCTTCAAAAAAAAAAAAGCATACTTGAATCAGAAAGCACACCAATCCTTAGCTACTCTAGACTGTCATAGATGAATGGCTTATTGTGAGGGCTAAATCGTTTTAACTTGAAGATAAATTATCTTTCAGCTATAGCTGTGTACCGTGCCAGTGACATCCAGTCACCTGTTCTATTAACTGCAGCTGTGGACTCTGCAGAGATCTCCAGAGGATGGAGCTCAGCCTCTGTTTCCTGTCAAAAATGACAGTTGATTTTAAATGTGTTCTCAAGAATTTGTGATGCTCTGAATATACCTGTTAATGACATCCTTATTAATCTCCAGCCTTGAAAATACACGTAAGAGCATGGTAAGTTATGACTGTATGGAAGAACAGACCTATTTTAGATTTTGGAGAAAAGCTTGCACATGTATGTTTCAACACTTGCTTTAGTTTCAAAGCAAGCAATATAAGCTTCGCATATTTCCTTCAAATTGAAGTGCAAATAGAGCATTCAGGAGCACTCTATTTCTTGCATAGTTTTTCTCGTAAAGGCAAAAGCCACAGCATGCAATCAGGGCATAAGTAAAGTCTAGTTTCGCCTTTCTTTGGGCGGTGGGGGGGTATAAGTTTAGCTAAGAGGACTGTATTTTTAGCACTTATGAAGGATGCCATGGAGGCTAGCCTTATTCATTAAGGTCTTCTCTCCTGTTATCACAAGAATGTTCTTGTATGTCTCAACATTTTCTAGAACGGGCTAGACACAAGTCAGAAATATGGGGTGCTACATCCCCTGCATCACCCAAGCGAGACACAAATTATACTCGTTGGGAGCTGCACTACAGCACACACATAAGCAAACCTGCACCTGTGTGTGCGTGTGCATAAACATGCACACGCACACACCCTCACCACTCTCCTCGCCAGTTCAGTTCAGGACTTTCTTCTTTTTGTAAGAAACACTTAGCTTTGCACTTTGGTCGGATTTATACATTTAAGACACGGAACAGTGCCCAAGGGTGCTCTAATCCGTTATTCCACTTTTAGAGAAAAAGAGTGTGTGAGAGTCTGTGTGTGTCTGTGTTTGCACGCGTAAGAGCAAGCGAGCAGGTGAGCTAGATAAGAGTGGTATTTTAATAAAACAGGCTAACTGAAATCTGGCAAGGCTTGGATGTAAGGTTGGACACCTCAGTCCAGTCTTTACATCTTCCTTCCACTTTTCTCTTTTCTTTTGCAAACATACGTACTCTCTACCTACAGGAATTCTGTATTCACTTTTTTTTTCCCCATGATTTTTCTAATCCATTACATCAGGAATCTGTACTTTAACAATGTTCTCACAGTGCAGTAAGTCAGTAACAGACATTTTCATGCATCTGTGAGGGCTGTTTTCACCTTGCCTTGAATGTGATCTATTATATCACCTTTGAAGCTTTGACACAAATTATATAAAACATGCCAAATTACTACTCCAAGCTGAACTTCTGCTGCTGCATAGGGGTACTGCTACAGCTCAGTACAATGGGATGAAATAGGCCTGCAGGGTTTTTCCCAGCTTCTGTCTAGTATTTCTTAAGAAGAATTCCTTGTTTCAGATTACCCTTGAGCTCCTGTCATTTGTATAACCACCTCTGATTTATGGGAGCAAAGAGTGGATTCTGTTCTTACAGACTGATGTTAATTCAATATCAGTACAGTAATTGTTTTCTGGTTGGCAGAGATGGAGCTAGATTTTAATCACTGTTTAATATGGCAGCTAACTAGGTTGCATTTTTCACAATATCAACAAGCAGCACCAAACTCTAAACAATGGAGATGTGCATAGAATTAAAATATACATCTAACTTAAAAAGTAAGTGGTTAAACTCTCAATTAACAATGAAGGATACATGTAATTAAACAGGGCTATAAAGATTTAGAATGTCATCCTGCATCTTGCTTACCTTCCAGCACAGTGGGATGCAAAGAGAAATAATCTCACAGGCAGACAGGATGAACTGTCTGGTTGTCTAGCAATGGAGAGCACGTTGCAAGGTGGGAGAGAAAACGGCAATTCGAAAACACTTCATTTATGCCAAAAAAGACAGTTCATCTTAAGTATCCTAAGATGTTCCAGACAGCCAATCTGTAGCCCAGTTGTTGGCACAGGAAGAAAGGACAAACTGCAATACTACAGGCAGGTGTGGACAACCACCAAGTAACTGTAAAACGGGGTCCTGAAAGTGTTGAAATTCATACTGCAACAGTATATTCGTTTCACATACATGGATTTGCCCCCACTCCTAAAAGTCACATAGCAATAACGTGTCTCTGACTATTCAATATCCCACTGACAGGAGAGAAAAGAGAGAGAATAGAGAAAAAAGAATACAAGAGAAAGAGAGGAATAAAAGAATAAAGAAGGAAAAAGAAAGATCTCCTTCTTTCCCACTCATAAGAAGCTGTAAAGCTGAGAGGAGAGGGAAGCAAGAAGTGTAAGTTCATGTGCTTATTGCAGCCTGGTATACACATGAGCATTAAGATGGAGCATTTTAATATACAATGTTCCATTTCAGCAGACTGAAACAGTCACTTCTGTTATTCCACAGCAGACATAAACTGATGCTATCAGAATTTGCAAAGTTATTGCATACTTTCACCACTGTAACACAGAGCAGAACTTGAATTCCCAACCTAATGGAAAACTTACAAGGCATTCGACAGCACGAATAAAATTCCCAAATAAGTTCTACAAGATTGCGGGGGGGGAGGGGAGGAATAGCCTGAATTTTTCTTATGCTACAGTTTGTGCCTCCATATGCAATTTGGTGATGGGATGCATTCAAATAGTTTTATCTGGAGAGAAATACAGAACCCAGAGATGGCATATGAGCCATTTCCATAACAATGTTTTAGAAGCAACTAACATACAGTACTTTAACTTGTTCTATTTTCAAGAATCAAGAACTCAACTTTTTCAGTCAAGCGCATGGGAAACTCTCTATCTACCTAAGCTTAATTAAAAATATTTTTTAGATCAGTTAATCCTCTTTAGAAATAAATTTGTTCTTTATGTAGACTCTGTACATAAATTCTCTTTTCAGACTGTGGGCTCATAACTGGCCCAATTCTCACACCATGGTGGAGGGGGAGCTTCTAAGTTTATGGTTTGGGGGCTTTCTTTTTTTTCTTTACATGAAGGTCAAGACTTTGATCCTGAGACAAGCTCACACAAACAACTATTCTGCAAGATCTGCAAAAGAGAGCGACCAAGGGACTTCAGCCCCAACCTCAGAAAACCCTCTATCGTTCAATTCCAAGATGTAAAAAAAGCTGCTGGTTGAAAACGGTGCAATGATTTTAAGAGGTGAACAACAGCTGCTAAGATTAGACCACTAAATTCATTTTCACATGTGACCTAAAACAGGATATGAGTCCATGCCTCTGGAGATGAAAGACTAGAGCTGCAAGCTGCTCCACTCTCTCATCTATGGAACAAATGCTTTAATGCTGCCTCCTCAGCTACGCCACTCTCCCAAAGAGTAGATGATGCTACTGCCTACGCTTACACTTCCTACAGCTGCCATTGCTGCATTCCTAGTGTGAGTAAAATTCCCAAGGGCAGGGACAAAATCCACACTGTAGCATAGAAAAAAATGTTTTTAATATGTGCTTTATGTAGCTAGCCTCTCTGAGCAGATAGAAAGTAAGGAACATATAGGAAGCCATCCCACAGTTGTTCTGCTCATATACAAACAAACTTGTGTGTAAATAATAGCTGAGAAGCATCATTTTAAAGCTGGGTACAGCTTTATCTATTGCTAGCCTCTTCAAATTGGTCAAGGGTCTGTACTTCCATCATATCACAAAGAGATTAACACACACATGTCTCTGAGGGGCAGCAGGGAGGAAGTTTATCATCACTTACTGCAGGCTAGCCTTATTGAAACAATTCAGTCTATAAATTCCTCACAAATTAAACAGTAATTCATTTAGAAGAAAAAAAATTCGTAATCCACAGAAATGTGATTTACAATATTTTTGCTAGTGAACAAATTACACAGCTACCATCTCAACTGTTGCTCAAATTAAGTCAAGAGAAAGGACATCTAACCCCATCTTTACAAAAAAGAGAAATTTTGTTTGTTTTCTGCACCTAAGCTCTTTTAGTCAAATGGATCATTCCTAATTTTATTCCTGCTGAATTAGAAGACCTAAAGCTCAAAGCAACACAAAAATAAATTCAAAAACAATGGGAGGCTGAAAGTGAAACAATGGCTTTGAAACTCATGCCTGGTCTTTCAGCTTAATAAGGCTATCCACTTTGAATATATAAAATAAAGAATTCAGGAACGTAGCAAGCCAATCCTTCCAGCATTTCATAAAGACATAAACTTCTTAAACACGCAATGCAGCAAGACATCATGCAAGGCCATTTGCTCTTCTAGGTTATGTGGCTGCTCAGGGTGAAGTCTCAAACAGATTCACCTCTAAGAAAACTAGGCAAAAATACATGAAACTTAAGTGGACTCCATACTTGCATTGTCAAAAAATTGAGGTGTGCTTTTCTAACAAATTAACCTACCATTGCATTCCTTCTGACTCAGCTGTAACTCAGCCATGCCTGCAACTGGCTTTGATGGAGTGTTAAAACCTTTGTTAAGTAAAAAGGCTGCTGAATCAGCCAGCTGATCACTTGCCAACTGTCTATATTTAGGAGAAACTGTCCCTCCAAGTGCTGCAGAGTTTACTGTTTGTCCCTGCCTCTCTGAAGAGTCAAATACATCCCAAATGGAGCAATTCTGCCTCTCATTAGGAAAAAAAAAAAAAAAAAAAGTTCCTTACTTGTCCTGCTAACCCACTGACTGCAGAAGATTATGCAAGATTCCCCAAGCAGAATTTGCCCTTCTCTGTTCTCTGTGAGTATACCAGCTAGACTCTATGTCTCCATTTATTTCCATGAGTTATAAAAGCATGGCAGCATCCATGAACAAGAAACAGGCAGAGGATTCTTCTTCCCTATCAACTCATCTTTGCTCAGAATTTTTTATCTTTATTGTATAAAAAGCAAACATATTTATTAAGTATGATAACTTTTATACTCAGTAGTGTAATGTAATCACTGTACAATGAGATTAGCCATCAGGAAAAAAGTCACTTCGGCGTGATGGTCTGTTGCTTAATCAAAGGCTGGTTCACTAGCTAACTTGGTTATTTAGCATCAGGCAGAGCCATTTCCATATAGGAAACTAGAACAGAATCAAAACTGTGTCAATTACAAAAAGATTTAAACGCAATTATTGCTACCAAGATCCAGCTGAGTTTCCTAAATGGTATGAAACAGGTAATTCTGGTCGGAAAATTACAGTGTGCTCTAGACAAAAAGGTTACGTCAGGAGGCTTGAGACCGATAACTGGAAGCTAGAGGGGAATTTACAAAAGCAGGTTATGATTGCACACAATGGAACTGGGCCAGTGCATTAGGTCTATTACACGCTGTTCACTTACTGTCAAGTGACACAGTAAACAAGGAAAGCGAACGGTCTGACATCACCCAGATGTCATTCTTCTCCATAGTGTTCCTAACCTTCCCACTGTCGGGCCTCTGCCCTCCTTGCTGTGTTGCAGTTTAACATTAGCATCTCATCAGAACAAGTGATATTACTCCAGTTGTTATGGACCAGTCTAATATTGCTGGCACCAGCCTGTCTTCTTCGGAGAAAAAGAATATTACAGGGATGTTATCAAGTCATTTAAGCACTGGATCTGATCTCTCTCAAAGCTGCAGGCTGACAAACAGGACTTCTGTTCTGCTCCAGGCCTGCCCTTTCAAACTAAAATCCCAAACTCTTTTCCTGGTATCCCCCTGCCAGACTCGCACTGTCAGCTCAAACCTAGCATGGCTAAAACAGAGCTTTTACTCCTTCTCCTTTTACTCCACCTCTCTCTCAGAGCAAAAAAACAAAAACTATCCTGTCCATCACCCAGGCCCTTAACGGTGGCATCACGTTCAGGCTGGACACACACATCTCCCAGCTCTGCACTCACACGCACAACCTGCCTATAGCTATCTCTTGCAGATCCTTCCTGATCAACCTCTCCTACCCATCCTAAGAGCTAATACTCTGGCTCCCACCATGTGATGGCTTAGTCATAGCAATGTCCTTTTCTCTGGCTTCAGCGGGGGTAGTCTGGCACCTTCCAGAGCCCTGCTGGGAAAATTCTTTCCCTGCTCTGTCACTCTGACTTGCCATATTGGCTCTGTGCATCCACGCCTCTCTCCCTCGGCTCTCCTTGCTCTACCCCCTTAAACAGAATCTCTAACCTCCATTTTCTAACCTTTTCAAACTTTTCTGTGCTTCATCTGTCACCTCCCATTCAGTAATGAAAAGTTGCATCTAGCTCCAACCGGTCAATAACAGAAGACGGATAGAAACAGGAATTAGATCTTCACGTTTTTTCCCCATGCTGCCCCTATGGTTAAAGACACTTTCCCATATCTCCCCATTTTCTTTTTTCAAGCTCCTACTTAAAGCTCTCCTGTGACAAAATGCTTACAAATAGGTTAGTATACATAAAAAGCTACCACTTCTATTACTGTCCTACTACTTCCTTGGATTCCTCTGCTTCTTCTTACATGCATTCCAGCTTAGTTTGTGGATTCTTTAAGACAGGGACTGAAGAGAGTTTTTTGTCAGGTATTTCTCTGCAGCATCTAGCACAGCAGGATCCTAGTCCATACCACAGCAACACACTTAAATAATGGTATTTGTGGCATGAACTCATGGTAAACTGATTTACAATGCACTGAAGTGCTTCTGGAATCTAGCATAGTTCTGTGCAAAACAGTGAACAAAGTATGCCAGCTATACAAATGGTTCGATGCCTAAAAAGTTATTCAGGCTACAACTGTGCTCCATCTTTATCATCCCAATGCATTTCACCTCTACCAAGGGAGAATTCATCAAGATGTGTTTTATTCTTCCTTTCCACTCCTCCTTTTGTGAAAAGCGAGAAAATATCCCTGCACCAGAGAATGACAAATGCCAAGGTAAATAGGCTATCGGTTAAAAAGAAAAATTTTATTTCCATCACCCATACAGCAAGAAAATCCAGGGGAAAAAAACATTTTTGTCTCTCAGCTTCTGCTATGTATTTGGGGTCTATATGGCTTTGTTTTTATCATGCAAAGCTATTCAATCATTCTGCATATCTTCTTTCCAACTGTGGGTTACTCTTTAAAGTAGTTCTACATGTGTTCCATCCAATTTGGGGGTTATTTTGGTTTGCTTTTAAGGTGGGGCTCCCTCTCCTTTCTTTTGGGAGACTACTCTTCTAGCTAAAAGACCTCATTTTCAGGAAACATTTTCTTGTTATTAAGCCTCCATGACCTTTTCCCAATTTCTTATTTATACCTATGTGCATAAATTGATGATTCCCTCTTTGTTCAGCTTTTAGCATCCCTTAAATCCAGACTGCTCTCATGTCTCAGCTGAGCAGTCCTTTAATGAAGCTTTATACTTAGTTCATTTGTATTTCTCTGGAATTCAACCCTCTAAGTCATTTTGTTTTGATTCTCTGAATTATTCCTCCAGTTAACAAGTACTTTTGGACTATTATTGCCTTATTATGTGGTATGAAGTATCCCAAAATTGCACTGACTTTTTACAATTATATCGCACTACAAGCATGTCTTATTTAAGTTACAGTAATGTTCCCATCTCCATTCTCCTATTTTTATGTTTTCAGATTTTCTTCCTCACACAATGTGTATTTGGAATTACTGTGCACTAGAATTTTTCCAACATATTTTTTTTATCCATTTTACTCATCTCAGTAAGCCTTTAAGACTACTGTATCCACACAGCAGTGCTCATGACTATTCCTGGTTTAAATATTATCTCAGAATTACACTAGTGCAATGTTTAGTCTTTTTTCCTCATTATTGATGAATCCTGACTCTGAAGTTCCTGCTGGGGGAAAGTACATGGTTTCTTCTGACTGACTTAAGGAACAAAAAGTTAATCAGCCTCAAGTCTCTGATCCTGCAACAATTTTAGAGTGCATACAACTTACATGTGCATTGTCCCACTGAAGTCAATACCATTACTCATATTCTTAATTCTGTACATACTGTAAGTGCCTTGCTAAATGGAATCAAGTCCCCTGTGTGCTGCTGGGCTAATGCAAAGAAGATATATGAGGAGCTAAGGCCTGACTGCTTGTCTTAACACTTCAAAGCTTTTTTCCCCTGCTTGGATAAGTTCCTCAGTTTCTGGGAAAATAACTGTGCGCCACTTCTGAAATGTTTTCTCCCTTCCCATAAAGCCACCACTTTGCCCCATCTAAATCAACTATTATTTTCAAAGTAACCACTGCCTATCATTGATAACAGAACTGCAGATGGATGGATAAAAGGCAATATGCATAAATACGTAAGTGACTCAGCTTGTTTTTAAACAGTGGTCACATAAATCTGCTCAAGTCATGCCATCATCAGTTATAGTTCTTTGAACTTTGCTGCCTCAGAAACAGATACAACATTCATTTTTCATAACTATCGAAGCAACGCCATAGAAGTGTTATAGCAGTTTCTGAAGGGCATCTGCCTGGTCATGGGCCTGGCCCTCACTTTGAAAAATGTCCAGTGACATGGTCCAATCTTTCTCAGTGTACATCTCTCTGGGGCATAATTCCCTATTTTCCCATCGTATTATTCTGTCAGGCGTAACACTGGTTTGACACTATAGTCTTCTTTTTCTATAGCAGGAAGGGACTAAAAGAACTTGAAAATTAAGTTGGTTTTTTTTTGAAACACTGCTAACTCTAAATGCTGTGTCATCTGCAGCAAAGATTATTTCCTCAGCTAATCTGCTATTCTCTGCAGAGGCAGACCCATCCTTCAATCGGTATTTTGAAGCAGTTTTCTGCACTGTGTGGCTATCTCAGTACTGTCTGTGCATTAAGCCCTTTCTGGGACTTGTTCTGTCCTCTTTGCCTTCCCTGAAGCCAGTACATGAAGCATTAGGCTCTCTATTGAGCACAGACCAAAGGCCAGGAAATAACAGTGGTGGCTGGCAGCAACTTTCTCAGCGTCTCCCAAGGAGACGTCTATCAGTCATTTAAATTCTTATGGTTTCTTTCCTGACAGACTCCCTTGTTTTAATTTCAGTCATTCACTGCAAACAGTCTCAAGCATGATTACTTGAAAGATACCAAACTTCACCACCTCACGTTGCACACAACATTTCACATCAGAGAATCACTGCAGAAATAATCTCGGAATTTGTACTTCTCTATTTAATTGCCTTTAACATTTTGATAATCATTCTGAAGTTACACCACTGAAGCCTCAGACTTTTGATTTATTTTTGTAATTAAATTATTACAAGATGATGTATTGATTAATCAGTCACTCTTCTCCCACTTGAAAGATTAGCTGTGTCTGAAAAAGTCTGAAGGAGAGAGACGGAGAGATCTTCCACCAAACATATTGATAATATAATACTCTGGAGAAGAGATGGCAAGATTTTGTGAAGCATGACATTTTTCTACAAAATCTTTTAAAGTTCTTTGAATAAATCAACAAGCACACAGAGAAGGACAACCTAGTCAACAGTTTGTACTTGGATCTCCAAAAACACTATTGACAAGTTTCCCAGAGGCTAGTGAAGAAACTACATCACCAAAGAAAAAAGGAAGAAAATCCTCTCATGGTTTAATAAAGAATTAAGGTAGGAAACAAAAGATAGAAATAAAAGATTGGTTTTCACAATGAAGGAAAAATATCTGTAATGGATCCTCCACAAGAACGTGTGCTGGAATACATGCTGTTCTCTGTATCCATAAATAATAAATAATATTACTTCCAGTAGGAAAGGCAGGGAAATAATGAGGTGACAAAAGCTGCAGACAATACCAAATTACTCAGGAGATTCAAATCTAAAGCTGCCTATAAGAGCTGCATAGAGGACTCGTGATGCTGAGGGGCTAGATAAAAATAACAAGCAAAAATGACAGCTGAGAAGCACAGACTAACAAAAATGTGGGGAAACCACCCCACCTGTATTACGTATATTTAGGTACCATACACAATCAGATGGGCTTTAACTCTGGTATTACCAAGCAGAAAAGACAACAGTCCTTCACTGCAGATTCTATGCAGATTTTATCACAGAAAAATGCTTTCTGGCAATAAAATAAATAAATAGAAAAACAAGAACTCTTAAGAAAAGGGAACAAAACTGAAACATTGTTATGCTACGGCATAAGTCTATTGTGGGCTCATGCCTTAAATACTGCAGGCAGCTTTAGCCTCCACAACTTCAAAAGGATTAATAAAATTATAAAATCCCCAGAAAAAAAGCCACAGGGATGATCAGCGTGATGGAATAGTGCTCATATAAGGAAGGACACTAGAAAACCCTAGCGTGGCAATGCTTGGGGAAAAGAGAAGGGGGATATGATAAGACCTGCAAAATGTCACGGAGAACAGGGATGAGAAATACTTATTCAAGGCACAAGAACTGTAGAACACCCATTAAAATCGTCAGGCAGTTGGTTTAAAACAAACAAAAAGGGGTTTTGCCCCCCACATGTGCAGCACATGGTAAAACAGTAAAACTCGCTGTCTCGAGGGTTTTCTGGAACCCAAAGTGTAACTAGATTCCAAAGGAGAATGAGACAAATACATGGAAGATGGCTCCATCGTTGGCTAACGTATTAGTCCAGATACAAATTCCGAGCTAAGCTTTCAAACCCTGATCAGCAGATATATGTGTTCAATCACTTATAATCTGTCTTTATCCAAGGCAGAACATTGGTTTAGGGGGACCTTTGGTGTCACCTAGTATACCTAGCCTCACATTATTACTAGTCTTTAGGAAAGACTCGGGAAAAAAACAACTGCAGGAGTGAACCATAAATACAATCTTTCAGTAAAGCACCTGTTATATTTCTGCCATGTTTTCCCTCCTAAGTTTCCCCCCCCCCTCAGTTTTACATAGAAGATACATAATTAAAAAAAATCTATACTGAAGATTACTGAGAATGTTCTTTGACTACACAGCAAGTCACAAAAGCAACATTTGTTGCTCTTAAAGAAAAAATAGTCTAATGGACACTTACTATTAATAAATTATATGCAGGGAGTTTCCCTCTCTATCAATCAATGAGGGTACACAACACAAAATTCTTTCAAAACAAAAAATGTGCAAGCCTTTTTTGTGGTGTACTCCTAGGCTAAAATTTGTTCCATGCAGAAAAACAGCCTTGATTAATGTTGTGGCTGGAGCCAGATCCAAATGAATGATGAAGCACTTGCAGCAGTAGGTTCTCCTGCACAGTCTGGAGTAATTGTTCTTCCAGCGTAGTCTGGGGCTATTGTTCGTGAGTAAAGAAATCTTTTCTTTACTCACACTGAGTAGCATTTAGGCAGTCAGTGCACTGTAATCACCTTAACCTAATAAGATTACCTATGGTGTGAAATGCTCGCACTGCAAGACTGGCATCATCCGGTCTCTGATACACAACTGCGGGGCTTTAGTCCACTCCGCAGATGGAGGTGCAGTAGCACAGGAACACACGACCTATTAGTTCTGTATCATTCCCCTATAGTTCTGCTTTCAGGCAGCTTTACCTTCAGCGGCAAAGACGACAGTGCCCTTTCTTTGCCCTCAACTCAGTCTGTTACTACCTTGCATCAGCAGAGAAAGATTCCCCAAGCCAAAAGGCTTGGCCAAGAAGCCATGAAGCTATTTAATGAGCCTTTGGTGTTGCAGAATGCAAGTCTTTAACTACTCTTGATTACTTCTTTCAGAATACCACGTGGTAGAAAGTGACTGGGCAAACTGGAGGAGTCCAGCTATGAGATTTACCATTTTCTGAGCATTCTAGTGCCAGGATCCTTCTTCCCCAGCCATCCTCAGCTGACATGACCGTACAATCACAAATCACATTCAGAGAGACGTCTCCCCAGTGATCCCCCCGTACAGAAGACCTGCTTGAAAACACACATTTGTCTCCCATAGTCCAGAAAGTATAAAGAGGAGTTTGCATTTCTTTTGAAAACCTGGAATCCTACTCACACAGTAGGTATAAAAAGGTCTATTCCTTAGTTATTGTGCTATTGCCCATATTTCATTTGAATTAAAGAAATCATAATTTCTATTTACCATGGGCTTCTTCCAATTGCAGTTTTCCAAACAACTCTCTGATTATCAACAACTATTCAGCAAGATTAATGCAGTATTTGCTTTTCGTAATCGAATCAAGTTGCCTGTACTGCGTGCTATTTACTAATGGGACAAACGGGACCACTATCATAATATAATTAATTTCTTCTAGTATTAAAGAAAACTACACTTAAAATACTCCAGTAGAAAACTTGTCAAAACCAAATCTCCAGTTTAAAGATTACAGTACAGGAAGTACTGATGTGAAAGCGTATTAAGTATTTGCAACTGCACTATGTAGTATCTTTCAGCAGGGCTACTGAAATGTAGATTGTTTACATAAGAACATAAGGGAAATGCTTTACAAACACCTGTAAAAGCCACAGTAGAAGATTTTAGCTGCCATGTCATCAAGATGACATACCTGAAGCTTATGCTGACATACGCCAGCACAAAGTTAAATATTCAGGTAGCCACCAAGGGATTCATTTTCTCTTCCGTTTTGCCATTCCTCCAAAAAGTGCCTTCACTCTCTAACATCCACAAGACAACAAAAGATGGTATAACACCCCATTCTTTACAAAGGTTACATAGAGAGCACAGTGTCCATCGGAAAAAGAGCATCTTTGTTTTATGATTGCTCAGTCCACAGAGAGTTGTGACAGGCCTACAAAACCAGGGAGACCCTACTATTCTAAATGCCAACAGTGAACTTATCTATAGCAGCTTTCCAAACAGGGAAAAAAAAACCTGCAAGCATAAAGACCCCGAGTCCCATTAAATACACGGCAAAATGACAAGACTTCAGGAGGACTGTTTTATTAACCCATTACTAGCCCCATAACTGAACCTACTTCTGAGAACTGGGATAGCCAGCAAGAGTGCAGGCAGCCTACAAAAGGTAACAACTGTGAAACTGAGTTTTGCCCAGATAATCAGCCCTCATGACTGCAAACAAGGTAGGCTAAAATCATCCCAGTCTTAAAAAACATCCTACTGTTGCACTGCATGTAAAGAAAAAAAAAATGCATGTACTGTTTGGGGCCAGGCTGTCAGCCACTGTAAACAATATAAATGCACTGCAGTTTCAGCACAACCCTACGAACGGACTCATTTGAGAACTGGCCATATATGTCTATGTGATCCCTAACCTTAATATTAACTACCTACAGTAGATGAGACATAGCTGTGGTGCTGATCTGCGATTACCTTTGCAGATACCTTGGTTATTTTAAGTCTGTCTTGAACAAACTTAGCCAGCACTCTCGATGACATTCAAATCACAGAAATTACATGGGACAGTTTTTCTGTCTTCTCATACCATTTTTTCTCCACTCAACTACACAACTTGATGCATCTCAAAGACTCTACAAACCCCCAAGTAATCCCAAAATGCACGCTGACAGCCCCAATATGCCAGTCACACCCGCGTCCGTACGTTCACGAAATGGAGCATTATTCAGCATTAAATACAGGGCTGCAACTTGTAAGAAAAGAAAACCCCTCCAAAAAATACTGCATGCAAAGGTCACAAGCCCCGGCCCGCGCTGCTCAGCGGCGCCAAGGATGGCAGCGCTGCCCAAAAAGTTGCCGCGCAGCAACCGGGGGCGCTGCCCCCCGGGGTGCCCGGAGCGAGCGGGATCCCCGCAGTCACCCGCAACTCGGGCGAAGTTTTGGCGCCCGCCGCCCTCCGCAACGCCCCGCCGCGACTCACCAGCTTGGCCCGGGCGCGCTGCAGGAACTCCTCCATGGCGCGGCCGCCGCCGCCGCGCTGCCCCGCGCGCCCCGCGCTGCCCCACCGGCCCCGCGCCCGAGCACCGCCCCGCCCCGCCCCGCCCCGCCCGCCGCGGGCGGTGACGTCAGGCCGTGCCGCAAGCGGGCGCGGAGTCGCAGCGGCGGGAGCGTGGCGGTAGCAGGGTGCTCGTGGCGGCACGATCACGTCCCCCTCTGCTCCGCGCAGACTGCGCGCCCCTTAACTGCTTCCATTTATCCTTTAAATAATTTACTGCATTTAAGGAACTGGCTACTGCAACCAGCCGCATTTGCCCCTCTGTAACATCTCGGGGCGCAAAGCAACGGTTAGGAACCAGTGACCGCAGCGGGGCCTTGGGCAGGGATTGCGCTGCGCTCCCGTTTTACAGGCGGCAAAACGCCGGGTGGAGAGGTCGAGGGCACGAACAGTTCGGGAGCACCGACCCTTGGGACGACCCTTGTCACCAGGCACCAGAAACCCTGACCCAGGGTCATCCTCCCCAACTGTAATGCTGTCAGTCACTTTTCATACCTATATATTTAACGGAGCACGGGACAAGCAGCCTGTTAGCATAGCACCCGCTTTGTAGCGAAAAAAAGCGAAATGCCAGGGAGCTGAAGTCCCTACTCAGGGTTGCAGCAGTCGGTGGAAGGTCGTACAACGAGCATAGAGCAGACCTGGAAATAAACTGCTGGAGTTGTAGCTTCCTCCAGTGCTCTCACACCTGTAGTACTCACTGTTTCCTTTATAGAGTATAAATAACTAACCCAAATAGCATAGATTTATTATTCCTATCAAGTTGCACCTCACTCTGGAGTTAGCAAGGGCTAATTATTAATATATTAAGTGCTATGAGATCTGGGGTTTTTCTCTCTCATGTATTATTTTACAGCTCACTGAAGATATTACTGTAAAGGCTAAAAGCTTTTGCTTCCTTATTAACAAACTTTTTTTTATGGGTCTAATTCACTTTCATTTGATTTGCTAATTCTTTCATGATGTCTTGCAGATCCTATTACTGAATTGCTTGTCATGACCAATCTGCTCTGCCTAGTCATATGTTTCTGTTCCAAAGTGTTCTGGGCAACAGGAAAAAAAAACCCACATATATATCTTAACCATTCAAAACTGAACAGTAAATCTTCTTTAAAATATTATAGTAGACTGAAGCTCAGGGCAAATTACATGAAAAAAAGTATTGTCAGTCATGCTGTCCTACAGAAAAAAAATTAAATTCTGCTACATTTACTGGAACATTTCTTTTTCTGAAACACATCGTATAATGACTATCTGAATTTGGATTTATCATGATTCTATAGAAAAGGAGGTCTATTGAAAGATCACAAACTTTGCACAATGTATTCTCACACTTAGATCTTAAATATGAAACTGAAGTATTGCAGTACAGGAATTGCTGCATAATTTGAGGTACAGAATTGAGGTCTACTAAAATTTTCTGCCAAATTAGAAATCAATATGATCTTGCAAAATGGAATAAAATATGTATTTCTCTTCAGCAAAGTGTGAAAAACAAAAGGAAAAAAATCTAGCCTGCTACAGCAGGAAACTGAAGTTTGGGAAATTGATGCTTAAAGTAGGGGGTTTTGTCGCATATATATTGAAAAAACTATGATGACAGAAGGCAGACTTTTGACAGCAAATAACTGATAGACAATAAAAAGCCGTATTTGCAAAACAGCAAGCAAAGTTGTATTCTTTCACGCCAGTAAAACATACTTATTGCCATGTACTGTAAATAAAGTTTTTTGACTACTTACCTCTTTGCACGTGCATTGAGCAGGTCTCTGTTTGTAGTTATGGGCACAGTCCACAGACATACATTTTATGCTGTAATATTCATGTGGTCTTCCGCTGAGTTTAAAAGGTCCTGACAAAGAATCTCATGGATTCTGTGTGATCTACATGCTGGCAATCCAAAGATGGCCCTGATACAGCAGTGCTCAAACACAACAGAATGCTTTTGGGCTCCTCGTTTACAGCTTAATATCCGTAAAATGCCACCTTGGTAAAACAAAATCTAAAACAGAAAGAAGGAAAGTATTTGTAAGAGAGATGGTCAGAAAAATATAAATCTCTTGAAACTGTGTAATTATTCACATCCCATTATGCATAACCGTAAACAGAAGACTGCTGTTTGTATCTGCTCCGTATTTTATGGAAAATCCTTAGCCTGATTTTCCTCTTTTCTACCCCACTAGCAGCCGCTAAGTTACCTCTCCTTTACCAAAGCTTAAATTAGAGGTGAATCAGGGCCCAGATTATTTTATTTATTCATCTTTCTGATATACCTAAACAAAATCAATTCACAATCTTCCAGAAGCTCTTTCTAGAGGGGTGTTCTTCCCTTGCTGTGAACTCGTAACTCCTTATGAAATCAGTTGGACTCATGTACTTGTATCAAAGTGGGAGTTTACTCCACATCTCATTTGCGGATTTAAATTATTAAAAAAACAGTCTTGCTGAGCAAAGCTGAATTTCTGTGTGTTTACTAGCACATTTACAATACCTCTTGCCATCGAACAGAGATGGGGAGATAACAGAGCCTGGGAACAATGAGTTCTGCTTTGTACGTTTTTGTGCTTCTGAATATGTAAGTACAAATAATGGCTTGCTTCTGAGAGAGAGCACAGTTTGGAAGTGCTTGTTTGTCTATTCGGGTGGCAAAGGAAAAGTTCAGTTTTTAATTTCAGCCATTACTAAAACAAGCAAGAATTTATAATGACTTTGCAGTATTGTTTTCTGTCTGTGTCCTATAGAACTATAGCTTTAGCGACTTTGAAGAAAGAGTACCTCAGGCAGTATGACCTTCTAAAGAGCTCCTCAGATCTCCACTGTAATCATGCAGGAAAAAGTCATTTGCATCATATATAAAGTATATAAAGTAAAGCCTTGCGTCCTCATATATGCTATGTGATACCAGACAACATGGTTTCCCCAGTGCAAACCAAGTACCAACAGGAAATGAAGTTCTCCAAGGGGTCATGGTTAGTTATTTGGTTACTTCATTCCTAATCTTAAATTCCAATGTCAAAGCTTTATAACTGTCCCCATCACTCTTATGTAAGATTCAGTATGGTAAAAATGAAGGTGCTGTTGTTTTCTTTCTGAGAGGGAAAGAGAGAGGAAGGAAAGGCCATGCCTGGCTAAGACATCACTCCTAAAGACCTAAAACAAGTATCTGCTGAGGTTTCCAAAGACTGAATTAATCTCGTCTTAGCTGTGAATAGCACACAATCCTTGTGTTACAATAATTATCAGTTCTGTTCCTCCATACACAACTGAGTTAGACACTAGAGAACATGTTTTTGAGCCAAGGCTGACTACTAATTCAAAGGGAAAAGCACCATTGAATCAATACCAAAAACACTTGGAGACATCCCAAACAAGGGCTGATTCAGTGACTTACTTTGTGGGAAAGGACAGGCCGACAGGCCCAGACAATAGAACTACAGGTTTAGTCCCCTTCCAAACTCTGACCTGTCTCAAAAAACATAAAACAAAGAGGGTGAGCAGATAGAATTTCATCTCCCACTAGCAGCGAGTCCAAGGAAGTCAAGTTCCCAGGCTGTTCATCAAATTTAAATACAATTCAGCACTAAGTCAGGTTATTATATAACTTGACCTGCTGTGCCACTGCCTCTCTCTTTATACCAGTTATACTGAGAGCCTTTAACTTAGGCAAATTACATGCCTGGAGTGAATACTTCCCTAACTGATCAACCGATTGATCTACTTAGAGCCAGAGTGCTTCACTTTACTTGTACAGCTTGGATACAGGCTGCCTGCAAGCAGCTAGCCCTAAGTCAAAAGCTTGTCATTCCAATAGATGTGCTCAGCTGATCAGGCTATGCAGATTAAAGCTGTGATCAATCCTCCCATCCTGCCCTCACCAGGGAGTTAGCAGAAGGGAATTTATTCCCGTTACACTGCAGTTCACTGGTATTTAAGTTTAAACCAGGGAGAAAGTATGCTTCCAAGGGAAAGTAATCTCTGCCAAAATGGAAAGGGCTTAAACCACTTGACTTAAATCATTAATACTTTTTGCTTCTGTGCACATGGGTCAGAGTCCTTAAAGTCTGATTTCCTCTCTCAGCAGCAACTTTCACCCAAGTCACATGCCCTTGACAAAAAGATTCTGTGCTGCAATGAGCACAAGGTATTTCTAAGCTAACTATAAGAAAATTAGAGTATCTGTTGCTTTATAGATTACCATTAATCAATTACATATAGTAAGTTTATTATTGTTTATGGACATTTCACTTATTATTTTGGTTATTATATGAAATCCAAGGCATAGTACAAGTACTTCCCATTTTGCAAGCTGACCAAGTATGGAAGTGTTAGTCACAGATCATCAAAAAGTAATTTTAAAGTTAGAAATTACTTAATTACTAGAATACTATTTTATAAAAAACTTGTCCTAAATAATAATTTTTAGACAAGGCTTCTCATTTCACTTGACGGCAGACAAGTATCATAATTAACCACAATTATTTCCACAGAAAGGATACCGAAATGCCAATATATTCCTACAATGAAGCCTGAACTTCATACCTACTTTACAAATTCATAGGACCTCTGCCTTGAGAACAACACTGAATAGTTTCTAGATATGCCAAGGCTAAAATTAAGGCTTGTGCAAGCTGTAAAGGAGATCAAGGGTTTCCTTATCTGGAAGGAAAAGAGCATACACTATGCAAGTCTTGAATATCAGCTGGAAAAAATATTCTAAAGGATTAATAAAGTACAGTAAAGAGCATCCCATAGTTGATATTATCTTGTTTTGAAAGGAGAAGGATATTTAAAAGGAGAAAAGTAATCACTTTTTTTTTTTTAATGAAATCTGATTCTGCATATAAATACAGTAGTAGAATTATGAAAGCCAAGATGGTCTGGAGATGCAAGTGAGGGGAAAAGAGGGAGTGGTAATCTTGTTTCAGACTAACAGATCACATTAGAAAAACATGCAGAACTTCCAACATACTGCCCTTCTTTTTAAATCTCAGAGAGGCTTGCCAATTCCTGTATACCTCACCTGCATACCTGACATAAACATGCTACATTTTACAGGCAAGTATTCTGGAACACTTTCACCCAGCTTGCTATGTTATGGTTACTCTATGCATAGCTGCTGGGTAAAGGTAATGTATGCAACACTTGGCTTTGAGAAAACTATTTTACTCCAGGAATTCAGTGATGAAGTATAACCACAAAATCTAGAAAGGTGAAACTAAGCATCATTTATCAGCTATTAGGAGAGTGAGTAAGATGTTCAGCCGACTTTTCAAAAGTTACTAAAACTTCTGTGTGGGCAAAGTAGATGCGCTTCACAGATTAGCTGAAGACTGGACTGTTTGTATCAACAGACAAACAATAGACAGTGGCAATAGTATAGCTGATTGCTAGGTGGACATCTCACTGGAGTAGGAAATAACATTTATAACTTGCTGCCTTCCTCAATGCCTATAAAAGCAGCCTAAGACTGTGTTTTTCCTAAGACTGTGGCTGTTAAATCTTCTATCCCATCAACCACTGTAGCATATTTCCACTTTTAACATAAGGAATGAAATAATAAATCAACTATTTATATATGGCTAAATTAAGTAAAATCAAAATATTGTCAGTTTGGAGGAGTTTAAGAGAATTACTGCATGGCAAGCAAGAAAAAAAAACCTTACTAAATTTAATTTAGAAATGGTACTAATCATCATCATATCAATGATGAGTGTGGTTAAAAACCCCAGGGAGCTTCAACAATATCAGATAAACTGAGATTAAAGAGAAGCAACTGGCAACACCCAACTACAATGTACTTTACTCACAATAGATATGATTGTTAACTGGAGAAAAAAAAACAGTAACAAATTGAAGCACATGCAGAAAATATGCCAGTCATTCAGAAAGCATAATCATCATCTTCTTGAGATAACACCAGAGACTTCTGCATCCACAGATGCAGCTGAAGTACACTGTATGACTACAACTCAGTATAGATGTTGAAATTGACTATAATTACTGAAAAATGAAGTTCCTGAACAAATTTCAAGTCACCATGGAATTCAGTTAACATCTGAAGAGCTTCAACTGTTTACAGAGAGAAATAGTCTGAAGTATGTCCCATCAGAATCTTATCCTGCAACAAATGCATTAGCGGAAAGATTTATTAACATGTTCCAGCAAGCAATTCATATTATGGCTGAGAATAAAGCCTACAACATATAGTTGCAAATGTTCTGTCAGGTTATAGGAAGGTAGTAAGTGTCTCACAGGCTACAGCTGGAAGCCTCAATACAGATTTACTATAGCCCTGTCACTAATAGACTAGATAAAAGATCACAGAATCCTGGAGATAGCGATGTTGCTTCGTGAAAGCCTACAGTTCTCCCTGTATCATGAGGTAAGAGAAATACTAATGCATTCTAGAAAAGATGCAAGAAAGAGCTTCTGAACTCAAGTTCTATGAAACATTATCTGTTATGGATGTCTCTTTTATAAACAAAGCCCAGCCAATGTCACATAAGCAATGTCACATAACAACACTAGTGAGCTGAATGCCCCTGTTCCTACAGGTGATTCCAATACTCATAGCTGGATGAATTCGTTGATGAAGAGATGACAGAAACACATGTTTTTATCAAGTGTCTGTGAGATATTAGCCAAAGAGAATCCATAAGACTTCATCTGTAGCATTCTGTATATTTAATGACAGTAAAGCATTCTAATGTTTCAAACATCCTTTTACATTCAAGGGGAGGAATTCCACGAAAAAACAAAGGACTCCATGTGCAGCACAAAACAGTAGACCAAAGCATCCTCCAGGAACAGGTGCATTTCCTTTAGAGGATTTGATGAGTCTAAATGTGAAGTCTGTGAACTTTGGATGGCTGACATACTCTTCATATCACTCTACCTTGATGGGTTATCTGACCTTTAATAAAGGGAAATTCATCTTCAGTCTTTAATTTACTTTTTCCTCTTCCCAAGTTAAATCTGTGGAAAACTCTTGGCTGAAATTGGTTGACATTTTCAAAAGTCATTGCTGGAAAAGAGTAACAGACATGCAAGTAACCATTTCCAAAGAAAAGCAGCCTAAAAGGCATTCTGCCAAAAGCATGGTTAAGGCTTCCCGCTTCTTTAATCAATAGCACACAAGGAGGGGGGAGGGGGGGAGTCCAGCTTTATTTTATCTTTAAATGCTCAGCCCAAATGAATGCATGCACCTGTATATAACTGAGCTTGCCAAAGGTGCATTTAATGCAAGCCATTTAATGCAAGCCATTTAATGCACTCTATTTTATTCGCACTACCTCAAGCCTTTACTATCAGCACTGGGTAATATCCCTTTTGAGAAGTGTAAAATCTCTTCTGGTACTCCCTGTGTTCTAGAAATCACAGAATACTGAAGCACAAAGCTAGGATGCAAATTAGTAAACATTCTTATAAGAAACCCAGCTGTGACCATGTGACAATGTGACCATTCCTATTACTTTTGTGCAAAAACCAAAAGACACAACAGGTTTGGAATCTTCTGTTACTTGTATTTTATATTTCTGAGGATTATCATAGGCTTATGAAATTAATAACAAAAGTTCTGCCTTTATTTTCTGTTTTAATAAAAGTGTGTCTTGTACTCAAAAGACATAGGCTTTTCAGCTAAGAATTCATACTGTACAGCTAACAGTCTTGGCCATTAATGATCATTAGTGTCACCACTAAGAAGAGATTCATGTTGATGTTATTTATTAAAGCAATCAAAATGTGCTATTATGTTCCTAATTACAATATTTATTCAAACTCCCCTACTTACCCACAGTACAAATACAGTGCAGGCAGCTGTTGAAGAAGCTTCCCTGTGCAGCTCTGGAAATGACTTTTTCTTTCAACTAAGGACATTCCTATTCTCAAATGGAAAGAGCAGATTAAATGTCAATCTTCGCACTGCAAGCCAAGCTGTCTTGTTCTGGATGCATGAAGTCACATTATGGATAAGAGCTGCAGAAGCAGAGAAATGAATAAGAACTGTGGAAGAGCATAAAATGGATCTATTCAAGCTTCTGCCTTCAAATCAACACATTATTATAAAACCAATACATATTACAAAAAAATCCCCATACTTTATTGCATGTAATGTAAGTAAACAAACAACAGATTCTAAAATACTACAGAGTGTTTTATTTATTCAGGGCTACCTTCTGTAAGATGAAGAACACCAGTATCAAAAGCTACAATTAGAGAAGCAGCATCTTAAAGCCCTCTGCTGAGAGCTGAAATGAAAGGTTTATTTCACTATTATGCGGCACAGCAGAAGAACTAGATAAACTCAAACTGCAGAACCAGTGCTATCACAAATCCTCTCAGATAAAATACCAAGAAACAAATACAAATCTTTGATCACTTATTTTAAGAACATCCATTAAGAATATTTAAAAAAATTATCTTCAAATTAATTCAGTGTCCAACAACTGTGCTCTTTTTGCTGAAAGAAGAGCAACACACGTTTATTAAGCCAGTATTATAGTATTAAAAATTACCAAGCAGAGACCGCTAAGACAAGAACGAAGGTAGTGTTTTTCCCTCTGCAGACAAAGCCCATCTTTCCAAAACCAAGAATGCTCTTTGATGTCATGAACTAAAACCTAATCAGCATCATCTGCTCTCCCCCCCCCCTTTTTTTTTTTTAGGAAATATAATTTGAATACATGCTTTTCCCAAAGAAGTCCCAAAGCAAAAGACAGAGTTGAAAGAGATCATTAATATCTTGGTAAATAATCTAAATTATTGTTTTGTTTGAAAAGATTAACGTATTTATTGTTTTGTTTGGGAAGATTAATGTATTAAATACCCGAAAACTGTTACAATACATCAAATGTTGTCTAAATTACTTGGGATACCTGAGGGGAAGCTGTAGCTGTGACTGGAGTCGCAGTGTTAGTGGTATTTTCCCATGAACAGAATATACTTTGTTAACAACATTGCCACATGTTCCTACCAACACTTGTTATCAGTATTGCTCTCACTGGTCTTTTCAGGATTCAGTCTGTTCCTAACCAGACGCTGGATGATTTGTATGCCTGAGCGTTCACTTCCTACAGCAGGTAAGGTAAGAATCCGAGATGTCCTTACAATGCCTCTTCTCTCATTCTAAACCATAAAAATCAATCAGACATAGTGGTATATTATTTCAGAAATAAGAGAAGAGAGTCAAATTACCTATCAGGTTAGTATAAATCTGGCGTGGGGTAAGATGGTCCTCCTTTTTTGACAGAAATCTGTATCTTTTTAATGGAAGAAAGAAAAGTAGAGTTATGTGGTCGAAAGATTATGATGAAAATAAAATAGTACTAAGCATACCATTCACCTTCACTCCCAGTTTATATAACAAAACAAGAAAGAATGAACAGATTAGAGGTTGCACCCTTCTCATCTGCTAACTGTATATACAGACACTATAAATTGATAATTAAAAGATTTTTAATATGTGGTAAAGTTAAATATATGTCTCAAAAGGCATTTATGAGTGCCATGCTTAGTCTGTTTACTCACTGAGCAGTCCCATTCACTTTAGCTGGAATGTTTTTGTGAATAAGATTCGCAATCTGGAGAAAACCGTAAGATGCAAGTAAAGACACAAAAAACCCCCACAATATTTACAGTACACAGTGAAACCGACACTCAGCTAGATGAGAATCTGTTTAGTAAGTTACACTGTTATAGGATAAATAACAACAGAGTGAGATACATGAGAGCAATGGGCTGATCAGTCAATGAGCATGTCAGAATAAATTTGTCTAAGTAATCTTTGGAATAAGCAGCATAAAAAGATTATATACATTTACTTTTGTCACATCCCCCTAATTATGATCGACAGTTCTCTTTTGTTTGGATATTCCTTTGGCTCTGAAAATGGCAAGTGATTTTTGATATTTTATCTCTGCTTGTCCTGAACAGCAGAGAATTATTATATGATCTGAAGATTAATTACCTCACTGTACCTGAACAGAAGTGCTTCCTCAACGTTGATCTTTATTTTTTAAATAAAAGATGAAAACCTGCACCTATTCAGGTCAATGAGAAGGTTCCCACCAAAATTAGTGGTATCAAGATTTCACCCTTATTTATCTTCATTTCCTCTTTCACCTTAAAAATGGACTAATCTACGAGTACATCATTTTTGTAAAGCAATAAGGAATGGAATAATGGAATAACCAAATACTCATTTTCACTGAGACCACACATATCATAACACTTCATGACAGCCACAGTTTTTGTCTTTGAAATTAAACTAAAACTTGCTACTGGGTATTAGCTTTAAATTTGGTTCAGAAAGACTGTCAAGTTTATAGAGCACCCTTCTCATAATATCCTAAAATTTACAGCTACTCATACCAATTTACTTGTTACTAGTATTCTACCATCTCGTGTTTATGGGCTAATGTTTGCATGACACTATGTAGGTAACACCAAAAACTGCTCCCTCTATTTTTATTGTGAGTGCAGCTTTTTGTAAGCAATTCCTATGCTATTCTTTGGAATCCTCTCTGTTGGCAGTATATAGCCTAACTTAGCTAATCTTGTTATACACTGGTATAATCCTATTGATATCAGCAATGAACAATAGCTATTTGAAGTATGGAAGATTTGTCATTTGAATTTCAATCAACTATTAGTCAAATTAACTGTTTTATGAAGAGCAGATCATCTTTGAAACTATTCCACTTTGCAACAGTCTCAGCAATTTTTTTTTTCTTTTTTTCCTCAGGAAGTTACTGAATTAGCACTATTTGCCACAAACAGAACATGGTATAGAACAGAGAATATGCTATTGATTTTTATAGCAAAATCTTGAGACACTCAGGAGGTATTTGCTTTGTGGGCAACTGTTTGGTCTACTTCCCTGGACAGACTGTGCTTTTACTTCTCTAGCTCTCATTCAGATGGATAAACCCAAAGTAGGCATAGAAGATACCGTGTTAAAGGACCTCCCTAGAAAGTAGTTTTCTACCTTTGAGAGACAATTAAACAGAAACTGCCTAGAGCTTTGAAGTGCCTTCAGAACTCCAAAGTAACTTCTTATTCCATATCATAATTCTGTTTAATACTCAACAAAGATATTTTAGTTTACATAGAGGAGATGTCATTTCTGTAAAATGTAGCAATTCAGACGTGTATCTGATTTAACTGCCAGTCATCACTGGCATCATGTTGTAATTCGATACCTCTTGTGGGTATCATAGATACCAATAGTGTGGAAAAAAATGAGAATGTGGCAGACAGAAGTTAGTCCTTTTTTGCCATCCCTGAAATGAGTTCTCAGAAAAGTTCATCTCTCTTCTTAGTATTGATAATCATGCATTAAAGTCAATGCAATCTCAAGCCCTTCATAAGGCCCAGATCTCATAAGCATATAAACACATTAACGTTTATCTCAGTAAGTACAGTGACTACACATCTTAAGTCTAGAACATGCTTGTAAATTGTTTAAACAAGGGCCATGATTTCCAATATTCTATGCTCTTCCTCTTTTATTTAAAAAGATGTATCCAGTCTGGGAAATGACGTTAAAACACTCAGCTAATGTGTTTTTTCTCTTCCTTTCAATATAACAGTAATAATAGTAATAATTATCATTTCTATTATATATCAATCATATAGTACCTCTTATCTGAGTCTGGCAAGTCATTTGGCTGTGTTCCTCCTGTTCAAATACAAGGAAAAAAAACAATGTTAGTATTTCAAAATTACTTGAACCATATTCATATTTTTAACTCAAGATTTCAAAAGGCTGCAAAAATAGCAGTGCAATACATGATGCAAGACCGAGTAAAATAGATGAGCTACATATTCATTTCAGATATCTTTCAAGTGAAATAATTTCAGTGAAATAATTTGTTCAGTAGATAAATTAGGAGTGAACTGAAGGAATCATTGTTTCCTCTGCTAAAGGACATGCTGTTTCTCTATAGCTTTCCATTCTAGCTGTACACAATATAGAAGTTTAAGACATACAGTCTTCCATTGGACTCTGCTGTAACCACCTGTGGATTAATTAAAGCAATCAAAGTTAAAATTTGCAGCAAAACTTAAAAGTAGAACTGAAATTGTGATGGGGAAGGGGGGAAAAATATTTCCACATACATTCATTTCAACTTTTGGAATGAGTTAGCTTTGGCCTCTCTGTACCTTATTGCCTTTCAGCAAATTTCCAAGCAATTGCTTTTGAAAGTATCAAACATGTGTCCATGGCTGACATGTGTGTGAGATTTCCAGATTTGGAGCACAGTCAGAGGAACTGGACCTGACTACTAGGCAACCAGAAAAACAGGGAAAATCTGAGATCTACAAAATAGCTACTGACAGATTTCCAGAGGTTAAAAAAAGAGCATAGCCATCAAATCCAGGCACCCAAGAGTTCTTCATACAGGGAGCTTTGATTTAGCAGGGACAAACTCTGCTCAAAGACTGAATTCTAATTAAAGAGATAAATCAAATGACAAACTCAAGAGCTCCTCACACAGGCAGAAAAATCAGTATTACTGCATTTCTTTCCAAGACTTCACTAGAATGCTAAGAGGAAGAACTGGTTATAGATGGTTAATGGTTATAGATCATGGTTATCAATGGTTATAGATATCAGCATCATCTAGTAACCTCTCGCATAACAAAATTAATTCCTCAGTTTGACTCCCAGCAACTATTACAAATAAAAATCAAAAGAGAAAGCCTATTTAATGAATAAGCAGAGTAAAAATAACTAAAATTAATACCTAAGATAGTTAAGTGAATTTAAGTGAAAAAATCTGAGAAAGCCACAGCCAGCTTAGCTCACTTTCACATAAGACAGAAAACTAAAATAAGGATATTTATCTTATTACAGAGTGCCCTTCTTTGCATTGGAGTTCTGTGTTTCAGTAATCATAACAGTAGTATAGTAGAAATATAACTGAGATTTACTATTGGACCCCAACAGGTACTAACAGGCACTGATTTCTGCTAATATCTCTTCCAGGTGTAACCATCAACAAAAAAAAAAAAAAAAAAAAAAAAAAACCCAGCCCAAACCATTTAAACGACAGTGACCATTCCAGTATCAGGACACCTTTCTTCTCATGTCCTTAGTTTGGTATTTCAAATCTGTCAGCAGCAGAAACTGAAGGGAGGTAACAAGAAATGAAAAACTCTCTGCCCAAAGACACTTAAAAAAAAAAAAAAAAAGGCAACACTCTCTCTCTCTCTCTCTCTCTCTCTCTCTCTCTCTCTCTCTCTCTCTCACACACACACACACACACACACACACACACACACACACACACACACAAAGAATACCACCTGTTTAGTTGCTGTGAACTTTACACAATTTTTACAACAGGAGAAAGAACATGTGCTAGCAATTTTGTGTGTTTTAAGCAATGTTACAACATGAAAATCTGAGAAATCCCTTCTCTATGTCTGTTAATATCTCATTATAAACATTCTAAACTTCCAGTATGTATGGAAGTGCTACAAACAAAATGAATAGTGAACTGAGAGAGGTGCAGAGAAAAAAGTAATCAGAGCCTGACTGCTTTGAGCAGAAGAGCACAGTCCAAAGCCCTGCACTTAAGTCCAGGGCTTTAATAATATTAGACCCAAGGCCGTTTCAGAAGGTCTAGCAAAATAGCAGTGGAGTTCAGAGAAGTATTAAGTGCCAGAAGAAGCAGAGCTCTAATAGCAAAAAGGAACAGCTTGTTCTCAGAACTATTTCATGCAGGGTGTTCACAAAGGGAAACAATCCAGTGTCACTCTGCCATGCTGATTAATGTTCGTAATGTCCCGTGGCCTTCAAAAAGTTAACAGTCTAAAAGGCATATTGTTCTCTGTTTTCAGAGATGATCTGAGGGAGCTGGGAAAGGAGAAGGGTCTGTCAATCTAATTTAGACAAAGCGAGAATGGAAGAGTTCAAAGTTAAAACTAGATGATGCCTAGTCCTGTAGCTTTTTAGAAGTACACAAAGGGCTGGGAAGAACACAAAATGGTTATAAATCACTGCAACCATGTTTTATTATTTTGAAAAACAGTGTCTTATGACCCCAGTAAGCACAAAAAAGAAAAAAAAAGAAAAAACTGAATGTGACAGTTATTCTTGAACTGGAATTGAGTGATGGGACAGATCCTTCCTGCCTCAGCAGTAGATATCCATCAATATGAGGAACAGGGAAAGTCAGGCTGCAACAAGTCCCATGTTTCATCTTCGATGGTGATAACAGCTTCCACTGAATCATCTGCTGATTAAAACCTGCACTGCTGACAAACAGTCATTATACAGAAGAAAAATTTATTCCTAGCATTTGAATTTTGCAATTTTCAAAAAAGAAAAAAAAAAAGCATGCCAGAAATTCCTCACTTTCTCAACACGTTGTATCAGCCACGGATTTACTAGGGAAAGCAAACTGTTCTTATATGTTAAAAAGTTTGCATTAACCTTCATCTGCCACAGTATTCACAGTGCTCTGTGAAGCCACAGGTTCCTGGAATAAAGCACTGTGCACCCTTTGACATGCAACCCAAACAGGTAGGTTTTGCCCTGAAATAAGACTGTTTCAATTTTTGCCTCACCTAATAAACTTCAAGTTCTCCTTATTAAACCTCTCTTTCATACATGCTCATTTTGACCTTAAGGATAGCTAGAGGCAAGGCATTTCCATATTAATTTTGTGTCAAATGAAAGAAATTCATCCTTATAAACATGCTCCCATTTAATTTTATAACTCTTCAGAAATGGGACCTCCTACTACTAGGTGGAGAGGGACCTGTATTCTGGAAGTAGCCCTCTATTAAAAAACTATAATACAGATTTGCTTGACAATATCAGGCACAGGAGTCTGCAGTACCATCTTAAAACAATACTTCCTTCTGTAAATCCACTCCCATTTGTGAAAAGCTACAGCTACAAGACTTGTTACATTTATTTTGTAACAATTATCTCCTTTAGGCTAAGGAGGTAGGTCATGTCATTTATCAGTAAGGGCACTAACTTCCCTTTAGTGAACCTTTAAACATTTAAAGATCATGAGTTTCAACCATTTCCCAGAATGAAGATGTTTTACTTGAGGCCCCCCCTTTCTTCAAGATACTGTTTGGATTTAATAACAAGCCTTCCGAGAGCTACAGAAAAGAGTTTCTGCTTTATAATGCTATCCTTTCCTTTCAATGCAACTGACATAGTCTGCTGAACTCCTTGCAATACCCTCACATTTTCGCAGAAACAAATGGAAGTCTTTCTTTGTTAATTGGCATATTAAAAATTCATGGTGCACTTTGATGTTTAATATTTAAACATCACGTTGAATGTTTCTGCTGCCATTCTTTTCTTCAGAAAAATCAAGTATAACAGAGAATGCAGCGCTTTTCTGGACAACGATAAGAGGTTTGGTTGTGGGTTAGCATTCAGGATAGATAACATACTTCAGCATTAGTACGCATTTTTTTTTAAAGTTTCAGATCACACTATCCTTCGAGCCCCAAGAAAGCCAACCTAAGATACTCTGATGCAGTAATGGTAATCTGATTTTAATTCTTTTCCATTTCTGCTCAAGACTGCTGATATCATGTAAATAGCATTAATAATCAACTATATACATCTGAAACAGCAGGCTTGAGAGTATTCAGAGAATTTTCCATTTTGCTGTTAATTCTGTTAAATATTTTTTCCACTTAAAGGTTTGATTCTACAAAACGCCAAGCTCAGCGGTGAAGCAGCCAAACGCAGTTAAGACTTCAGTCTTCCAAGTTCAAAGGAAAAAATCAGTATGTTGCAACCAAGATTGAAGACGGAACAATGTTTAAGGCAGATCATGAAGAACCTCAGACACTTGCAATAAATTATTTGCTTACCCGAGATTTCTTTTCTGTTCTTGAGCAAATCAACAGCAGACCACTTGCCTTCATGACTTATCTTAAAGCTAAATTCTCCCTATCAGTACACAAATGCAAAAATGCAAGTTCTTAAGATAAATAAATAAATAAATAAATATTGCTTAACTTCATAGGGACCTATGGGAATCCTTTCACTGGGAAAGCTGCCTACAAACCTGTTTTCATTCAAGTAGAGAACTGCCAGTGCTGAGCAACGAGGCATCAGAACTTGCCAAGATCCATAAATATTGAATTCCTTCTTCTAATTCAACTGTAGGACCAAATCCAGTAGCTGGTCTAAAGACTTTTCCTTGCTACTTCAGCTATTCCCACCTTATCGCCTTGGACAGAAGCCACAGGATGGAGTCTAACAATCCATATTCCAGAGGATTAGTCAGAGAGTGAAGTTGCTGATAACAGATGACCCATCAAATAGCTCTTCACTTTGCAAAGAGACCTTACACTCTCTCCTCACCAACACTCCCTTGCTCTGCACTCCTGCTACCTTCCTTTGCACCAGACCTGCTTATTGGAGTCTTCATTCAGCCAATTCTGATCATAATCCCATCCCCCCAAGAAAAAAGGAAAAGTGTTTGTTTTTTCTTTTTTGGCTCAAATTAGTTTTCCACTGGGTTAGACTGCATTCAGCACAGAATCCAACATCATCAGAGCCAGTGTAGAGAAGGAAGAAGAAGCGTGTGGCTAGGAAGAGAGGGGAAGCAGTAAACATTAGACTGCTTTACCACTAGCAACCAAAAAGCCCTTTCTCATCTTAGAATCTATGAGTTGTTGCCATAAATGCCAGTTTTCAGCCAGGAATGACCTTTGTTCCAACTATTCTATTGTAACACTAAAACGGCACTTTTCTAAAACCATCATTGCAAACCCCCAACCACCACTCACATCAGAATAAAAATCCAGAGCAGAAATTCCAACTAAGCAACATACAACAGAAGCCCCCATCCCAAAGCCATCTTCACACCATCTCATCTGCAGGCAGCTGTGATATTTAGATTTCAGGATGATTTTATTCTCATGCACATAACTTGAGCCTGGATGTGCCCAAATTCACTTGTCTTCTGCTCACACTCGTCCTCAGGAACAAGAAGCATTTTTTTGCAGAGTCACGTTCCTGAATACTTCAAGGCTATGCAAGCAAAAGCTGTTAATTTACTATCAAAATACATGGAAAATGTTATGCAAAACAGTAGGTCAGTGACATGGGAAGACGTTTTACTCCCCGATATTATCTTCAGTAACTATTTTGAAGGCTTAAAATACTGGAAGGACTATTAGCCAGTTGAAGAGACACTACCTGCTGGGCTCTCCTTCTTAAAAGGAACAAAAGCCTTTTCTCTCATTCATAACCGATTGCTCTTTTATACAAATTAAACACTAATGTAATTGATTTGAAGAAAAAAAAGTTTCAACAGTACAATTTCTTTTACCCTCATCAGAAGAAATTCCCAAAATATAGTTTGGAAGCTTCCCTCTCAGAAGGGTCTGACAAGAGAGTACTATACAAAAAGAAAACAGTTGGTTTGTTTGTGAAGCCAAATTGATATAAAATTAAAACAATAACTCACCAGACATCAAATGAAATCACTGTTTCATAAACAGAGTGATGGTTTATCAGATCACATTCTGTTGTTTGTCTCCTCATGCTTCCTCCAATATTTCCTCAATTATTATTTCTCCCATGGTGTTTCTCTTTAATATACAGTAAAGTTATGCAGTGTTGACCAAGCAACATAAGGGAAAAAGCTGTAAAATAACAGATGTGAATCAGATGTGAATCAGTTGGCCAGTGCCATGGGAAGGAATTTCATCTTCAGATGTAACATTGCAAATATTACATTTTCAATACACAGGCTCAAATTTAAAATGTATACATTTTGATCTCTGGTATCAGATCTCATGTTGCTGCTGATGCAAGGGTATGCATATCAAAACATTTTATCTCTGTTATTTCATGTTTCACCTGTTATTTTGCACAATCCAGCAATACAACTAGTGCTAGACTAAGACAGACATCTTTTGATATCAAATCTGGAATGTAACAGATGTGCCTATGCCTAATATTCACACTCTGAAGTCATTTAGTCACCTCAGTTTTACATTTAATTAAAAAAAAAGAAAAAAAACACTCAACCTCCTTGCAGCAAAGGAATATTTAAAAAACACCCTCTAAGTATTCAGGACAGTTGGTTCCAACAGAGCCAGAAAAGTAATGCACAATTGCTGCCAATTAGCCTTTTGTCCTATGATCGTGTCCCTCTTGCTCACCAATGAGGAGAACAGACTGGACAGTCTCCAGATAGCAGAAAGGAGGAAGGAAATCACAACTGGGGAAGAGTGGGATCTAGCCCCTGATCCTCATTTTCCCCAAATGAGCTAACATTTGCCAAGTAGAGGTAAAGAGGACACAGGCACTGTACTAAATCTAATTTCAAGCAGGGCTGGATTAAGGCAATGTTATAACCTGCAAAAAAACAAATACACCTGCTGGAATTTAAATATAATTTCCCTACAAATCCATTTGAACATGCTCTCAGAACAGAGCCAGGTGCTGCTGTCAACATGAGTGCTTTGCTGTAAACACCATTGAAAATGCTTTTGTTATGATTATTGACTAATCATAACCAACTGAAATAACTCCATTTTTGATCCACACCAAACATGACAATGAATTTATGCAAAACATTACTGAGTGAATTTATACAAGTATATTTATACAAGTATACAAACTCTTATTTATTCAGAAATAGTCTGTGAAATACTTTGTATACAATTTTAGTAATTATTCACTCCACCCTACTGAGTATATCACACATTCGAGGTAAAACCTTACCCTATCTCCAGCATATACATGTGAATAGGCTGCATTTAAAGATAAAAAAAGATCCAAGCATACTGATCTGATAGATAAGGCACTAGTCTTTTAAAGGACCTAATGTCATCTCCTAAAGAAGGAATGCCCTCTACTGCTTGGTTACAGAGCTGCACCAGTTGTCACAGCAACAGCTATTCAAAATCAGGTTTGATACTGACTGCAACTTTGAAAAATAAACAAATTATATATATACTTTTTTTTTTAAATTGCAGGCTCTCTCTCAGAGCTATCGAGAGATATGAAACAAATATAAATTTCATGTTCTTTACAAACAGAGCATTTCAATCTGCTCTACCATTTATCTATTGTGATCTGGAGCATGGCTTCAAACATCTCACTTTAAATAAATGTATGAAGTCAGGCTGAATATTTCCTTTGTAATAGTTAGACACTTCACATTTTGATTTTAAGCAGCCCACGTTATTACTTTTGGAAATTGCTTTAGCATGCATTTAGCTTGAATTTATACACTTGGTGCCTGTTCCCAGGCTTAATTCATTTTCCCCCCTTATTACTGTGAAGAGTCTCCTAGGGGTATAGGTATATCATTTATCCATAGTGGTTTTTCTTTGAAAAGCAATCAACTGAAATTCTTACATCCCTAAAAGTGATATGTATAGCATGTAATTTTGCAGCATGCTACCACATGAGAGTGCTGTAAAGCATCCTCAAAAACCAGCACAGACTTATGCCCACTGCTTTTTTTCACATCAACAAAGAAGGGACATATATGTACCATTCTAGAAAGTTTCACCTCAAGTCTGATAGTTTTATATCAGATTTGTTCCTAAGGAAACACTGCATTTTGCAATAATAAGAAGAATTTCTGAAGTTGTGTTTTAAAAAGACACCAACTAGTACCTCCAGCAGCAAGTATCTATCTTTTTTCTTCTCATTTTTTTCCCTTTTCTACATGGCTATCCAAGTGAGCAGACAGTGAGTCCAGATATATTCATAACAGACTAATTTTGGTTTCTGGAATGACAGCTTTCTTTTGGACAGAAAAAATAGTACAGAAACAATTACAAGATGCTTGACACAGCAAAGAAAGCTGGAAACCAGCTTTCTCACAGGCCATATAGTCATCAGCCACTTAGAATACTGAACAGAAAAGATTCATGTAAAATTCACATTCGCGTTCACATAAAATAAAGTTCAGTCATTTTCCCCACAAATTGATGGTTGTGTACCACCTAAAAATAACAGATTCAAAGATAAGTGGCACCTTAACTGTTTAGAAGCATACAAACAGTAAACATCTGGAGTACATGATCCTTTTTGTTCCGTTCTTGACAAAACTTAACACATTGTCTTGGCCTGTAGTATAGACTCCTAGGCACTACGGTAATGCAAAAAGTTAATGCTAAAAAAAACTGATTGTCTGCTTAGTGGCTATTTCTGAGACTAAGGCCTTGCCTCACCTGGCCTCAGCTAGAAGAAAGCAAATAATTTTCTAGCCTTAATTTTTTTTTAAATCAGATATTAACTTGAATTTTCCTCCTGTCCTCCAATATACCTGCAATACCTAGAGAAACATATTATGCTCTGCAAGGAAGATATTATTTTCTTCTCTTGAGAAACAAAGTCAGGTTAAAAAAAATATATAAAAATCAGGAAGATAAAAACAACAATGCCTCTACTTTAGCTGGGAGAAACTGGCAACATACGCTGTAAAAGAAAACATGGAAAACAGAATTTCACAATATTGTACACATGAGCCAGTGTTCCCCACACACTGACACTCTAAAATCTCACTAACAGACAATTTCTGAGAAAGAAAACTATGTTTCCACAGCCCAAAAATGAAACAGACCATTTTTTCTAGAAAGAATGGCAAATAGATATGTAAACCATTGCACAGAAGCTTATTTTTCTCATCTGAAAACAGGAAAGCCCATAGCTTTATGCTAAAGGCAAGTGCCAAGAGAGGAAGACTTAGTTACAGCGATCTCAGAAATTCCCAGCATCCCTGCTTAGAGAACAACTTACTTTGGAAAAGGAAGGAATTGCTAGCTATGTAAGCATTCTTTGAGAACCTACATACTTTGTTTGACCTAGGTTATATATATTTACGCGTGCATGCGCATGCACACATGCGTATATAAAAGCTAACAATCACACTGGCACTTGATTTCAGACTAACTCTACATTATTCTTTGTTTTCAATGAGCAATGCCATGTATTGCCACCACCAGTGCTACTCATGGATGCTCACAAATATTTTCCAGAATTGCTCTGATAATGACATTTTGGCCATGAACTGACCTGCCCAGTCTCAAGGAAACATTTCTCTAAGCCTACACAGCAGGAACAATCACAGCGAAAATGACTACAGAGAGGGTCCCCAAAGCTTTTTTGTTGTTCTTCAGCTTTTTCCATTAGCTTCCAGTACATACACAATGCACAACAGTAAACGGCTGGCTAGATGTTTGAGACAGCTCTCACAGAAGTAATAAAGTACATGCCATGGGATGCAAACTTTCAGAACAAGAAATACTCCCAAGATTATACAAACTTAGAATTTGCTGCCTTTTCACCTTTTTATGATTAGAAATTGTAAGGTTAGTTTTGGGCAATTTAAACAAAATCCTAATAAAAACTCTGTTCCAAATTGCTATGCGTATTCTCAGATAGACTACAATACCAAATACCTTTTGCTTTCTGAAAACGTATACAAGTTCTATGTGTATTTGCCTACCAATGGTACGCAAGACATGTATATACACACATATACATGTGTGCATATATTGCAATATATATGTATATATATTTTTTCCACATTAAGATCAAGAGTTCAGCAATAAGTTGAACTAGCACATAACTTTAAAACAAGATCGCAATGACAACAGTACTATTGTCATTGCTGTTTCAGCAGTGAATCTATAGGAAGAATATCTAACCAGTGCTTCCTCTGTTGGATGCATCAAGAATAACAGCCATCCCAGCAGGTATTGTAATTCAGATTAGCCAGCCAATTTTAGAAGGCAAGACTCTTTTCTCTTAGATCTTAGATTACTGAAAGTATTTTTTACTGGATTGGTATAGATATTTTATTGCAAAATATTTTTACTTAGAACTAAACTTATTTTAAAGCACAACTTACAGTACAAAGGAATTGCTGCAGTCCCATAAAAAACATACCAGACATAATGACAAGCTAGCCTCTTCTAAATCTATTCTCAAACAAACATCAAAGACAGTAATATTGATTTAAGGCACTGAAATTGCGATGTTTTGATTTGGATAAGTAGAAGCTTCCATGACAAAAAAAATAGAAATAATCTTGTTTCTTTAGAAGCCGTACAGATATGATTTATCCAATTGTTTATTCAATTCTTTTACTTCAGTATCAGAATTATAATTCATCACAAAATAGGGGGAGATTCACAAAGTAATCAGGAGCACAACTGAAGTGCTGAAAAAAACATAATATATACTTGTACATTTAGTTATTCTAGCTTAGGGAATGGGACATGATAAACATCTCCAAGTATTTAAAGGCCATAAACTCTAAAACGCAAGGAATTATTTAGCATTACACATGGAGTATATTTAAGAATAGTGGGATTACACTAAGCAAAGGGTGTAAGGTTTCTTGACCGTGAAATTTATACAAAACTGAAACAGCCTTCTGAAGAGGAAAACCTGCTGCTCAAGCCACTTAAATTAGAATGCAGAAAGCACATGGAAATGCCCTTTAGGGAATGATCTGCATTGGTTCGGAAATAAACCTAGTATGTCTTTCCAGCTATAATTTGTATGATTTCCTGGGTTTGGACATAAAACACGTGGGAACTCAAGTCAAGAGTTCATGTAACTATTATTTCTGATGGAGTTCAGTACCAGATGGTGCAATGCAGGCAAGATGATGAACCAGTTCAAAGCTAATCTTAAATTATGGAGAGGCATGTATTCCTGTCAATATATTTGCTTTTAAAAAAAAACACACTTCATATCAAATCACTAGCTATAAAGTGAATTTAAGACACACTAGCAGAATCACGGATTCTTGCAAGAGGGCAACATCACTTCAAATCCTTCTCTATGTGTTCATCACTTCAAATCCTTCGCTGTGTATCCATCACTGTCAGAACCAGCATTTGAACTACTTGCAAACTACATCCTCTGGAGACATGCACTAGAAAAAACAAGGTAGACTTCTTACTCAGAGGTTGCATCCATGTCCTTCGTATTAAAATACTGACCGTACTTTTTAACCAAGAGAAGCCTTGCAGGCCTCCAGAGCATCACAGACTCAGCCATGACCCCAACACCTCTGGACCATTTCTTCTACTGGAATGTTTTCTTCTGAAGTAAGGGGAGGGGGGGAAAATCAGCCTCCTGTAGTTCAGATAAATTTCTCAGCATCACTTCTCCCCTCGTTAATAAAAGCAGGGCACACACAGCTACAACCAGCTGATAACTGGGTTTCCTAAATGACTTTTACAGCAGTGTCCCTTCTTTCTGATCATATCTTCATCAGTTATTTGCAAAAAGAGAAAAAAACAAGTCAGAGATACATGTGCAAGACAAACTTAGGTCCAAACACCTGAGAAAATGTCACTGAATAACAGTACTCCGAGCAAGAAGATACATTCAGAACTTTCAAGTCTTCCGAAACAACACTGGCATAGGTACTATTCTTCAAATACAGAACCACCACACACTCTCAGCACACACATAGTAATATTCTGTAGAGATCAACAAAGATCCCATCCCAAAACAGGGTAATTTTTCTACGCACATGTCCCGATCCATATCGGGATGGGGGGAGGCTTCGTTACGATCCCGAGGACGAGATTAAGACGCTAAAACCGGTCAAATATCCTACAACCTTTTAACTTCATTTTCCACGAAGTGGGGAGAAAAGGTGGGGGGGGGAGGCGAAGGGGAGGCGAAGGGAAGAGGGGAACAGAACAAGCGTAAGGGGAAAAGATAGAGAAAGTTGGAAAAGGAGAGAAGCTAGCTACCACCACTCCAAGGCCAATGATGTTCTGCTGACTGCGTTCGAATTACAGCTCAAACTGGGTGCCTCCGACAAGGGACCCCAAACAAAGAAATCCCTGGGCAATTATAACTTTTTCAAATTAAGTTTCCCACCCCTCACCCGGTAGTTCAGACCAATAGTAATTTTTAGGTCTGGGGTCTCCTGCTCCTTATTGGGTCTCATCGTTGTTCCTAGGCAGGCTGTTTTTT